>NC_080789.1:63953170-64640670 GCF_028018385.1 Neofelis nebulosa | reverse complement strand
ATAATAGGATCCTTTAAAAGTCAGTGCTGACCTGTCAAAAACAATGAAATCTTGCCATGTGCAACAACGTGGATGGAGCTAGAGTATATCATGCTAAGCGAAACAAATCAGTCAGAGAAAGACAAAATACCATATGATTTTACTTGTATGTAGAATTTAAGAAACAAAACAGACGAACATATGGGAAAGGGAAAAAAAAGGAGGGAAGCAAACCATAAGAGACTCTTAAAGATAGAGAACAAACTTGAGAATGCAAGCTGGTGCAGCCGCTCTGGAAAACAGTATGGGGGTTCCTCAAAAAACTAAAAACAGAACTACCCTACGACCCAGCAATTGCACTACTAGGCATTTATCCAAGAGATACAGGTGTGCTGTTTCGAAGGTGCACGTGCACCCCAATGTTTATAGCAGCGCTATCGACAATAGCCAAAGTATGGAAAGAGCCCAAATGTCCATCGATAGATGAATGGATAAAGATGTGCTGTGTGTGTGTGTGTGTGTGTGTGTGTGTGTGTGTGTGTGTGTGTGTAATGGAGTATTACTCGGCAATCAAAAAGAATGAAATCTTGCCATTTGCAACTACATGGATGGAACTGGAGGGTATTCTGCTAAGTGAAATTAGTCAGAAAAAGACAAAAATCATATGACTTCTCTCATATGAGGACTTTAAGAGACAAAACAGATGAACGTAAGGGAAGGGAAACAAAAATAATATAAAAACAGGGAGGGGGACAAAAACAGAAGAGACTCATAAATATGGAGAGCAGACTGAGGGTCACGGGAGGGGTCGTGGGAGGGGGGATGGGCTAAATGAGTAAGGGACACTAAGGAATCTACTCCTGAAATCATTGTTGCACCATATGCTAACTAATTTGGACGTAAATTTAAAAAAAAATTAAAAATTAAAAAAAAAAAGATTTAAACATGAAACAAACAAAGATAGAGAACAAACTCTGAGGGTTGGTGGAGGGAGGTGGGTGGGGGGTGGGCTAAATGAGTGATAGGTATTACGGCAGGCACTTGTGATGAGCGCTGGGTATAATATGTAAGTGATAAATCACTAAATTCTACTCCTGAAACCAATATTACACTATATGGTAACTAACTAGAATTTAAATAAAAATTTGAAAAAAAATAAATAAAAATAAAAATCAGTGCTGACAAAAGAAAACTAGCAGAAGTTACCTCCAGCTAGTTTTCTAGATATAACCTAAAATTATTTTTCCTAAGACCTGTTTCACCCTATGGGTGCCTGGGTCAGTTAAAGCATGACTCTTGCTTTTGGCTCAGGTCATGATCTCACGGCTTATAGGTTCGAGCCCCATGGTCGGGCTCTGTGCTGGCAGCACAAAGCTTGCTGGGGATTCTCTGTCTCTCTCTCTCTCTCTCTCTCTCTCTCTCTCTCTCTCTGCCCCTCCCCTGTGCTCTCACTCTATCTCTCAAAAATAAATTTAAAAAAAAATCTGTTTCACCCTAAAACCCATCATACCATGCCAAATTCTACTTCGGGGTAAATTTTATAAGTGCTCAGATATAATCTTTATAGTTACTAGTACCATATTTAATACTTGGCTTAAACATCAGTCCTGATGGACTGGGTATAAAGCATTCCTATTAGAAGCATTTCTACAAGTTTCTACTCTTCCCATGTAATATCCAGCTCAGGTCTTCAGATGTATATGAAAAACTCACCAAGCTCCCTCCTTGCTAACCCACCACACGACACTAAGGGTAAGCAGGGGCTGTATCAATCAACTTCCCTTTTGTTACTCTGGCTTTGTGGAGGTGCTTATTTATATCCCCCCACCAACTTTCACAGCGGCTGACCAAACTCTTCAGTCCCAAATGTGCTGTGAATTCATTGCTCGAAGTCTAGACTAAAATAACTGCTATTCATTAACAGCAGTTTCTGTTTTTCTTGTTACTAGACCAAGTATCCAAAGAGACACTGGAGCTTTTCTAAAAATTTCAAGGAGGTTACTCTATTCCACCCAAAACAACTTCACTGAGCCAGGAGACTACTTTGACATGGAGTAGTAAGCCTTCTGTTTCCGCAGCTGTGAAAAATCTAAGTGAATAAGGGGGCTCACTCTCACGCCAAAGGAATTCCAGCTTCCCACTCTGCCAGCAAATTGTAGTGGGTAAGAGATACCACCAAGCCCTTAATGGAAGCAAAAGAATATTACCCAAAAAGGGTCAGTAAAAGAATACTGCGCAGAGAAATGATTTACTCATTTTCCTTTACCTTTACCAACTTGCCATTAATTTCTGGAAGTTCTCCAAGTTTCCTATTGTCTAGCATACGAATTTCATAAGACTGGCCTAGAAGAAAAAGTAACTACATATTACATTAATCATAAATTAACTTTGCAAGATGCACAAAGAATAAAATCCAGCTGAATATACAAGAGTATAATATTATTAGTATTATTAACAAAACTATAATCCTTTACTATGTGCTAGGCACAGTGCTAAGTGTTTTCATACATTATATAATTAACTGATACAATTCTCAAAACTATTATCAATCCCATTTTTACAGATACAGGAATTGAAACGTGAAGAGTTTAAGTAACTTGTCCAAGGCCACGCAACTGGAAAACACAGCTGGGTAAGGTAATACTTCTTGGTTGGTAACCAATGAATGGGGATGTGCAGGGACCATGGATTAGAAAGAAAGAGGGAGACAGGAACTAAAAATGGGCAAGTACACAAAAGAAGCCAGTAATATACATTAAACATGACATTAAAGTGAAAATCTCTGAAGTAAGGTTTCAACTCTGACAGGTCACGCTAGAAAGATGTACTTTTTACATATAAGTATACCTAGTAAAATATCATCAGTCCAGCATATCTTCAATAATACTAACAAATAAGGAAGCATCTAACCTTGATTGAGATATGTCAGGGTTTCATCATGGAGTTTCACTGCTGGAGAGGTAGCAGCACAAAGCACATATTGAAAAGGTAGGATTTTATTCTCATTATCAGGGGGCAAACTTGACTCTTCTTGCTTAAAAATGGGCAATGCAAGGACATCACTGAAATAAAACAAATAACTTACATTAACATTGGACAGAAGTGCAAGAGTGGATTTATGCTGAAACAATTTAACTGCAATTTGCTTTGGAAAACTATAAACATTATTCACTTTGAAAAAAAAAACAAAAAACAAAACACATTATTCACTTTGATGAAGTTTCTTCCCAACCACTCAGTTCAGATTACCTGCTGTGATAGTCCCCTCACCACAACAATGTGGGCAATGACAGATAGATATTCACTGCTAAGACCATCTAGACAGGGGTGCCTAAAAGGGCTCTGAAAATTATATGCAGAGTTCCAAAATGTCAATTTAGGATGCTCAGTAATGTGTTTGTTCTTAGAAAGGCACCAACTACAGTTATCTTTATAACCACATCAGCTGATCTACTCTAAGGACTAAAACAAGACTCAGAATTCCTAGAAGCCACTTGAAAAGGACAAATCAATGACCAGTGTATATTTCAAGGTCAGCTTACATTCTGTGGAATACAGCTAACTAGAAGTGCTGTGTTTCAGTTCCTAAAAGCCTTACGCAAATCTTAGACAAGCTCTCTAGTCTTCGCTCCTTCATCTATAAAATGGGAACCGCATCTGCTCTCTAGAGTAAATATGTAAGAAAGTATTTTGGAATCCGTAAGGGACTAAAATTGATGTCAAGGATTAACAGTAATCTTCCCTCATAAACTCTAGCCATGGATTAGTGGGAAAGAACATCCTGGGCCCTATCCTGGAGACCGACTGTTATGATCAACATTCGCTCCAAACTTTAAAAGAATCTTAATAGATGTACCAAATTAAAAAGTGTTTCCAATTATCTCAAGACATGCCACAAAATTAAATGTATTTTATTTTACTTTAAAGAATTTGTACATGTAATCACTAGAACAGCTAAAATTAAAAAGAATGACAACCCAAATGTTGGCAAGGATGTGGAGCAACCAGAACTCTTATTCTTTGCCAGTAGGAGTGTAAAATAGCACAACCACTTTGGAAAAAGGTTTGACCATTTCTTATAAAAGGAAACATCTATCTGCCCTTTGATCCAGCAATTCTATTCATAGGTATTTATCCAAGAGAAATGAAAATGTAAGTCCATGTAAAGCTTGTACATAAATGCTCATAGCACAAAAGCAAAAATGGGAAAGAATCCAAACGTTTATAATTAAGAGAAACGGATGCACAAACTGTGGTATATTCCATACAGTAGAATACTACTCAGAAAAACAAAGAAATGCAACAACATGGATGAATCTCGCAGACACGATACTGAACAAAAGAAGCTATACAAAAAGAACATATAATGTATGATTCCATTTATATGGTGTTCTAAAACAGGCAAAACCAAGGAGAACAGTGGTTTCCTGGCAGGGCAGAGATTGCTTGGAAGACATACAAGAGAACTTTCCGGGGAGATAAAAATGGTCTACACAATGTTAAGTGTGTGGGCAACACGAAAATTCTTTAAATGTACCCTCAGCAGTGTACAAACATCCTCCCCAAACATTACAGAATCGTTACATTCAGGCAAAAACCACCATTGACAGAAAAATGGCTGAACTCAGGTAAATCTTAGAGACAACATTACAAATTTTCACTGGAAAGCAAAACAAGCAGAAAATGCTCTGATTATTGTCCTAATAATCCACACAGGAGTAATAAAAATTTAATGGTATTAATGCTAACAAACAAAACAAGCAGGTGGAAGGGAATAGTAAAAGAAATTTCTCTTTTCTGCTGATGTCTAAACAGCAAGGTTACGTGTTATTAGTTGAATCCAGGCACTCGGGACGCAAACCAGCTTTTATGGAACACAAGTTTCTTGTTGCTAAGAAGTATCTCAAAGGCTAGAAAAACAAAACGTGCTTTCATCCCCTTAGGTCTGGAGGTGTGTGTGCTGTGCTCAAATGCATGGGGTTGGGTGGAGAAGGCAAGGACTCCCTCTGTCTGTATTAATTTGTCAGGTAAACATACTACCAATCCCTTGAGACTACTTAAAACTGTAGAAGCACAGGTTTTCTAGAAAAGTATTCCATGCCAGTTCCTCCACTTCTAAAGTCACGAAGTTACCAATGCTCCCACCACAAACAGTACAGAACATAAAGCAAAACACTACAAAACTTCAGAAACATGATGGTAGTCTTTGGGAGACTTTATTACCATACCATTCCCAATACATATCATTCTCAAAAACATCACCTCTGATGATTCTTTGAAAGATTAGTGAAGATTATCAGGAATCAAGGCAAATCAGATTTTGCAACATAGCAACAGCTCAACCTTTAGGAATGTAGGGTATTTTTTTTCTTCTCAATGTTACTGCCTAGCAAAGTTAATATATAGCAATAGTCCCTAGTCATCTCAATATAATGTGGCTTTACACCTAATCCCTCATGACTAAGCAAAGGACTGTCATTTGATGCTTAAATTTTAAAACGGATTCTACAAGCTACCTCTAAAATTAAATAACTCAAAACAGCCAAACCAAATACACAAAGCTATATTTTCTCATCAGAGCTTTTAAGATCCCAAAACCTCAAACATATTTGAACTATTCATGCTCTTGCAATACTGCATTTCTTTTACTCTGCTGTGGATCAAAAATACCATTTGATTTCACGTTCCCAGAGGTGGAGGCTAAAGGTCATTGGCGAACACAGTTCTAGGCCCCTGTTTATAGCAAAACAGTAATGGATTAAGCAAGAAATCGTAACAGATTTGGAAATACAAAAGTCTGCTCCTCTGTCTCAGGGGTAAATGGACCATGGATTAGGGAAACCCACTCTGGTGGAGTCTTAAGTAGTTGGTACCAATGTATAATTTAGCATTTTATTACTTTATCTGATTGCTTCATGTATTTATTTTTTTTAAGATTTTATTTATTTTATTTTTCAAAAAAGATTTTTTTTTGTTAAGTAATCTCTACACCCAATGTGGGACTTGAATTCATGACCCAGAAATCAAGAGTCCCTTGTTCCACCAACTGAGCCAGCCAGGTGCTCCTGCTGCATATATTTAATTTATTCCAATGAAACATAAGCTGTTTGAAGGAGCAACTTCTGTTTTCTGTTCTTAGTAAATATTTGTTGATGTGATTTACATTTTTGTTTGCATTTTCCGGAATATTCAGCACTAGTACACTGTGATCATTTTATTTTTTTAATGTTTATTATTTTTGAGGGAGAGACAGAGAGAAAGAGAGCAAGCAGGAGAGGGTCAGAGAGAGAGGGAGACACAGAATTGGAAGCAGCCTCCAGGCTCTAAGTTGTTAGCATGTGGGGCTCGAACTCACAGACTGAAATCATGACCTGAGCTGAAGTCGGCCGCTTAAACAACTGAGCCACCCAGGCGCCCCTCATTGCGATCATTTTAGAGTTTGACATCTCACCCTATCTATCTGTGATCAAATGTAAGGATACAGAAATCTCACCTGCTAAAAAGATAACTTGAGTGTATGTTAAATACGTGCATCGCTAAGTGGAAATTCACACCTGAGAGTGAACACATAGCAGAAAGCATCTGAGTGGAAGCAACACAGGAACAGAAGTGATCTTGCCTATATGTAACCGGGATTCCACGAAGAGCTGCTTCACGGTCTTCTGAGGCATAAACTACTCTTTCCAGATAAGGCAGCCTCTGAATGGTCTGTACTAAATTCACAGCTATGGTTTACTTAACCTTCCCCCTCAGGCCTACTAGCTGCTGCTGAATGCCCTCTTCTAGAGACAGCCTAGTGAAGAAAGAGGGAAAGGTTTGATGAGCTCTCCTTGAGTAAGAGAGGCAAGTAGACAGGTTGTCCATAGCATCAAGGGAAGTCACAAAAAAGGATGCGATCTTCCCATTTGTGACAACACGGATGGATCTGGAAGGTATTATGCTAAATGAAATAAGTCAGATTGAGAAAGACAAATACCATATGATTTCACTTCTGTCTGGAATCTAAAAAACAAATGAATAAACAAACAAAAAGCAGAACTATAGAGAACAAACTGATGGTTGCCAGAGGGAAGGGAGCGAGGGGAAAGGCAAAATGAGTAAAAGGGAATAGGAGACACAAGCTTCCAGTTATGGAATGAGTAGGTCACAGGAATAAAAGGCACAGCACAGGGAACACAGCTGATGATACTGTGTGCATTGCATGGTGACAGATGGCAGCTACACTTGTGGTGAGCACAGCATAACATATAGAGAAGGTGAATTATTGTGTTGTACACCTGAAACTAATGTAATACTGTATATGTCAGCTATACTCAAATTTTAAAGATCTAAATAAGAAATAAATAAAACAAATTAATGCTTATAAAAACTACACTGCCAACAAAACACACTTATTTTCATTCTTTCTGGTAAAGAAACAGCAGTAAAGAATTTAAACAATATGGTCAGATCCAAAGAATAAGCAGGTGGGTAAGAAACAAAACAAAACAAAACAAAACAAAACAAAACAAAACAAAAGAAAGTGGGAGAGATAAAGAGAGAAAAGACTCTGGCCCCATTAAGAGAATGATAGGACAACCACCTCTTTTCCTCCATCTTTTCACATGCTCTTGTCCTATGGCTTTCAAATTTTTCTGAATACCATTTACGTTAAGTACTTTTTTGAAAAAATTTTTAAAGTTTATTTACTTATTTTGAGAGAGAGAGAGAGAGAGAGCACGCGCGCGCACGAGCAGGGGAGAGGTAGAGAGAAAGGGAGAGAGAATTCCAAGCAGGCAGGGCTCGATCCTATGCACCATGAGACCATGACCTAAGCCAAATCGAGAATCAGATGTTTTAACTGACTGAGTCACCCAGGCTCCCCTAAGTAAGTCGTTTTTGTATTAAGACTCAGTGGATGTGTCCCCAGAACTGAAATAAGTTTCATAAAACAATACTTATTAATTTTGGTATTTTCTATAGCACTTCATTTTTGAAAACGTTGACCACAACCTGCAGTTTGAAGAACACTGCTCCTCTTTCCCTTAAAACTTTGCACTAAATTAAACCAAGTTTATTTACAATCCCTTTATCAGTATTCAAAACACAACACAATAAAAGACAAGTCTTCCAGATCAGACTGTCATTCAGCTACTCAAGAATAGGGAATATTATCTGCTTTAATAGACAAAGAAATACAGAGACTTACACAGAGAGTAAACACAGACAGTACTTCCTTAACTCATTATTAGCTCCCTTTTGGCTCTCTCATTTTTAAATTCATACAGCACATAACTCTCCATTGCAAAGGAACAAAGAAGGCTGCAAAATATAACAGCCAGCATATTCACACTGAAGACTGTCTTAAAAACTGCGATCCAAATCCTGCTTTTTTAAGTCAGAAAATATTTGGAAGTAAAATAGTTTTCAAGTAATCTTCTGCCGTAACTTGTAGACTGCATTATTAAATTAGAGTCAAATCCGTATGGAAGGCATACAAAGATCAGTGCTGTTAACCTTGGGTGCATATTAACAATTGATGGTGGGGTGGTGGTTAAAACTCCTTTCTGGGCCATATCCTGTGCCAATTAAATCAGAAGGGGGGGCAGATCGTGAGCTTAATTACTTAGTTCCATGTCTTAATAAGCCAACATAATGGGTATGATCTCCATGTCATCGAAGATGACCACCTCCCTATACCAAAATCTGATTTTACAGAGGTCCTCAATGAGCCATCTTGAAACACTACCTCTAATGGAAAGGGAGTTTCTTCAATCTATGCATATCTATCACCACTACTAGAGGGAAAACACTCAGCTTGACATTGAATCAGTAAATCTCTTTCCTTTTTTCCCCCCCCATTTATTCAGCAAATAGTCTTTGAGCACCTACTATCTTCTGGGCCCTATTTTAGGTGGCAGGGATAGAATAATCAAGATAAGGTCCCCCTTAAAAGTATAGCATCATTGTCTAAATTCCTATCTGTGAACAGCAACAAATCATTCTACATTATTCTACAGATACCTATTTGTTTTCTTATTTCCAGTTCATTGTCCTTACAGTATTACAGATACTCAAGCATAAATGAATCATTATAGAATACAGAGCAAAAATGATACAACTCAAAAAGGCTTAGTATATCTCTAGCAGATGTTTTATATAACTCTGACCTGAGTATCTTAACTGCACTCCTCCTTTCCAACTGCAAACCTGGAATGCAGACTGTCCAGTGAGTAGGACATGAGTAGGACATCAAAATGACAAGTGAGCAGTAGATAAAAACACCATATCTGGATTTTATGCTGATGATGCCCCTGACCGAGATATTGGTCGTCTGACAAGTCTTTCTTGTCAGAAAGTATTTATGGAACTTTTTTCAAGATCTCAATACTGGGCTTAATGCTCTTTAAGCACTTTAAGGAGTACTTCTAGATATAAACCATTCTATTTCTTCCACACAGTTATGAGAGACCAGCAGTTTGAATAGTTGTCATTCATTACATACTCAAAGTTTACCCAAAAATGAAGCTAATTCCTCTCCCTCTACCCCAGTCTCTGGATCTTCCTCATTCTACTCTGTTGAATTATTTGTCAACTACTATTTATTTACTGCTATAAGCAATGCACTTTTTATTTTTCCTTAGCTTAGAAAGTCAATAAAAACTTCTCACTTCAAACCTGTCTGCAAGCCTTATTTCTTTTCGAAGCTGAAAAGTATCTGACCCATTTCAGATACAAATTTACTTCCAGAAAACTTGCAAGATATTAAAAGTTTAATCAAAGAAATATGAATCAGCAAAGCCCTACCTCAGGAGATTTGCCAGATATAGGCCTGCTTTCTGTTTTTTTTTTCCTACATTACAGGATTAGCTCTGACCAGCCTATAAATCTCATTAAAACACTGCTAATTGAAAATATCACCTGTGGCATCATTAGTATCAGGCTCTTTTATTAAATTTGAAATTACTGACTCTTCCCCTTTAGGTGATAAACGGCAAACTGCAACAATATTCGTGTGTTATATATTCCAGGAATCTGACAATTTTGATAAAGGAAGTGGAACCCTCCCATTTCAGTATTCAAAATCTGATTATCTACCATCAGAGTAGGACCTAAAGGGGAAAACAAGATTGTTCTGTCTTCCTGCGACTAAGGGAAACCATACATAGACCCTAATATGGTGCTGAGCCTCAAATCTTCTTTTCAGGTCCAAAATGTCTACCATTTCTTTTCTTTTTTCTTCTCCTTCTTCTCCTTCTTCTTTGATGTAGTTCAGATTCCTTCCCTCTTCGCAGACAAGCATCACTCACCACCTATCTGTTGGTGTTCTTCTGCTTTGCTCATTTCATCCCCACTACCAAGCCTATCTTCAAAGCCCCCAAATCTCCTTGGTCCCCCATTCCTCGCTGCAGTGAAATACAAGCATAGATTTTTTTTTTTTAAGGCTTTAATTGCTAATGACTTTTGGGAAAATCCTACAAGTACCAGAACATTAGTCCTATGAAATGGTAAAAAGGCCTTAGCGATCTCTCTTCCCTTTGTGCACCCAGTGGTAAGCCTTACGAAAATCGCTCCTCCTTCAAACCATACCTTTGATGAAAGCCTAGTCTTCTAAAATGGCCAACACATTCCCTGGAGATATTGCAAATTAGGCTGATGATGTAATCAGAGCAGAACTGTTATTTGCTCCCTTTCTTTTACAGTAGGTAGACAGAGGGAAGTAATCTGCATTTCTAAGAATATGCAGAGCAGAAGATACCTATGAAACTTCAACCCTTCTCAGGGACAATAACCATCTTTTTATCAATATCAGCCAATCTGCAGCCAGAGTAACCTTTAAAAATGTAAATTTGGTGCCCCTGGGTGGCTCAGTTAAGCCTCCTACTTCAGCTCAAGTCAAGATCTCACTGTTCCTGGGTTCGAGCCCCGTGTTGGGCTGTCAGCCCAGAGCCTGGAGCTGCTTTAGATTCTGTCTCTCCCTCTCTCTTCTTTTAAATAAAAATTTTTTAAAAATATAAATTTAAGGGGCACCTGGGTGGCTCAGTTGATTAAGCGTCTGAATCCTGATTTCAGCTTAGGTCATGATCTCATGGTTTCCCGGGTTTGAGCCCTGCATCAGGCTCTGTGCACTGACTGTGAGGTTCCTGCTTACGACTTTCCCTCTCTCTGTGTCCGTCCCTATTCACACTCTCTCAAAAATAAATAAACTTAAAAAAATAAAATTCCTATAAATTAATATGAAAAAGACCAACTCCCCTCCCTCCCCCCAAAAAAAAAACTTGAATAGTTACTTCTTAAGAGAAAACATGAATGGCTAGTAAACATGTTGAACAGGTGCTCAGACTCAAAAAACCAGGAAAACGCAAATAAAACCACAATGAAATCCACATCCACTAATTGACAAAAATTAAGACACTGACTAAATAAAACACTGGTTAGGATGTAGAACAACCAAAACTTTTAAACTCCTAAGTATACTGGGAAAAACAAGTTAGCATTATTTTGAATAAAGATACACAAACTTCGAGCTGCCTTGGTGGCTCAGATCTGGACTTCCTCTCAGATCATGAGCTCAGGTCATGATCTCGCAGTTCGTGGGTTTGAGCCCCCTGTCGGGCTCTGTGCTGACAGCTGGGAGCCTGGAGCCTGATTCAGATTCTGCATCCCCCTCTCTCTCTGTCCCTTGACATTTAAGGGGCACCTGGGTGGCTCAGTCGGTTAAGCCGCCGACTTCGCTCAGGTCATGATCTCGCGGTCTGTGAGTTCGAGCCCCGCGTCGGGCTCTGTGCTGACAGCTCAGAGCCTGGAGCCTGTTTCAGATTCTGTGTCTCCCTCTCTCTGACCCTCCCCGTTCATGCTTTGTTTCTCTCTGTCTCAAAAATAAATAAACATTTAAAAAATTAAAAAAAAATAAAACAAAAAAAATAAAACAAACATTTAAAAAAAAAAAAAAGGTACACAAACTTCATAATCCAGCAATTACATTAATCCTACAACCCCTCTGCCTGAAACATTTTCTTTCTCCATCTTTGCAGGCTCAAATCTTACTCTTCTTTCAGATACGCCTTCAGGAGGTAGAATTTAGTATTTCTATGCTCTAAACTCCTGTAGCACTTTATCTCTAAGTGCTCTGATGTATCAGTTTCTAGCTTGTATCATACCTATTTAAATACATGTCTTATCTTCTCTAGCAAATTATAAGCAACTAGAGGACAAAAAGTTGCTTGATTTTGTCTTTTAATCACCATGGCACCAGACACAGCACTACATACAGAAGTGTATGGTTAAGACTCAAAGCTACACAATCAAGCTGGAACACAAAACCTAGCATTCAGAAGGCACTCAAGTATTTGTTGAATGAATAAAAATCTGCTGAGGGACTGAATCAACCAGGACTTGATGTGCACACAAAGCATGAAGTAGCCGTGAGAGAAAATCACAACATCAATTTGTGTATCCAAAGCCCCCAATCTATTTTTCTCCCAGATTCTGGTTTGATGTTGCATCAGGAGAGCCAGCTATCAGGTACAAATGGAAACCACTGCCAATCAGGCAGACAAAGAATGAGGGCAGGGCAGGAGGAGGTGGAAAAAAGAAAGAGAAGGTAACAAAGTAGAAGGAAGGAATGGCAACGCTGGAGGTCAACTTCCATAAGTATTCCAAGAGAGCAAGAACCAGAAGGAAGCAAAGTTACAGACCTTTGGCAAAAAAGACAAGGAATGATAGGACAAGTTAAAAAGACGAGGAAAGCGAGCCAGCAATCGATTGTGTGCTAGACACTCTTGGACTTATATTATGCAGTATTTCAGACTTTACAAGAAGGTTAAACAAAAAAAAAAAAAAACTTAACAGATACCTGTGTACGCTCCACTCAGCTTAAGAAATTAAGCACTAACAGGGAGGGGTGCCTGGGTGGCTCAGTCAGTTAAGCGTCTGACTTCGGCTCAGGTCATGATCTCACGGCTCCTGAGTTCAAGCCCTGCGTGGGGCTCCGTGCTGACAGCTCAGAGCCTGGAGCCTGCTTCCAATTCTGTCTCTGTCTCTCTCTGCCTCCTCCGCTCACTCACTGTCTCTCTTTCAAATATAAAAAAACATTTAAAAAAAAAGAAAGAAAGAGCACTAACAGTTGAAGCCCTCCATACCCTTCCTCCATTGTATCCCCCTTTAACTTCCAGAGGCAACAGTAACATAAATTTGGAGTTAAACATTCTTACTCATTTCTTTGTATTTTTACAGTGGTGCCATCTTTTTAAAAAGTAGTGGTAAATTTTATGGTAAAGGGAGGAATCTCACCTAAATACACAGTCCATCATAAGACACTGAGAGTAACAGGGAAAGTAAAGGCACAGTCAGGAACAACTGACCAACTCTAAGACCCAAAAAAATGGAAGATTTAGGAGATGGATGGGTAACAGTTGAAGGGGGAAAAATGAAGGCAAACAGTAGTGAAAAAGACGCACAGCAAAAAAGAAGAAAATTCAGGTTTTCGTAATAATTTTTTACTGTTTGTTTTTCAGAGAGAGAGACCGAGTATGAGCAGGGGAGGGGCAGAAAGAGAGGGAGACACAGAATCCGAAGCAGGCTTCAGGCTCCAAGCTGTCAGCACAGAGCCCGATGCGGGGCTCAAACTCACAGACTGTGAGATCATGACCTGAACTGAAGTCGGATGCTCAACCGACTGAGCCACCCAGGTGTCAAAAATTCAGTTTTGATGAAGAGAAATAGTTGCCTCAGAAACTGCTATGCTAGTGGCCTTTGAAACAAAATAGAGTGAATTCAGTTCACATACCCAACAAATCAGCACGAACTATCTGTTAGCCACCCTTCTCCTGGAGCATTTATTCTAATTGGGGAAAGAGTCAAACAAATGAATAAGATATCAGATGTTTGGAAAAAGATAAAGCAGAGTAGAGTAGGCAGAGTACTGGTGAGGACAAGGAGGTGTTTGCTATCATATGTGAAGGTGGTTACAGAACCTCTCTGACAAAGTGACATTGGAGCAGAAACCTAAAGCAAGTAGGGAATGCAGAAGACTGTTTCAGGAAGAGAGGCGCCTGGGTGGCTTAGCTGGTTAAGCATCTTTTGTTTTTTAGTGTTTATTTCTTTTTTTTATTAAAATTTTTTTTTAATGTTTATTTATTTATTTTCGAGAGAGAGAGTGAGAGAGAGAGACAGAGCACAAGCCGGGGAGGGGCAGAGAGAGAGGGAGACACAGACTCTGAAGCAGGCTCCAGGCTCCCAGCTGTCAGCACAGAGCCCAACACGGAGCTCGAACCCACAAACCGCAAGATCGTGACTTGAGCCGAAGTCAGCTGCTCAACCCACTGAGCCACCCAGGCGCTCCAAGGAACTCTACTCTTGATTTTGGCTCAGGTCCTGATCTTACAAACCATGAGCTGATATAGCATGGAGCCTGCTTAGGATTTTCTCTCCCTCTCTTTCTCTGCTCCCTGCCCACCCCCCTGGTGTGCATGCACACATGTGTGGGCTCTCTCTCAAAATAAATAAAAATTAAAAAAAAAAAAAAAAAGACTTCCAGTAAGAGTAACAGCAAATGCAAAGGCCCTGAGGCAGAAAGGTGCATAGGATTTGAGGGACCGTAAGACCATCAGATGTGGCTGGGGCAGAGCATGCTATAAAAAGAGTCTAGACAGAATGATCAGAAGGGCACCCTGTGTACATCAATGCCAGAACTGGGGCTTTAATTCAAAACAAGATGCAAAATGAATGGAGGGTTTCCAGGAGAAAAGTGAAATGATCTGCTCTACATTTTAAATAAACTATCATATAATTTATCATTTAAATAGGGACACTTTGTGAGTGAACAAGGGTGCTATTAGCAGTTACCTCAGGACAACAGACATTAACAAGACCTTAATTTTAAAAGGCTTCTGTGCAGGGGTGCCTGGGTGGCTCAGTCAGTTAAGCGTCTGACTTCAGCTCAGGTCATGATCTCATAGTGAGTTTGAGCCCCATGTTGGGCTCTGAGCTGACAGCTTGGAGCCTGGAGCCTGCTTCAGATTCTGTGTCTCCCTCTCTCTCTTTGTCCCTCCCCTTCTTGTGCACATGTGCTCTCATGCTCTCTCTCAATAAACAAACATTTAACAATAAATAAATAAAAGGCTTCTATGCAGAGCCAGTTTGAAGGGGTTCTTCTGGCCAAATCTGGAATAATTTAATCAAGATATATAATGGTAGTAAAAGATTACAACATATTGAATAAAGTAAAAATCTGAGACTACACTGTTAAAAATAAATCAATAAGAAGGGAAAGTTCCCTCTTACAGTAGACAGCCAACTAGTAAATGTAGAAGGAAAGACATAATTAGAAAGTCATCATTTGGGACGCCTGTGTGGCTTAGTCGGTTAAGCATCCCACTCTTGGTTTCAGCTCAGGTCATGATCTCAGGGTTTCATGAGTTCAAACCCTGCATCTGGCTCTGTGCTGACAGGGCAGAGCCTGCTTGGAATTCTCTCCCTCTCTCTCTCTGCCCCTCCCCTGTTCATGCAGTCTCTGTCTCTCTCAAAAATAAATACATAAAGCTAAAATATATACATATATATATATATATATATATATATATATATATATGAAAATCATCATTTAGCAATCATCATAAAGAAAACTGATTAGGGCAAGAATCATCAATAAATGCTAAAACTGGTTGGTGAAAATTTGAAAATAGGATATTTACATGGTGTCAAAATGTCGCCCCTACAGAATACTAATTACAAAAGGCAAAGCAATAAATTTATAATGGAGAAAATTGGCATACCCCACCTTAACTAAGTGGTTAAAATTAACATTGCCAGCAATGGGACCAATCAATAGCATGTGTACCATAATATGATACACAGAGAACTCAGCATCCCTTCTTAGGTAGTACCACCCAAAGCGCATAACCTAAATCTACCATGAGGAAACATCAGACAAACCCAAACTGAGGGATATTCTACAAAATAACTGACCTCTACCCATCAAATTGTTAATGTCATAAAAATACAAAGACTCGGGGTGCCTGGGTGGCTCAGTCGGTTGGGCGTCCGACTTTGGCTCAGGTCACGATCTCGCGGTCCGTGGGTTCGAGCTCTGCGTCGGGCTCTGGGCTGATGGCTCAGAGCCTGGAGCCTGCTTCTGATTCTGTGTGTCCCTCTCTCTCTGCCCCTCCCCCGTTCATGCTCTGTCTCTCTCTGTCTCACAAATAAATAAACGTTAAAAAAAAAAATACAGGGGCGCCTGGGTGGCGCAGTCGGTTAAGCGTCCGACTTCAGCCAGGTCACGATCTCGCGGTCCGTGAGTTCGAGCCCCGCGTCAGGCTCTGGGCTGATGGCTCGGAGCCTGGAGCCTGTTTCCGATTCTGTGTCTCCCTCTCTCTCTGCCCCTCCCCGTTCATGCTCTGTCTCTCTCTGTCCCAAAAATAAATAAAAAATGTTGGAAAAAAAAAAAAATACAAAGACTCATGATCTCTAGATTAAAGGAGATAAAAGACATGACAACTGAATCAATACATGATCTTGGATATTTTTTTGCTATAAAGGACATTATTGGGACAATTGGCAAAATCTGAATAAGGTCCACAGATTAGATCATACACGGTATTGTGTGTTAAGCTCCTAATTTTGATCACTATATTATAGTTACGTAAGAGCATTTCATGTTTCTTCCCTGCCCCTCCACCAGAGAATTTCATGTTTTTTAAAAATACACACTGAAGTATTTGGGTGTTAAGGGACACTGCAACTGCAACTTAAACAGTTCAGATTAAAAAAATAATAATAATTCTAGGTGTTGGGGAGGAGCAGAAGAGAGGAAGATAAAACAAATATAGCAAAATGTTAACATGTGAGTAATCTCGGTGAAGGGTATTTACAATTTCTTTGCACTGTTTTTGCAAATCTTCTGCAAGTCTGAAATTGTTATTATTTTTTATGAACAGAATACACATAGACTTCTAAGTTTCTGTGTAGAGAACAGGCTATGGGGGTGATGAGTGCAGAGTTGGAAGCAGGGCTGGACCAGTTAAAAGGCTACTATAGATTAAGGACAGAGGTCATGAAAGACTGCACAGTAGGAAGCTCCAGGAATTGGTCCCTCCACTAAAATAACTATTGAGCCGGCACAAAATGCTTGAAGCAACTATTCTGGAACTCTGGAATCTAGTCAAATACTTGCAGCAAACAAGGGAATGCTTGATGAAGAAAGAGGCTGGTAAATTTTAGTGAATTTCAGCATCTGGCACACCATCTACCTTCCCCTAGCTCCCAGTCCCATGGCAGACAGCTGTGGGGACAGTAGCCTGGGATCCTGTTGCAGTCTGCTGGTGTCAGGGTGGGCAATAGGGACCTTGTCCTCCAAAAATCAGCATTATATATTCTGATTACTGCTTTTGATCGCTGAAGAGCTGGCACACAGGCTGGACATTGTTTCAACCACCATGGCTGAGGTGGCTTCCTTAGCAGAGTCAGACAAAGGGATTTAAAGAAACAGAACATTCTTTTTTTTCCCCATTTTTTCTTATTAGATCCAAGCATTTAAGAAAATTTCTGTCAAGTCATTGGCGGACCACGGAGCTCATAGAAGAGACTTCAGTGTTCACAAAAAGTAAGGAACGCATTCTTTACAAAAACACTTTGGGAAAGTCACTAAATAAATGGACAACTTCAGCTTTAATCAAGTAACAACAGTAATCTCTAGGGAGGGAGTAGAATCTGATTTCCAGAGCTACCATATTACAATACTCAAAATGTCCAGTTCTAAACAAAAAATTACAAAGCATACAAAGATTAAGGAAAGTATGGCCAATTCACAAGAAAAGAGAAATTGACAGAAACTATCCTTGAGCAAGCCTAGACACTAGACTTAATATACAAAGACCTTAAATTAACTATCTTAAATATGCCCAAAGAGCTGAAGGAAACCATGGACAAATAACTAAAGGAAACCAGGAAAACAATGTATGAGCAACTAAAGAATAGCAACAAAAGATCAAAGTTATAAAAAGTAAACAAATAGAAATTCTGGACCCAAAAGTACAAGAGCTGGAATTAAAAATATACTAGAGGGACTCAACAGAAGATCAACAGAAGAAAGAATCAGCAAACTTGAAGATGGCAAATTGAGGTTACTCAGGCTGAAGAGCAAAAACAAAAATGAAGAAAACTAAATAGAACCTAAGAATACAATGGTACACCATCAAGTGTACCAATGTGCATATTATGGGAGTCCCAGGAGAAGAAGGAGAGAAAAAGGGAGAAAAGTTTTTGAAGAAATAATGGTTAAAAACTTTCCAAATTGATGACACACGTGAATCTACACATTCAAGGAGCTCAACAAACTTCAAAAGAATAAATTCAAAGACAGCCACAGCAAGGTACACAATATTCAAACTGTTGAAAAGAGAGAATCTTCAAAGCAGCAAAAAGTGACTCATCACATTATGAGGGAAACTCAATGAAATTAATAGCCAATATCTCATCAGAAACCATGGAGGCCAGAGGCAGTGGGATGATATATGTAAAGTGTTGAAAGTAAAAACTATCAACCAAGAATTCTAAGATGAAGGAGAAATTAAAATATTTCTCAACAAAAGGTAAGGAAGTTCATTGCTAATAAACCTGCCCTACAAGAAATGCTAAAGGGAATCTTTCAGCCTGAAATGAAAGAACACTAGATGGTAACTCACAGTCATATGAAGAAATAAAGATCATTACACAGGTCACACAGGTAAAATACAAAAGCTAGCATACCATATTTTTGGTATGTAACCTCTTCTTTTTGTTTCCTATGTGACTTAAAAGACGAATACATAGGGGCACCTGGCTGGTGGAACGTGCAACTTTTGATCTTGGGGGTTGTGAATTTGAGACCCACATTGAGTGTAGAGCTTACTTAAAAATATTTTTAAAAAAGACAAATGCATTGGGGCGTCTGGGTGGCTCAGTCGGTTGAGCGTCCGACTTCGGCCCAGGTCATGATCTCGCGGTCCGTGGGTTCGAGCCCGCATTGGGTTCTGTGCTGACAGCTCAGAGCCCGGAGCCTGTTTCGGATTTTGTGTCTCCCTCTCTCTCTGATCCTCCCCTGTTCATGCTCTGTCTCTCTCTGTCTCAAAAATAAATAAACATTAAAAAAAAAATTTTTTTTTTAAAAGACAAATGCATAAAACAATAATTATAAATCTATTGTAACAAGCACACAGCGTATAAAGACATAATTTGTGACAATAACAACATAAAGAATGGAAACAGAACTGACAGGAACAGAGTTAATGTATGCTCTTTTTTTTAAGTTGTTATATAACTGGGGCGCCTGGGTGGCTCAGTTGTTAAGCATCCAACTTCGGTTCAGGTCATGATCTCACTGCTCTTGAGTTTGAGCCCTGCATCAGGCTCTATGCTAACAGCTCAGAGCCTGGACCCTGCTTCAGATTCTGTGTCTCCCTCTCTCTGCCCCTCCTCCCTTGGGCTCTGTCTCTGTCTCTCTCTCAAAAATAAACATTAAAAAAATAATAAAAAAATAAATAAATTTGTGATATAATTGACATATAACATTATATTAATTTCAGGTGTACAACATAATGATTTGATTTTTATAGATATTGCAAAATGATCATCGTAAGAAGTCTAGTTTAATGTATGCTCTTGAAGCTAAAGTGTTATCAATTCAAATTAGATTCCTATACACTTAGGATATTAACTGTAATCCCCACGGTAACCACTAAGAAAATAACTTTAAAAATATACAAAAAAAAAAAAAAGGAAATAAAGAAGAAATTAAAATGATACATTAGAAAAAATCAGACACGGGGCGCCTGGGTGGCTCAGTCGGTTGAGTCAGCTCAGGTCATGATCTCGCGGTCCGTGAGTTCGAGCCCCACGTCAGGCTCTGTGCTGACTGCTCAGAGCCTGGAGCCTGCTTCCGATTCTGTGTCTCCCTCTCTCTCTGTCCCTCCCCCGTTCATGTTCTGTCTCTCTATGTCTCAAAAATAAATAAACGTTTAAAAAAAAAAAAGAAAAAGAAAAAATCAAACACAAAAGAAGACATATTGGAGTCATTGAGGAACAAAAGAATATGACATATAGAAAACAAATAGCACAATGGCAGAAATTAGTTCTTCATTGTCAGTAATCACTTTAAGTACAAATGGATTAACTCACCGATTAAAGACACAGATTGGGGAAAAAGATATTTGTTCTTGTGGTCAACATGTGACCAACCACATGTTGCTTATAGAAGACTCACTTCAGATACAACACACAAATAGGTTAAAAGGAAAACAGTGAAAGAGGATATTCTATGCAAACAGTAACCAAAAGAGAACTGAAGTGACTCGTCAAATATCAAACAAGAGGCTCCTGGGTGGCTCAGTCAGTTCAGCTACCAACTCTTGATTGCCGCTTGGGTCATGGTCTCACAGTTTGTGAAATCGAGCCCTGCGTTGGGCCCTGTGCTGACAGTGTGGATCCTGCTTGGGATTCTCTCTCTCCTCTCTCTCTGCCCCTCTCCAGCACTCTCTCTCCCTCAAAATAAATGGGATAAACATTTTTTAAAAATATATCAAATAGGGGCGCCTGGGTGGCTCAGTCGGTTAAGCATCTGACTTTGGCTCAGGTCATGATCTCACGGTTCCTGAGTTTGAGCCCAACATAGAGCTCTGTGCTGACAGCTTGAAGCCTGGAGTCGGCTTCAGATGCTGTGTCTTCCTCTCTCCCTGCCCCTCCCCTGCTCACACTCTCTCTCTCAAAAATAAACAAACAGTAAAAAAATTTAAAAACATATATATCAAACAAAATAGAACTTAAGTCAAAAGTTGTTACAAGAGGGGTACCTGGGTAGCTCATTTGGTTAAGCAACCCGCTCATGATTTCAGCTCAGGTCATGATTTCAGGGTCATGAGATCAAGCCCTACATTGGGTTCTGTGTCTCCCTCTCTCTCTGCTCCTACCCCCACACTCACTCACTCTCTCTCTCTCTCTCTCTCTCTCTCTCTCTCAAAAATAATAAACATTTAAAAAATGTGTAAAAAGGGGCGCCTGGGTGGCGCAGTCGGTTAAGCGTCCGACTTCAGCCAGGTCACGATCTCGCGGTCCGTGAGTTTGAGCCCCGCGTCAGGCTCTGGGCTGATGGCTCAGAGCCTGGAGCCTGTTTCCGATTCTGTGTCTCCCTCTCTCTCTGCCCCTCCCCCGTTCATGCTCTGTCTCTCTCTGTCCCAAAAATAAATTAAAAAACGTTGAAAAAAAATTAAAAAAAAAAAATGTGTAAAAAAACATCACAGGAAAAGCAGACCAATATCCCTTATGAATAAAGACACAAAAATCCTCAACAAAATACTGTACTAGCAAACTGAATCCAATGATCATACACTATAACCAAGTAGGATTTTTCCCAGAAATATAAGGGTGGTTCAACATAAAGAAATCAACGTAATATACCACATGATCATCTCAACAGACACAGAAAATGCACTGGACAAAATTCAGCACCTGTCACAATAAAAACACTCAGCAAAACCTTGAAGACATTATGCTAAGTGAAATAAGGCAGTCACATAAGGACAAATTTGTATGATTCCACTTACATGAGATTCCTAGAGTAGTCAAATTCATAGAGACAGAAAGTAGAATGGGGGTTGTCAGGAACTAGGCGAGTTAGTGATTAATGGGTAGAGAGTTTCTGTTTGGGAAACTAAAAATATTCTGGAGATGGATGGTGGTAATATTTGCACAACAAATTCACAACAATGTGAATGTACTTAATGCCACTGAACTATACACTTAAAAATAACTAAAACGGTAAATTTTATGTGTATTTTACCATAATAATACACACGGACATTCGTACAGACACACACACACACACGTACATACACACACAACAACCTAGGAATAGAAACTTCCTCAAAATTAAAAAGGCATTTATGAAAAATTCACAGCTCAGTGGTGAAAAACTGAAAGCTTTCCCTCTAAAATCAGGAATAAGCTAAAGATGCCCACTTTCACTACTACTATTCAACACTGTACTGGAAGTCCTTGCAAGACCAATTAAGCAAGAAAAACAAATAAAAAACATACAAACAGGAAAAGAAAAAGTGAAGCTATATCTATTTGCATATGACATGACTCTACATACAGAAAATCCCGTAAGTCCAGGAAAATGTTACCAAAGCTAAAAAAAGAATTCAGCAAAGTTACAGGATATGAGATCAACATAAAAAATCAGTAGTTTCTAAATAATCAGTAGTTATTGCCAGCAATAAACAATCCAAAGAGGAAATTAAGAAAACAATTCCATGTATAATAGTATCCAAAAGAGTAAAATACACAGGAATAAATTTAGCCAATGGTATGAAAGACTTGTACAGCTTTTCCTTGACTTACAATGGGGTTACATCCCAATAAACCCATCGTAAGCTGAAAATACTGTCAGTCAAAAATGTATTTAATACATCTAACCTACCAAACATCATAGCTTAACCTAGCCAAATGTACTCAGAACACTTACATCAACCTACTGTTGGGTAAAATCATCTTACACAAAGCGTATATTATAACGAAGTGTTGAATATCATGTAGTTTATTGAGTACTGTACTGAAGGTAAAAAATGGAATGGTTGTATGGATACTGTACAGTTATAAGCATATCATTTGCAACCCTCATGATCACCTGGCCAACTGGGAGCTGTGGCTCACTGCCACTGCCCAGCATCATGAAAAAGTATTGGACTTCATACCACCAGCCCAGTTAAAGTTCAAAATTCAAAATTGGAAGTATGGTTTCTACCATGTGTATCACTTTTACACCACTGTAAAGTCAAAAAAAATCATAAGTTGAACCACCGTAAGCTGGGGACCATATGTCGGTTGATGGGGTGCCTGGCTGGCTCAGTTGGTACAGCATGTAACTCTTGATCTCGGGGTTGTAAGTTTGAGCCCCAAGTTGGGTGTAGAGATTTAAAAATGAAATCTTTAAAAAAAAGACTTGAAAAGACACTTCCCCAAAGAAGATCTACAAATGGCCAGCAAGTACGTGAAAAGATGTTCAACTTCATGGTCAAGGAATAGCAAAACACGATCACAATGATATACTACTTCACACTCATTAGGATGGGTTTAATTAAAAAAACAACAAAAAGAAAATAGGAAGTAAAAAGTCCTGACAAAGAGTGTGGAGAAACAGGAACCCTCATACATTGCTGATGGAACATAAAGCAGTTCAGATGTTATGTAAAACAGCTTGAGAGTTCTTGACAAAGTTTAGTATATACTATACATCTACCAGAATGGCCAAAATCCAGAACACTGACAACACCAAATACTGATAAGGATGTGGAGCAAAGGGAACTCTCACCAATTTGTAGTAAGAATGCAAAATGGTACAGCCACTTTGGAGGACAGTTTGGCCTTTTCTTAACAACACTAAATATATTCTTACCATATAATCCCGAGTTGCATTCCTTGTATTTACCCAAAGGAGTTGAAAATTATCTCTATACGAAAACCTACACATGGATGTTTATAACAGCTTTATTCATAATTGCCAAAACTTGGAAGGAATCAAGATGTCCTCCAGTAGGTGAATGAATAAACTGTGGTACATCCAGACAATAGAATATTATTGAGTACTAAAAAGAAATGAGCTATCAAGCTATGAAAAGACATAGAGGAATATTAAATGCATATTTCTAAGTGAAAGAAGCTAATCTGAAAAGGCAACATATTGTAGGATTCCAATTTTATGACATTCTAGAAAGGCAAAACTGGAAACATTAAAAAAAAAAATCAGTGGTTGTCAGGGTTGGGGTGGAGCAATGAATAGGCAGAACACAGAGGGCTTTTTTTTTTTTTTTCAAGTTGATCTTTATTTTTTTTTTTTTAAACATTTATTTAGTTTTGAGAGACAGAGAGAGACAGAGCACAAGCAGGGGAGGGGCAGAGAGAGGGAAACACAGAACTCGAAGCAGGCTCCAGGCTCTGAGTCATCAGCACAGAGTCGGACGTGGGGCTGGAACCCACAAACCGTGAGATCATGACCTGAGATGCTCAACCGACTGAGCCACCCAGAACACAGAGGACTTTTAAAGCAGAGAAAATCCTCTGTATGATACTCTATGATGGGTATGTGTCATTCTATATTGGTCCAAAACCACAGAATGTATACCACCAAGAGGGAACTCTCAGGTAAACTATAGACTTTGGGTGATTATGATACGTCAATTTAGGTTCATCAATGTAGGTACAGAGTGGGTACCACTCTGGTAAATGATGTTGATAAAAGGGGAGGCTATGCATGTGTGGAGGCAAGAGGGTATATGGGAAAATTCTGTACCTTCCTCTCAGTATTTCTGTGAGCCTAAACTGCTCTAAAAAGTCTTTAGATTTAAAAACAAAAAAGTTAAGCATAGAATTACCATATGAGCCAGCAATTCCACGCCTAGATATATATACCCAAGAGAAATGGAAACATATGTCTAGTACAGCATCGTGACTATAGTTAATAATACTGTAATGCAGATTTGAAACTTGCTAAGAGAGTAGCTCTTAAAAGTTCTCATAAGACTCAAGTACAGAGAACAAACCGAGGGTTGATGGGGGGTGGGGGAGAGGGGAAAGTGCGTGATGGGCATTGAGGAGGGCACTTGCTGGGATGAGCACTGGGTGTTGTATGGAAGCCAATCTGACAATAAATTATATTAAAAATAAATTAATTTTAAAAAGTTCTCATAAGAAAAAAATTGTTTTGTACAGTGAAAGATGTTAACTAGACATTGTGATCATTTTGCAATATATACAAATACATAATCATTATGTTGTACACCTTAAACTAATACAATGTTATATATCATTATACCTCAATTAAAAGAAATCTACACAGAAAAAAACAGAAAAATAGAAATCTACACAGAAACTTGTATACGAACGTTTATAAACATTGCAGGTCAGGGCATCTGGGTGGCTCAGTCAGTTAAGTATATGACTTTGGCTCAGGTCATGATCTCACAGCTTGGCTCATGAGTTCGAGCCTGTGTCGGGCTCTGTGCTGACAGCTCAGAGCCTGGAGCCTGCTTCGGGTTCTTTGTCTCCCTCTCTCTGCCCCTCCACTGCTCTCTCTTTCTCTCCCTCTCAAAAATAAGTAAACATTTAAAAAATTTAAAAACAAAATGTCATGGTCATCTCCTTTATAAACAACCCCTACAGTCTACCAATTGATGAATGGATAAACAAGCTGCGTTATATACATAGAAAGGGTTATTCAGCCATAAAAAGGAATGAGATACTGAACTACTGATACATGCTACCTGTGAATGGACCCTGAAAACATGATGCTGAGTGAAAGAAGCCAGACACTAAAGGACACGTTACACGATTCCATTTATATGAAATATCCAAAATAGGTAAATCCATGCACACAGACTACAGAGGGGGAGGGGGAAATGGGGAGCAACTGCATTAAGAGGTACAGGGTTTTCTTTTGGACTGATGGAAGTGGTGGGTGGTCGCACAACATTGCGAATGTACCAAATAACACTGAATTGTTCACTTTAAAATGGTTAATTTTACATGATGCGAATTCCACCTCAACTTTAAAAAAAAAATGAAAGACATAAAATTCTTTTCAATATACAGAATTTGATCCTCTTTCCTTTTTTTTTTTATAACAGCACTATTTTGACACAATTCCTGTACTATACAATTCACCCATCTAAGGTGCACAGTTCAGTTGTCTTTAGTGTAGTCACAGAATTGCCCAACTATCAAAATTAATTTGCAGGTATGTATATATGTATGTATGTATGTATGTATGTATGTATTTTAATTAATTGCCACACCCAACATGGGGTTCAAACCCCAACATCAAGAGTTACATGCTCTACCGACAACCAGGCAGATGCCCCGGACCACAATTTTAGAACACTTATCAACCACCGCCCAAAAAACCCAGTACCATCAGCAGTCACTCCCCCATTACCTCTTTCCCCAAGCTCTAGCCAACCACTATTCTACTTTCTGTCTCTACAGATTTGCCTATTCTGGACATTTCATAGAAGTGGAATCGTATATTGTGTGATCTTTTGTGACTAGCTCCTTTCGCTTAGCATTTTTTTCAGGGGATTTCCTTTATTTTAACAATAAAAGTTTGTACCAAGTATTAAAGTGTAAGGGGAAAAGTAAGAAAGATATTAAAGAACCATTTAGAAAATGGTTCTTATATATATACCTTATAATATACCTTATATTACTGAATATAAGGGCAGATCAAGTCCAAAACAGAAATCCAGTTAAGGTGAATCTTCATAAAATCTAAATCAATAGCTCTGAAGTGAAACCATTATAAGATGCAGCAGAAAATAAGAAAATTAGGTTAGAATGAATACATCAGAGAATACATTTTACAAAACAAATAGCTTGACAAAGAGAACATTTTCCCTAATAAAGGTGTAGGAAAATCGATTAGAAGGTTTAATTATAGAGAGAAACACAAAGAACAAAGAATCATGGTCTTTGTGTATAAAAACTCCTCCAGTCAGTGTTTCTCAACATGTGGTCGCTGGATTACCTGCATCAAAATCACCTAAGAACTTGTTTAAAAAATCAGATTTCTGGCCTGTGCCCCAGAAAAATCAGTGAAGATGAGGCCCTGGGAACTATTTTTAAATAAGCACTCTAGAGGACTCTCATGAACACAAACGTTTGAGAACTAATATCTAATTAACACAAATTAATGCAAATGATTAAACGTGTATCAAAGTCAGGAGAAGAGTGACAAGAGCAAAATGCATGAAAAAGAGGAAGGTGAAAAAAAAGAAAGAAAAAATACTTGACGTTTTGGCACATCGTGCTCTGGGGAAAACAGAAAGTGATGTTTGGAAAACTCTTGCAGAATTGATGTTAGAAAAAAATTCTAAAGGTGTGAATTTGCAAACCATTCTACTAATACCAGCGTAGACCATTCGGGGTATGACACTGGAAAGCAGTTTTAAATGTAAGGTTATATGGTACGGAAAGCACATGACACACGCACAGAATGTTGACGATGTTAACTATTTTTATAACAAGTATGGTTATAGTTAATTACCTCCATCTTCTGACAAACTAGACAAAACCAAACTTTTTGCTGCGGTAGTCTTTACATGAAAAACAGTATGAATTATCAACTAGTATGTCAGATACTGAGTATAAGCTCAGGGTTAGGGCATTTATTTTCAGACCAAGTTAATCTCTATTTTTCGGGCCAGACTTATGTAAACAAGGACAGACAAAACTAGAGTTAAATTTCTTAACACTAAGAGTATTGCATGATAGCACTTAAATTTCCCTGAAAATCACTTAAGTATGTATACAAGATAGCCTTTATTATTCTAGCTGTAAGCACAGATTCCTGAAGGTGAAGTACTAAGTTCTAACTCATTATTTTACTTGAGAAAAATCCGTTTTGGGTTAGCAGAGATAAAGACAAGAAGTTTACATTACATAACTCTCAAAGTATCTCGTGATCAGAACACAAAATTTGTCCGCTTTCACCATAAAAAACATCTTTCTCCTATAAACTCAAACTGTTAAGTTCTGAAGT
Organism: Neofelis nebulosa; assembly: GCF_028018385.1. Lineage (NCBI taxonomy): Eukaryota > Metazoa > Chordata > Mammalia > Carnivora > Felidae > Neofelis > Neofelis nebulosa. The sequence goes on along the minus strand of NC_080789.1, from coordinate 64,613,147 downwards.
CTCTTCTAACTCACTTATTTAGATTGAGCCTTATAATGCATTTGGAAACCCAATTATATTCCATCTAACCCTCACGTGCAGGTGTTTCAACATTTCCAGACCTGATTCTCGTACATCTCATAAACGAAACAAACTATACTGGGGAAATGAAATCACTAATGCATGCAAATAAATTACATGGGAGGTTATGCTTCTTTCATAGGAGATTTTTATTTCTGATCAATATTTGACTTGATACACTAAGATCTAGAAGTATCTAAAAGTTCTCTGACACTTTTTCTTTTCATAGCTTGTGTTTCAAAAGGCAGACATCCTAGAATTAATCCTTAAAGCAAGCTAAGGTACAGATGTGTGGGCTTCTTCACCAAGGTTTCCTTCCAAGAAGCAGTCAACCAATATTCATCAATAAACCCCAGCTCCCAACTCCCCAGATGTGGCCCCTTCACACACCTCCAGCCCAACCTGACCACATATACACATACACACTATAGGTCTCCAATCTCTCACACTGGCACAACGGCCTCTCAACATTCATCTGGTTGCTAGCCAAGGGCCATTCCTGCTTCTTCCACTGATCCTGCACAGACCTGACACTGCCTTCTTCTTCCATTTCTTCCACAGTAGTCACTACTCAAAGTAACAAAGAAAAAAGTCAATTTTCCCTAACCGCAGACAGCTTATTTAACTCTAAATACCTCCCTCCCACACCCCTCCAACCTTATTTATTCCCTTCCCTGCTTTTGTTATTCAGAAGGTGCAGGGTCAGGTAAAAATCTCACTCACCTCATGCTATAGGCACCAGCACCCAGTTCCTGGCCGATCCCGGACAGACTAGCATCAAAGTCCTGCACCAGCCCAGATTCAATCACTTCATCGGCCAGAGGCAGCTTCAGAGCCCAGGCCATGCTGGCTCCTTCCTTGCCCCAGGAGACACCGTTTCTTGTACAAAGGCAAGTAGTGTGATTCTACCCAATGGGGGCAAGACTGTGGAAAACTCCAAACCAAGATCTCCCACGCCGTCCCCACCGACCACCCCCAAGCCCGAACCGCACTTCCCGCACAACTAATCTGCCGTACCCTCAGCTCCTGGCTCCTGCCTCGACTTCCAAAATCCCTCCCACCCAGTTCTTTGGAGCCGTGCGAGGGCCCCTGTGCTTAGCTATTCCAGATTCCGCTGAGGCAGCCCTAGGCTCCCGCACTCCCACTGCTTGGGCTCTCCCCTCGAGCTCGTGGTGGTCACTTGCTGCCTCCCAAACAGACCAGCAGCAGCGACCCACTGCCTACCCGGCACTCCCACGGCGCTTTCGCACCTTTCTCCCCCGTCCCCTTCTGCTGGAAGCCCCCCTCCCTCCCGGGACCCGCTCTCCCTTTCCCCTCCAGGCCTCGCTTCCGGTCAGTCCCAAGATCACTTCCGGTCACCCCTTCTCAACCCCACGGCTCTTAGAACCCAATCCAGGTCTCCGCCGAGCCGACTCCCCGCCCTCTGCAGTCCCCCAGAGCCTCGGAACATGGAAGGGGAAAGTCCAGCACCGGCTGGAAACCTAGACTCGCCAGGGTCCTCCACCGCCCGCCGCCCCGGCGCCAACCAATCATGGCGCCCTCTTCCTTTGCGGGTCCGCCGAACATGACGTCACCCCGGAGGTCGCCAATGAGGAAGAGAGTTCGCGGGCTTCGGCAGTGATGATAGGCTAGCTGCGCGACGGCCCCTCCCCGCCCCCGCAGATGAGTTGGGCGGTCTGGGAGAGGACCCCGCGTGCGTCGGGTGTCTGCTCTTTAAATGGCTCTTTCTGAGGCTACCTGAGTCCTGCCTAGGGCGGTGTGCCAAGTCGACACTCTAGGGCGTGGATGGAGCCTTCACTCTAGTCTTACCGAACTCACCCCGGCCCCTGGAGGACTCCGGACCGTTTCCCCAGAGCTCCCTGTAGGGGTTCCTTTGCTCCTGGAATGCTCGCTCTCCTTAAACTCACCTCTCCGAAGGTCAAGACTCATCTTCCGCATTCCCCCTGATGCGTTAGAACAGGCATGAGATAGGTGAAAGTTGTCGTTTTCAAAAGGTCGTGGTCTGAAGATCACGATTTGGGTTGGCGTCTTCACTTGCTAGTTTGGTGACTTTTCGAATAATCACTTATCTCACCGAGATTTCGTTTCCTCATTTGAAAAGCAAGGATAACCATCCCTGCTCCCCCTTCGTCCTATTAGGATTAAATAGTAATGTCCATTGTTTATCAAGCATCAACTATATGCCAGGAACTTTATTACGTTGTTAGTAATCCTCAAGACAATCTTGCAATTAGAATTATAATTCTAAGGGTAAGTATTTATGACCCTCATTTTACTAGTAAGGAAAGAAGGCTAATGGGGTTAAATTACCCACAACTAAGTTACCGTGCCAACTTCAGAGCTGATTCCAAAGTCTGATGATATTTTTCACTATAAAACACTGCCTATATGTGAAAGTATTGGCTCATTGTTGTATTTCATTATTTAACTTTTTACAGTTCGTCCTGAATTGTATATATTTGCTTGTTTCGCTAGACTGCGATTTCCTAAATAATAGGAAAGAAATCTTTCTCAGGCTTGTGTTCTACATATCTCCTAGTATAGTTTCTGCATTCAATAGGACTTTTAAAAAATGCTTATTGAGGGGTGCCTAGATACCTCAGTCATGATCTCATGTTTGGTGAGTTTGAGCCCTGCATGTGGCTAGCACTGACAGTGCAGAGCCTGCTTGGGATTCCCTCTCTCTCCCTCTGCCCCTCCTGCTCTCTCACTCTCTCTCACAAAAAATAAACTTTAAAAATAAATAAGGGCACCTGGGTGGCTCAGTCAGTTAAGCGTCCAACTTTGACTCAGGTCATGATCTCGTGTTTCGTGGGTTCAGGCCCCTGGGTCGGGCTCTGTGCTGACGGCTCAGAGCCTGGAGCCTGCTTCGGATTCTGTGTCTCCCTCTCTCTCTCTGCCCCTCCCCTGCTCGCACTGCCTCTCTGTCTCTCTCAAAAATAAATAAACATTACAAAAAAATTTTTTTAAAAACATGCCTATGAGTAAAGCAACTGGAACTGGGCTCAGAAGCCAAAAGAGAGATGCCATAATCAAAATTCTTTGTAAACGAACATTAGATCCATGGTAGTATTTTTACATGCCTTTTAGGTGGAACCATGCCTCCTTGAATGACAACTCCATCTCTACATGCATCATCTGGGCAAGTAACTTTAAATCTCTGATGTAATAATGAGAGGCTCATATTTACTGAGCCTTTCCTAAGTGCCAACCCCTGACTAGGTGTTTTATGCACATAATCTCATTTAATTCTCACATCACTCCTGTAAGAAAGGTACCATTATTAGATGCATTTCATAGATCAAGAAACTGAGGCTCAGAAAAATTAATTGACTTGTCCAGGGTCACTCAGCTTGTGAGTGGTGAAGCCTGACTGATCTCACAGTCTGGACATGTAAGCATCATGCCACTGTGTCCCTGTGGATGGTGTTAACCTAAAAAAACATCTGCTTCCTACCTAGCCTTCTTTTCAGAGATGCATTTTGAAGCCTGCGGAGGTGAGAACATAAATTTTCAAAAACTGGTCACGTGAAGATAGCTTGAATGAAGCATTTTTTAAAAGTTGATTTATTCATCTTAGAGAGAGAGAAGGAGGAGGAGGGGCAGAGAGAGAATTGTAAGCGGGCTCTGCACTGCCAGCACGGAGCCTGACATGGGACTCAAACCCACAAACCGTGAGATCATGACCTGAGTTGACATCAAGAGTCAGACACTTAACCGACTAAGCCACCCAGGTGCCCTGAAGCATTTTTTTTTTTTAATATGCAGAAAAATAGGGGCACCTGGCTGGCTTAGTCAGTAGAGCATGTGACTCTTGATCTTGGGGTTGGGGGTTCATGCCCCATGTTGGGTGTGGATATTACTTAAAAATAAAATCTTAGGGGCACGTGGGTGGCTCAGTCAGTTGAATGGCCAACTCTTGATTTCTGCTCAGGTCATGATCTCACAGTTCGTGAGTTCGAGCCCCGTGTCTAGCTGTGTGCTGACCGCTTGGAGCCTGTTTGCGATTTTCTGTCTCCCTTTCTCTCCGCCCCTCTCCTGTTCATGCTCTGTCTCTCTCTTCCGAAAATAAATAAATACACATTTAAAAATGAAATCTTAAAAACATGCAGAAAAAGAGCACAGAGTGAATAACTTTATTTTTTTTTTTTTAATTTTTTTTTTTTCAACATTTTTTATTTATTTTTGGGACAGAGAGAGACAGAGCATGAACGGGGGAGGGGCAGAGAGAGAGGGAGACACAGAATCGGAAACAGGCTCCAGGCTCCGAGCCATCAGCCCAGAGCCTGACGCGGGGCTCGAACTCACGGACCGCGAGATCGTGACCTGGCTGAAGTCGGACGCTTAACCGACTGCGCCACCCAGGCGCCCCCAGAGTGAATAACTTTAAAATAAAGCAAGGAATATTCATATTAGATGTTTGGAAGAGATCATTGCCATATCCAAGAATCTCGTAGAGCCCTGTCCTCTGGAAAATATTTAGAAAAAGACAGACATGTTCTTCTCAGAAATGCTTGAGCTCAAGTTTAAATTCTGAACCGAAATAAAGACTTCACAAAAGTCCTCCTTGCCACTTATTAATTCTAAAATAAACTGGGTAAGATGAAAAATAATTCCTAAGCTTCCCTCCCAATTGGAATGCAGATCAGCCTTGAGATTTATGTCTGTGAGCCCAGATCCCTCTGTGGGGAAAAGATTTTATTGACTGTTTACCCCTGGAATTCTGTGCCTGGGGGAAGTGGACTTTTTCCTTCCTCTCCCTTTCCCAGTGCAACTCAGAGTGAAATTGGAGTGCCAGGACTAGAAACAGGGATTCCAGGGATAGCCCTGGGAATTCTGCTTCCAAGAAAAGATCACCAGGCATTCCCCTGGAAATCCAGCACCGCCTATCAATAAACCAAAGTTTGTATGCATAAATTCATCCCACAACGCAAATCACGGCTCTTACTAGAGATAATAAATATGATTAACTAGAATACCCGTGGCACAGAGTTCCAAATTCAGTATTCTGGACCATTTGGGTGGCGTTAAGGCTTATCTGCAAAGGGCTCATTTCTCTAGATTAGGTCCCGAAACAGACACTGTTTAGATGGAACTGAAGAGGTTCAGAATGAGCCTCCCCAAAATGTGCCGCTTTGGCATGTGGACTGCTTCGAGCTGAAGTCAGTCAAGGCCCAAAAGACTCAGGAGACGCTTTTACTTTACTTTTAACGGCCTAAAATACTTGAGATGGAGTGCCTAGTCCAGGAAGAGAACTATCATCAGAGATAACTACAGAGAATATGAGCTAAGTATGGTAGCTGTGGGAAGCTCAACAGGGCCTGTTTGTTCCGATTCCTTTTTGGCTCCGTTGTCTCTGCATCCCGTGGCAAACATTTACTTACCAACTACTTGCTCTACCCATCTTCCTGTAAATTATCTTCCTCCCCTGTGAAGTCTCAGACCTCTACCCTCATCCGCATAGCTCAGGAGGCCATATAAGCCTCAGTTGCCTGACCACCTGGGGGTCTCATGTTCTTATGGGCCTTCTGTACGTATGCAATTAGATTTCTTTCTCTCCTCTTGGTGTGTTTTGTCGATTTAATTAAGTGACCCACCAAAAGAACCTAAAAGGGTAAAGGAAAAGTTCTTCCTCCTCTACAGAACACGGTAGAGCTTACCCTGGATGGTAAAAACATGTGGAAATCCTACAAAAATGATCAGGACAGAAAAGCAATTCCCAGGTCCCATCCTGTATAGCATAAGGTTAAGCACACAGGCTTTAGAAACAGCCTACCTGGGTTCAAGACTTGGTTCTGCAGCACACAAAGCAACCGTAAGTAGGTTCCTCATCTTGTCTGCACTTCAACTCCTTACCTATAAAATGGGTATAGGAATCAGCTTGGGTGGCTCAGTTGGTTAAGCATCCGACTTTGGCTCAGGTGAGTTTGAGCCCGGCATCAGGCTCTGCGCTGAGAGCTCGGAGTCTGGAGCCTGCTCTGGATTCGGTGTCTCCCTCTCTCTGCCCCTCCCCTGCTTGTGCACGCTCTCTCTCTCTCTCTCTCTCAAAAATTAAATAAACATTTAAAAAATAAATAATATGGGCATAGTTACTGCTTTACAGAATTATGGTGAGAATTAACTGACAAAATGCATGTTAAGTACTTAGAAGAGTACCTAGCACATAGTGATCAGTATTATTATGACTGATAAAAAGGGGACCCTAGCACCTGTCCTGCCTACTTCTCAAGACAAATCAATTCTCTCAGAGGCTTGAGGGCTCAAGCTTCTGGATCAGCACCTGTCTATCCCCTAGTCTTCCCTTCTCATTCATTTACTGAAGTCAGAGTCTCTATTGCTGGGTTCCCCAGGCAATTATTGGGCATTTTCCTTTAGATAACAGGAAGAAACCATTATCCGGACAGGCTTTGTTGAGGGACTGGCCACCTAGGTTTAACTCTTCACATCTTCCCACATCCCATCCCGACAAGCCCGTGAGCTCCAGTCTGGCTTCTTTGAAGGAGTGTAGTTGAAAGAAAAAGAAATCAAAAGCTTTCACAGCCATGCAGCTCCCAACAACTTCAGGTTGTGATCTGTATCCAGAAACCAGCGCAATCTTCTCCAGTCCATAAAAGACCAGTTCTCCCTTCACAGCAGTCCTTAGCATGGTGGACAGCTGCAATATGATGATTTATAAGAAATTTACACACACACACATATATATATATATATATATATATATATATATATATAACCAAAATATATTTCTCATACATATTTGGTCTTCATCCATAGTTCCTGGCTCACAGGCCCCAAAACCCTTGGAATTTCCTGAGCAATAGGGCTATGGGAGCACAGCATCTTTTGCGATATTTGGTCTGTCTTCAGTTCCTGAAAATGCTTCAGAGCCATGAAGGTAAAATGAGTGTCTTGTTGTTCATAACAACCTCCTTTCCACCACAACTGGGTTTGTTAACAAAGGTGGCTTTGGGGACGCCTGGGCGGCTTGGTCGGTTAAGTGTCTGACTTCCACTCAGGTCATGATCTCGCAGTTCGTGAGTTCGAGCCCCATGTCGGGCTCTGTGCTGACAGCTCAGAGCCTGGAGCTCACTTCAGATTCTGTGGCTCCCTCTATTTCTGCGCCTCCCTCGCTCACACTCTGTCTCTTTCTCTCTCAAAAATAAATAAACGTTAAAAAAAATAAAAAATAAAATGAAAAACAAAGTTGGCTTTGGGAAAGCACTTATGGATGGGGGCTGCTTCCCAGGGTAACTAACCATGAATAGTGGGTTGGACCTTTCAGTCCCACCTCCTGATTTCAGGGAAAGGGAGAGGGGCTACAGTTTGAATCAATCACCAATGGCCAATGAGTTAATCAACCATGTCTATGTAATGAAGCCTCCATAAAAACCCCAAAGGAAGGAGTTCAGAGAGTTTCCAGGTTGGGGAACAGAACTGTTCCATGTGCCACCATGCCAGGGTCCCAAGCTCCAAGAACACAAAAGCTCCTTTGTTCAGGACATCACCATGTGTATCTCTTCACAGGGCTGTTGATTTGTATCACTTATTCTAGTGAGTAAATGGGTTTCCCTGAGTTCTATGAGCCATTCAAGTAAATTCATTGAACTCAAAGAGAGGGTCATGGGAACGTCTAATTTACAGCCATTTGGTCAGAAGTGTAGGTAACAACCTATACTCACAGTTGGCATCCTGAGCTGGAAGGGGGTTGTTGGAGCCTCCGATTTATAGCTGGTCTTTCAGAAGCACAGGTAACAGCCTGGGCTTGTGATGGTGGTTTGAAGTGGAGGGTGGTCTTGTGGGACAGAGCCTTTTACCTGTGGAATCTGATGCTATCTTCAGGTGGATGAATTCTTTAATTTTTTTTTTTTTCAACATTTTTTATTTATTTTTGGGACAGAGAGAGACAGAGCATGAACGGGGGAGGGGCAGAGAGAGAGGGAGACACAGAATCGGAAACAGGCTCCAGGCTCCGAGCCGTCGGCCCAGAGCCTGACGCGGGGCTCGAACTCACGGACCGCGAGATCGTGACCTGGCTGAAGTCGGACGCTCAACCGACTGCGCCACCCAGGCGCCCCGGTGGATGAATTCTTGAGTTGAATTCTCGGATACCTTGTTGGTGTCCGAGATTGCTCGTTGGTGTGGGGAAGCCTCCACACACACATCAGAACTGGGTCCAGGAGGGGCGCCTGGGTGGCTCAGTCGGTTGAGCGACTGACTTCGGTTCAGGTCATGATCTCACGGTTTGTGAGTTCAAGCCCTGCGTCGGGCTCTGTGCTGACAGCTCGGAGCCTGGAGCCTGCTTCGGATTCTGTGTCTCCCTCTCTCTCTGCCCCTTCCCCACTAATGCTCTGTCTCTCTCTGTCTCAGAAATAAATAAACGTAAAAAAAAAATTAAAAAAAAAAAAAGAACTGGGTCCAGGAACCCAAAAGAACATCCCAGGAATAGAAACTCCAGTCCCTCCACAAACCCACCCCTCTTCCTTGTAGGCTGTCCTGGGCCAACTGTCCGGAACCACATTCGGCTGGTTTAAGCCAGAGATATCAGCTTCCATTAACTGTTCTGGTGGTAGCTGCCTTTCCCAGGTCAAGGCCAGTTGTTGGCCAGATTCCATTCACTCCCCCATAGCACAGTCTAAACCCTGCATGGCTAAGCAGAATCCTCTGTACCTGCTTTCTCCCAGTTGCATGAAGTCAATGACTTAGCTCTTATTATTTCTTGAAGGAGAGGACAGGAAATACATTCAGTCATCTATCGGACATTTGTCAAGGACCTGTTGTGTGCTATCCTGACCTGGATACTGAGGAATCCCAGCCTAGTGTGGACAGCTAATATTAGGGTTATGACATCTATGCAGAAGTAAGTGTTGGCTTCTATTTGACTTCTCTGCCCCATCGTTTCAGAGTGCTGTAAAGCTTCTCTGGCCCCTGAGCCTTACATCAGAATATTGGACACCTATTGTCCCTTGGGTGGAGGTAGGGTGGTAGAACACAATCTAGAATGAAGCACACTGCCCGGCTCGGGGATGTTAATTGGGTGGAATCAAAGGTGATGCCTTGCTCTCACCTGTTTCGATTATGGAGCCCAGACCTTATCCATACCAGGTAGGTGAAAGAGGAAGGAGGGAGGGCTGCAGGGGTGCATGGCATGAAGCCAACTCCTAGGAGGTAGACAAGTAAAGAGGGGGGCCCTAATTATAGCCGTGCTCTCCTTGCTCTAAGCTCAAGTGGCAGGCCCTAACATTTGCAGGCCTGAGCAGCAACACAAATGAAGATCCACTTACCATGTAGCTAAATTTGTGTTAAGACAAGCTAATTGCGGATGATCTAGCCTTCTATCACGACAAGCATACCTTCATCATCACCTGGAAGGCCACGTTTGAATTTAGACTTCTAGCACTCCTTGAAGTGCTAGACTTCAAGTTCTGTGCTAGAATGTTCCCCAGTCTTGGTCCCCAGCCCACTACCTGCCTTCTCTCCCCGGGTGGCAGGCGCACCTCACACTGCAAAGGGCTTTGTATATACTTATCAACACTCCAGCTTGCATATCCAAACTCTATCCCCCCAGCTCTCCAACAGAGAGCTGTCCCTTGGTCATCTCTTGGGGCTAGGAATGTGCACAGTCTATCGGGACTCAGAGAAGAGGGGAGGGAAAGTGGGCTTTGCAGGGAATTCTGGGGTCCTACTCGGAGAAAGGGTGCATCCCCTTGACCTGCATTCCATGGGGAGGGTCATGGCAGGGCCTTCTGAAGTGATAGTCCCGGGCACTGGGTCTCGCCCTCTTGCAGTGGGATTTTCCAGGCTCTGAGCTCTGATAGCAAAGGCAGCTCCCAGATCCTTCTCTGGCCTCTCCCTATCAGCCCCACCCTGAGAGGCGAAGGATAAACGAACAGACCAGTACAAAAGAAAAATACTGTTTATTCCACACAACTACATCCCCATTTTCCCCTCCCCACCCCTCACTCCAGCCCTCAGCAGACTTTGCCCCATGTCAGGGAATAGTCAGAACCTCAGCGTCAGAGCCTGGCTTATGAGACAGGAAGCGAATATAGGCATAGGAAGGTGATTGGGTTTCCAAGGACACAAAAACGTCAGGGACTCTCATTCCAAATTCAAGTGTGTTCCTCAGTCCATTTGGCCAAATTCCTTCCCGGGCCCCCGCTAGATAAAATGCTATGGATAGTGCAGGGTCACAGACCCCAGCTGACTCACCAGGCCATAGAAATTTTGGTCTTCTCTCATTTTAAAACAAAACAAACAATGCCACACACAGACAGTTAAATCACTTCTGCCCTTTCTCCTGCCTTTCCATGGCAAAGGAGCCACTAAGCTCTGGGTTATGTCCAGAAAGGTGCTTTCAAAACAAAATTCATATCGACACCCCTCAGAACCTGATGCTATCAGAAGCAAAACAGAAAACCCACCTCTGGTGGAGATAGCTGTTCCCCAAGGGCTTTACATTGGGCGGGGGGGGGGGGGGGGGGGCGGGGAGCTCGAGCAGAGACAGCAGGCCTGTGAGCTCTGCCTTGGGCACACTTCAGGGACACTCTGCACCCCGTGCCTGGGGACTTCACCCTGCAAAACTTCTGCCCCTGGTATCCTTCCTCCGAAAGACCTACTCATCCTTCCCGCAGAGGAGAAAATGGTGTCGTTCTAACCCAGCCCCGGGAAGACAGATTTAGACAAGGGAGGAGCTGAGAAAGCGTGGCCAGGCCTGATTTAGACCAGGACTTCATTATCTTCTTTTCACAGACCAGGACAGATGGTATTCTCCTGCATATCTACTGCCACGGACACACCCTGGATTATATGCTACTCCCAGGGCTCCAGCTGTGACCCACTTGTCTCTCTCAAAAAAAGAAAGCCTATCTGAACACAAGTGTTTGCGGGTGCAAGCCTACCTCTCTCATTTATTGATGTGTAAGTCACTGAATCCTTCACAGACGCCAGCACCCTGGGTCTTCTTACTGAAAACTTGTTTACGATGCCCGCCCGAGTGAGCCCCTCATCTCGTTGACACAGGCGGATAACCCTAAACTTGAACGTGAAGCCTCCCCCTTGGAGACGTATCCTCTCCCGGGAGGCTTGGGGCAGGCAGGGTGCCCGCCTGCTTCCTCGTTCCCACCACACTCTGGAAAGTTGGGGCGGTCCGAACGCACTGGGGCAGGAGTGTGTGCGTACGTAGGGGGTTTGGGGAAAATCTGACACACAACCGTCCTCTCACTGGCAGGGCCGCCAAGAGGGTGGCCACTCTGGCATTGTAGGGCCTGACAGGGACCAGCTGTAGGCAGGAAAGGGAACACCACAAGCCAGAGGAAGCTAGACCAGGAGGGGACTCTGTGCCGGTGACCAGTGGGGTAGGGCTGTGCCCTCGCCTGGCAGCCATTTTGTCAGGGTAGATCCTGTGAGGTGCCGTGGAGGGCAGCTGCTGATCTGGCTCTGTGACTTGTGGCCTTGGACACGGTCTACACGGTGAGTCTAGGTTCACCTAAGCACACCTCTTAGTGCTCGCCCGACCTCCTGGAGTAACATACTGAGTTCCAGGGGCCGTCCAGCCACAGCGAGGCTGGGAAACTCACTGAGCAGCTTGGATGGGGTGCCCGTCTTCAGTGTGCCATTTTTGTCCTCTCTGTAGGCAAGACCCGTCCTGCTTCGGGGGTATTCTTGACTCAGAGGAGCTCCGGCAGGCAGGGGTGGGGAGGACTGTTTGCACAAACACATGGTGTAAGACTCCAGACAAAACAAGATTTCTCCTCCAGTATCCAAGGCTCAAAGTCACCAAGAAAATTAGAGTTAAGTCACCTTCCACAAGAGACTTTCTTGGGCTGCCATCCATTCTTCCTGGATGGTGGCCTTTTCCCCAGGGCCTTGCTGTCTGGTTTAGGGTTTCGTGTGCCCCTCTGACAAGGCCCAGCACTGGGTTAGGGGTGAGTGGGAGGACAAGAGAAAGAGAGAGTCAGCATTTCTTTCATTTCTCTTCGGGGTGCTGCGAGCTTGGGCAGTGGGATTTTCCAGGCTGCCGGTTCTTTAACCCTCACTGTCTAGTGAGGGAGAGAGCCACGGGCAGAGTTTATATTAAAATCTGGAAGGATGGGTTCATCTATTAAGTTCCCAACCTGCCACAGACCCAGGTCAACTCCAGGACGGCCAGAGTTCAAAGCTGCTTCCTTCCAACCTGGGTCACAAATGAACAGGTTCTGCTTTAGTGCAATTTCCCCCCAAAGGAAGCAGGGATCACATGTTCTGGCCCCAGGGCTGCGAGAACCTTCTGACCTCGAGGGCAAGGCAGACACTGAGCCTGACCTGCTGAGCAGCTCGTCACACTTTTCGGAACTGTGCCCCTTGGGTCCTTTCGGGGGCAGGGTGCCTGCAGGCAAAGGGTGGGAGTTGAGGCTGTGGTTCCGCTGCACGAGCTGCTACACCTGCGACACTTCCACAGAGGAGCACAGGGGAAGGGAGGGTGGAGAGAGAATGCCATCAAAGACAAGAGCTAAGGGTCAGTGGTACTTAGGGGCTGCCGCAGCCCTGCCCCAAAGACGGGGAGCTTCTGGTTCCCAACCAGAATTCACCCTTCGAAAACCACCTTCGCAAAGTGCTTCTTTAAGTGACACCACTTAATGGAAGGGTCCCTTGGCGTGACCGGCCCGGAGCCTGGAGCTCTCAGGTGAGCCCCCTCTGCCCTCCCCGTGATGTGAGCTACGTGGAGGAGAGGAGGGAGGCAGTGAACGCACATGCACACAGTGGAGTCTCACGACCCCAGGACAAGCGCAGCCGCACGTGGCAGAACGACAGGTGCCGTCACGGCAGTGGCTGCAGCCAGGGGCCAAGGGAAAAGTACAAAGTGCTGGAACACAGGGCCGGGGGCGGAGCCCTAAGGGATCTGAAAGACATTCAGCTTGCTGGTGTTCTTGAGCGTCTGGCGCCGATTGCAGAACCAGACGCGCACGACCTCCCGGTCGTAGTTGAGCTCCTTAGCAATCTCGGTGATCTCCTGGCCTGTGGGCAGCGGGTTCTTCTCGAAGTAGGCATTCAGAGCCTCTATGGCCTGGGGGGTGAAGGAGGTGCGGCGTTTGCGTTTCTTGGAGGGCTCACCTCCCACGAACTCCATCAGGTTCTGCTGCCCTTCCTGGTTCCGGAGTTCGGCTTCATTCAGCCACTTTTCCAGCACTGGCTTCAGCTTCTGGGCACTCTTGGGTGTGATATCCAGCTTCTCAAACCTGTGGGTGACCCAAGCCCGGGAAGGGACAGTGAGAATGCCTTACTCCCCACCCTGGGGTGTGAGTACTCTCCACGAGGGGTTGCCCCTCTGAGGACTGGTGGGACCATACTAAATGGTCCCCTCACCGCCCCCATCGAGACCACCCTGGCTCAGCCAAGCCCAGACTCCGCAGATTATCCCGTAAGCCAGGTCACAAAGCCTCAGTTCAGTGGCGCAACGATAACAGTGCAGCTGCTGTCTGAACAACTCTTCTAAAACGTTCACACCCAAATGAGTGAGGTCCTTTGAGGAGTTATCTTAAGAGGACTTCAGAGATGGCACATGGATGTCACAAGTGCCATCTCCTCCGATTTCGTCTCACAGTAGTGACACTGAGTCAGACCGCTCTTCCTGGCCGAGCCCGGATGTGACTACAGAACTGCCAGCGTGACACCTGGTCTAGCGGTCACTCTTGTCTAATCTGGGAGCTGGCAGGCACCTTTCGGCCAACCCTGAGCCATGCACTCATTCCTGTTTGCAACGCTTTGCCCTCCTTTGATACTGGCATCAGAACCAGTCTGAACGCCACACACAGAAAAATCAGCTACATCGCTTTAAAGTCATGCCTTGGGAGGAGGGGGGATGGGAGCATAACAGCGGGGAGGGTGGGTTGCGGTGGACAGCTAAGTCAGAACGGAAGTTCCCACTTTTGTGACCAACGGCATAAGCTGTACCCTTTCCCTGTAGGGTTCCTGAATGGATTAGGGTCTTAGGTTCCCCCCAACGAAAGACCACGTACATGCTCAGGATTGAAGAATAAACTTGAGAGGGCCCTCAGACGGACTGGATCAGCCTCTGGCCACTCTAGGTGTTCCCGTCTACCCTTGGAACAACCTTCCTGGTCTGGAAGGAGGCAGGAGCAAGAGAGAATATGGAAAGGAGCCATGCACCTGGGTCCCAATGAGTGCTTAGTGCCATCAAATGCCTGAGCCGGCCTTGACCTTGTCCAGAACAGCCTTACTCACCGGCAGATGGCTGACTGGCTGTAGGCTGGGCCTTCCGTTGCAGTCAGAGCCTGGCCCACCTGAGTCTGTGTGAGGCCCAGGGACAGCCGCCGGATCTTAAAGTTCTTGGCAAACTCCCGGATCTCTTCCAAGTTGATTCCGTCCTCATCCAGACTTGGGGTATGCGGCTCTAGGTCAGAGGAAGGGACCAGGGGTGAGTGTGTAAGACAGATGATAGCCCTCCTTATCTAGCTTATTGGCCTGGCCTGGTGAAGCAGTGAGGGATGAGGACATTTGACAAAAGGCCTATATACCCTTAACACCTTCACCACCCCTGTTCCCAAAGCAAACAAAACTTGAGGAAAAGGGGCCTGGACTAACCTGTCTGGAAGTAGGGGTCTCTTTTCTAGTTCTTCCAGCTCTGGTGGCTGACCCTCCCCCATTCTCCCCACTCCTGGCCCCAAGCAGAGCTGAGCCACCCACATTCCTCAAATGCTGGGTGAGAGACCAAACGAGAGACAGCCCATGGATTGGCTTCTTGAGGAAGTGGCCTCCACTGTCATCATGCCTAGAATCCAGCTCAGCAGGAATGGGAATAAGAAAGCCAATGCCTGGTAGCGGGCCTTTGCCCTTCCCCTTTGGACGCTAGAAAGTTTATTAAGGAGAGCAGCATCTAAAGGGGCTGGGGAATCCGAATACATGCCTCTCCTCCTCTCTACAACCTTTTTCAGGAGTCACTTACTGGATACCAACTGGCTGACAGTAGGGGTCTCAGAGCAGGTGATTGGAATGGGAGCAGAGGCAGATGGCTTGGCCGCCGGGGCTGGGCTGGTGATGACCACCGCTGGCTGCGGCACGGCTGGCGTGGGCTGGATGGGCTGGACCTGGGAGAAGAGAGCCAACGAGACGCTACTGCCCACCTGCCTGGCTCAGGGGGTGGGAGTCCCTGCACGGGCCACATGAAAATGGGCATGAAATCCTCACTCCCCCAGCACACTCCTACCCGTGCCCCATCACAAAGCAAGACTAGAAGCTACTTAATTACACCCACCCAACGACAGTGACCTCTGAAGTAAGGACAGCAACATGCCCCACCAAGTTGGAGCCTCGCAGCCACCCGTGACACAGGCAGGTCAGAGGCTCCGAAAGGTTCAGTACAGTTGTTCAAAGCCCAACAGGTGTCCACCCTTGAGATACCTGCTCTCAAATCTTTTCCCTCAGAACAGAAACCTACATTTGATTCTAGAAGCTCCCAGGCCCCAAATGTCCATTAACAGGGAACTGGCAAATGACTCTGGGGACCTTTTTACAAGGAGATTCTGTGCAGCTACTAAAAAGAATACAGTGGGGCGCCCGGGTGGTTTAGTCGGTTGAGTGTCCGTGATTTCAGCTCAGGTCATGATCTCAGGGTCCGTGAGTTCGAGCCCCGCGTTGGGCTCTGTGCTGACAGCTCAGGGCCTGCAGCCTGCTTCAGATTCTTTGTCTCCCTCTCTCTCTGCTCTTCTCTGCTCACGCACTGTCTCTCTTTCTCACATATAAATATTTAAAAAAAAAAGTACGCAGTTAATCTCTTAATTAACCGACATGGAAGGAGCTCTGGGTCACAGTGCTAAGTGGAAGAAAAGATAAAGTGAAAACAATTTTTATAGAATAACTCCTATAAAAAATACATATGAATTTCCAGGAAAAACAAAATCTTGAGACATATAAAGCAAGTTGTCTATATCAGCTATCTCTGGGGGTGGACTTGTAAGAGATTTTTGCTTTTTTCCATTACACATAATATTGGAATTTTTATAAAAAGTGTGTGTCAGGGTGCCTGAGTGGTTCAGTCAGTTAAGTGTCCGACTTCGGCTCAGGTCGTGATCTCAAGGCCCGTGAGTTCAAGCCCCACGTTGGGTTCTGTGCTGACAGCTCAGAGCCTGGAGCCTGCCTCGGATTGTGTCTTCCTCTCTCTGCGCCTTTCCTGCTTATGCTCTGTTTCTCAGCCTCTCAAAAATAAATAAACATTAAAAAAAAATTTTTTTTAAGTGTGTATCATATTTGTCATCAGGAGAAACTATAAATATATCAAATCAGTATTTTTAGTATGAATTTTTAAAGTAAACTCAACCCAACAGTGTGGGGCTAGAACTCAAAACCCCGAGATCAAGAGTTGCATGCTTAACTTACTGACTGAGCCAGCCAGGCAGCCCAGGATGATTGTTTTTAAAAGCTTCCTGAGGGGCGCCTGGGTGGCTCAGTCGGTGGAGCGTTTGGCTCTTGGTTTGGGCTTAGGTCATGGTCTCCAAGTTTCATGAGTTCGAGCCCGAGGCCAGCTCCATGCTGGCAGTGTGGAGCCTGCTTGGGCTTCTCTCTCTCCCTCTCTCTCTCTTCCCCCTTCTCTCTGCCCCTCCCCCACGTGCACTGTCCCCGTCTCTCTCAAAATATATAAATAAATAAATGTTAAATAATAACAATAGAAAAATAAAACAACTTCCTGGAAAGTGCACATTTCTCTAGGATGGGTCCTATTCCCTGGATTCTACCCTTTGGTAGCTCTCAAGCCCAGGCCCTCTTCCTCCCCAGGGACTTAGCCTTAGTTCAGGGCTCCTGGTTTCTTGGTAGAACTGTTTCAGCTGCCTCCTAACAGGTGACAAGGAGTCAAGTCTCACCACAGTTCAGTTCTTGGCTCCACCCGGATAACAGGTAATTTTTTTTTTAATTTTTTTTTTTTAACGTTTATTTTTGAGACAGAGAGAGAGAGCATGAACAGGGGAGGGGCAGAGAGAGAGAGGGAGACACAGAATCTGAAACGGGCTCCAGGCTCTGAGCTGTCAGCACAGAGCCCGACGCGGGGCTCGAACTCACGGATCGTGAGATCATGACCTGAGCCGAAGTCGGACGCTTAACCGACCGAGCCACCCAGGCGCCCTGGTAATTTTTTTTTAATACGCATCTACTTAGCCACTTCCCTTCCATGACTCTCTGCTCCATAATAACAGTGATAAAATAAAAGCACAGTTTTTTTCCAGTGCTCCCTGCATACCAGAGTGTTACCTGTCTTACGCGTGATATATCCATTAACGTTCATAACCTTCGGAGGTTGGTACTCTGATAATCTCCATTTTACAGATGAGGCTAGGAGGTTATTCACAAAGCCTGGAAGCGGCATGCTGCATTTGAGAGCCAAGGCCTCAACCTCGCCCGAGAACTTGCTAGAAATGCAAATTCCGGAGCGCCACTCCAGAACTTCTGAACAAGAAACTCCAAGGGTGGGGGGACGTGTGTGCGTCGGGACTCTGCATTCCAGCTGTCCTGCAGGTGCTTCTGACACACAACTCTGGGAACCCCTGCTCTGACACCTTCTAATTCCTGCAATTACAGTAAAGGGGGGGACCCACTCTCCCGCCCACCGCATCCCTTTAGATTAGTGCCGCGTCCCTTCTCTACGAAGCTTTGCTGAATTCCCCAGTCGGTCCAGAACTCCCTTCTCGGGGTCCCTACAGCAGCTTGTCACGTCCCTGTCATAGTCTTTGTCACTCTGGCTTGCGACTGTCTCCAGCAGTGGGCCACCTAAGGCTAGGAAAGGCATCTTACTCGTCCCTGGATCTACAGCACCTGGAGTATAGTAGGCACTCAAAAACTGCTCCTGGAATGAACAAATAAGGCAATAATCAAAGCCACAGTGCAAGTGAAGGGGTGAGGCGGAGGGGATGCCGAGTCACCTCCCTGGGCTTTCCTGGCAATCGGTTCACCCTGGAGACGATCAAGGCTCAGTTTGCTTTGACTACCTCCCTGGCCCTTTCAGCATGGCACTGGCCTCTGAGGGCACATACACTTGTTTTGGGGGTGGGGGGAGTGGGGAGGGGAGTGCTCTGTCCCTGAACAGAGTATGTGGGGCCTTCTACTCTGGGATTTCCCCTCACTTTGGGGAGGTACTCTGTGTGCCAGGGGCTTCGGAAAATAGTCTTGTCCTGCCCTGCAGTCTTGAGGGAGGCACCCCCCCACCCCTGCCCTCATCCCAGCCCAGCCCTTGTACCTCACTCTTAGCAGGGGACTCAGGCGTGCTTGCCTTCCGGACAGCCACGGGCGGAGGCAGGGGGCTGCTGGCCAGGGTCGCGATCACCTGGCCCTGGGCATTCAACAACAGCTGGGGTGTCACAGCCTGGACCTGCAGGCTTTGGGCTGGTGCTGGGGCTGCCACACTAGCCGAGTTCACTACCCACGGAAGTGCTCCAATAACCTGGAGGAAACAAGGCAGGGACCCCAGGTGTGAGGCCAGCGTCCAGTTCTACCCCCAACCCAAATCCCCACGTGGGCAGGGGAAGGGAACCTCAACAAATCGTTGAACCCTTCCGGACCTCAGTTCCCTCATTGATAAAGCGGTTTCCTTTATTCTATCCCCGGAGCCGAGGTGCAGGAAGAATAGGTCTGCATGCGATTCACACAGCCCTGGATGTGAAGCCCTGCCCTGCCCTGCCCTGCCACATTTTATTGGGTGGCTTACTTTCTCTGAACCGCGGCCTTCTCCCCCGGGAAAAATGGGAATGAAAATCTCCACCTAACAGACCTGTACTCACAATGAGGTGAGATAATGTGAGAAAGCACCTAACACAGAGCCTGGTTACAAAGTGGGTGCTCCACGAAGGAAAACCCCAGACTAGAGTGAGCACCTATAGGCTGGGGTGGAGGTGAGGCCCCTGCCGGGGCTCAGCATCAGCAGAGAGCTGCCACACGAGAGATGAACGGCAGCGTGGCACCCTGTCCGAGTTTCTAGGACCCTCAGCCCAAGTCCCGGCCCCCCCCACCCCCACCCCCACCCCCAGGCAGCCTCACCGCAGCCCTCAACCCTCAGCCCTGGCTTCGACCACTTGCCTGTCCCTGAGCGTTGGTGAGGATCTGACTGCTGATCCCTGGCATGCTGGGAATGGCGTTGGCAATGACCGGAGTGGTAGTGAGGGAGCCTAGGATCTGGGTCTGTCCCCCGAGGGAAGCAGCACTGATCTGTGGGTGGAGAAAGAGCCTTGCTCAGAGGCCACGGGGTGAGAAAGAGCCCAAGGCAGAGAGGAAAAGGCTGAGCGCTTTGGGGTGGGGAGATACGGATGCTGGGCAGGTGTGAATGTGGGCTGCAGGCCTATGTCCACCAGCTGAATAGCATCCAGGGCCAGGGGCTGCGGGGAAGGGGGAGGGGCACCACCACGGAAGAGTAACTCCGGCTAATCTTTCAGGCCAGGCCCAGGAGGACAGAAGGCCAGACTGGAGGGGTCGATGTGAATCTAGTCACATCCAACAGCTCCACTGCCCGAGCCGGGAGCCACACCGGACAGACACGGGCACGGGGCTGTGAGCCTCCAGCTCCACCTTAGTTACAGCTCACGAGTTTGCAATCCCCAGACATCATCCCACCCTCCAAGGCCGGTCCAGTGGTTCAGGTTCTGGAGAATTTGCCCAGCCCTCTTGGCGGAGATTGTCTGCTCTTGTCTGGGATGGATGGGCTGGCAGATGCAAGGAGAAGGCCTCAGAGGGAGCCATCTCTGCGGATGTGTTGGAAAAGAGCCGTTTTCGGGGGGCTGGTCCTCCACCTCCTTCCTCCCCTGTGGGAAGGGCCAGTTCCACCCTTGGCCCGAGATTCGGTCCATCCCTGGTCAGCCCTGGGTGAGGGCAGCAGCTTACAATTCCTGGACTCAGTGCGAAGCCTGCAGGCTGGACGGTGATCTGTGGGGGGGTGTCCACTGGCTTGGGGACGGGGGCAGTAGCGGTGGCAGCGGTGGGCTGCGGTAGAATGGCCGGCGTGGTCTGCAGCAGCGGCTGGGTCTGGAACAGCGTCTGGGGCTGGGCCGCTGGCCGGGGCTGCGTGGGCGAGGAGGCCTGTACCGGCGGGACAGCTTGTACGGGTGTCGGGAGAGCGGCGTTCAGCACGGCAGCTGCTACGGAGCAAGGCAGAGACAGAGGCGCTCAAATGCCTAGCCGCAGCCCAGAGCGGCTCCAATCCCAAGGGATCTGGCCCAAGAATGAGAGGGGGGTTGGGACAGCGGGGCAGAGGGGACAGGCAGCCGTGATTCCCTTGATCCTTGCAGGGGCAGCGCGTGGCAGCATCTCTCATCCCCCCCTCCCTCGGGCCTGCTGGAGACGCGTAGGTTCCAAAGCAGAAGCTGAATCTTCTTGCGGTGGTCCTTCTTAGGAGGCTGGTCGTGGGGCGAACTCTGGCGTGGGGGGGGGGAGGGGGGCAGTCTCGGTTGGCTGGAGTGAGAGAGGCCCGCTGGGCCGGCACGGTGTCATGGCCTAGAGTCCCGAGGTGGTGCAGCAGCTCTGTGGCTGGGTGCCTGGGACACCGGATCCGGACTCCAGGGCTGTTGCCCCGGTGGGCCGCGTGTTCTGAGTCCAGCATGGCAAGCACACGTGCAGGGACAGTAGTGTAGGGTGGTGGGGGGCCTGGTGCAGTCCTGGGGAGAGTTGCCGTTACCTTGCAGACCGGCTAAAGGTGGCTTGAAAATTCCCCCCGTAGGAGAAGCAGCTGTCAGTCCTGGGAGGGCAGCCACGGTTGCTGTAGGAATTGTCCACACGGCCAGCCCCTGCTGACCAGCCACTTGACCTGCAATACTGATGGGGATAAGAAGAGGTTGAGTAACTGCCCCTGCTGGAACCATAACTCCTGTCAGAACTGTGGCTAAGTTTTCCTGAGTCAAGACCTGCAAAAGCAAACAAGATTTCAAAAAGAAAAGAAAAAATAAAAAATCAACATTGACAGCGCAAACACCAGGTCTCTCAGACCCAGTTGAGCACAAACAAAGCATTCTGAGGGCGGTGGGGAAAAGGCCGGTGAGGGTGGGGAAGAGACCAGCCCTAGCCGGAGGCCTGACCCCGAGGGGGTGCCTGGACCAGACTATCCTGCCTTCAGAGAAGCTGCCTGAACCGGAGATGGGGCCTGGCCCCACTCACAGGACAGCAGAGGGTGTGCCGGCCTCCTCCACCACAGTCTGCTGCCTCCCAGGCCTTCCCTGGGCCCTGGCCCACCAATGCTTCGTGGCCGTCGGGAAGCAGGGGGCGGGGGCTGGTGGAACCAGGAGATCAAGGGCCTACAGAGGCTTCTGAGAAGCTCTGACGGAGGATACCCCGCTGGATGCCTTGCAGATCTGTGCGTGTAGCAAAAGGTCACAGGGAACTCAGCACAGCCGGGGACCCGGGAGGCAGCTTCTCGCGGCGCTGGGGCGGCCCCCTGGCTCTAAATGAGGACTCTGAACGATCCATTAACTCTTCCAGGCATCTCCTGGAGGGGCTAACAAGGCTATTCACTCATTTAGTCATTAGATAAACAGAGATGCCTGTGGCACGAAAGAGTTAACGTTATCTCTACAATCTTTGCTGGACCCAAGAATATTAGTTGGCAAAGACAGATCCAATCTTCCCAGTGGGCCTAATCTGGGGTAGGGGAGAGGCCAGGGGTGCCCAGGAAGGGATTCCCTCCTTCAAGCCACAGCCCCTTCCCTGTTCTGCCCCGAGAAATCCCCAGATCCCATGGCCACCCCACACTGGCTGCCCCATGCTTTGCTCCCGCCCAGGGCCCTCTGTTCAGCTCCCCGGGGGGCCCTTACCTGGGGGGCAGCTTGTACAGCCAGTGGCGTCAGGGTCTGCGATGCCTGAGGCTGGCTTGGGGCTTGGCTGAAGGTGGCAACCGCAGGGGCAGGGCTCGGAGGGATCCCCGGGAGAGACTTCACTTCATGTGGCATTGAGAGAAAGGACAAGGAGTGAGCCCGGTGTGAGTGGAGGGGTCACTGGAGTAGAACCTCTGGTTGCAGTTTGGAGTGCTAAATTCTCAGGCCTACATTGTTTTTCTGCATAACCCAGGGCCAATCACCAGCCTTCCCTGGCTCAGGAGGCAGCTTCCCAAATGCTACCGGTAGTGAGAATGGAAGGATGGGGGACCCTGTGCCAGACCTGAAAGGTGGGCTACCCTCTTCCCACATCTAGTTGAAGAAGATGCAGGCCTATGCACAGTTGCCTATCAAGTCTCCCATTTCCTGGCTCCATAGGACATGGTGACCTATCACATAATCAGTAAAGGGGCCCTAAGCAAACGTGTGTCAGGGAAGGAAGGAGCTAGAATTGATGGGAGCAACTTCCCTTGACTCATCCAGCAATTGAATCATTGTTACACCACCTGCAGGTGACTTTGTGGATGCAGGAGCTAGCCTGGGGAAGGGGCAAAGATTCCTGTTAGGTGAGGTCCTTGAAGTGACAGTCCCTGAAAACTGGACAGGTCTTTGCCACACTCCAGAACACAGGGGCATTCCAGGCCAGGCAGCTTTTCTCTGCCAGGGCCTGCGGTCCGAAGTCCAGCTGAGAAGCCTCACTGAGCTTCCAAAAGAACTTCTTTCCTGTGAAAGGGTGCTTTTCACCCAGCTGATAGCTTCCTCTTGCTACCTTGATTTAGTCCGGTATTGGAGAACCCCACCAGGAAACCTCTTCAAAGCCACACAACAATGAGGAGAAGGGTTATTATTTAATACACAGTAAAACTTGAAAAGGAATCTACATATTGGGTGATGGACGTTAGACCAGATTGGTGGCCTCTTAATATTGGCTGGGTGTAGATTTCCAGGCCCTAATCTAAGCCTACTGAATTGGATGTCTGGGAATGGAGGTCAGTAACCTCTCCTCTCTTTTTCCTTTTAACCCCCCTTGTGATACATCATGCAGCCAGAGGAGGAACCACGGAATTAGATAGCCTTTCCACCTTGCATTCCCAGCCCACATTTTCATCTGGAAAGGCAGTAACCTAACTCAGGACTATAAAGTTCACAGTATATAATGAAAAAAAAAAAAAAAATCCAACTCTTTAAGGAATCAAAGAGAAAACAGGCAACAACAAAAGTCTTCTAAAATACAAACAGAAAACAAAACGGCAGGTTTATGTCCACTGTGGAGGGGAAATACAGGTCTAGCTACTGAAAAAAAAAAAAATCAGAAAAGATCACGATACTCTGAACCCACAAAAACTTAAAAAATATTTTGCTTGACAAAATGTTATGAAATATAAAAAAAAAGCAAAGTGGGAAAATGGGAATGTGATAAACATGAATGAGAAAAGCTTATCATCTAAAGAAACGAAATGTTCATTTTATTAGGATTTATTTTCAAAGTAGGACTAAGGGTCCAAGGGTTTGCATACATTTAGGGCTTTTATCACTTCCTGCTAGACTGCTTTTCAGAAAGACTGAACCAATTCACAGAACCACAAGTAATGTGCCCATTTCTCCACAGTGCCACCCAACCTAGGTTTTATCACTGTTTATTTATTTTTCTGGCTTAACAGCCATGTGGTACCTTGTAGCCAATTACTGGTCCTCTCATTGATAGATTTTGTACTTTTCCAGGTGATAACTTCCTCCTAGGTACACAACTGATTTCTTTTCGAAAGGAATTTGAGGGGCGCCTGGGTGGCTCAGCTGGTTAGGCGTCCAACTCTTGATTTAGGCTCCGTCATGATCTCACGGTATGTGGGTTTGAGCCCCACCTCCGATTCTGCATTGATAGCACAGAGCCTGCTTGGGCTTCTCGCTCTCGATCTTGCTCTCTTTCTGTCCTTCCCCCACTCTCCCTCAAAAAATTAATTAATTTTTTAAAAAAGGAGTTTGAGGGGCGCCTGGGTGGCTCGGTCTGTTGAGGTCCGACTTCCACTCAGGTCATGATCTCTCAGTTTGTGAGTTTGAGTCCCGCATCGGGCTCTGTGCTGACAGCTCAGAGCCTGGAACCTACTTCGGATTCTGTGTCTCCCCCTCTCTGCCCCTCCCTCACTCAGGCTCAGTCTCTCTCTGTCTCTCAATAATAAATAGACGTTAAAAAATTTTTTAATAAAAAAAATTTTTAAAATACACACATGGACAAGGACTGGGTAGTAATTTAGAGTGATATAAATCACTAGATTTTTCTCATCCTGAAAGTTTCCCATTACTTAGTTTCATTTTAAGAGGAAACTGGTTTTTTTGTTTTTTGTTTTTTACTTTTTTAATGTTGATTCATTTTTGAGAGAGAGACAGCATAAGTGGGGGAGGACAGAGAGAGGACGACACAGAATCTGAAGCAGCCTCCAGGCTCTGAGCTGTCAGCACAGAGCCCGACGCAGGGCTCAAACTCGCGAGCAGTGAGATCATAACCCGAGCTGAAGTCGTATTCTTAACCGACTGAGCCACCCAGGCGCCCAAGAGGAAACTCTTCTTAGCCTCTGCTCTGCAATAGCATTATCAAGAAAGGTTCCATCAAGGCCACAGTCTAAGTTGGCAGCTTCTTGGGAGGTACCATCAAAATACCTCCCTTACCTACCCGATGATCACTAAAATGCCTTTACAGAGAAAAGGACTTTCGTGAAGAGGCTTAAATGTACAAACCCCTGGAAGAAGATGCACAGTACCATAAACACTGATGCTAAGGTATAAATAGTTGACTTAGGATCCATTTCCGAGAGCAGGTTTGAACAAGAAACAGAATTAAGGCACCAGACGAAATGAGATATGGAAGATGGTTAAAAGAATAAAAAGGGAAATTGCCGACCCTGTGGGTAAACCTGGGAAATCTCCTGAATTTTCTGGAAAAGGGCCCCATCCCCACCATGGAAAGGAGTGGAAGATCGGTCAGACGTAGAATCCTGGTCTTTGCTGCCTGCTCTCTGGGGCGCTGCCCTGCGGAGCACGTGACACCCCACCCTGGTCTCAACATGGAGCAGAGCATTTCCAGGCTAGGGGAAAACGGTCAAGCCTCTTGCCGTTCCTTTATTCAAAAGGAGAAAAAATAACCTAGGTCACTAGGGTGCCAACTGAATCTGCGTGCTGATTTGCAGGCAGAGTGAGGGATGTGAGGTCTCACAGTTTTCTTATTAAGGAGTTGCTATTTCCCTAAAGCCTGGTCTGTTCTCATTTGCTCTCTTCTTGGCTCCTCTTCTTGGCCCACCCCCACAAGCCCAGATCTCCAATCCGGGGAAGGGAAGATAAGCAGAAGGCTAGGGGAGATGAATCGTGGAGTTCTGGGGGTACTAACTGGGGATCCCCAGGTTTCCAGCAAAAGACGTCTACTCTGAAAGGTGTCAATGAGGGAAGTCCATGAAAGGGTGCCCCACAACCAGACAGCCATGCCTGGCACCTCAGTCCCAGCCTCTAGAACAGCCCTGGCTGTCTCGCAGCTATACTGCAGGGTAATTAGGAGAGATGGTGTGGGTGGATCGTCCCCATCCATTCCCCTTACCGGGGAATCAAGCTCTTGCCCAAAAGTCGCCTCTGGAGACAGCATGAATAAGACACCAGGCTTGACTCACGCCAGCCCAGCTAGGAGTAAGGAGCTGGGATTCTGCAAGGTCCTACCTAACCTACATCTTTAGTGTGGGGTAGGTAACATGCCCTCCTGTCCCCAGCCGCTGGAACCTCCCAGATTCACCACAGAAGGTACTGGGTTAGAAAGGCTGTCGGGATCCTGAAGGTCTAGTCCTTTCTGCACTCGGCCTTTCTGGCTTGGACGTACAGCCCTCTCGGAGGTTAATTCAATCCCCTCAACTGAGCCCAGCTGCTCTCCTCCCACCTCACCCGGACCCATCCCAGTTTAGATGTGGAAGTGAATGAAACCAGAACTAAAGTTCCAGGGACATGGAGGGCAGGACGGCCCTAGCAGCTGAGCAGAAGTACAGCTGTGGCCAGAGGTCGTCCAGTGGACCGGAAGACAAGACCCTGAGGCCACCCTGGCCCTAGGGACTCACGCTGGCTCTCCAAGGAGCCAGAAAGAGGGACTTGGGTGGACCAATGCCAAATGGGAGCAATGGCCTCGTACCAGTTGCCTCTGCAGAGGAGTCTGGGTTGTCTGGCCCAGCTTCACCAGCGGGTTCACTGGCTTCGGCCGGGCCTCTGCTCTGGGAGCCCTCGGCAGCGACACCCTCCAGTCCTTTGCCCTCCTCCTCAGCAGAGATCTGGGCATCCACTCCAACTTCCAGCACGCGGATGGTCTCGTGGCCTGACATCACGATGACCTGAAAACACAGGACAGGGGACGTTGCTGGTGGGGAGTGGCCAGTAGGCTTCTGGCTGGGGGAGAGAGGAGAGAGCACTTGGAGATGCAGACCGCTTGCCTGAGGGCTGTGTGCTGTGACAATTCCACAGCCTGGGGCAGGCTGCAGCTCCCCAACCCCAGGAAAGAAACTGGGGCCTGGTGACACGGGAAGGGCTTGACACACGCTAGTAAAAGCCCCACAGAGCCAAACCACTTGGAGATATTTCTATTTGCTCCCCGTCCTGGACTCAGTTCAGGGAGTGGTTAAGTGGCCTATCCCACAGCCCTGCAAGGGCGTCCTCTTAGCTGCTAGGATACTGGAGGCCCCTAACTAACACAGCATCCAGCCTTAGGCTGGGCCAAGAAGCAGATCCCTCTTCACTTCTCTTGAAACCTTACAGGAGTTTCCTCAAAGACAAAGGGATGGACATGAATGCTCCACAATGTTGAGTAACTTTTTAGGCTCATGATTCCAAAACTCTGGGGTACAGGCCAAGGTTTCCAGTCAAGCTAACTTCCTGAAACGCAGGTCAGGAATACTGTAGAAGCAGCCGCTGGCTCCACCTCCCAGGACTGGAGCCCCACCTCTCCAACTGGAGCCCCACCTCCCAAGACTGAAGCCCCACCTCTCTGGACTGGAGCCCCACCTCCCAGGACTAAAGCCCCACCTCTCTGAACTGGAGCTCCACCTCTCCGGACTGGAGCCCCACCTCTCCGACTGCAGCCCCACCTCCCAAGACTAAAGCCCCACCTCTCTGGACTGGAGCCCCATCTCTCCAACTGGAGCCCAACCTCTCCGACTGGAGCCTTGCACCCTGTGGACCTGTGGGGCCAGCCCTGCCACCTGCAGGCATGCTCCGACCTCGAGGGGGCCTTCCATATCCTCAGAACACTTGATCTTCTTCCCCTGTTCAAACAGCCAGCCCTCAGCTCTTCACCTCCAGCACTGGCATGCTTTGAATTACACCAATCAAGAATCAGGGACACGCTGTATGTTCAAAATCTGTGTCGAGCCTCCCCTGCACTTGGCCTGTACCCGAAGGCACTCCCACAACACAGTCCTCAAAATTGAACCCAGCCAGAGATTGCTGGAAAAAGTGACAATGTGACCTCTCAGGGGAGTATGAGTGAAATACACCTCCAAAAGCAGTTCCTTTTCAGATTTAAATTTGATATGAGGGACTTCAGTCCAATTACCTTTTAAGAAATGTTAACCTTTTTTTTTTTCCTTTAAAAAATTATGTAATGAATGTTCACTGCAAAAAATTGTAAAATATATTTAGGAAAAAACAGAGTAAATTACCTGATGTCCAAATCTTTTCCTTATGTAAACTTATACATATTTGTATATATATTTAAACTTTTTATTATTTTTTTAAGTAAACTCTACCCCCAATGTGGGGCTTGAACTCATGACCCTGATATCAAGTGTCACATGCTCTACTAAGTCAGCTAGGCATCCCATACAATTTTTTATATTTTAATTTCACTTCTTTTTTTAAGTTTATTTATTTTGAGACAGAGAGAGAGAGAGAGAGAGAGAGCGCGCGCACGCATGAATAGGGTAGGGGCTGAGAGAGAGAGGGAGAGAGAGAAACCGAAGCAGGCTCTGCACTGTCAGCACAGAGCCCAACAAGGGGCTTGATCCCATGAATTTCGAGATCATGACCTGAGCCAGAACCAAGAGTCAACTGCTGAACCGACTAATCCACTCAGGTGCCCCTAAGCTGTGACTTTAAAAAGTGAAATTAAGGGGTGCCTGGGTGGCTCAGTCGGTTAAGTATCTGACTCTTGATTTCAGGTCAGGTCATGATCTCGTGGTTTGTGAGTTCGAGCCCCAAGTCAGGGTGTCTGTGCTGATGGCGTGGAGCCTGCTTGGGATTCATTCTCTCTCTCTCTCTCTCTCTCTCTCTCTCTCTCTCTCTCTCTCGCTCTCGCTCTCTCTCGCTCTGCCCCTCCCTTGCTTGGGCATGCACGCACGTGCACCTCTGTTCTCTCTCTTTCTCTAAAAATAAATAAGATAAGCTTAAAATAAATAAATAAATAAATAATAAAGTCACAGCTTAAATCCCCGATCTCAGCCCCTGAGAAATCCTAGCTAGTAACTACATCTGGATGGGTGAAATCAGCATGAATTTTGGTGAAGAAACAGATACTGACAGGCTCTGTGGAGTGTTCCTCCTGGTCACGCCCCAGGGTCCATCACCCTCACTCCCCCACCTCTTCCTGCCCCAGAACATACCTGCTCATTGACGGTCAGTGATGACTCTGGCCCGGCTCCAGGATCCATGGTCACTTAGGGTGGGGTGGGGGCTGGCCCACACCTAGCACAGCCTGTGGGATGACATGGGACGGGAAAAGCAAAGGCTGATGTGACACAGTAATACAATTTCTATACCATCTTGGAGAGTCAGGAGTAGAATGGTAGGAAGGGAAAAAAATCTAAATTCTCCCAAGTATCCGTAAAAGTAAAGGAAACAGGATTCAAAGGACCTGAAAACGGAAGTGTCTTGCTTCCTACAGCACCCCAAGAGATCCTACACTCAGGAAGAACCAGGGTGACAAGAGGAAAGAGAGGGCCAGGCATCCGTACCTGGGCGTTCCCCAGTCTGCAGGGAGAGAGCAGACCCAGCAGAACCCAAGCTGACTTTGACCCAGACATTCAGAGCCTCCAGAGCCTCAGACACAGGAAAGGAGCACTCTGGCTATCAGAGGGCTTCTCAGGGGAGGAGTCTGAATAGACTTCCTGGAAGAGATGGTAAAGACCCAAATAAATTGAAACAGTAGTCCCAAATCTGAATGTGCGTGATCACCACTTGGAGCGCTTATTAAAAATGCAGACCCCAGGGGTGCCTGGGTGGCTCAGTTGGTTGGGCAACTGACTTCGGCTCAGGTCATGATCTCGCAGTTTGTGAGTTTGAGCCCCACATTGGGCTCTGTGCTGACAGCTCAGATCCTGGAGCCTACTTCAAATTCTATGTCTCCCCCTCTCTCTACCCCTCCCCTGCTCACGCTCTGTGTCTCTCTGTCTCTCAATAATAAATAAACATTTAAAAATAAATAAATAAAAATGCAGACCCCAGATTCCCCTGAGAGTCTGATTCAGCCAACGGGTCCCACAGAAGCAGCTCTTAAGTGATTCTGTGGCAGTGGCCTAAGGACCATCCTGGCCTTTAACACAGGAGCCAGGACAACATCCCAGATGGCTCATGTCATGATCTCCCTGCCAAATGCAGGGAGAGGGAGTGGGAGGAGCCCTCGTGAAGAACAGATTCACAGACCATAGAGTCGTAAGAAATAAAGGTATAAAGCGGACAAATAGGTTTAGATACTTATACAGAAAAGAAGGCAATTAACATTTACGTTGAGCGCCTATAAGTGCTAAGTATTTCTATAACACTTACTCAAGCTCATTACTCATGCCCGCTGGGGGATGGGAGAATTACCACCACCATGGTCCAGATGAGGGACCTAAGCTCAGAGAAATGCGCTAGCTTCCCCCTCTTTCGACTTCCTCCTCCTCTTTCAACCCTGGGTTGGCTGACAGGTTCTCCTTTGGTTATTTTATTGATTGAGGTAAAATCCACGTAACATAAAATTCACCATTTTAACCATTCTAAAGCGCAAAACTCCGCGGAACTGAATGCATTTATAATGTTGTGCAACCACCACCACTGTTTAGTTCCAGAACATTTTCATCATCCCCAAAGGGAACCCCATACCCATTAGCAATTCCTCCCTTTCTCTGCCACCACTGGCCCCTGGCAGCCGCCAGTCGGCCTTTTCTTTATGGATGTGTCTATTCTCCATATTTCATAAAAACAGATGCATACAGTAAGTGGCCTTTGTGTCTGGCTTCTTTTAGCAAAACGTTGTCAAGGCACGTATCAGGACTTTGATCCTTTTTATAGCTATGGAATAACGGATAATATCGGGTGGGCTTTCTCTCTGGGGAGGGCTGAGAGAGAGGCAAACTGAGGTTCCATTTCCAAGATGGAAAGCTCATCACACTCAGCTGTGACTCGACCAGCCCTCCACACAGGTGTGTGCCAATCCACCACCTCCCCACACAAGCGGTTCAAGAAAAAACCCTGTATGGGGCGCCTGGGTGGCTCAGTCGGTTAAGCATCCGACTTGGGCTCAGGTCATGATCTCACGGTTCGTGGGTTCGAGCCCCATGTTGGGCTCTGTGCTGACAGCTCGGAGCCCAGAGCCTGTTTCAGACTCTGTGTCTCCCTCTCTCTCTGCCCCTCCCCCACTCACGCTCTGTCTCCCTCTGTCTCAAAAATAAACATTAAAAAAAAAAAAGATGGGGTGCCTGGGTGGCTCAGTCGGTTAAGCATCCAACTTCGGCTCATGTCATGATCTCTCGGTCCGTGAGTTCAAGCCCCGCGTCGGGCTCTGTGCTGACAGCTCAGAGTCTAGAGCCTGTTTCAGATTCTGTGTCTCCCTCTCTCTGC
This sequence comes from Neofelis nebulosa, assembly GCF_028018385.1. Classification (NCBI taxonomy): domain Eukaryota; kingdom Metazoa; phylum Chordata; class Mammalia; order Carnivora; family Felidae; genus Neofelis; species Neofelis nebulosa. The sequence goes on along the minus strand of NC_080789.1, from coordinate 64,582,419 downwards.
CCCTCCCCTGCTCATGCTCTGTCTCTCCCTGTCTCAAAAATAAATAAAACGTTAAAAAAAATTTTAATAAAAATAAAAAAATAAAAAACCCTGTAAGTGCAACACTTAGACAATGACTGAGGAACGGAAGATTTTCATGTAATCCCTGTTACAGCATGGTAAAACACCTCAAAGCAGAGAATGAAGAAAACTATCGAACCTTTTCAAAGAAACCGGCATCTTCTCCAGAAGAAAACTGTTTGGAATCTCAGAACTCTTTTTTTTTTTTTTTTTGAAGGTTACTTATTTATTTATTAATCTCTACACCCAACACAGGGCTTGAACGCATGACCTCAAGACCAAGAGTCATGCGCACTATTGACGGAGCCCGCCAGGTGGCCCTGGAACTTTTGAGACCATTTTAAACACACAGATGGTAAAGCTGAAGGAAGGAAGCATTTGGAAAATACCTTCAAGAATTATCAGCGCATGTGAATCTAATGACTTGATACTGTGTCGTGCAATGGTCTTCAAAAACTATTTGGCGAATGAGAATTCCCAAACGAGGATCTGGGGGATGAAACTAGCAGAACGTATAGATCAAAGAATGATTTGTGTTAGTTACGGTTGTCTGAAAAAGAGGCGGAGAAGCCTGTAGTCAGTTGCTTTATGAGGTGCAGTCAGCTGCATCTGAGAACAAGACTCAGCCTTGCTCAGCTGATAGACCACCATGGGTTAGAGGACCAATTGCTACACTGCAACAGAAATGAAGAACTGGGGCACCTGGGTGGCTCAGCCGGTTAAGCTTCTGACTCTTGATTTCCACTTGGGTCATGACCTCACGGTTCACGGGTTTGAGCCCAGCATTGGTCTCTGCACTGGCAGTGCAGAGCCTGCTTGGGATTCTCATTCTTTCTCTCTGCCCCTACGCTGCTTGTTCTCTTTCTCTCAACATAAATAAATAAACTTAATTTTTTAAAAAAGCATCTGACTCTTGATCTCAGCTCAGGTCACGATCTCACAGTTCAGGAGTTCAAGCCCCAAGTTGGGCTCTGTGCTGACAGTGGGAAGCCTGCTTAGGATTCTCTCTCTCTCTCTCTCTCTCTCTCTCTCTCTGTGCCCCTCCCCTGCTTGTGCTCTCTGGGTCTCTCTTTCTCTCAAAATAAATAAACTTAAAAAAAAAAAATGAAGAACTTACAGGTGTTTAATTCATGTTTTCTCTAGACTATCTTTGAAAATGATAAAATAATTAAAAGATACACATTTTTTTGATACACACTTTAAAGGGAAGATATAAGCCATTAGGGCTTAGAGAACGGTATTCTGATGAACATCAATTTAGGGCACCCTGTTATATAAATATAAACTAAATTATACAATGAAAATTTATGTTTTTGGATAAATTTGCCAAAGAAAACTTGACATTTAAAGAAATGTGGAAAAAAATTAATCATGATTAAAAAATCATTTGGACAATTCTGGAATTCCGTTTTAGTATATTGTTTTTTCACTGTGGTAAAAAATTTTATTTTAAGAGGTGCCCTGCTGGCTCAATTGGTGGAGCATGCGACTTTTAATCTCAGCGTTGTGAGTTCAAGTTCCATGCTGGGTGTAGAGACTACTTAAAAATAAAATCTTAAGAAAGTATTTGTTTTAAATGTTTTTTTTTTTAAAGCCCAACCTGGTGAACATCTAAACCTAAACTGCTCTAAAAATGCCTGCCTTTCTCCTAATTTTATGACCCTTGTTTCCATTCATTTACCACATATTTCCATCTGGATGGTCTAGTAGGTAATTAAACTCGTAGGTCTTGAAAAAAAAAAATCCATGTATGGATATACCACATTTTGTCTCTCCATTCCTCGGCGGATAGATGTTTGGGTTGTTTCTCCCTTTTGACCATGTGAATAGTGCTTCAATGAATTTTTGTGTACAAGTTTTTGTTTGAATATTTGTTTTCAGTTCTTTGGTATATATGCCTAAGAGTGTTGTTGCTGGCTCACCTAAGAGGTTTTAGGGTCTTCACCCTTTGGTAGAATGTTCCCTGGCCAAAGAGGCAAGCAGAACCATGAGGTTCCCTCTCTCCATTTCCTTCCCTAACCACCTACAGTAGGAATGAAAGTGAGGGCAAGAAATTCAAGACACCTAGCAATTTGAAAAAAGAGGAAATGAGGCCTCTCTTTTTAGGTACAAGGGGGTACAGGAGGGGCAGAGGAATTTGCTGGAAGAGCTAGTAGGCATCTTCCAACCTCAATGGGACTCTAGCCTCATTCCTGGGTGATGTCCTCCTCCAGATTTTGTACATGGGAGCCTTCTATGAGTTTTGCCAAGAACTTGACAATTTACCACCACTTCTGGATGGGAACTGGGATGAGCCATGGAATTTGTTACATAAAGAAGTCTGGGGCACTTGGGTGGCTCAGTCGGTTAAGCGTCCGACTCTTGACCTCAGCTTAGGTCATGATCTCATGGTTCATGGGTGTGAGCCTCGAGTTGGGCTCTATACTGACAGTGCAGAGGCTGCTGGGGATTCTCACTCTTCCCCCCAAAATAAGTAAATAAACTTAAAAAAAAGAATGTCAATTAGCAAGTCATTTGCAAATTCAAATAAAAGGCAGACACCAACCTGAGAGGAAAGGTATGCAAGGTAAATCTGGGTCCATTATAGCTTGATATGTACATTTCATGGAGGAAGAATTTCCCAATCCTAAAGGCCTTTAGGTGGGAGGCATTGGTAGCCAGTCATTGTGGGGCAAGGGGCATCTGCTCAAGAGGGGCTCAAAGTCTGCTCATAGTCTTGTTGTGGTCACTGGCTCCTTTCGGCCAACCATGGCCACTCACAGGGAGTTGTTAGGTAACTATCCACTTTTGTGGCTGTGTTACTAGGGAAATTCAAGTAGTAGAGAAGGCTCAGGTGATTCTAAGATCCCTTCTGCCCTTGAGATTCTATGAGCTTATGTGGGGTGGGCCTGGTTTCTCAATGTCTAGTCCTTTGTGTCAAGGGCAAAGTCAGTCCTGGCTCAGAGCCTCTGGCCACACACAGGCCCACTCTAACCCACCAACCAGGCTTCAGCACACCAGAAATACAGGCAGAACAGAGACAAAGGCCCCCCTCATTTCAGACCCTAGAACACCCTTGGCTTTACACTTGGCCTTACATGACTCCTTAGCCTTGGCTCTACAGGACGCCTATCAGAGATATGCATGGGCACAAACACATCGCTGAGAAGTAGACACTCAGCATTTTGACTCTGAGCTGTGTCCTGTGTGTTCCCCTAGTTCAGCATCTGTGCAGACTTACTCCTGGACCTAGCCCCACCCCCTTGCCAGGAACTTTCCACATTCCTCAAGCCTTAGGCTGTGGCTTGGTCTCACTGACCGCCATCTTTAGTTTGCTTTTTGACCAGTTCCCTAATGACTGGGGTACATACATTTGAATGGCCTCCTTTGAGCTCATGATGCCATGCAGGGTCCACAGCCTGACAGCCAGGGAGGAGAGATGATCCACAGTCTGCTTTAAGAGAAGGGACTCCTGTGATCACTTTGGCAGTAGAACACTACACATACAGATCACGGCAGAGCTGCTCTGGGTAAAGCTGGGACGGGAGCCAGCGCCCACCCAGAGCCTCCTCCTTTGTCTTCTTTCTCCAGTGAGTGGAGTGAAAAACACCTGAATCAAACCTGGCAAAGCACCACGGCTGCCTACCAGATGGCTCATTTATCCCTCACTTTCCTGTGCTAACATCTAAAAACACAGGTAGCCTCGGGGAGAGAATGAACTGTGTGTGCTCAAGCATTTGCTCACAATCCGAAAATCCAGAGCTCCAGGACCATCAAGGAGTTCCCGGGGAGGGGAATGAGTTAGGGGACCGGGTTCTATGTATCATTCTCCTTTGGCAACTGCTCTGGGCTCGCTTAGGGCAACATTCTAAGACACCGGGGAGGAGCGTTAGGAAATCTCAGACAAATCCGAACCCCCTAGAGTAGCCAGAGATCCTATTGGGAAAAATTCTGAAATGTTTCATCCCTTATTTATTCAACAAATATTTCAGTGGCTACTATGTGCTGGGTTTTGGGGCTACAATGAGGGAAAAAAACATTTGCCAGCTTTGTTGAGAAGCCTTCAGTCTGACGTGGGAGTCAAGGAAATAAAAAGATAACTACGTTACAGTATGTTTAAATGTCATGGTGGATAAATAGAAGGTAGTAGAGGATCCACAGAAGGGATACCTAATGCAATCTGGTGTGGTCCTTTTCCCCTTGTTCCACGAGAGCGTGTGTTTCAGACACGAAATTTTATGTATGAAGATGGGGTGCCTGGGTGGCTCAGTCTGCTGAGTGGCCGACTCTTGATATCAGCTCAGGTCATGATCTTGTGGTCACGGGATCGAGCCCCACGTCGGGGACCCCCTCCAACCCCCCACCCCCCCCCTCCTCCACCGGGCATGGAGCCTGCTTAAGATTCTCTCCCTCTGCCCCCTCCCCCACTAGTGCTCTCTCGCGCTCTCTCTCTCTCTCTCAAAAATAAACTTGAAAAAAAAATATTACACCATATAGAGGAAAATGGAAGTTCTTATATGGGGTTCAGACTTTTAACTCAGATGCATTTCTGTGTTTTGTTGTTGTTGTCATTGTTGTTTTAGAGAGAGAGAGAGAGTGTGTGTGCATGTGAATTTTAAGCAGGCTCCACGCTGAGTAGGGAGGCTGACATGGGGCTTGATCCCATGACCCTCAGATCATTGTCTGAGCTGAAATCAAGAGTCAGATGCCTCACCAAGTGAGCCACCCAGGCGCCCCGTCATTTCTGTGGGTTTAATCCCTCCCTTAACACTTAATGTGGTTGAGGTTTTCAAGGTGTAAAATGCCTTCTCATTATCCAGTCATTCGGAGGGGCAGGATACGCTGCGTGAAGTTACTGGACTCTGAGGAATGGTCGATTAAGCTGAAATTAGTTTTATGTATTCAATGGAAAGAAAGTCACATTTGTTGTGACACAGGGCGCCTGGGTGGCTCAGTTGGTTAAGCATCCAACTCTTGATTTCGGCTCACGTCGTGATCTCACGGTTCATGGGATCGAGCCTTGAGTCCAGCCCCGTGCTGACAGCACAGAGCTTGGGATTCTCTCTCTCCTTCTCCCTCTGACCCTCTCCCTCTCTCTCTCTCTCTCTCTCTCTCTCTCTCTCTCTCAAAATAAGCAAATAAACTTAAAAAAGTGTTTTTGACGTAATTCCCTCAGGCTAGGTTGTTTGTGGGCATTCTACACTACTTTTATGTTTCAGCTGTATACCCACTTACCTCTTGCAAAGCTGCCATTCAAAAAGGCCACAATGACAGGAAGCAGGGGATTGGCAGATTAGCCAAGATTGGTAACTGGGGCCGAGCTGAATGGTGCCATGAACTCCTCACTTCCTCCCCAGGCGCGCTCACTCGGCCACACAAGGACCAAATCTCAATCTCTGGCCGGGACCTCCTCAGGGAACTTCAGCCTCATATATCCAAATGCCTACTGATTGTTCATATCCTCTCATATTCCACCTGTTCAAAACCAAACTCTAGATTTCCACCTCAAACCTGTTCCACCTGCATGCAGCCTTCCCCACGCCAGCCAATGGGCAACTACCTCGTTCCACAGATGCTCAGGCCAAAAACCTTGCCATCATCCTTGCCTTCTCTCTTACTGGTCGCATTCACTCCTTCACCGAATCCCATTGGCTCTCCCTTCCAATATGGGTTGGGTTCACAATCTCAGCCTTGATATTTACTAGCTGTGGGCCTCAGGACAAATGGTTTAACTTTTGTGCCTCAGTTTCTTCATCTGAAAAAAAAAATGAGATAAACAGCACCTACTTCATAGGGTTATAGTGAGGACTGAATAAATTAACGCGTGTAAAAAGTTTAGGTCGATGCCTGGCACATAGTAAGGGCTCAGAAAATGGTAGTTATTATAAAAATTTACATACATTATCTCATGCCACTTTAGTGTAGCAGTTGAGAGCCTAGATTCACCTCTCAGTTTTAAGAGTTCTTCACTGTGATGGGGTGCGCCCCGGTGGCTCAGTCGGTTAAGCGTCGAATTTCAGTTTTGGCTCAGGTCATGATCTCATGGCTTCAGGGGTTTGAGCCCCACATCGGGCTCTGCGCTGACAGTGTGGAGCCTGTTTGGGATTCTCTCTCTTCCTCTCACTCTCTGCCCCTCCCCCACTTGCACTGTCTCTGTCTCTCTCGAAACAAATTTTAAAAAAAATTATAAAAGATTTCTTCACCGTGAGAACCTTGGACAAGGACCTAACCTCTCTGTGCCTCAGTTACCATATTTGAAACTATTATTATTCAATTCTGACGCCAGCCCCCCCCCCTCCCCCCAGGCCATAGAGCAAATACACACCAAAGCCTGACCAATTGTGTGACCTTCCACAGAGGGGCAGGTTACTTCTCTGTTTTCTCAGGGATAAATAATAAGAGACCTCACCTTGGACTTACTGTGTAAAACACTAAGAACAGTTAGCTATTATTGCTCTCACTTTTACAGATAGAAAGTTGAGGGTTAAAGAGAAGTAGGCATAGAGGCTTTGGGAGGAAACCTAGACTCAAATCCCAGCTTGGCCGTGAAATAGCTGTGTGATCTTGGACAACTGACTTACTCTCTCTGAAACTCAAGTTCCTTATCTTTAACATGGTGATTAAATGGAAAGGCCTTACGGGGGTTGTTATAACGGTGATATGAGATCATGTAAGTAAAATGCTTAGTATGGTGTTCTTATTACGATTCTCGGTTTTATCGACAGGGAAATGGAGATAGAGAAAAGTCCGGTGATTTGCCCAAGGGCACAGGAAAGTCCATGGAAGGTTCGAAATTGAAGTCAGTGTCCACCTGCCCCAGATCCCTATCCTCCTAACACAATACCAAGCCTCCTCTCCGGAAATGGAAAGGGCCTGTTCTGGTCCCAAAGGATCAGGACACATTGGAAAATGGAGGCTCTCAGTTCTCCTCCAGAGCCACGCCCCCCCCCCAACCCCCCATGTCATGAGCAGAGATAAATGGCTTGGCAAGCCATTGGTAAACCAGCTAGGTATACACATGGGCCAGAAGAAAGGGAAGAGTAAAAAGATAGGAAAGTAGTGAATGACTTTAATTCCCCTTTTCCAAATTACCATTTATAATCTTAGACATATATAAGCGAACAGTAAACCTAGTTTATAAGGACACATTTAGATTTAGTTTCTCCTCCTGTACCCTTTCCTTTGTGCCCAAACATGATTCATCCTAGGCAGGGTGAAAGGAGGGGGCAAATGAAATGTGAAAAATAAAAAGTAGCTATATTCCCCCACCAGACTGTAAGCTCCAAGACCTGTCCACTTATTAACATACCCCAGTGCCTAGTACAATACCTCATACATAACAGGGGGTCAATGACTATAAGTCAAAAACATAAACTAAGAAATCAGGTCATATCATTTGGCTTCCTCATATTTCCTTCTCCCTCAAAACACAGATCCTATTTCAAATTTTTCTGGCCCCCATTTGCAGTACTAGGACTACTTAAAAATTATTTCAAAGAAGTAGCAACAGGGGCACCTGGGTGGCTCAGTTGGTTAAGCAGCAGCCTTCGCCTCAGGTCATGACCTCGCAGTTCATGGGTTCGAGCCCCACATCAGGCTCTCTGCTGTCTCGCTTCAGATCCTCTGTCCCCCTTTCTCTCTGCCCCTTCCCCGCTTGTTCTCTCTCTCTCTTTCAAAAATAAATAAAAATTTAAAAAAAAAAAAAGAGAGAGAGAGAAGTAGCAATAAGTTCTGGAGAACCCTGACCACACCAACTCTTTCCTACTGTGGCAATCCAGTTTCCCTCCCATTCCCTCTGTGGCCTCACTGACCCACCTTTTGACACAGAAAGAGCTTGGGGCTTAAAGGCAGAAGACCCAGGTTGAGTACTGCTTCTCCTCAAGTAATCTCTCTAAGCCTCAGTTTTCTTATCTGTAAAATGGGGCTAAATTACAGTACCCACCTCACGGGTCATTGTAAGGATTAAACTGATAACACTTAGGTAAGGCATTTAGAACAGGGCCTGGCACACAGCCAACACTATGTAACTGTTTGTGACTATTATTTTTATTTTTCATCGAACTAAAGCACGATATAAAAATGTTTTCAATTGCAAAGTGTTAAAAAATGTAAAAGATTACTATTATGATTTTATAGCCAGCAAACTGAAATGAAAACTCCATGACAAGGTCAATTCTGTCTGTACTGTTCAGAACTTGGCACATACTGGGTATTTTTGTTGGACTAATAAACAAAATGAAGTTCTATGGCACATATGCAAAACAACAACAACAACAACAAACCAGGTCACAGAAATATCACCCTGAGCCCAGGACTTCAATCAAAAGGGAATATATGGAATTATTCCTCATTAGGCCCTGCTCGTCGATGTTGGCTGCCTTAAAATACCAAGATTAGGAGAGGAGGGATAGATGTCTATGAACAATTGAAGATCAACCTCTACTTTTGGAACAAGGAATCGGAAAAAGTAGATGAGGCTCAAATCTTTGCAAAGAACTTCTTTTCGTTTGCCCAGAAAGGCTTCCTGACAGTGTTTTATTTCTCCTTGCCCTGCAGCCAAGGCTATTCTGTGGTTTCAGGCTTCCAATTATAGCTGAGTGGGGGATCCCAACGCTAAAGTGGGGATTAGAAGACACCCTGGGACTCCCTTGGCCTGGCCAGGTGAGAATGGCCAGGAAGCACCTAACAGGCCCATTATTATGACTATTTATTAATAATAATATTGTTATTAAATATTTATGAAGCGCTCATGCTCTGCTCGATGGTGACCCTCCCACATTCCCCCACCCTTCCAGCAACGCCTGGGTTCCTAACCCTGAGTCCCACCAGTGTACTGCGGCTGGGGAGAATTATGACAGGTCGCCTAGGCCTCCTCAGTTGACCTTAACCGCCAGGAACCCAGGCGTCCAGGTGCTCCTGCGGGGCAAGAATCGGCTTCTGGTCGCCACCGGGTCTGTGTACGTAACGTCCGCTCTGGTCCGTACCCCACCAGGGCTCCAGGGGCAGAAACGGGGAGGGGCCAGGTCCAAGCACCCCACGGGGTCCACCTGGCGGCCGCCCCCTCCCCTCCCCGGGTCCCCGCCGGCCCGCGGGCGGACCAGGGCGCGGCCCCGGGGTCTCCGGCCCCAGGCAGGCGGCCGCGCGCTGTCCCACTCCCGGAGCTCCCCGCCGCCCCGGCCCGGCATCCCGGCACCCCGGCCCCGCGGCATTTTTTCTCTTTATCATAAATATATAAATTATGCTAATTACGGGCATTGCATATTAACCAAACCCGAAACCTCCCCTGCCCGGCCCCCTCCCCGTCCGTGCAAACCCCTCCCCGCCCCGGACCCCGCTACTTACCGGAGCCCGAGCCCGAGCCGCCTCCGCCCCGGGTGCCCGGCGGCCACCGATTACAGATTCATCTCACAGCCCGGGCCAGGGGGCCGGGGCCGGGGCCAGGCGGCCGCCGCCCGCAGACAAAGAAGCCAGTGCGGCTTGGCTGGGCTCGGCTCGGCCCGGGAGCCGGTCGGGACCCGCCGCCGCCCCCGGGCCCCCAGGCCGGGCTGGGCAGAGCCGAAGGGGACTCCGCGGGCTGCGCTGGGCGGAGGGGGGGGGGCGGCCGGGAAGCGGGGTGGGGGAGCTGGGGGGGGGGCGGGCAGGTATATATATTTTTCTTCTTTTACCCCTTCCACGGCCCCCCCTCTCCCTCCCCCCCCCTTTTTTTCCCTCCTTCTGCTACTTGGATTTTTTTAGCTGCTGCGTCATGAGCATAATTTATGCAAAGAGCTTTGCCGCATGCTGCACCGCGCGCGCCAGCCGCCGGGGGCGGCGGGCTGGGCGGGTGGTGGAGGAAGGGAGGGGATCTGGGGAGCGGGGAACGAGGGGTGGGGGTGGGGAGGGCAGCACCCTTAGCCCCTGGCCACGCCAGGAGGCCCCAAGGGCTCCCTTCCTGGACTGGAATGGAGGGTCCGTGGGGCGGGTCACGCAGCCCCCTCGGAGGTGCTGCTCGAGGTGCTTTCGTTTTGGAAGGTGCGAGAGGGGGAGCACGGGAGTCTGAAGTGGAGACTCTGTGCCACGGTCCCTTCAGCCTGGGGTTGGGGCGGTGACTCCCCGTCGCCGCCGCCTTTCCACTCTAGGTTAGTCAGCTGTGCCCCTCCTCGTCCGGAAAGTCAAGTTCAGGTCCATTCCGAAGCCCCAGGCCGGAACCCCACCGCGACAGAGGAGGGGGAACTCGTGGGCGCTCAGCCAGCTCCATTTCAGGAAGGGAACCCAGGTCCTGAATGCACCCTCCACCCTCACCCCAGTGGCGGTTTGTTGTGGGCTGTCTTGTCTAAAGACGACTTCCCTGTCTTCTTGTCCAAGTGGACAAGAAATGTAAAAAAAAAAAAAAAAAAAAAAAAAAAAAGACAAAGTTCGGTAAAATGGAGACAACGTTGTGCTTTGCTGGTGATGGTGGTGTGGAGGATTTGGTTTCCTAGGGGCTTTTGAAGGTAGGAGAAGGGATTGGAAAAGGCAGAGTTGGGGGCTGAGGGAAAGCAGGTTGGAGAAGTAGTTGCGAGTGGAAGAGGAAAGAGTTGGAAGTCCCAAGGGGGAAGAGAAGGAATGAGGGGAGAATAATTTAGGGAGGCTCTAAATTCAGCGAATATGGATCCCTCAATGTAGGCGGCCCGTTGTTGGCCTGGATTGCACACCCACTGCCCGCCCCACCCCCACCCCCAATTTGGTGGATTTCGGGGAGAGCGGGAGATAGAGGAGTGACAGGTAGCACGGGGAGAATCTGTGGAGTCCTCAGCCCTCCCCCGACCGTTCTTTAAGCCCCTTAGGGGAAGACCCTGCAGGGGAGGGGTATAGAAGGGAAGCCGCACCAGTGGCTCCACAGGCTTTTCCAGAATGTCACCGGGAGCCTGCTCGCACCCAGAGGTCCTGCTCACAGAAGCTTCCCCCTTGAGGCCTGACGTCATCATCTGCTGGGCCAGCCGGGCTCAGGTGCTGCCCGTTTGCTGTTTCCGTGTGGGGGTGAGGAGTTCCTGCTGGTGGATTAGGAGTCAGATCGTTGAGGTTTTAGTCCCAACTCTTCCGCTTGTAGTCCAGGCAAGTAGTTGAACTTCTTCATTACTTAGAAAATGAGGGTACTATCTATAGGCACTACTGCCTAGGGTTAAGAAGTTTAATAGTGGGGCTGTGTGTGAAAAAACTTCAAAAACTATAAGCTCTATACAGATGTATCATTACCTGTACAATAGTCTTATATCCACTTTAATGGCCTTGTGAAACTCATACATATCATGGTATTCTATCTCTTGGGAGTTCAAAAAAAATTTTTTTTAAGTTTATTTATTTTTGAGAGAGAGAGAGAGAGAGTAGAGGAGGGGCAGAGACAGAGGGAGAGAGGGAATCCCAGGCAGGCTCTGCACTGTCAGTGTGGAGCCAGATGTGGGGCTTGAACGCACAAACCACGAGATCATGACCTGAGCTGAAACCAAGAGTGGGATGTTTAACCAACTGAGCCACCCAAGTGCCCCTCTTGGGAGTTTTGTTTGGTCTGTAGTCTCTGTGGTCTTTCCCCTCTGACTGTAAATTCCTTGAGAGCACAGGCTGTGACTTACTCATTTTTGTATTTCCCATCACTCTGTGAAGAAGGGGCACATTCTTACTCTTGAACGTTATCACACGAAGGCAGAAACCCTTAGTCTATGCGACTTGGTTTGGTACTAGACACAGATCAAATGTTTTGAATGTAAGTATGAAGGATAGTTTGAAGAAAGAAATGGACGTGATGGAAGGGGTTGGGGGGAGAGATACATCAAAATGTTAATTGTGGTTTTCTCTGGAAAAAGGAAACCTCTAATTTGTATTGTGTATGCTTCTGCATTGCTTAAATTTTTGATGATGAGCATATATTACTTCTTTGTGTGCTTAATTTTTTTTAAATTCAGGTTTGACATGTGCACCTAGTAAAGTACCTAAGTCTTAAATGTACAACTTGAAGTTTTACATAATTATCATCACCATCCCAAACGAGATATAGAGCATTTCCGGGACACCTGGCTGGCTCAGTCAGTAGAGCATGCAATTCTTGATTTCAGGGTTTTGAGTTCAAGCCCCACGTTGGGCATGGAGCCTACTTTAAAAAAAAAAAAAAAAAAAAAAAGAGCACTTCCAACACCCAAGAAGACTCAACTGTTACCACTATTCTGAATTCTATCACCATAGATTAGCTTTGCTGGTTCTTGAACTTCATATAAATGGAATCAAGACAGTATGTGCTCTTGGGTCTGCCTTCTGTCACTGAACATATGTTCCTGAGATTCATCCATGTTGTTGTGCCTAGCAGTATTGTTTGCTCTTTTTTTGTTGCTGTATATATATTCCATTGCATAATTATGCCACAATATATCCATTCTACTATGGATGGGCATTCGGGTTATTCTTGTTTTTGTCTTTTATGGATAAAGCTGCTATGAACAGGGGCACCTGGGTGGCTCAGTTTGGTTAGGGGTCCGACTCCTGATTTTGGCTCAGGTCATGATCTTGCAGTTTGGGAGTTTGAGCCCCACATCAGGCTCTGCACGGACAGTGCAGACAGAGCCTGCTTGGGATTCACTCTCTCTCTCCCTCTCTCTCTGCCCCTCCCCTGCTCATGCTCTTTCTCTCTCTCAAAATAAATAAATAAATAAATAAATAAATAAATAAATAAATAAAAAGAAAGAAAGAAAGAAGGAAAACAACGTGATGTGAAAGAGAATAACACTGGGGGGCAGGGCAGGGGAGACCTTTCTGAAGAAGTGAAATGTAAGACAAACTTTAAAACACAGGATAGGCAGGAGGCAGAAGGAACAGCAGAGGCAGAGGCCGGGCAGAGGCCATCTGGCAGGAAAGAACTTGGCATTCAAGACACTGAAAGAGGATCAACATGGCTGGAGCACAGCAGTGAAAATTGCACAAAATGGGGCTGGGAAGATTGGCAGGGCCCACATCAGGAAGGCCTGGCCATATATACCTCTAATCTTTCAGTTTAACTGGGTCTTTCTTCCTTTGTAAACTCCACTCAAGGTTTATCTCCTGCAAAAAGCTTTCTTGAATAATATGTTGTTCTAATTAGTATTATTTTAGCTACATCATTGTTCCAATAACTTCATTATCTAATTTGTAGTTTATAGGCCATTCGTTCTTTTTCTGGAGAACATATTGGTTTCCCCACCAGATGTGGGGCAGGGCCTTCTGTTTCCTTTTTTGTCTGGTCTCCACCAAGCACTCAGCACATCAGGGGGATAGCAAGAGTCTGTTGACGGCTCCCTTGGCTTGGTACTCCATTCCTAGAAAGCTCTCTGGTGTCCTATCTTCCCTGGCTTGAGAACTCACCCAGTTTCAGGTTTTCAGAATTGTGGCAGAACAACCAAATTTCCCCAGGATCCATGCCTGTTTTCCCAAACACCTTCCTCGTGTCCGTAGTTGATCTTGCCCCCCCCCCCCCCCGCCCCCCATCACCAGATTAAAGGCATCACTGCTGTTGCTAAGGGAATGAGGTTTGGGCAGGTGGGAGTGAGTTGGAGGATGATACAGCAGGGAGTCAGGTTGGTCAGCAGGAAAAAAAAACCCCTCAATTGGGAGGAGACAAAAGACAGCAATGCATTTCCAAGTGCTTCTCCACCAGTTTTTCCCCTCTGTGTGCTACCTGTTTGTTCTCTCTGAAAGCTTTTAGAATTTTTTTAAAAAATGTCTCTGGAATCTTAGATTTTGCCATGTTATGGCCTGTCGCGGTTGGCCAGTTTTCACGAAACCAGGAAGCTGCCGTCCATCTTGACTGGTCATGTGGAAGCCCTTGGGAAGAGAATAGGTGGGAGAGGGGAAGGTCGCTGAGTACTGTTAACAATGCAGGGATATTTTAAGGTGAGAAGCCAGAGGTATTTTGCTGTCGTTGTTTGCTTGTTTTCTGAGAAGCCAGAGTTTTTGAAAACTTGTATGTGACACAGAGTGTGGCTTGCAAACTCCAGTTTTTACAGACCTCCCACCCTGAAATGCATATATTTTATTCTATTTACTGTAATCTTAGCAATGATGTAGGACTGTATTACTAAGCTGCTGTCACTCTGACGGATCACCCTACCAGCTCAAAGGGTAAATATGTTTTTTTCCCATAATTTTTGTACAGTAACAAGGTGAGGAACATTTTAGCTCATAAATTATTTACCAAACCTCACAGGCATAATAGGCTGTGTGCATATTCATCAGGCCATCATCCATTATTCATAAGAAGTTCACTTCAACTGTTAGAAGAAAATGAGGTTGTTGATTGAAATGCGGAAGAAATGTGGTCTTTTGTTCTCCTCGCCCCCCTTCTCCCATCTGAGTAAGTCTAGAAGTTTCCATCAAAAAAATGATATTGTAGGAAACAGAAATTTATTTCTGACATGCAGATGTGTAGATAAGAGGGAAAGAAAGCCTGGAGTAGGAAATAAATTGGCAGAATCAACCGCCATTCATTCAACTTGGCTAAAGGCCCCTGATTCCTGCTTGCACAGAGATTGTGCCCAGGAAGTGGCCAGAGGGGGGTATCCTTCCTTGCAATTAAAGAGCAGCTTCAGTAAATCTGATAGAGTTAATACTTAGATTAACTAAGATACAGGCTGATTTCTATAGCTCCAGAAGTATTCATCATTTATCTTCTTATTTGACCTTCACACCAAATCTGTGAGGTAGGAATAGTATTCAAGATGAGGAAAACTGAGGCTCAGAGAGGTCAAGTGACTTGTGTAAAGCCAAATAGCTGGTAAGGAGCAGACCAGGAGTCGAGCCTAAATTTTCTTTTGTGTTTCATATTCTTTATATTCTGTCTTCCTAAGTCCTCTGGGTGATAAAGACCACCAGTCCCAAGATAGAGGCATTTTACAATGTTTTCCGCAAACCATTGATTTGATTATGCCCCCCCCCCTTTAAAAGTATTTTTATTATTTCTGTGAACTACAGAAGCAATATAGGTTTGAAAGCATCGAATAATACAAAATTCTGTAGAACAGAGAATAACGAATGTCTCTGGGGCATGGACAGGCAGCCAACCCCCATTGCCACAGGAACAAGTAGGAGACATTATAATCCAATCAGATGCATAGATTTGTGTTCAGATGTGACCATGGTCACTTACTAGCTGTGTAACCTTGGACAGGTCTTTAAGCCATAGCCTCCCATTTGTAAAATGGGAATAACATTCACTCCTAGGGTTTTTTTAAGTGTTAGAGGAGATAATGTATATAAATCCAAGTGTCAGCATTTTCCTCCTTCCCCCCCCCCCCCCCATATCCTTCCATTTTAAGGGTCACCTGTCTCTCTCTAGTGTATTTGGGGAAGTGGAATGAAAGGCAAGGTTTGTCTCATGCCCGTCTCCCAAGTCTTCTGCTTGACCTTCTGTTCCATTCGGTCCTGGGCCCTTCACCTGGCTGCTGGCCATGGTCTAAAACTCCTGGTGTGGTTCCTCTGGATGAAATGCAACTATATTCACAGTGGAGCAGAGCTGTAAGTTCTCCTCAACATGACTGTACAAAGTGTTCTTTGCCGAAGGGTTGGGGGAAGACTAAAGAGAATTGCAATGAATAAGGGAAAACACTAAAAATTTGCCTTTGCGGGGGGGTACCCGGGTGGCTCAGTTGGTTGAGTATATGACTCTTGATTTCGGCTCAGGTCATGATCTCGTGGTTTATGGGATCGAGTCCTGTGTTGGGCTCTGTGCTGATGGTGCAGAGCCTGCTTAGAATTCTCTCTCCCTCTCTCTGTGCCCCTCCCCAACTCCTGCTCTCTCTTGCGTGCTCTCTCTCTCTCAAAATAAAAATAAACTTTAAAAAAAATTTTGCTTTCAGGTGCCTGGGTGGCTCAGTCGGTTGAATGTCCAACTCTTGATTTTGGCTCAGGTCATGATCCCAGAGTCTTGGGATCGAGCCCCACATCAGGCTCTGAGCTGAGCGTGGAGCTTTCTTAAGGTTCTCTCTCTCTCCCTCTGCCCCTGTCCCCCGCTCACACTCTCTCTCTAAAATAAAATAAAATAAAATAAAATAAAATAAAATAAAATAAAAGTAAAATAAATAAGTTTGCCTTTAACTTTCCCTATAATCCAAGTGAAAAACAGCTAAGAAATTCAATCTTTATTAAAGGGTCTGTACCTTTCATGGATGTACCCCAGACACTAACCTGGCTCCCTGTCCTCAGGTCTGCTTCCCTCCCTAGAAACTCTTTCAAACCTGCACTTCTGGGGCGCCTGGGTGGCTCAGTTGGGTAAGCATCCGGCTCTTGGTTTCGGTTCAGGTTGTGATCTCGTGGTTTTCATGAGTTCCAGTCCCACTTCGCGTCGGGCTCTGTGCTGACAGCACAGAGGTGCTTGGGATTCTTGGTCTCCCTGTCTCTCTGCCCCTCCCCCACTCAAGCTGTCTCTGTCTCTCTCAAAATAAATAAAGTTAAAAAAATTTTTTTTTTTTTAAAACCTCCACTTCTTTCTGGGAAGCCCCAGGGCCTTCCTCCCTCATGTTCCTCAGCTACTGCCAGCAAATTTCCCTAAATCTGACAAATCCAGTCTGGAAGAGGTGAGTGTTGCGGGGGGGAGGGTGCGTGGTGCTATGAGATGGACCAGGGGAAAGGCGCCACAGAGCATGTGTCCCAGTGAGCTCTGGCACACAGAGTTCACCCAGCAGAACTGTCTAGGGGCCGCTGGCACCCGAGTCCAGAACCCTTCCAGTCTCTTGGCCAGACTGAGATGCAGATGAGGCTTTATTCTTCTGACTGTCCTTTGGGAAGTAAGTAACCTTTGTGACACATACCCGTACCTCGAAGAATAAAATGAGATCTCAACCCCCAAACAGGCGAATGTGTGTTAGTATCACTGCATTACTTTGCACTTTTAATAAGCACGGAATGATTCTGGTGCAGGTGGCTTGGGATTTCACACTGAGAAAAATTGGTCAAAACCCCCAAAGAAGAGCCGCTGCCCCTGCCACGGTGGAATTAGCCCTTTGCATTATTATGCAGAGCGGTGTTAGTGCCTCTCCTACAAAGGCTTGCCTGGAATAAGAAAGGAGGGTCCATTTCTGAGTCATATATCTTGTAATCCTTGTTCCCTTAGTTACACAAAAACCAGCCAAAGCTTTGAAAAGGCTGCTTCAAAGAGCCTGATTGGATTCTTCCACAAACCACTACCCTCCTTCTTTGGGCTGGGAAATAGGAGGTGGTTTTGTTCTTCCAGTTACATAAGTCAAGAGCACAACACGTAGTAGGTGTTCAATTAAGGTACATAAAAAGGGGCGCCTGGGTGGCTCAGTCAGTTAAGTGTCCAACTCCTGACTTAGGCCCAGGTCATGATCTCACAGCTCTTGGGTTTGAGCCCCGCGCTGACAGTGCAGAGCCTGGTTGGGATTCCCTCTCTCTGCCTCTCCCCGACTCATGCTTGCTCTCTTGCTCTCTCTCATAATAAATAAACTTTTAAAAAAAGTTTAAAAAAAAAAAAAAAGGTACATAAAAAAGCTCTACTCGGCCTGATTAATTGGAAGTAGGGACCCAGCAGGAAGAGGCAAGGCCATTCTCTGAACCCTCAGACCACAGCTTACCCATCTGTACTCTAATATTTGCTAACTTCTGCCCTAATTTTGCTCCACATCCAGCTCGGAGCCCGATGTGAGGCTTGATCTTATGACCTTGAGATCATGACCTCAGCCAAAATCAAGAGTCCAATGCTTAACCAACTGAGCCACTCAGGCACCCCTAACATACCTTTACTGAGGTATAATGACACACGATAAACTGGACATTTAAGATGTACAATTTGATAAATTTTGGCACACATATACACCCATGAAAACCATGATCACAATCAAGATAATTAACACATCTATTACCCGCCAAAATTTTCCTGGAATCCATCTTTCCTTCCTGTCCCTCCCCCTCCCCCAGGCAACCACTGATCTGCTTTTTGTCACTGTAGATTAACTTGTATTTTCCAAAATTTTATATAAACAGAATCCTACAGTATGCATTTTTTAGTTTTTATTTTTCTTTGGTCTGGTTCCTTTCACTCAGCATAATTGAGATTATCCAGTTTGTGTGCATCCATAGTTCCTTTTCTTTTTTTTTTATGTTAAAAAAACCTTTTTCATGTTTATTGAGAGACTGAGGTTGAGTGGGGGAGGGGCAGAGAGAGGGAGACCCAGAATCCGAAGCAGGCTCCAGGCTCTGAGCTGTCAGCGCAGAGCCTGACGCGGGGCTCAAACCCACCAACCGCGAGATCATGACCTGAGCCGAAGTTGGACGCTTAACCGACTGAGCCACCCGGGCACTTCCATCGTTCATTCCTTTTTACTGTATAGCAATACAACAATTTGTTTACCCATTGGCCTGTTGACAGTCATTTGTGTTGTTTCCAGCTGGGGGCTGTTACAAATAAAGCTGTTATAAATATCCTTGGAAGTCTGTGTGTGCCCATACGCTTTCATTTCTCTTGGGTTAACAGGATTGGAATAGCTGGATCATATGGTATGAACTTAAAAAAAAATTGTTTTGTTTATTGTTTGTTTATTTTTTATTTTAAAAAAATTTTTTTAACGTTTATTTATTTTTGAGACAGAGAGCGACAGAGCATGAACGGGGGAGGGGCAGAGAGAGAGGGAGACACAGAATCTGAAGCAGGCTCCAGGCTCTGGGCCATCAGCCCAGAGCCCGACGCAGGGCTCGAACTCACGGACCGTGAGATCGTGACCTGAGCCGAAGTCGGACGCTCAACCGACTGGGCGCCACCCAGGCGCCCCTATTGTTTGTTTATTTATTTCAAGTTTTTGTTTAAATGCCAGTTCGTCAACATATAGCGCAGTATTAGTTTCAGGAGTAGCATCTAGTGATTCATCACCTACACACAATACCTAGTGCTCATCACAAGTGCCTCCTTAATACCCATCACCCGTTTAACCCATTCCCCCACCCCCCAGCAACCCTCAGTTTGTTCTAATTAAGAGTTTGTTTTATGGGTTTGCCTCTCTTTTTCTCTCCCTATGTTCATCTGTTCTTTTTCTTAAATTCCATATATGAGTGAAATGACAGGGTATTTGTCTTTCTCCGACTGACTTATTTCGCTTAGCATGATACATTCTAGCTCTATCCACATCATTGCAAATGGCAACATTTCATTCTTTTTTATGGCTGAATAATATTCCATTGTATGTATATATGTGTGTGCGTATATATATATGTGTGTGTGTATATATATTTAATTTAATATATACATGTGTATATATACGTGTGTGTGTATATATATATATATATATATGTATATAACACAACTTCTTTATCCATTCATCAGTTGATGGACATTTGGGATCTTTTCATAATTTGGCTACTGTTGATAGATGCTGCTATAAACAATCAGTTTTTGTATCCTTTGGGTAAATACTTAGTAGTGCGATTGCTGGATTGTAGGGTCGTTCTATGTGTATGTTTAACTTTTAAAGATTCTGCCATACTGTTTCCAAAGTGGTTAGACCATTTTATACTCTTACTAGCAGCATATGAGAGTTCTAATAGCTATACATTCTAACACTTGAAATAGTCAGGCTTTTTATATTAGCCATTTTATTGTATTTATTTAAAAAAATTTTTTTAAGTTTATTTAGCCATTTTCATAGGTGTGCCAACATTGCTTTAATTTTTTGACTAGGTAAGCATTCATATGGTTCAAAAAATTTCATTTATTTATTATTTGTTTATTTTGAGAGAGACAGAGAGAGAGAGCAGAGAGGGGCAGAGAGGGACAGAGAAAGAGAATCCCGAGCAGGCTCTGCACAGTCAGCATGGAGCCCAATGTGGGGCTCAAACCCATGAACTGTGAAATCATGACCTGAGCCGAAATCAAGAGTTAGACACTTAACTGACTGAGCCACCCAGGTGCCCCAATTTTTAAAAATTTTAGAGGTATACAGTGAAAAGTCTCACTTTTCCTTCTGTTTCCCCATGCCAACCAGTAGCCACTTTTTGTAGGTAGCTTGTATGTTCTTTCAGAATTTCTTGGGGCGCCTGGGTGGCTCAGTCCGTTGAGCGTCCGACTTCAGCTCAGGTCACGATCTCAGGTCCGTGAGTTCGAGCCCCGCGTCGGGCTCTGGGCTGATGATGGCCCAGAGCCTGGAGCCTGCTTCCGATTCTGTGTCTCCCTCTCTCTCTGACCCTCCCCCGATCATGCTCTGTCTCTCTCTGTCTCAAAAATAAATAAACGTTAAAAAAAAAAATTAAAAAAAAAAAAAGAATTTCTTTACTCAAATACTAGAGTATTCTTGGTTTTCCTGCTCTTTTACCAAAGGCATCATGCTAACCACACTGTTCTGAAGCTTTCTTTTTCTTTCTTTCTTCTTTCTTTCTTTTTTTTAATTTAAAAATATTTTGGAGAGTTTTCTCATTCTTTGTTACAGCCACGGAATATTTAGCTGTATGGCTGTACTAGGATTTGTTTTACTGCTTCCCTATTATTGGACATATGGGTTATTCCTAATCTTTTGCTATTACAATGCTACGGTGAACACTTTATACACAGTGTTTCTCATGAGTGCAAATATCTGTAGGAATCATTCCTAGAAATGGGGATGGTATGTGTATTGACAGATCTCGTGTATCAATCGATATTGCCAAATTAACCCAGTAGGAGTTATACCAATTTACATTCCCACCAGCAAGAGAGTGTAGTCAGAGAAAGACAAATACTGTTATGATTTCACTCGTGTGGAATTTAAGAAACAAAACAAACAAGCAAAATGAAAAAATAAGGGAGAGCAAGACAAATCAAGAAGCAGACTTAATTATGGAGAACTAATGGTTTCCACAGGGGAGCGGGGCTGGGTGAAATAGGTGATGGGGATTAAGGACTTGTTGTGCACTTGTGGTGAGCACCTAAGGTCATATGGAAGTCTTGAATCACTGTATCATACACCTGAGACTAATATTACACTGTATGTTAACTGAAATTAAAATAACAGCTTAGGAAAATAAAAACAAAAAAAATAGATTAGAGTGTCTGTTTGGTCACGGCCCTGCAAATAGAGCGAAGTAAGCAAATGTTTGGATTTTACCAATCTGATAATGGTGTCTGCACGGTTTTCGTTTGCCTTTTTCTTATTAAATAGAATGAAGCTGAGGGGTGCCTGGGTGGCTCAGTCAGGCGTCTCTTGGTTTTAGCTCAGGTCATGATCTCAGGGGTCAGGGGTTTGAGCCCACATCAGGGTCTGTGCTGACAAGCGTGGAGCCTGCTTGGGGTCCTCCCTCTCCCTTCCTCTCTCTCTGTCCCTCCCCCACACTCACTGTCTCAAAATAAATAAACTTAAACAAAAAAAGTGAAACTGAACATCATCTCATATGTTTAAAAACCATTTATTTATATTTACTTTTCTCTGAACTGTCTGTAAATGTCATTTGCTACTTTTTCTAGTGGCTTACTGATCTCTGTGAGTTCTAGGACAGGGAGCTTAGCCGCTTGTGATACAAACTGCAAATATCTTTTCTCCAATTTGTCATTTGTCTTTTCACTTTTTGTAGTTTTCATCCCTCACAGTATTTTTCTTAACTAATCCTGGACGTTAATCCTGAGTATTAGCCTGCTTGTTTCTGCCTCGTAAAGAGTTCTGGAACACCCTCCCCCCACCCCTGACTTCTTTCTACCCCACCACTATTTCCGTGAGCAGTCTGCTATCATCACTCACTTAAATTACTACATTGGTATTCTGACTGCTCTCCCAGACACACTTCCACTCTTGTCCCTTTCTAATCTAGTCTACATTTTGGAGGCAGAAAGCTATTTCTAAAATTAAAACAGGATCGTGTCACTTTTCTCTGAAAGCTCTTCAGTGGCTAACTGGTGCCCTTAGATAGAATCCAATGTCTTAATATAGGATCCTCTGTGAGCTCCAAGGTCCCTTGCGTGGTCTGGTTCCTGTCGACCTCTTCAGCATCACGTCTTACCAGTTCTCACCTCCCATTCCACATTCCCGCCATACTGAACTGTTTTCATGTCCTCCCTCTCTGTAAGCTCTCTCACTACTTCCCAGGCCTTTGCATAAGCTGTTCCTTTGAGGAATTCCCTTCACTTGCTTAACTTCCACTCACCCTTCACATTTCATCTCAAACATCACTGCCAGCAGGAAGCCCTACTTGACCCCAGTAGAGGAGATTAGGTACCTAGTCTATGTGCTCTCCTAACACCCCATACTGTCCTTATGTCAGCGCTAGTCACACTGCATTATGATTATCTGTTTACTTCTCTGTCACTCCCATTAGTTAGACTAAGTTCTGGGAAGGTAGGGACGAAGCCTGCTTCTCCACTATTGTGTCCCTAGTGCCTATCACAGGGCCTGGCGCATAATAGGTGCTCCATAAATAGTTGTTAAATTAATTCAAGAAAGGATGTTTGATAAATGACAAAATGAACATTTCGTCTTGGTTGGGGGACCCTGGAGAATGAAGAAGACAGAAAGCCTCTTGACTCTTGTACAAGAAAGTAGCCACTTTCTCCTTAAGCCCACCTGCCAGAGAAGCTGTGCTTGTACCCTTCCATTTCTCTTGGTAATCTCATTTGGCTCTGCCCTAGCTTGCTCTATGCCCAGGTCCCAGAGTGGTAAGCAAAATACCTAACATCTTGTAGAGGCAGCACTGACCAATCTGAGGGCAGGTTGCCTTCACTGGAGGTAGGGCCTGGAGGCTTCCTGGCTGTCATAGTTTACCTTTTCATCACTGGACCATGGAGAGATCCTGGGCAGGAGATGGATTCCAGTGGGGGTCAGAGCAGACAGGTGTGCTTGGGGAGACAACTTAGGACAATGGCTGTTTACCATCCAGTAGAAGTATCTGTGTGTGTGTGTTTTTTTTTTTTTTTTTTTTTTAAATTTTTTTTTCAACGTTTTTTATTTATTTTTGGGACAGAGAGAGACAGAGCATGAACGGGGGAGGGGCAGAGAGAGAGGGAGACACAGAATCGGAAGCAGGCTCCAGGCTCTGAGCCATCGGCCCAGAGCCCGACACGGGGCTCGAACTCAAGGACCGCGAGATCGTGACCTGGCTGAAGTCGGACGCTTAACCGACTGCGCCACCCAGGCGCCCCTGTGTGTGTGTGTTTTAATGTTTATTCATTTTTGAGAGACAGAGTACCAGTGGGGGAGGATCACAGAGAGAGGCACAGAACCCGAAGCAGGCTCTAGGCTCTTAGCTGTCAGCACAGAGTCTGATGCAGGGCTTGAACCCATGATCCATGAAATCATTGTTTGTTTTTGTTTTTTAAAGTAGGCTTCATGCCCAGCACAGAGCCCAAGATGGGGCTTGAACTCATGACCCTGAGACTGAGCTGAGATCAAGAGTCGGACACTTACCTGACTGAGCCACCCAGGCGCCCCAGTGTTTGAGTTTTTAACACTGGTAGGGCCTGACCAAAATGTACAACCTGATTATCAGTTCTGCCCACTTCCCCTCTGTCTTCTCAGGCTTCCCTTTGTTCACGTCCTTCCCTAAAACAGTCTAGAGCTGGAGGTGACACAAGGATTGTGTGACCTTTTTGGCAGATGATAAAACTGAGACTCTTGGGAGGCGATGGAATTTAAAACAATGTAAACAGATTAAACAGTGTAAATAAACAAAAAACGACGTTGGACGGTCACACAAACCTGAGTAGGACTACTGGCTTTGCAGCTGGGTGACTTAGTTCAACTACTTAACCTCTCTGAAATACTGTTTCCTGACCTGCAGCTTTCTTCAGTCTGCTAAAGGCCTTGAATGGGTTACACCTGTAAGGTCACCGGTGCAGGATCTGATTAAGAAATAGTAGGGAAGGGTGCCCGGATGGCTCAGTTGGTTAAGTGTCCATCTCTTGGTCTTGGCTCAGGTCATGATCTCTGGTTTCAAGAGTTCGAGGCCCGCGTCAGACTCCAGGCTGGCAGTGTGGAGCCTGCTTGGGATTCTGTCTCTCTTCCTCTTTTTCTGCCCCTCCCCCCACTCATGCCATCTCTTTCTCAAAATAAATGAACTTTTAAAAAATTAACAATAAGTAAGTCGTGGAGAATAAGTGGGAGGTGAGTAGAAGAGGACTAAAGTCAGCGGGTGACAGTGAGAACAGAACTCGTGTCTTGATTTAGGGACCACCTCTTATACTCTCATTGACATAGACTGCTACAGTCAACACACTTTTAGGGTCTCTGAGAGCCCACAGAGAGAAATAAGGGAAGTTCCCTTTCCTAGGTTCAGTTCTGTATTTTCTGACACCTTGAGCATGAGTAGGGGTTGGGATAGATTAGTGACTTCTCCAGTTTCAGGCTCTGGGGTGGAATGAAGTTAGGATCTGATTTGGAAAAGTTAGGGCACAGAGAAGGTGTGATCTGACCTTCAAGGATTTATTCACTCCTTGACTTCCCAATTACTGATCACAAACTTCAGCCTAAAAAAAGGTGCAAGGCTCTGTAGATAAAAGTCTACTAAAAAAGGTGTTTTTCAAACTGTGGGTCCTGACTTGTTAATGGGATGGGAAATTGCAACCAGATTTGAAAAAAATAAATAGAATATAAAATACTACAGTGCAGTTGTACATACAAGGATAAGTACGAGGTCAAAAAATTTTGTTGTAAACATGTGTGTGTGCTGAGTCATGATTTAAAGCATGTTATTGTGGATTTGTGGCCAAAAATTTTGCAAGCCCCTGCATAGGAAGGTGAGCTTCAAGAGTGCAAGGGCCTTGTTTTGTTTTAGAACAGTGCCTGGCATTTGTTAAGCGTTTCACAAAGAGGCTGAAGGAGTGAATGTCTAACACTACGCTGCCTTCAAGATTAGAGTCAGACATACAGGAAAAGGTGAATATAGGCTTTTCGATACTAGTCTTAATCTGAGCATTAAAAATGTCTTGCTCAGTTCCATCTCTGTACTTGCACATTGTTGGCATATTTTAAAATGAAAGATGGAAGGAACACCTTAATTGCTGTCCTGAAGGATGGCATCTTTGCTCACCAGGAAAATGAGGTTAGAGGCGAAACACCGATATAGAGAAAATATAGACAAAGCACCATACAGGTCACCTGTAATAAGTGCCGAAGTTAAGGGCAGGGCCACAAGCACTCCTTGGGGACCGCGGGCGTGCCAGTTTTAGTGCTAGCTGCTGTGGGGGACGCGCGGCAGAGCCTGCATGCCCTGCCTTTTAGTAACAAAGAAAGGACACAGAAGTAAATACTGACAGCCTGTCGGTGGAACAGACAAGGCAGCGAAGACTGGACTGAGAGTCTACCACAGAAAAGGCTAGATGACAGCTGGACTGGCAAAATACATCTTGACCCAGCTGAAGCTTAAGCTGGGTTTCCTAAGAGGGAAACTGCGCGATAAGCCAAGGTTTGGGGAGCACATTTCAGGCCGGTAGAGAAGTAAGTAGCAATCTATGCCCTTTATGGAAAGGCTGTTAAGGTGACGTGACCTTGAGTTGCGGCGCGTAGGTGGAAAAAAGTTCCGGGGAACAGTTTCATGGTCCTGCCTCCGAGCGCCCAAAAGAGAAAAAAAAAAAAAAAATCCTGTTTTGAGACAATACCTGTATTTGGTTTTCTTCGCGTCTTGGGACGCGGGTGGGGGTTGGAAGACAAGACACAAGGGGCGGAGCCAACGCGCGCGACGGGCGGGACCACGCGAGCCCTCCCTCTAGCTACTGGAGGCCGGGCAAAGGGGCGGAGTTTCCGGTAGCAGCGGCACTCAGGCGTCGGTGACGCTAGGCGGACGAGTCGTCACGTGACACGGAAGTGACTACGAACAGGAAGAGGACGAAAAAAATAACCGTCCGCGACGCCGAGCCGAACCGGACCAGCAGCCACCATGAACAGCAAAGGCAAGGACAGGGGGCGGCTGGGGCCGTCGCGGGGAACAGCGCTAGCCTGGAGCGAGCGGGCCCGGACCCCAGGGTCGCCAAACGCCAAGCTTGGGGCAAGCTGAGCCTCGCTCCTGGGCCGGCTGCAGTTCCGGGGGCTGCGCCAGAAGCCTGCGTCATCCCCGAACTACGGCTGCTCGCTCCTCCCGGCCCTTTCCCCCTTAAACTCTGTGGCGCAGTTTGGAGCTGCGGGCTCGGGTGGAGGGGTGGGGGGTGGGGGGAAAGGCTTGTCATGATAGGCATGTGCAGGAGCAAATGGGGAGCTAGAGCAGGGATTTGGGCAGGCCAATGGAGAGCCAGCGGAGGCGGGGCGCCGCGCTCCGGAACCAGAGGCTGGCGCCCGGGCTTAACTAGTGAGGTGCCGGCGCTGGTGGGCGGGCCAGGGGGCCAGAAAGGTCTCTTTCGCCTTTCCCTCCGATGGAGGCCTGGACTTCTCCCGGCTCCTGTGATTGCCCTAGTGTTTATCAGAATACGATCCTTTGTTGTTCCTCAGGACATTTACCTTCTCTCGGGTCTGAAGGTTCACTTCCACCACTCACTTTATTTGGAAGTCGACCTTGAGTAGGAAATCGATGGGGTAAATAATCGTAGCCACTGTGACTCAACGAGGTCTTGGCCAGTTACAACCAGGCCTATGAAGACCACCTAGAGCAGAGGCAGGATAGACCGTTGGTACATTGGCAGGCACGGGTGCCCAGACCTGCCCTGCATTGTGAAAGAAACTTGGGCCCAGCTAGACTTTCCCTTACACTAGTATGCTAACGGGAAGAGCGCCTTCCTGTCGATTGAGAATCCAGCATCTTCGGGTATAGGCCGGGAAGAGGGTGCAAAGAGAATGCTTATTTTCCTGGTTCCGGAAATCAGGCCCTCCAGAGCAGTCTGTTCCCACATCTACTGCTTGTTGCCGCTAGGTTAGCTACCCAGTATGCTCTGCCCCATTTTGGTGGTTCTGTGTGATAGGCAACATGCATTTTCCCCCACCCCTTGTCTTCCAGGTCAATATCCGACACAGCCAACCTACCCTGTGCAGCCTCCTGGGAATCCAGTGTACCCTCAGACCTTGCATCTTCCTCAGGCTCCACCCTATACTGATGCCCCGCCTGCCTACTCAGAGGTGCTCCCAGTTTACTCGACTTGAACTGAATACTCTTCGGATCACATTTTCAGCCCTGAGCTAAGCCTGACTTCACATATTTATTTACTCTCCACAAACAGGAGAGAGTGCTGCCATGAATAATCTGAAACCCTGTATACTTCAGCAGTTTCTTTTGGGGTTGAGAATGCATTGTCTGATTATATCTTTTGGCACAGGCTGAGGTTAAGAAGATGAGTGTGTGTTCCTTGAGTCTAACATTAGCTATAGCAGGAAGCGATCCAGGAGAATATTGAGTGGCAATGGAAAGGCAGCCTGTGTAACTTAGAGTGTAATCTACCTAAGGAGAATTAAGAGGTCTAAAATTGGAATGTCATGAAGTAACATGTGGCCTTCTCTTCTGCCTCTTGTAGCTCTATCGTCCGAGCTTTGTGCACCCAGGGGCTGCCACAGTCCCCACCATGTCGGCTGCGTTTCCTGGAGCCTCCCTGTATCTTCCCATGGCCCAATCTGTGGCTGTTGGACCTTTAGGTTCCACAATCCCTATGGCTTATTATCCAGTTGGTCCCATCTATCCACCTGGTTCAGCAGTGCTGGTGGAAGGAGGGTACGATGCAGGTGCCAGATTTGGAGCTGGGGCTGCTGCTGGCAACATTCCTGTGAGTATGACCTTATCAGAAAAACTCAGCTCTTGTGTCTTTTAACTTTCTGAAAAGATTACATATTCATCCTTTCGCCACGCCTGGGCAGTAGCTGTGGTATTGGTGTGAGCACTGATATCCAGGAGTCAGGTGTGAGGGGGCAGGAGAACTGTGGCAAGTCAGTAGCACCGGGCACATTCCCTGGGGTCTCAGTTAACCAGATTCCTTGTTTTCCTGTCTTAGGAGTGCTGTCTGCTGCTCTTTCTGCTCCATTCTGGTACTGGGCTAGTAATACTCCTTATTCATTCCATAAGCATTTACTTCGCATTTGCCATAATCCCTATTAAGTAGCATTTGGAAAGATACTAGAGATTTTAGTTATGTTTCCTGCTTCGCTCCCCCTTGCATAAGAATTAGAGCCCAAATGGCTCTTGCTAGGGCCAGCCACTCAAAACCATATACTAGAAATGAGGTGGGAATGCCTTTGGATGAGTGGTAGGCTCTTTCCTGTTTGCATCTTTGGGTTCACAGAAAATCCAGACCTGCTTTACAATCCAAATTGGTGGCAGAACTAGCTCTAAGATGTGAATGGTCAGCATACTGCCGTCTTCTTAACGGATCCCGTTTTCACCTGTGCCCACTTCCCTCGTCTCAGCTGCCCTATGCCCAGTCAACCTTTGTGTTTTCCTTTCAGCCTCCACCCCCTGGATGCCCTCCCAATGCTGCTCAGCTTGCAGTCATGCAGGGAGCCAATGTCCTCGTAACTCAGCGGAAGGGAAACTTCTTCATGGGTGGCTCAGATGGTGGCTACACCATCTGGTGAAGAACCAAGGCCACCTCTGTGCCGAGAAAGACATCACATACCTTCAGCACTTCTCACAATGTAACTGCTTTAGTCATATTAACCTGAAGTTGCAGTTTAGACACATGTTGTTGGGGTGTCTTTCTGGTGCCCAAACTTTCAGGCACTTTTCAAACTTAATAAGGAACCATGTAATGGTAGCAGTACCTCCTTAAAGCATTTTGAGGTAGGGGAGGCATCCATTCATAAAATGAATGTGGGTGAAGCAGCCCTAAGGATCTTCCTTGAATTCCTCTGGAGTAATACTGTACCATACTGGTCTTTGCTCTTAGTAATAAAACATCAAATTAGGTTTGGAGGGAACTTTGATCTTCCTAAGAATTAAAGTTGCCAAATTATTCTGATTGGTCTTTAATCTCCTTTAAGTCTTTGATTTCTATTACTTGTTATAAATGAAACGCATTAGTTGTCTGCCTTTCCCTTTCCATCCTTTGCCCCATGTCCCACCCTCAACCCTAGTTTTCCAGTTCCTTCCCGCCAATCTCCATTGAATCAATGGTGCAGGACAGAAAGCCAGTCAGACTAACTTCCTTCTCTCCTTGCACTTCTCCCCACTTGCCATCTTTTAACTAGTCTTTCACAAGGATCCTCTGAAACCCCTTCTGTGCCCCAAGCACGGACCCCATCACTTCTGTTTTTTTGCGTCTCCTCAGGCAAAAGTGGAGGGTGCCTCTCGGACCCTCCTCGTAGGCTGTCTCTTCATCCGTGAACTAAACCCAAATTTGCTTCGGTGCCAGAAAACCTGAGAGCTGTATTTGAACAAAGGGTATCAATGCAAACTGTACTGTAAACAAGTTTGTTTAAGATGTCGGGGCAGGGAGGGGGATGCATTTCAAAAGCCTGATGACGTTAGAGCCAAATTAGGGGACGTTTTCCCATCCAAAAATTGGTCACCATTTATCGTCAGAGTATCTGATGTAGGCACTCACGGCTCCCAAGAACTCCTAAGCTGGGTTAATGGGGTCATATTAGGAATCCCTCACTACAAAATGACTTGAGTCCAGTGAAATCTCATTAGGGTTAAGAATATTTCAGGGATCCTTAATATTTTGATTTTTGTTTTCTGAAATTGGATTTTATTTTATTTTATCTTATAATTTCAGTTCATCTAAATTTTGTGTTCTGTACATGTGATGTTTGACTGTACCATTGACTGTTATGGAAGTTCAGCGTTGTATGTCTCTCTCTACACTGTGGTGCACTTAACTTGTGGATTTTTTATACTAAAAATGTAGAATAAAGACTATTTTGAAGATTTGAATAAAGTGATGAAGTTGCATTACACCTCACTTCAAGGATTCTTTACTCAGCTTGTTTTTAGGTTTCTTCTCTATATATCTTATATCCCACCTAAAATTCAAATAGGTACTGTTGTCATTCTGTTGGGTTTTGTTTTGTTTTTTAATGAAGACTTTGAAATAAATGCAGGAGTGTAAGGCCAAGATTTGACCATTTTCATGAGTCCTGTTCTAGATGTTTTCCTTTTCTTTATTTCCTAAGCTCTTTCAGATTTTTAGAAGCCTGTTATGCCAGAGGTATTCAGAACATAAACTTAAGGGGGCGCCTGGGTGGCTTAGTTAAGCATCCCACTCTTGGTTTTGGCTCAGGTCATGATCTCATGGTTCTGGAGACTGAGCCCCAAGTCAGGAGCCTCGCTGACAGTGAGAAGCCCGCTTGGGATTCTCTCTCCTCACTCCCTCTCTCTCTGTTCCTCCCCTTCTTGCTCGCTTTCAAAACGGGCTTGAGCTCACCTGATGTAGAACTCGAACTCATGAACTATGAGATCATGACCTGAGCCAAAGGCAGATGCTTAATGCCTGAGCCACCCAGGCGCCCCTGAGAAAAATGTTTTAGTATAACAGTTTTTGTTAAGTTCGGGGTGACCTTTCAATTTCACCAAAGTTCTGTGTGGAGAAATACTGAAAGCAGATTATCAAGACTGATTCCTCAACTCCTGGGTCTTAACCGTGGGAGGAACAGAGTTTGGATGATGGAAGCAATACAATTTATAGACTTCAAAGGAGATTTAGCTTAATTCCAACTAAACAGTACCTGGGGAGCCAGGATTCCTACTGAAACACTGTATCTTTTAAACACCTCTAATTTTGGGGACTAAGATCCAAGAAGCTTCTCTGGGCTTGATTCAAAGGACATTGGTGGGTAAAGTGGTAGGGAGGTAGTTCCTGGTGCCCTCTCTGTATACATAGAATGGGTCTGGGAAATTCTGGCCCTTTCCAGGATGGAAGGTAAACTAACTCATCACCCCAGGGATGTTTCTAATGACACTCCTCTGGGACAAGCTTCCCACCACCATTTTTGTTTCAATCTCGTGAGATGGTTCTGGAACTTCTGAAACTTCCCGGGGTTCTTACTGCTTGGGAGAGAACATATGCAAAAGAGTTAAATAAGCAAAAAAAAAAAAAAAAAAAGCCTGGGGGTACCTGGGTGGCTGGGTTAAGCGTCAGACTTCGGCTCAGGTCACAATCTCGCAGTTCATGGGTTTAATTAAGTAAGCCCTGCATGGGGCGCTCTGCTGTCAGCACGGAGCCCACTTCGGATCCCCTGTCTCCCTTTCTCTCTGCCCATCCCCTCTCTCTCTCTCTCAAAAATAAATAAACATTAAAAAAATTTAAGTCTGGATAAGTCAAAATATAAAGGTAGTTATTTCTTGCACACGAGAATCGGATTTCTATTATCAATAAACATTTTTAATTGTGAAAAAAATAGTAGCATCAGTGTAAGGTTGTTGGGGAATATGGAAAGGAAGAAGGCTCAGGAGATGGAGCACATTCATCAGGAGGTGAGGTCTCCATAGTCTGTCCCTCCTGGTCTGGCCTTTTGCTGTGGTATCCAGCACCTGGCAAGAACTAGTATGGACACTATCTCTGCTCAGGCTGTCAACTAGTTGACCAGGTAAGGGATAGGGGAGCAGCCAGCGACTCTTAACTGTCCTTCCCTTCGACCTTGAAAACACTGAAGATGATTGGGCACATACTCATGTTGTCGGGTACAGCTCCACCTTCTTGGGCAGCCACAGAAACCCGCTATATTAGAAAGGCCTGGCTAATGACATCATGAGCAGTTTCCTCTGTGTCCCTGGTGTCAGTGACGCTGGCATTCATTTGGGCCTGTGTCCTAGAAAGAGCTCAGGTTTGCCTATATCGATCAGTGCTGCTCACTGGTTTCAGATAAAACTTGCGCCTAATAAATTAAATAGTGTGTTAACACCGGAGCCTGGATAAGCTCCTTGGGGCCCGGGAGTCATTAGATGAAATATTCCTCCTTCTCCCTGCCCTTGGCTGAGTCACTCTCCATTTGGAGGATGGCGCTGGGCTCGCCTTCTGCAGGTTCGTAGGTGACGTAGCTGCCTTTGTTCTTGTACAGGTAAAAGAAGATCAAGATCACGACCGAGAGCAGGGTGAGGAAGACCACGGTGATAACAACTTGGAAAGGAGAGGGAAAATGCAGACATGTTTCAGGACTGAGGATGTCTCAGCAATTCATGGGGCCCCCTGAATTCGATGATTCCCTCGCTATTTATAAGCACCCTCACTATTTCTAAGAACCAGGGTTCTAATTAACTGGTGGCCACTTGCAAATCCATATTCCCCAAGTCCAACTTCCATGGTGCATGACCCCCGGAGTACCTTGGTACTTAAGCTAAGGACACAAGGCTTTTGATTTCTGACAAAACAACTCCCTCTCAACCGGTTCCTGATGATTAGGATAGAAACAGGAAGGGGGGAAACAGGAAATACCTTATCCCAAGAGGAAGGCATTTTAAAACCCACAGCCTCCTGCAGGGATTTCTCTGATCCCTCCCATCCTCTTCCTCACCCACTTGACAAACCACACACATCCTCATCTCTCCCCGCATAGTGGAGTGTAGCGCCCGTACTCGCTTACATCTGTTTGTGGCCGCTTCCCACGTTTACCGGCAGTGTCTCTGGCACAGAGCCTCTAAGAGTCTTTTACAGCCTTGCGTGTGTGCGTGTGTAAGATAACCTATGTGCCCAAACGAGCCCATTACTGGATTTGGTCTCCAATCTGTGGTGCTTTCCTGCATAGGGAAAATCCTAGTTCGGCCACTGGGTTCCCCATCTGTGGAGTGAGATAGCCGTGGAATTCAAGAGGTCTCTCGGATTTGGCTCAGGGCGTTTGTTACCTGCTATGAGTGCTGTGCTGGCCTCGGCTTTGGGGGACAGGGCTTCAGTGGTCTGCAGGATTGGGGTGGTCATCGGCTCTTCTGGAAAATTTAGAAAAGTGAAAAGGGAAATGGGGTGAATTCTTCTGTCCTAAAACATACATCCGTCCTTCAAATTTTACCACCCCACCTCTTCCCTAATAAAGAAGTTATCATTCAACTCCTGTAGTAAATCCGTATAGAAAAACCTGGAGAAGAGAAGAGAAAATAAACTACCATCCAAAGACCATGAACAAGTTGATGGGTTTCTCTCTGCCTAATATAGTGGTTAAGAGTATGGGCTCTAGAGCCTAAATGATGAGGTTCGAATCCGAGCTCCGTCCTTTACTGGCTGTTACCTTCAGAAAATTACCTACCCCCCCCCCCCGCCCCGCCCCCCTGCATGTGTCAGCTTCCTCACCTGCAAAATGGAGATAAAAGTATCTACTTTATAGGCTTGTTGTGACAGGTAGTAAGTAACTCAATAAAGGTAAGCTATTGTGGGGCACGTGGGTGGCTTAGTTAAGGGCTCAGGTCATGATCTCACAGTTCATGAGTTCGAGCCCCGCATTGGGCTCTGTGCTGACAGCTCGGAGCCTGGAGCCTGCTTCGGATTCTGTGTCTCTCTCACTCTCTGCCCCTCCCACACTTATGCTCTGTCTGTCTGTCTCTCTCAAAAATAAATGAGTGTTAATACATGGTCTTACAAACTCTTTGTAAACGTTATTTTAAAATAATGAAACGAATGCTCCTCTCTTATTAAAACCCTTTCCTACACTTCCAGAGTAGGCCCTGTAATTTAAAAGGTTCCAAAACAAGGCCTCTCCTACCCTAAAATACATCTCCTACCTCCTCCTGCTATTGTTCTATCTGTCCTTTAGAGCCTGAAAGTCCCGCCACTAAGGTCATTACCTAGGGTGGGAACACTCAGAACTACAGGTCTCCAGAAGTCCCTTTTAAGTGTTTATGCGGGCAGTCAGGGAGATGGAGCCCGTTTAGTTCTCGCCCCAGTTAGCATTTTCATGTAGGGATTTGAAGAGGTACCAGGTTCAGTTAACTACAGGACAGAGGTATCCTGGGGAAAACAGGGGGCATTATTCAATATTCATTCAATAAATAATAGCAGCACTCATTAACTGCCTACCCTTTGCCAGGCACTATGCCAGGCACACTGGAGATGTAATGGTGAGCAAAATGGTGTCCCTTCCCGGAGCCTACCCTCCACCATGCCACGGTTCACAGTTAATGACCGCGATACATGAAACAAAGTAAAATCGCCGGGCACTCGGGAAAGCATGTAACTTGGGCTTGATCTAGTCTTCCAGCAGGTGCAGCCTCCACAGGAAGTAAGATTTGAGGTGGGAGCCGAAGCAGGGGTAGGTGTTTACAGGGGAAGAGGGACAAGAGGTGGGGCACATTCTAGGCAGAGAAAAGAGCCCGGGTCAAAGCTCTGAGACAAGAGCCGGTGCGGCTGGACCACAGGGCAAGAGCGTGACTCCTGTCTAATGCCTGACACCTGCAGGTTTCCATTTAGGGCAAGTGTAATGAAGTCACCAGTGGTGGGCCTGGGAGCCTGGGAGCAGTGTTGAAAGGGGCCAATGGTGGTGAGGGGTCTTTTTTTTACACAGGCCAAGAAGAGGCCTGATGAACCTGGTCTTGCAACAAAGCAGAGGTGAGCTGCCTACAGCACCCGCCCTCCCCACGCCAGGCCAAACCCTTCTCCACTATTCTCCACTCTTTCTTTAGGAATGGATAGCTCAGCCACTCCATGGCCTTGGGCAAATGGTTACATCCCTCCCATTCACCCAAGTGCTCTAGTGTTGCTGATGGGGGGGTGACATTAACCAACTTTGCAGGGTGAGGGTGAAGCCTGAAAGAGCTCGGAAGTGACACAGAATGCTTACTACTCAATATATTATTTAAGGTGACTTTGTTTATGTGCTCAGTGATTAAAAGCTGCTCTCGGTTGGAACCCTGCACCGACAAATTACTAGGTGACCCTTAAGGAAGTTACTAAATCTCTCTGAGCTTCAGTTTCTTGATTTCCAAAATGGGAGCATGGTGGGCAGCTGGTGAGACGGCTCCAGACGATCCTTGCCACCTGGTATTTACACCTTTGTGTAAGCCCCTCTCCCTGTGCATGGGCTGGACCCAGCGACTTCTAACAAACAGAATACAGCAAAAATGATGGGATGTCATTTCTGATAGACACCCTGAACTTACCCTCCTGGTCAGACTCTGACTGCTGCCTCTTAACATGTACACTTTCCTCCCCCAAACGTCCCAGAGCTGGCTGCACTCCTTTGCACTCCACCTTCTAGAATCCTGTACAGATGCTCTTAGTTTTGACTTTCTTTTTCTTTCTTTCTTTCTCTTTCTTTCTTTTTCTTTCTTTCTTTCTTTTTCTCTTCCTTCCTTCCTTCCTTCCTTCCTTCCTTCCTTCCTTCCTTCCTTCCTTCCTTCTTCTCTCTCACTCTCTTTCTCTCTTTCTTGTAAGTAGGCTTCACACCCAGTGTGGAGCCCAATGTGGGGCTTGAACCCATGACCCTGAGATCAAGGCCTGAGCTGAGATCGAGTTGGACCCTTAACTGACTGAGCCACCCAAGCATCCCAGTTTTGCCTTTCCTAAACATGAGAAAACATAAGACATACAAAAAGCCCTGAGAAGAACAGTTTATGTACAGAATCTTAAGTATAAAAATTAAGAGGATTCCGTTCAATCCACCAACAGCAATTTACTTTGCACCTACTGGGTACCTGAGGCAGAGTCATAGATGCTGGAAAAGGTGACAGGGATGAGGTCAACCAGGGACCGGACCATGGAGCTCAATCTCAGTGAGGGTTCAGAGGACAGATACATATGACTCCCTGGAAAGAGAGTCTGGGGTGGAAGATGATTCCTATTTGGGAAATTCTGCAAACGATCCCGATTATGACAGCTGCTATTTCCTAAGTCCCTGCTTTGTGCTGGGTGCTTTATATACATGCTTATTAATCCTTACAACATCAATCACTTCCAAGTAGGTGTTTTTATTTGCTAATGTGGACCTGGAGGCCCTGGGGGAGTTAAGTGACATGAGTCATGTCACACATGAAGGAACAGTGCATGGAGCCAAGCTCTGAATCCAGGACTACCCGCTCCAAAGCCCGAGCAAGGTATTTACACTAACACTTCCTACTACCCTCCTTTCCTCTTTTTTCGAATAGTGAAGGAGAGGAGGAGATCATAAAAGGTAACCATGAGGCAGCACAAGAAACTTTCCAGAAAGTTCAAGGGTTTAAAAGATACGGATAAAGGCGGAAGAAGAACCAGCTGGCCACAATCAACGACACACTGTGGTGTCACAAAGAGTGCATCCTTAAGGGCAACTGGTAAGCGGGGAGTGAAGTCAGCGTGATGCGGGAGCCACATTACTTCATATGCAACCTCCCTGACTTTAATGTTGGATGTGATCAGAGGCAAGCTGGCTACAACTAAAGGGTACATTTCAGCAATAGACCTTCACAGACAGAAGATTCAACAGAAGTGCCTTCCTTGGATGCCGTTCTTGGTCGGTTTCCATTTACGCAAAGCCATCTGGTGAGGCAGGAAGTACGAATGAAGGAGGTACAAAGAAATTTACCTATGAAGACAATGGATTAATGAAGAAGGCAGACCCAACATCAGATTTTTACTTCTGATGAAAATGGTCTCTTTTGGAAGTGAAGGCTCTTGGGAATCTACTTCTAAAAGGAGGAAGCACACCTCTCAGGAACAAAGGCTCATCCATTTTGTTGCATGTGTCGGAATTTCCTTCGTTTTAGGGCTGAATAATGGGACACAGGAAATTCTGACACGTGTTACAAAATGGATTCCACTTATAGGAGGTACCTAGAACAGTCAAGTTCATAGGGACGGAAAGTAGAATGGTGGTTGTCAGGAGCTGGGCAGAGGAGGGATGGGGAGTTGTTGTTTAGTAGGTACAAGAGTGTCAGTCTGGGAAGACGAGAAATTTCTGGAGATGGATGGTGGTGATGGTTGCACAACAATGTGAATATACTTAATAGACACAATATTGTAAATGTTATGTATAATTTTACGATAGTTAAAAAAAAACCTTTTCTTTATACAGTTTACATTCTGAGAAGGGAAAGATGGACAACAAACTAAGTAAGTTAAAGATATACTGTATTAGATGATGATTGGTGCTATGTAGAAAAAAAGAGCAGGAAGGGGGTTGGGGCTTGGCCTGTGGATAGGGGTAGACGGAGAGTCTTCTTGATAAAGTGACTGGAGTGAAGACCTATGGAAGGCGAGGAAGGCAGCCGGGCAGAGATCTGGGCAGAGGGAACAGCAAGTGTGAGGTGGGGGTATCCACAATAATGGAAAGCACTGGGGCTGTAGAACGCTTGGCATGCGTTAAGGCATGGCATGGAGGTCATGGTGGAGGGGGGGATGCCAGCAAGAGGAGATGGAATTAAAGGGGCTGTATATTTTGGCTTTTTCAGTGACTGAAATGAGAACCTTTAGAGGTTTTTGAGCAGGGACTGGATTTATATCTCAAAGCAGTGCTTTTCAGCCTCTGTGGTACATAAGAATCTCCTGAGGATCTTGTTAAAATGCAGATTCTGATTTGGTGGGTCTGGGGACGGCAGGGGGGTGGGGTGGGGCTGAAATTCCAAAGACCATACTTCTTCTTCTTCTTTTTTAATGTTTATTCCTTTTTGAGAGAAAGTGTTCAAGGGGAGGGGTAGAGAGAGAGAGGGAGACAGTGGATCTGAAGCGGGTTCTGCACTGACAACAGAGAGCCTGACTCCCGGAGGCTCGAATTCATGACATGAACTGAGCTCATGAACACAATTACATGACCTGAGCCAAAGTCTGTCACTTAACCAACCGAGCCAGCCAGGCGTCCCCAAAGACCACACTTTTGAAACGATGAGACCACCATGTTGTGAAGAAGCCCGATGTAGCCCACAGGAGGATGAGAGGCTCCACGTGGGGAAACTGAGGCACCCCACGCTCGGCTGACAGCTAGAAGCAGCTGCTAGATGTGTGAGGGAGCCTGTTTTGGACCTTCCAGCCAACTGAAGCTGCGGGAATGGGCACAGACGAAACCAGCAGAAGTGTGCCAGCAGTCCCACAGAATTGTAAGAAATAATAAAATTGTTCTTATTGTAAGCCACTGGTTGTTGAGGTTTGTGATGCAGCAATGGGTAACTGAAACAGAAGCTGATTTTTTTTTTTTTTTTTTAGAGCCCCAATGTGGGGCTTGAACCCACAACCCTGAGATCAAGGCCTGAGCTGAGATCAAGAGCCGGACCCTTAACCAACTGAATCCCAACCCTGCAGGTGCCCCCAAACAGAAACTGATTTTAAAGGATCCCTTTGCCGTGTGGACAAGGGGCTGTGGGAAGATAGGACAGGGGTAGAAGCAGGTTGTTGTACCCTCCCCAAGGCCACAGCTGCATCCACCCAAAAGGGGTGACTTTTTCTACTGGCTTGAAAGCACTGACTGGGTCTAGTGGCAGCCCAGTGAGAAAGTGGTGGGATTCTGGCAAGGGTGACGGCAAGGTTTTGGGACTGAGTAACTGGAGGGCATGGTGTTGGGAGATGGGAAGCCTGCAGGAGGAACAGATGTGGAAGGGAAGATCAGAATTCAATTCTGGACACGACTGCTTATTAGACATCCAAGTGCAGATGTTAAGACTGGAATTTTGGGAAGAGGTCTGGACTGGAGGTTTAAAAAGTCAGCATATTAAAGCCCTCGAGAGTGTGTGAGATCACCAAGGGAACAAGTACCAATATGCAGGCCCAAGGGCTGAGCCCACAAAGGAAAGAGCAAAGGAGACTGAGGAGTAACAGCCAAACAGATCAGGTACTAGCATTACTGGGTTTGACCACGCAGGGCTCACATGTTGTCATGACCCGGACAACACAAGTTGTAGTGAAATCTGGCGTCAAAGGCCCTGGTTTACAGTGGATTCAAGGAAAGAAAAAAAAAAAAAATGGAAGAGGAGGAACTGGGAGCAGAATATAGATAAACTTTTTCCTGTAAATATGAGCAGAGCAATGGGGCTGTAGTGGGAGGGGGATGGGAGTTCAGGGTTTTTGTTTATTTTTTTAAGGATGGGAGAAATGACAGCATGTTTATTTATGGATAGGAATAACTCAGAGAGGGAACAGCTGGTGATACGTGAGGGAGGAGAGTGGCTCCAACCACGTCCTTGACAGGGACGGGACCCAGTGCACAGAGACACTGGCTGGCTGTAGGAGGAGCAGAGATCTGGCGTCAATGGCACGCACGGGGGCAGGCGGCAGGTGCGCGGGGGCGGTGGGAGCTTCTGGCAGTTCTTTCTGAGAAGTTTAATTTGCTCAAGAAAATAGAACGCAAGGTCATCAACTGAGAGTGAGGATGGGGACTGGAGTTTAAGGAGAGTTGAAAGGTGCGGTAGGAGTAAATAGCCTCTTATCACAGAGCATGGGTAAGACTGTTTCTAACGTTCTGTGGAGCAGTACAGGCTGGCTCTAAGGCCTAAGTGGAGAAGTGATTGACCATCAAGGAACAAAGTGATGCACGTGTAACCACAGGGTCTTCCGCTGGGATCTGACCTCGGTTCTTTCTGAATTGATACTATTATGTCAAACCACGCCGGTTCTAAATTTAAGGTCCCTCTGTAATTCAAAATAAAGATCTTATGTCGTAAGATAGGTATAAGAAAGTTCAATATCATTTTTCCCTTCTGATAGTAACTCTGCCTTTTTTGCTTGCCTTGTAAGACACTGCATGGTAAATCCTTTGCAAGATCTTTAGGATCTTTTTTTGGTGATCTGCTTTACTGGTGCCTTCTACACGAGCTTAGTGTGGAAGGGCTCAGTGCCCTTTGGGTAAAGGCAGACTCCTGCAGGCCCAGGGAAGGTTCCACAAATTTGTGCAAGTCTCCAAGCAAGAGGGGCAACCAGTAAACTGATGAACAGAGAGATTTCAACTAACTGCAGAAATGGGCCAAATTGAACAAGATGAGAATTCGACAAGAGTCCTCGGTCTTAGGTTCAGCAAACCAACTACTCATGAAGAAAGAAGGGGGGCGCCATGGCTTAGCAGTAGCATATATAAAGACTTACAGTGAGATCAGTGGAAAGCAACTGGTACTAGAAGGGTATACCCCAAAATGGCAACAAGAGTGATAGCTAGGTGGTGGAATTTTCGATGATTTGTAATTTCTTCTACATGCTTTTCAACTGCGTGGATCTACTTCTCAGGAGGATTCCCCCCCCAGAATACAATATAGTACTGTAAATGTATTTTCTCTTCCTCATGATTTTCCTAATAACATTTTCTTTTCTCTAGCTTACTTTACTGTAAGAATACAGTGTATAGTATGCATAACATACAGAATATACGTTCTGTGTGTGTGTATATATATATATATGTATATATATATATATATATATATACATATATACATATGTTATATGTATATACAATCGAGTGTTATTGGTAAGGCTTTTGGTCAACAGTAGGCTATTAGTAATTAAGTTTGGGGGGGAGTCAAAAGTTATACATGGATTTTTTTTTTTTTTTAACGTTTATTTATTTTTGAGACAGAGAGAGACAGAGCATGAATAGGGGAGGGACAGAGAGAGAGGGAGACACAGAATCCGAAACAGGCTCCAGGTTCTGAGCTGTCAGCACAGAGCCCGATGCGGGGCTCGAACTCATGAACTGTGAGATCATGACCTGAGCCGAAGTCAGACGCTTAACTGACTGAGCCACCCAGGTGCCCCTATACATGGATTTTTGACTGTGTGGAGGTTGGTGTCCCTAATCCCCATGTTGTTCAAGGGTCACCTGTTCTTTTACAATCTTAAAAAAAGTTAAGGGGCGCCTGGGTGGCGCAGTCGGTTAAGCGGCCGACTTCAGCCAGGTCACGATCTCGCGGTCCGTGAGTTCGAGCCCCGCGTCGGGCTCTGTGCTGACAGCTCGGAGCCTGGAGCCTGTTTCGGATTCTGTGTCTCCCTCTCTCTCTGCCCCTCCCCCGTTCATGCTTTGTCTCTCTCTGTCCCAAAAATAAATAAAAAACGTTGAAAAAAAAATTTAAAAAAAAAAAAAAAAAAAAAAAAGTTAGGGGCGCCTGGGTGGCTCAGTTGGTTAAGCATCCGGCTTCAGCCCAGGTCATGATCTCACAGTTCATGAGTTCGAGCCCCGCACTGGGCTCTCTCTCTGCTGTCAGCAAGAGCCTACTTTGGATCCTCTGTCCCCCTCTGTCTCTCTTCCTCTTCCCTGTTCATGTATTTTTTTTCTCTCTCTCTCAAAAATAAAAAAAATAAATAAAAAAAATTTTTTTTAACTTGCTGTCATCTTAGGCCCCCGTTAATATAAATATGGTCTCTAATAATGGAGGTAACAATGTGGACCTACTTTGTGCCACTCTTAGACTGCAGAGCTGCATCAGGGTGTGACAGCCAAAATAATGGTGAACAGCCAAAATAATGAAAGGCT
This sequence comes from Neofelis nebulosa, assembly GCF_028018385.1. Lineage (NCBI taxonomy): Eukaryota > Metazoa > Chordata > Mammalia > Carnivora > Felidae > Neofelis > Neofelis nebulosa. The sequence continues at coordinate 64,541,251 of NC_080789.1, read as the reverse complement.
TGGAAACTGTATCAGATAAGGAAAGCTTGTAAGACAAAGTCCAGACAGAACACTTAGGGAGAGCCCAGAATTTGAATATTATCTTCGAATATGCCAAGGGATGGCCTGTGCAAGAGGACCACTGGTGGAAACTAATGGGAGAGAGAGGTCCCCCCCCCCCCCCCCCCCGGGCAGGAAGAGCAAAACGGGTCACATGCTTCATGGGGTACTGGAGAGAGAATTTTAGCACAGAATGGGTGGGTGAACTAGCTGACCCTCAGGAACTTTCTCAGCCTTAATTTTGGAATTAAAAAAAAAAAATTTTTTTTAATGTTTATTTATTTTTGAAAGAGACAGAGCACAAGCAGGGGAGGGGCAGAGAGAGAGGGAGACACAGAATCCGAAGCAGGCTCCAGGCTCTGAGCTGTCAGCACAGAGCCTGACGCGGGGCTGGAACTCACAAACCTTGAGATCATGACCTGAGCCGAAGTTGGGACACTTAACTGAGCCACCCAGGCGCCCCAATTTTGGAATTTTTATAAAGTGAAAGTGTTCCTTTAGAATTTTCTTCGAAATCAGGGGCGCCTGGGTGGCGCAGTCGGTTAAGCGTCCGACTTCAGCCAGGTCACGATCTCGCGGTCCGTGAGTTCGAGCCCCGCGTCGGGCTCTGGGCTGATGGCTCGGAGCCTGGAACCTGTTTCCGATTCTGTGTCTCCCTCTCTCTCTGCCCCTCCCCCGTTCATGCTCTGTCTCTCTCTGTCCCAAAAATAAATAAAAAACGTTGGAAAAAAAAATTTTTAAAGAGTTTTCTTGGAAATCAAATTTCTGAACTGGTGAAATCTCAGTGAAGTCTCTAGTTTAGTTATCAGGATTATACCGATGTTAATGTGTTGGTTTTTGCAACGTGCCATGGTCATGTAAGATACTGACAATAGGAAAACTGGCTGAAGAGTACATGGGAACTCTCTGCATTATTTTTGCACCTTTTCTACAAATCTAAATTCCTCCAAAATAAAATGTTTACTTTTTTTTTTTTTTTTTTTTTTTTAAATCGAATTTTGAACTCCACTCCACTAAAGGTCACGGGGTATCCTAGGTGCTAATGAGCTAGGGTCTTCAGGCTTCAAGTGTCACAACTGTAACCTATGGGGGTGCCTGGCTGGCTCAATTGGTAGAGCCTGTGACTCTTAATCTCAGGGTTTTGAGAGACATAGGGAGCAAGCGGGGGAGGAGCAGAGAGAGAGGGAGAGAGAATTCCAAGCAGGCTCCGGCCTATCACTGCGGAGCCCAAAGACGATGTGGGGCTCAAACTCACAAACCTCGCGATCATGACCTGAGCCCAAGTCCAAGAGTCAGAAGCTTAACCGACTGAGCCACCCAGGTGCCCCTTAACCTCAGGGTTGTGAGTTTAAGCCCCATGTGGGGCATGGAGCCTACATAAAATTAAAAAAACAAAACTGTAGTCTATATTTGCACTTTATACATTATAACATACATTATTTTCTCTCCACCCCACGGTGGTGATGTAAGCAGGGTTGGTGTTATCATTATGTACGAGCTCAGCAAACTGCATCAAGCAGCCCAGAGTTACTCGGCAGTTGGCTGAGTTGGGCTTCAAATCTATCTCCTTATTTCAAGGTTCTTTCCACCGCACAGTACCAGCTCTCCAGGTTCTGGAAACATCTCTGCTCTACTCCTAGCTAGCCATTTTGTTTACATGTCCACTGGGTTTGGTTCCTGGAGTTTTACTGCAGAATGGAAAGGGTGTTCACTATAGCACTGTTCGCAAGAGTTGACACATATCTGAATGTCTATCGGCAGGGGGATGATTAAATAAATTACAGGCCATTCATTCTGGAAACACTATACAGTTGTTAAAAGGAACGTGGTTAGATCTGCTATTACTGACACAGGATATACGGTTAGATGAAAGAAGCAAATTGCTAGGGCAGTAATGTGTAATATGATTACGTGTTTGAAAAAAAGTAAATTAAAATGAAACTATAAACGTACACACACACACACATACACATATGTCTGCGTATACACCGAAAAGGTCTAGAAGGCTACTCCTTAAGTGGCATGTCACAGCTTTTTTTAAAAAAATAATTTTTAAAATTGTTTATTTATTTATTTGGAGAGAGAGAGACAGACAGACAGACAGAGCGAGCACCAGCAGGGGAGGGGCAGAGAGGGAGAGGGAGAGAGAGAATCCCAAGCCGACTCTGTGCTGTTGCCGGGATGCGGGGCTCCATCCCACGAACCGTGAGATCACGACCTGAGCTGAAACCAAGAGGTGGACGCTTAACCGACTGAGCCACCCAGGCGTCTTGCATGTAATAGCTTTTTAATGAAAAAATAAACAACAGGGGCACCTGGGTGGCTCAGGCGGTTAAGCGTCTGACTTTGGCTCAGGTCATGATCTCAAGGTTTGTGGGTTCGAGCCCCGCATCGGGCTCTGTGCTGACAGCTCGGAGCCTGGAGCCTGGTTCGGATTCTGTGTCTTCCTCTCTCTCTGCCCCACCCCTGCTTGCACTCTGTCTCTCTCTGTCTCAAAAATTAATAAACATTTAAAAAAAAATTAAACAAAAGAAAAAGGAAACAACAACCAAGTAAACTTAAGTTCAGGAAGCCTGGCAAAAAAAGGGGGTAAATGGCTTATAGCTTTCCCACCATCATCTCCTGTTCCTACCCTGCTTCTCTCCTGTCTCCCTGTCCAAATAAAGGAATAATGATGTTACTCTCTTCCTTCCCTTCTCAGACATGGAAGGACTGTAACACCATTTTTCGTTCAGGCGGGAGGCTTAGGGTACAGGACCACAGTAAGATTTGAGGCTCCACCCAAATCCTAACCAACAGCAAATGAACTTCAAGATCTATTTTGCCTATTTACCCTTTCTTGGTTCTTGTTAACCCAGATACCTGTCGGTTTCCTTGTGACCCCTGTTTCCAGGCTAAATCTCTTATCACTGAGGCATCAGATCCTTTGCCACTTCAGTTTGCCAACCTACTTATTTGCTCTAAGCTTGCCCAACAAAGGGCGGCTCCCCCAGTTCTCCTTTCTATGGGAACCCGCCCTGGAAGTCTGCTCCCTTTCTCCTTCCTTCTCTTTCATGTGCCTGGGCCAACGGGGTGGAGTGAGACTCTGAGAGCGATGTACGATGGCAGAAAAACCACAGGCTTTGGAGTAAACCAGACCTGGCACAAAATCCTGCCTCGGCCTTTATTAGGCACATGACCTTGGGAGAATTTAATCTCTGTACATTTCTTCATTGCCCCAAACGTCAGTTTTTGCTTCTCCAAAATGAGAATAAAACCTGTTCACAGGGCTGTGAGTAGGAATAAGCAAGATGAAAAAGGTGGGGGGTCTAATTCAGAGTGAAGACAACCTAGGATGTGGCTGTGTAATTAGGTGGCACAAGAGATGGGCTTAACCTGGCGCGGGGCAGGGGGAGACACAGCCCACAATGCCAGTTTCCACTCCACCCTGCTTTCAATAGGGCGGCTTGTGTGCTGGGCACAGCAGGCACAATGCCTAGGGTCTACAGTACTTTAGGGGCCCATCAAAGTGTTTTCTGAGGATTTTAATTGTAGCGATTTAAATTTCTTTTAAAATCAGAAGAAAAAAATGGAATGTTAGGTCAAGGAAACTGTCATATTGTTATATCAATCAATTATTAATTATAAATATAAAATAATGGTTTCATTATATCAATATTAGTTCTTCTTTATACCAACACGGTTGTAAAACAATTTTTCAATTAGCAATAATCACACCTTCAATATCATAGCGTTGGCTGTGATACAGCCACTATGCAAGCTTAAAAACTACAATTTTATATAAATGTAAATATATTTTTTAATGGAAGAATGGGCTCACAAAGGCAAAAGTACCAAGGGCCTCTGAAAGCCATAACGTGTCCTCACTTTCAACACTCCCAAAGGATCTCCTTTAGGACATCTTTATAGATTAGGGAAAAGGGATGTGAGGCGGCATAGGTGGGGAGGCGGGGAAGCCACAAGCAAGACTCTCAATTATCCCATCCTTCAAAGTACAAGCCCTCCCCCTGTCTGTGATTTCCCTGTCCCTGTCAAGGAACTTTTGTTTGCTTGAACCCCATGAATGGGGGGCTGTATGATACATCCCAGAATACCACTTCATTCACGTCGCTCGTTGGGTCAAGAATACAAATATAAAACTCAACGACAACCACAAAACCAGCCAATTAAAAAACGGCCAAGGACTTGAATCGACATATCTGCAAAGGAGATATGCAAAAAAAGAAGGAAAGAAAAGAAGAGTGCTGTTAAGGATGCAGAGAAATTGGAACCTTTGTGCGTCGATGGTAAACAGTATGGTCGCTCCTCAAAAAATTAAACAGAAACACCACATGATCCAGCAATTTCACTACTGGGAATGTACCCAAAAGAACTGAAAGCAGGTACTCGAGAAGTCATTCATATTCACAGCAGCCTTATTCACAGTAGCCAAAAGGTGAAAGCAATCTATTGATGGGTGAATGGATACACAAAATGATGTATCATATATATATGTATAATGATGTATGCGTGCTATTATTCAGCCTTAAAAGGAGAGAAATTCTGACACATGGTGCAGCATGGATGAACCCTAGACATGTTAAGAGAGCCAGACAGAAAAGGACAAATATTGTATGATTCCACTTACATGAGGTACCTCGTCAAATTTCTACAGATAGAAAGCATATTGCTGGTCATTAGGCGCTGGAGGGCGGGGCAGTGGGGGGTTATTGCTTAATCAATACACAGTTTCAGTGTGGGAAGATGACAAAGTTCTGGAGATGGGCCGTCACGATGATTGCCCAACAGTGTGAATGTTAATCAGTATTTAATACCACTGGGCTACCAAAACGTGGTTAAAATTGTAACATTTATAGTATCTGTATTTTACCACAAATTAAAAAAAGGAAAGAAGAGAATTTACCCAGGTCTTAATTCCTCAGTTAGCTGCCCAAGCATCACCTCTTTTCCCTCGGGGAGGTTTATTCTCACGGTCCTCTGCCCTCTCCTCCAGAACACCGTCCAGGACAAATGCAGTCTTGGTGGTTTCGCACAAGGCACGAACCTGATCCGGAACACCCACTGTGCCCTTCTTGCTGTGTACAAACCTCATCGACTCTTTAAGCGTAAGTACTCCATCCCATTCCCCACTCACGAAGCCTTTGCTGACCAATCTGGACTTCTAGCCACTTCTCCCTTTCCTCATCTCTCACTGGACAACGAACATTGTGAATAGTGCGCATCACCAGTTACAGAAGACACTGTCTTAGACTTCCCTGGGGTTGTCACATGCCACATCAGTATAGTAGATAATGTCGGTCCTAATGACGAATGAGGCTGTGTATATGAAAACAAAGGTGTATAGACCAACCAAGGTTTTGTTCCCCACCCCCGACCCTAAATGAGTACACAACGAAAACACAATCAGTGACTATCTGATGGTTTGTCTGGCTCAGCTTGGTTACGGAACAAAAGGTGGGAATCTGTTCTCAGAGTGAGGAGAGGTGGATCCCTGCCTGCAAGAAACAATGGGTTTTGATCCTGGAGCGTAGCATCAGAGGAGTGGAATTAAAAAGCAGGCAGGGGCACCTGGGTGGCTCAGCTGGTTAAGTGTCTGACTTCGGCTCAGGTCAAGATCTCACGATCTGTGAGTTTAAGCCCCACATTGGGCTCTGGACTCTGGGCTGACAGCGCAGAGCCTGCTTGTCTCCCTCTCTCTGCTCCTCCCCCGCGCTCTCTCTCAAAAATAAACAAACATTTAAAAAAACAAAACAAAAACAGACAGAATTCCTTTCCAGGAAAATGTGGGTCTCTAACAAGCACTTGTTTGTTACCAACGTTACTGAATGCTTACTAGATATGGGACACTGTTGCTAGGTGTTTTATATGTGGTATCTCATAATAACCTCGCAAGATAGGCACTATTTCCCCCATTTTACAGATGAGAAAACTGGAGCTTTGAGGGTAGATCACTCACTCAAGGTCACAAAGTTTTAAGTGGCAGTGTCGGAGACCAGCCCAGGTCCCCGCGATTTCAGATTCAAACCGCACCAAAGTAACCACTCTGGTTGCCCTCTGGGCCTTCCAGGCCCTTTGGAGGTGAGCACGGAGATCTGGGCTGAGGCCTCAGGGAATTCCAGGCCTGGGCTGGGGGTAGACGAATGTCTCTACCATTAGTATTAGGAAAGGCCTTCACCTACCTCCTGGAGAAGGCGTGGTTAGCAGGCTAGTCATCGCAGCAAGTGGAGAGAGAGCAGATCTGTGGGAAGAGGGACAAAGACGGCATGAGGTGGATGGGCCCCTACCTGGCGCTGGAGAGCCTTTGGGGCCAGGTTTTCGTGGGTCCCTTCCCTCATGGGGCTAGTCCTAAACCCTTCTCTTTGGGTTTCCCTGAGCACATCTTCGGGCTGGAGGTACCAAGAGCAGAGCCGAGATCTCTGGTACTTGGCGGACGCTGCCTTTGAACGTGCCACCCCGAGATCCTTTCACTCGGCCACCAACCACATTTACCTAAGGGATCTCTCCCGGCCTGAGAAAGTTAGGCGAAGGTATGCAAATTAGCAGCGCACCCAGTTTCGCCCGGCCACAGGCACGGGTGCTCTGCGCTTCGCGAGCCTGGAGGCTGCGCCCAGCCGTCCACTAGGGGTCAGGAGAGGGCCGGGAAGGCAGGACGCACCGGCTCCCGGGCCCGCGTGGGGGCAGGGTCGGGGCCTGGGGGCGGGGAGCCAGGCACCAGAAGGTGGAGGTGAGGGGCCTCAGTCGCCTTCGGGCCCGTCCCCGACCAGCCGCCGTCAGGCCCTGGCCCGCTCCCCTCAGTCGTCCCTTCCCCGTCACGCTGCGCCGTCCGCGCACCCCCTGCCGCACCCCGCCCGCCGGCCACTAACGCCGAGCCCCGCTTGGCCCCGCGCGGACGTCGGGGCTGGCGCGGCGCGGACCCGGCGACTCGGCCTCGGCCCCGCCCCTCCAGCGTTACCGGCACAAGGCTCCCGGGGCAGCCCGCGGCGCATGAGTCCGGCCGTCCGGGGCGGGCGTTTCCGAGCGGCCGCGACGGAAGGCTCCGGCCGCTCTGGGCTGGCGTCGCTCCCGCGGCCGAGGCGACTGCCGTGTGCTCGCGGCCCCCGGGTTCGGCTGGGCCTCCCGCCCTCCCCAGGTGCCCTCCTCCGCGTGCTCACCTTCCCTGTCGGACGGGCTGCCGCGGAAAGGGCCCGGCGCCGCTCCGCGCGTCCTTTTGAACTCTCCGGGGGGCGGGAACGGCGGAGATTCGCCGAGGGCCGTCGAGGGACACCGAGCGGCAGGAAGCCGCGGACCGGGGCGCGGAGCTAGCTGCGGAGGCCGGCCGGGAGTGGGGGTGGGGGGGCCGGCCGACTGGGTGGGACAGGAAAAGAGGAGAGAAACCGCCCTCTGCAGGTTCCCTCTGCCCGCCCGGCCGCCGCTGCTCCCCCGGGAGGAAAGGCTGCTTTTCCTCGTCCGATTGTCACTTTCCTCTCCATCCGGAGCCGCTTCCTCCCTCGTCCCGAGGCTCCAGACGGCGTGGGATCGGAACTGGGATAACTGAGATCTGTCCGCTTTCCCCCGATCGACGGAATTTGAACTCCCAGCAAACGCGGAAAATCACGTTTACTTGCGTTTGCGTATCGTTTACGTAAACAGGTCCGCGTCCAGAAAGCTTGGAGCTTCCCGCGGCCGGGAAGCCGGGAGGCTCGGAGGGGGAGGGAAGCGGGGCCCCATCCGGATCTTCCTCCTCTGACATTCTTCCGAGGCTGTGTAGTATAGAGGGTAAGAGCGTCACGGACTTTGGATTCAAACGGTCCCAGCGCCGCGGCTTGTTAGCTGTATGACTTTTGGGCGAATTACTTAACATCTCTAAAATCTGTTCTCTCATCCCTGAAATGAAGCCATTTCACGGCCACACTTCTAGCACCTGGTAAGAATCTCAACCTGTTAATCAGTGCCACACTTAAGCCATCTTGACTCACTTCTCTGTGGCAGGAAATGTTCTCATATTAATGAAGTCAATGACTAAGGATGTAATAGTATAAACACAGGCTCTGCCATCCGCCCTGCTGTGTGATCTTGGACAAGCGACCTTGGTTTCATTTCTCCCTCTAGGGCAGTACCTCTTTCTTGGAGTTACTGGGGGTGGTGGAGGATCGAATGTTAATACACCTAAAGCATTAGAACATTACCTGGCACATAGTAAGTGCTCAATAAGTGGTAGCCATTTTTATATTGACTTCCTACTTAGAACTCAAGTGGTTTATTCTGCCTTCCATTCCAGTGATACAGACTTCCTTGCTTCCTTATTCCAGTGAGGAGTTCTCTGGTTTGGAAATCAGTATTTATATACACTGATGGACCGATCTTGTGCATGTTCATTTGGGGAACAAAGACTGACGGAGAAAGTCTCAGAGAATAGAGGCATAGTGTGAGAAAAAAAGCAAAGACACAAATAAGCAAGGGTAGTTGCTTTCATTCCTAAAGATATTATTTGGTTGGTAAAAAACAGAGGGAAAAGAGTAAGTTGATGAAATTCATTTTATTTAAATATATCTTTAAAGGCACAGTAGGTATCAGTGAGGCAAAAGAAAGCCCATGTATGGGAAAACTACCAATCCAGCCAAGAAAGACAAAGAAAGTAACATGGAGGCAAGATGTATATAAGTTAGCCAGTGCCTGGATGGCTCAGTCGGTTAAGAACCTGACTTCGGCTCAGGTCAGGATCTTATGGCTCATGAGTTCAAGCCCCATGTCCAGCTCTGTGCTGACAGCTCAGAGCCTGGAGCCTGCCTTGGATTCTGTGTCCCCCTCTCTGCCCCTCCCCCACTAGCGGTCTGTAACCTCAAAAGGTTTGCAGGTACGTGATTTTATCCGTGTTGGCACATACCTACCATTCATTTTAAAAGCATAAACATGCAGAAGAAGGAGATCCAATATGCATATGCTCAGCACCTAATTGAGCATAAAACAGCAATACCGTAAGCATCAGGTGTATTCTGTTCTTTGGTATAGCCTATATATCCTGGATGTGTCATGTTTCCAGTGTTCTCTAGGTATCTCACCTAGTCTGTCAATGCTGTCCTTCACATTACTGGAAGGCAGGGACTGTCGGGTGATGTTCTTGCAATTCATTTTATATGGAGATGCATACAGACAGATGACGAATGGAGCCTCATTGGTGGTGAGTGTTCTCTAAGGATTAAATGCTAAACTTCAGAAACTGGAGCAGCCATTCTTTGGTCAACAGACCTCAGGGGCCTCAGGGCAGGGAATAAGAGATACTCATCTCTGCCCAAGGTATTGGCTTCTAGCCCCTTCTTGTGCTGCTGCCAGGACGGCAGTCTTCTCAATCCTAGCCTTTCCCCTGGACAACTTTACCGTTTTGTAAATCAGGGTAAACGATTTGGTTCCTCGTCGGGACTATCTTCCCTAAATAAGCAAAATTCTTCGTTAATGCCCAGCATACTGGCCCTTTCCCCTGTCTTCCTGGGACCATATGCAGATGAAGTGTCCATCTCACAATCTAGTAAATATCTGCACGTCAGTAGTGCCTCTGTGGTACCAGTTACTTTGGGTGCTTCCCCCCGCCTCCCCCCCCCTTAAGACTATAAGTCCCTAGAAGTCCTCTCTGGCACACCCCTTTCCTAGGCAGGAAAGCCTTGCGGAGAAAAGGCATGAATTGGATTTTGCCAGATGAATGTGGGAGGGGCAATTCCAAGCAGGTCATGGAAGGCCTTGGACAGCTAAGGGCCTGTATTCCCAGCGTCACCCCTGCCAGTAGCCCTGGAGTATCGCTCCCAGTTGTGATTCTGAGTGCCACAGGGATGGGATGCCTTATAGGAGAGGTGTTAACATACAGGCAGTAGGGCTTGTACAGGGTAGCATGCAACCTCTTGTCTGTTTTGGCAGGAGCGACCTTTTGAAGGCTTTCAAATAAGATCAGCAGGATTAGCTCTTAGAAAACTCCTAAATACAAACACTGATTTCCAGCTCCCCAACAGACGTATTTGCTGGAAGGTCCTGAAAGTTCTCGAGCTCCTTGTAGCCCGTGGTTGTAGGCAGAAAGCGTACACTTTGATCAGTTCTGACGCGTGTGGGTACTCATTAAACGATCACAATACCATGGATGTTTCCATCGCTCTAAAAGTGTCCTTGTGCTTCTTTGTCATCCATCTTCATTACCACCGCCCCGTCGTCCCACCACCCCCACTGGTCTCCCTGTCATCGTAGACGCTAACCTGCCTCTCCATCAACTGGGCCAGATTCTTTCTCCAGGCACTCTGAGTCTGGAAAGGACACAGTGGCGGAAGGTGGTGGAGGCTGAGTCCTCCCTAAAGGACAGTCCACACATTCCTGCCACAGACACCCATGGGCTGGCTCTTGTCCTTTCCTGTTCTTTCGGTTCTGTGGGCTGCCTGATATCCCTCCAATGTTGTGTTTTTGTTTTTGATGTGGAGCTTGAACTCACAAACCATGCGATCATGACCTGAGCCGAAGTCGGATGCTTAGCCGACTGAGCCACCCAGGTGCCGCCCCCTCCAACGTGTTCTTTATTGCTCAATTGTGGCCGTTTGTTGTTTGCAACCAGAGAACCCGCACGCGGCAACGGCCTTCCTCCGAGGTCACCATTTCAGAGAATGGCACCCCCAAATCCTTGTCTCTCAAGCCTAACCCAGAGTAATTCCTGAAAAACTTCAGTCATGTGTCCTCCTCTAACCCATTGCTAAATCCTGCCCATTCTGCTCCCTGATCAATATTCTGTCTCTATAAAGTTTTAGCTTTTCCCTCATCATTATTTGTCTAGTACCTAGTACAGTACTTGGTGCAGAGTAGGTACTCAGTAAATGCTTGCTGAATGACTGAATTGTGCTGTTGTCCATAACCCCAGACACAAAAGCAAAGATGTAGGAGTGTGTGTTTTTAGGCTGGCAGGAAGTGGAAGTGAGTTTTTAATGTTTTCACAGAAGTAAACGATAGGATGTGAATCCTGGATTTCGGATTCTAAATTCAATGCCGTTTCCATTATATTATCATATTTTGTCGAGAGTTCCATTTCTTCTTCCATCCTGCTGAGATGCTTTTTTTTTTTTTTTAAGTTTATTTATTTATTTTTGAGAGAGAAAAAGAGCATGCAAGCCAGTGGGGGAGAGGCAGAGACGGGGACAGAGAGAGAATCCTAAGCAGGCTCCACAGAGCCCAACGTGGGGCTCAAATTCATGAACTATGAGATCACGACCTGAGCCGAAGTCAGACGCTCGACCAACCGAGCCACCCAGGCGCCCTTCAGATGCTTATTTATGCCAAGGACCACATTGTAAACACTAGACACAGCTCTAAAATGCAACCCCTTTCCAAGGGCATTTGCTTATTAACTGAAAGTGAGGGAGGGCATGCAGTAAAGCGTCTGGATTGAGGAAAGGAACCTGTGGCCCCCCTGCAGCATTCTGACCGAGCTGGGGGTCAAGGATGGGACTGACGCTTTCTGAACAAGGGGTACGTGCAATACGACCTAAGCGGAGAACAGTGCGCTGGGCTGGAACAACTTTGTGTTAAAATAAGGATCCACACACGGTTCGAATAATACTTTTATTTATTGTCTGCAAATCTGTTCTTCTGGCTCGAGGTCTTGCCAATGAGTGGTGAGTCAAAGATATGTCCGCTGTTCTCTAAGTACGTGTGGTTATGGGTCTCTGTGCAGACGTGTCTGTGTCTATAGATGCTTTTGCTAATTTATGGTCATTTTCCGCCTACTTTAATTAACATATAAAGTCTTCTTATTCTGACAATGCTAAAGCCTGAGTTAAATACTCCCCGAGTCTAATGGTTTCTTCTCCCAAGCCTGCCTCCCTCCCTCCCCTAAGTCTGCTCCTCAGCCCCCATTAATGCTAGATCTTTAGAGACCATCAGCATTCACACGGGTGAAGAACCTAAAAATGAATGCTAGATCTTAAGTCCCTCTGACCTGTACCCTTGAGCTGAGGAGCTTCTTGGGGAGGTGTGTGCTGCGGGGGGGGGGGGGGGGGGGGTAGCTCGGCAGTATCTCTTCAGAGTTAGTCATTTTGCACTGTAGTTACCTGGAGAACAAACAAAGGTGATTGGGTTAGATGCCGACCTGCCCTCTCACCAACCACTCCCGGGGAGGAGGGGGTGGAGGAGCTCAGTTTGCTTCTAGCAAATTGTATTTCTTGTAAGGTACTGAGCTGTACCCAGGGAGGCGATGTAAAACTGGTTGCTGGGATTACTGTAAAGACTGGGTGCAGACACTGTTCATCGCATCATTTGCCATCTCTTTACGAGGACTCACCGGGGAAACTTCTTTTCATCTTAGTAACAAGAGCTGTTGCTCTCTTGAGGAGTGGGCAGCACGAACTAAATGAGCTGATCATGTTTTCCTCTTCTCCTTGGATGTTAGAAAGTGTTGCAACCACCTTTGTGGTCCACCCTCGGTACTTTTATTTTATAGAATGCTTTTTTGTCTTTCCCTAGTTCATGGCTCCATTTTATGTCATGGTTACTAATATACTTCTGAGTATACTGTGCATGTGTACGTATTTACCTTTTTGTGTGCCTTTTATATATATCTCAACTCATTTTTGAAATAAGTTCCCATACAACTAAACACATATTTAGGAGATAAGGCTACGGCGAGAGGTCCAAAGGTTCAAGGTCAAGGGCTAGGAAATGGGCACAGAAACCACAAAGGCCCAGGTTATTCTTGGTTCCTCTGGCTCCCACCTGCCTGACTTTGCCCGGAGGATACTGTTCACTGCTGGCTTCCCCCTGTAGCCCACGGTGAGGTATCCAGACTGTAACCAAACCTCTGTTCACCCCTAATGCCCAATCTTCCCACTCATCCCATTCTGTGGATCTGGCCTCCTTACCTCTTCTTGAGGCTCAGGTGCCATGACATCGCTCTCTTCTGGAACTGCGGAGACGTGAAGCTGATCTGGGCTCTACAAAAAGAAGAGTTCTGCTGGTAAGAGGTGGATCCACCTCCCCAGCCTCTCCCCAGCTTAGAAGGGTCTTCTGTGCCCTACACTTTACAAGTGGCAAAGACAACACAAAGGGCAAACGTACAGTGTTGTTTCACTATGGCCTGAGAGCATCAGGGAAGGCTTTACTGTCATGCTGTGTTACAGATCAAGAGACCCAGATTCAAAGGTGAAATGACAGGAAACCAGGTCTTGGGACTCCCGTTGTCTCCCTGATCAGACACTGTGTGATCCGTGTGACATGCATCTGTATATAAATCTATGTGGGAGTCTAGGAGGGTATAAATGTAGGTCTTAAAAACACTACCCACCACTTTTAGACTAACCCTCCTTGAGAATGCACTGCGGCTCTCACGCTGAGATGATCGTCGGCTGTGCCGGTTTGGAAAGGCCAAGTGGCATGATGGTTTCTTTGGGGAAAAGTTCTGGGTTCTGAGATGGGAACCCAAGGTACGGAAAGCCCTGTCCAGGAACTGCTAAGCCAGGGGGAGACCTTGGCATTCTAAGGTTTGGAGTGAATGTATTTTTTTCATTGAAATTTAACCTACACACTATAAAATTCACCCGCTCGAAAAGCAGGACCAACTTCTAACAGTCTGGGACAGCCACTTGGAAGTCTGTGGTTTCTCCTTTCAGGGATCTTTCTTCTTCTTCTTCCCTCCTCCAGTTCCAGGCTGTGAATTACCCCAAAGGTAATACTGCCTCCCAGAAAAGTACTATTCTTTCAGAGAACCTTCATTCTCTCTCAGGCGATTAAGCAAAAATATGCCTCCTTAGCTGAAGACTGAGCAATCCCCCAGGAGAGGCTGGGAGTAAGGAAATACTATAAATCTCAAACATAAGGAGGGGAGGAGCGGGGAGCAGGTTGCGTCCTATATCTCTTTCCCAAGGAGGACAGTGTTACTAGCGCATTCCTCAAAAATAGACAGCATCTCAGCCCCTATAATCGCCCCTCCAATAAGATTACTCCAAAGAGGCAAACCTGTTTTATCCTCCAGAGCCAAAGAGGCCATTCTATTGCTGACCCCATGCCAAAATCATGTAATATGTTACAGTCACACTTAAATTGATCTTGGACCTTCCATGCCATTGAATTGCTCTTTGTGGTGCAGACAAGTGAAAAGTGGCTACACTTTACCCGTTCAAAATCCCACGGTTAGCCTGCACTTATTCACTGTCCACAAGTCATGCCTATTTCTCCCAGTCAGCATAGCTTCCTCACACGAGAAGCCAACAAGGGGCAAGTTCTAGATCTTGCCCCGTTAGGACCTTCAGTGCCTCACGTGGATCAAGACCGAGGGCATAAGGGCGTTGACGACTTAGATGTTAGTACCTCAGGGGAGTCGGCAAAGCCCAGCTTCTTGTTCTCTTCCTTGTCTTCTATCTTCTTTGCCTTGTCAGACTCTGAAAAAACCTGTGGATCAAAGCGGACAATGTATGAGGAAGTCCCACGCCTTCACACCCTGGATGCCACCCTGGATGCTTTGTCTGTTAGCTGGTGCCCACAGTACTGGCATGGTGCCTATGTCCAGATACCAGGAGGCTCTCAAGGTAGCCTGGTCAGCCCTCAGTGAGGCACAGGCAGTCACGGGGTGGTGTGAACCGAGGGGCACCAGGAATCTCAGACTCCCAGATATCCACGTGGCTCATGCCCCGGCCTCCTTCATTGCCCAAATGTTTCCTTTGACCACACCGTTTAAAACTGCAATTTAGCCGGGGCGCCTGGGTGGCTCAGTCAGTTGAGCGCCTGACTTCGGCTCACGGCATGATCTCACGGCTCCTGGGTTTGAGCCCCGTGTCGGGTTCTGTTGCTGACAGCCCGGAGCCTGGAGCCTGCTTTGGATTCTGTGTCTCCCTCTCTCTGCTCCTCCCCCACTCATGCTCTGTCTCTCAAAAATAAGTAAACATTAAAAAAATTTTTTAAAAAAAACCTCCAATTTAGCCTTCGCTCCCTGTGCCTTCCCCTACTTACTTTCTCTCTAGATCTCTTATCAACACTAAATTATAATTTTACTTATTTATCGTTTCTTGCCTATCTCCCTTATTCTCCCCACCCCCTAGCCACTAGAATGTAAGATGCAGGAAGGCAGAGAATTTTGTGTTTTGCTCACTGTAATATCCCACCTCCTAGAAGAGTGCCTGGCACATAGCAGGGACTCAGTAAGTAATTATGGAATGAATGAATGAATGAATCTCGGTGCCATCTAGTGAGGTGTCTCACCATAATCTTCTCTATAATGCACCTGATAGGTGATCCTATATTCTTAGCTTTCAACAGCAAGGGACGGGGGCTATTTCTCAAGGTGGCCTATCCTATTTTGGTTTTTGGAAGTCCCTGTGCTTCCTTCTCCCTATATTTGAAATGGGTTTTCCATATCATTAAAAAAAAAATTTTTTTTTTTAACGTTTATTTATTTTTGAGACAGAAAGAGACAGAGCATGAACAGGGGAGGGGCAGAGAGAGAGGGAGACACAGAATCTGAAACAGGCTCCAGGCTCTGAGCTGTCAGCACAGAGCCCGATGCGGGGCTCGAACTCACGGACCGTGAGATCATGACCTGAGCTGAAGTCAGACGCTTAACCGCCCAAGCCACCCAGGCGCCCCTCCATATCATTTTTTAGCAGAGCTAATCACTGAATGTTTACCTTATATTGATCCAAAATGTACTTGAAAAAAAAATTACACACAGTTCTGCCCTCAGAAATCTCATAGAACAAGTCAAATCTCTCTTTGGTATGATGTAGCCTTTCCATGTAATTTGAATAGAATACAACTTGATTTCCAAATCCTTTGCAGAACTGGTCGCTCTCCACAGGTCTCTGCCTCTATTTTAACACAATCCTTTTCTCATCCATATCCTCACCTTTCAAAAGACCATCCCTTTTGCCTGACTTTCCCCTGTGAGTTCCTTCTTCTACGCCTCTCTCATCACAGAAGATGCACCTTGGAAATTTGCAGATGCCATTTTTCTTACTGTAGTCACAAGTATGATGAACTGGAATGAGACCCTCCTCCCTGTCCCTACTAAAAAATGTAAAGCTCAGGGTGCCAGTTGTAGATTCTTTTTCTTTAAAAAAAATTTTTTTTTTAATCTTTATTTATTTTTGAGAGAGAGAGACAGAGTGTGAGAAGGGGAAGAACAGAGAGAGAAGGAGACACAGAATCTGAAGCAGGCTCCAGGCTCTGAGCTGTCAGCACGGAGCCTGACACAGGGCTCGAACCCACAAACTTTGAGATCATGACCTGAGCCGAAGATGGACCCTTAACCGACTGAGCCACCCAGGAGCCCCGTTGTAGATTCTTTACGTTGGGAACTCCCAGAACTTGGGAGCAAAAGAAAGAAATGAATAAGAATCTGTTCATAACAATAATAATAATATGAGAGATAAGCCCTTTGCAGAAGTCAACCACCCTGAGAGTACAGGTCACTAGATTAGTCGCTATGAATCTGTGAAACGATGCCCAGGACCAAAAAGGTGTCCGAGAATATCCTCGAAACTGTAACCTAATGACAGAAGATCTTATCACCTGGGGCAAGCTGACTGTAATAAAGGTGATCTACATGGAGGATGTAAAAGGGAATAAAGACTCAACCAGACCCAATCTCACCTCAGAGGACATCAAGGTAGGGGAAGTACAAAGTTCTTCTGGGTTCAGATTGCTGATGTTCTCCTTTTCTCTGGCCTCAGGAGTTCTTACTGGCTTCTCTGGTGGCTGGGGGTCAGGAGAAGCCTCCAAGAGGGCCCTAGGACTGGTGGGCGAGCCCTGTTCAGAGGCTGGAGGGCTGGAGGGGAGGTTCCCCAAGGAGTGCCTGGGGCTGGGAGTGGCTCTGGGCGGAGGCGGCCTATTAGGAGGTGCGGAGGTCCTCTGGACAGGGGCTCTCTTCTTCGGTTGTTCGGACCCTTCACTTGAGGTGCGGGTTCGGAGGACCACTTCTGGGGGAGATGAGGGCTGTTCTGAAGGGAGAAGGGGTCCGCCTGGTGATGGAGATGGGGAGCCAGGGAGCGCTTCCTCTTGGGACTTGCCGTCCTCAATGGTGGGAGAGGGCTGGGCCTGGGTGGGGCCGTTGCAAGCTGGCAGAGGCTCTTCCTCCTCGGAGGAGCTAGCTTCAGACTCTTCCACTTCTTCTTCCTGGTCTTTTAAGGGCTCTTTAATCTCAGCATCATCTTCTCGCGGGGCCAGATCAGATGCCAGCTCTTCTTCACTTGCTGAGATGGAGTCCCCTTCATTCTTCAAAGAAAGCGCGGAGGGACTGGTAGGTGGGGTGAGAGGGCTGGAGACTGCGGATGTTCGAACTGGGGAAGAGATGACTAAAGAGCGTCTGCTGCTGCTAAAAAAGTAAGAGCGTTCAGATTCAGAAGAGCTGAGACCTGGAAGCAACCTAAATACCCCCACGTAAATAATGATGCATGCACATCATAAGAAAATAGAACAAAGCCATCTAAGATATGGGAAAGCTTGGGGACGCCAGGGTGGCTCAGTCGGTTGAGCAACTGACTTCGGCTCAGGTCATGATCTCACGGTTTGTGAGTTCGAGCCCCGCATCGGGCTCTGTGCTGACAGCTCAGAGCCTGGAGCCTGCTTCGGATTCTGTGTCTCCCTCTCTCTCTGCTCCTCCCCCCACTCATGCTCTGTCTGTCTCTCTCTCCTTCAAAAACATTAAAAAAATTTAAGACATGAGAAAGCTTGTATACTTTGCGATAATGCTTCTGTTATATAGTGCAAAAGAGGCTATAACATGGTATATATATCACGATCTCAATTACATAAAAAAATATATACAGAAAGCAAGACTGGAAAGAAACATAGCAAAATGCTGACAGGATGTTTTCTCTGGGGAAAAGATTCACAGGTGATACACAGTTGATTCTTGTGGACTCTCTATTTGCAAATTCACCTGGTCCCCAAAATTGATTTGTAACTCCAAAATGAACACTCACGATGCTTTCTTTTGCAGCCAGCCACAGACACGACGCGAGCTTTGAAAAGTGGGTGCCTGAAGGGCACTTTCCCAGCCAAGGTCTAACCAGGCAACCCTCCGCCTGGTTTCAGCTCTTACAACCGCAAACATGTCCTTTTTGCCATGTCTCTCACAGTGTGCTTTTCGTTGGTGATTTTGCTGTTAGAATGGCCTCCCAAGTATAGCAGTAAAGTGCTTAGAGCGAGACGACTGTGATGTGCCTCACAGAGGAAAAAATGCCTGTCAGATAAGCTTCCCTCAGGGAGGAGTTATGGTGTTGTGGGCTAGGAGTCAACAACAAGGTGTCTTTCAAAGAAACACACACAAGAAGACAAGGTTACGTACTGATTGGCTGATGAAAATGCTAGGAGTGGGGTCTTATGGGAACCTAACTCCGTGTCTCCCTTAGGAGTAATGGTTGAGTATTCGCTAATCCAGTGGTCACGGTGACTTTATGGAACACAATGACCATGAATAATGAAAACTGACTCTACGTATTCAGTAGGCCGGATACGGTGCCGAGTGCTTGTATGGCCAACGTTAGCTTGAGTCCTCCTCACCTCAGGGGCCTCCTATGTACTGTCTACAAACTGATTAAGCAACCCACAGATATTTACTCGACAGATACCAATTATGTTGGCACAAGGATGGGAGATGGGAATAGGCAGAGAAAGAGAAAAACTTCGTTCTGGCCTTGTGGGAGTTTCTGACGTGAGATAATAAGCTGAGCGACAGAGGTTATTTCTAACACTGACATTCTAGGGTCAGTAGCTTTAGAGGCCCAGGACATAGCCAGAAAAAAACCACATTTCCCTACGAGGTTCTGGGACATCTTGGTGTCCGTGATAGTAAGTTTCAGACAAATGGACCATTACAGAGAATTCTGTCTCTAAATGCTGAGAAATGGAGAAACAGAATTTTTGGAGCAAAAAGGGAATTCGTCTAGGAAATCTACATTGACCCTTTAGTGATGATTTGTAATCACTAAACAAATTGCTGTAACAGACTGCTAAATGGATAATACAAATAACAAATGTGAGCCTGATGCTTCTTTTAAGTCCCAAGATCAGTTTCACCACCTCCTTTAAAAGTCTACCCTGACCATCCCTGCAATGGCAGATACTTACTTCTCTGGAATTCCTACTGGTCTCATTGAGTACTTATGTGTGCAAGCTTATATTGTTCCTTGTCTCCATGGGTACATTTTCTGTCCTTTCAACTTTTGGTAAATCACTTCAGGGAAAGGACAAGTCTCCTATGTCTTTGGGTCTCTAACTCTCAGCATGAAACCTTTGGGTCTCTAACTCTCAGCATCAAACCAAAAGTACGTAGAAGGAATCAAAGGCTTCAGAATGAGAAAGTGATCATATTCTGAGGGACCACTGAACTGCTTATGTTTACCAGCATAAAGAATGTATGAAGGCAATAGACAACACACACACACACACACACACACACACACGAGAAGAAAGTCATACAATTGAGAAGATATTTGCAATGCATAGCATTAAAGTATTAATATCCAGAACAAACATAAAAAATACCTCCTATAAATCAGTTTTAAAAAAGGGTAAACAGGGGCGCCTGGGTGGCTCAGTTGGTTAAGCATCCGGCTTTCGCTCAGGTCATGATCTCACAGTTTGTGAGTCTGAGTCCCACATTGGGCTTACTGCTATCAGGGCAGAGGCGGCTTCAGGTCCTCTGTCCTGGTCTCTCCGCCCCCTCCCCAGCTCACGCACTCACTCTCTCTTTCTCAAAAATAAATACACATTAAAAAAATTTTAAGAAAAAGGTAAACAATCCAAGTGAAAAATGTGAAAACAAGGTTAAACTGGAAAGTCACAGAAAGGAACCTTAAATGGCCAGTAACACGAAAAGATGCTCAGGGTAACCAGCGATTGTGGAGTGTGAATTAAATTGCAAAAATTCCACTTCATACCCATTAGTTTAGAAAACTAAATAGATCTGACAGTGTCATATGTAGCAAGAACATGGAGCACTGGGGGGCTTTTACTACTCCTGGTGAGTTGTAAATTCCAGCAGTCACTTGGGAGAGCCATTTGACAATGACAATCCCTAGCAAGGCTGAAGAAGCCCATGCGCAGACTATGACTCAGCAATTCCCCTCCAAATGTACACCCTAAAGAAACTCTTGGTGATACACACAAAGAGAAATGCAAGATGTGTCCGCTGTAACATTATTTGTGATAGCAAGAAACTGGAAAACAACCCAGATGTCTATCAGCAGGAGGACAGAAAAATAAATTGTGGACAGCCACACAACAGCATCCATCACAGTCAGGGGAAAGGAAAGACAAGAGCTGGTAACACGTAGCAACAGGATAAACGAATGTCACAAACGGTATGAAGAGAACAGAAAGAAGTTGCAAAAGAACACGTCAAGTATGATTCCAGTTTACAAAGTTTGAAAACATGCAAAACGGTATTTTCTGTGCGTGCGTGTATGTGTATAAGAAAAGTAAAAAGACATACATGGGAAAAAGAAATACGAAATTTAAGACAGTGGTCACCTTTGGAGAGGGGGCAGGAAGAGAAAGTGAGTGGGGAAGGGACACCGTGTGCTTCAATGATACATATAATAGCTGATTTCTTAAATCTGGTGGTAACTGTATGGCTATTTATTGTATTATTCTTTTTTTATTGTATTTTTTTATACCTTTAGTGATAGCTGAAATATTTCATACAAAAAAAAAAGAATTTATAGGAGGCAAAATACAAACAACAAAGTGGGGCACCTGGGTGGCTCAGTTGGTAAGGGTCTGACTTTCGCTCAGGTCATGATCTCGTGGTTTGTGAGTTTGGGATTCTCTCTCCCTCTCTCTCTGCCCTTCCCTCCCCTCTTCCCCCCGCTCTTTTTCTTGCCTGTGTGTGCACGCGTGCTCTCTTTCTCAAAATAAAACCAAAAAACAAAAAAACCAAAAAACCAAACCCAAACTCTTTACAAAAAACAAGTAACAACCAACATCATGCACATGACCGTGAAGGGAAGGCCAGGATCGGGGATGGAAATGGGAGTGCTGCGAGTGTTCACAGGACAAGGGAAGCAGCCAAGAGTCTCAGAAGTTGCTCACCTTGATACTCCCTTCACCACAAAGACCTTGTTGGAATGTTGCTTCTCCAGTTTGCTCATCACCTCGTAGAGACTGTGGTTCAGCTAGAGCCAGCAAGAGAGACGGGTTGCTAGCCAGAGGGAACCTGAGACTGGCATATCCCTTCTCTTCTCCCTTTCAGACAGTTCCCCAGATAAAACCTCCCCACCCTTAACTATAAAACTCCTCCTCATCTCTTTTGCACTAGTGTCTAGGGTCCTGTCCTGCCACCCCTTCTTCCTTGACTTGTCTGTGTCCTAAGTTCTGTCTCTTCCATCAGACTGGCAGCTCCCTCCCTCAAGGCTGGGTCCTTGATGTCTGACGTTTGATTTGAGGTTCTGGCTTCTCTCAGGTAATCCAGGCAATAAAAACCCACTGTAATATTAATGAGGCAAACCATAATTTAGCTCAAGAAACTGCGGACAGGAACATGTGGATGTGTGCACGAATTCAGTTAATGTTGTAATAGCAAAGAGTCTTGGAATCCCAGGACTAGAAAAGACCCCATGAGGTCATGTTGTGTGGCTGCCTGTCACTGCATAGGACTGGCCTTCTCCATTCACGCCCAACTACCTGAGAAACCAACCTGTGTTTAAACACCGCCCTCCTTGCGGCGCCTGGGTGGCTCAGTCAGTTGAGCATCCGACTTTGGCTCAGGTCATGATCTCACAGTCTGTGGGTTCGAGCCCCACGTCGGGCTCTGTGCTGATGGCTCAGAGCCTGGAGCCTGCTTCCGATCCTGTGTCTCCCTCTCTCTCTGCCCCTCCCCCGCTCTCACTTTGTCTCACTCTGTCTCTCAAAAATAAACAAATGTAAAAAAAATAAAAAATTAAAAAAAACAAACAAACACTGCCCTCCTTGCTCCCTAGCAACAGAAGATAAAGATTTCCACAGCCTGGGACTCCTGGCTGGCTCAGTCGGTATAGTATGTGACTCTTGGTCTTGCAGTCGTGAGTCTGAGTTCTGCATGTGGCACAGTGTTTACTTAAAATAAAAAATAAAGGGGCGCCTGGGTGGCTCAGTCCGTTAAGGGGTTCGTGAGTTCGAGCCCCACATTGGGCTCTCTGCTGACAGCCCAGAGCCTGGAGCCTGCTTCCAATTCTGTCTCCCCTTCTCTTTGCCCTTCCCCTGCTTGTGTGCGCGTGCTCTCTCTCTCTCTCTCTCAAAAATAAATAAACGTTAAAAAAAAAATAAAATAAATAAAAATAAAAGATTTCACAGCTTGGTTCCCCATGTCAGCTATTCCTTCCAAAGGCCTACCTCCTTTATTCATCTGAAGCTCAAGTTTGGCTGCCATTATTCAGTTGTTAATGGAGACGGGGAGGGCCCTCTGAGGCAGGTACAGGTGCTTTAACCCAGTTCAACAATGTCAGTCAAGTGCTATTATCTCCTCATGAGAAAAAGGTAAAAACCCGTGCTGCCAATATCAATATTTAATGAGCTTATGTAAGTTAGGGCTACTTTCACATTTCCTAGGAAGACCCACCTAGCTGTCCACATTCGCCAAGATGTTTCTCACCTTGCTCATCTCCCTGTAGAAGACATCCCTCAGGTTGGAGATGTTCTGGAAGATGGTCACGTAACAGCCAATACGACTATCAGGGGCCAAAAAACAAAAACAAGACCACATGCAGGTGAGCGATGGTAAAGGAAATCTTTGAGATACAAGGGAGGAGCTTTAGCCAACACCAGAGGACACGAAGAGTCCTCAGAGAAAAGCACCCTGCACCCTAGACTCAGGATGTGATCTGGATTTGTCAGGGTGAGGCCAGTAGCACACTGGGCTCTCAGAAGAGTGGGAAGGTCAGGGGAGACACTTATCGGCCCAGCCTGATGCCAAAACATGAGACCTCTAGTGCGTGAAGCTATCTTGATCCAGGCCCTTTAGGTACTAACGTAGATATGAAAGTACTCTAAAGACTTTTTATTTTTATTTATTTATTTTTTTAACGTTTATTTATTTTTGAGACAGAGAGAGACAGAGCATGAACGGGGGAGGGTCAGAGAGAGGGAGACACAGAATCTGAAACAGGCTCCAGGCTCTGAGCTGTCAGCACAGAGCCCGACGCAGGGCTCGAACTCACGGACCGCGAGATCATGACCTGAGCTGAAGTCGGCCGCCCAACCGACTGAGCCACCCAGGCACCCCTCTAAAGACTTTTTAAAGTGCTGTAAAAATATAAGGCCATACCATTATAATCATTATCATAAATAATTATTCTTTCTCATTGTGCAATACCTGGGCTTCGATGAAGCCGAAGGCACATTGGCAGAATTCTACTGTGAATGAATGGGGGAAATTTACATTTAAAGAAACTGTATGAAATTGCAATGCTATTTAAATTAGGAGTCACATTAACTGGTGTCTTAGAATACGTGTAGTGATTAAAAAGGCTCCACCAGGGGCGCCTGGGTGGCTCAGTCGGTTAAGTGGCCGACTTCGGCTCAGGTCATGATCTCGCGGTCCGTGCGTTCGAGCCCCGTGTCGGGCTCTGTGCTGACAGCTCAGAGCCTGGAGCCTGCTTCACATTCTGTGTCTCCCTCTCTCTCTGCCCCTTCCCTGCTCATGCTCTGTCTCTCTCTGTCTCAAAAATAAAGAAACATTAAAAAAAAAAAAAGGCTCCATCATACAGAGACTGATATTAAGTGGCAATATAAAATACTGACTACAGCTGCCATTACAGCATATCTCATACAATGAAAAGTCGGACACAAAGACAATTTCTACTCAGACGCCTCCTCCCAATGTGGGAGATTTACGTCTACAACATGTTTACCTCCTGTGAAGCAAAGACATCATTAATAGAAATAATCATCCCGTGGCTTAGCGTCTCCATCGAGCCGGATGTTCGTGAGCCAAGCCGGCTTAAGACAGTGCACACCGAGGCACGGAACCATATACTCCTGGCTCGCGTGATGACGGCCATCTACTTGCCAAGATCGCTCCTGTCCAAGAAGCACCTTGCCTTTAAACTGGAAAAGCTGGCAGGGCAGGCGTGGTTAGCTCCGTACCGCCGGTGAAGTAAGCAGGGTCTGGGGCGATAAGGCAGCTTGCCTAATGTCACCCAGCAAGGTAGTGGCAGGGCTGAGGCTACACATCCCACTCTTGCACCAGAGCTCAGGTGACGAGTTTGGGTTGCCAGGTAACCCGGGCCTCCAGCGGCCCGGGGGTCCAGGCCTTTTCTGAAGGTCAATCATTACCTGTGATACAGAGCAGGCAACTCCTCCAGCAGTTCCTGGTTCAGGTCTTCAAACACACTCTGGGCTTTGTTGAACTCTTCCTCTGCCTAGGGGGTGAAACAGACAGGGCCGTTGCCCTCAGTCCCAGGTCTAAGGCTGGAGAGGCTATGCCTCCTTGATCCTCTGCGGCTTTTCAGGGACTTCCTGGGAACCGAGCCTCTCTTTCCCCAGACCCGTGCCCTCCCAAGCCATGAGTGTTTGACTATCCTGAGAGCATTGGTGTCAGGGAACACAAGATTTCCTTCAGGACACGCTGGATGCTGGATTTATCGTTTCCTAAATCCAGCCTGGCCCAGCGGGAGGGCAGGAAGGTTTTATCAGGGTTGTTTTGTTTTTGTTTTTTTTACCTTGGCAGTCTTGGCCTCATCTTTCTTCTTGGCATTCTGCAACGCCTCCAGGTGGTGTCGGGCACTGTCATAGTCCACAAGTTTCCGACCCCGCTTGGCAATTCTTTCCTAGCCCAGAGGTAGGAGAGAGGCCTCGAGAGTCACTTTTCGGTGGCCAGGATGCAGGTGACAGAGTGTCCAACACAGAGGCATGATGACTGGGTCCTATTATCGCACTGCACTTTCTAACAGTTTTGTGCCCAAAGGATCTCCCTCGCTCTTTGGAAAGAATGGGAATTCTCGGTGGGGGGGCAGAGTAAAGGGAAACCCTACAGAGTGTGTGGAAGCCTGCACTAAACATCTCTACTTCCTATAAACCCACTAAAATCTGGTTCAGCCTCCAGGTGACATGGCCTTGAGAATCTAACTAAATTCAAAGTCAGGGGTGCTGGGTCTTACTCCCAGTGCTGCCACTTATTAGCCCCGTGATGGAGGGCAAGGCACGTCTCTTTTGGAACATCAGCAGCCTCATCTGCCCCTACGGTGTTATTTGAAAGCTCAAACGCAGACTATAAAGTACTTTGAAAATCCTGAAGCATAATAAAAATGGTAACTTGTTACGTGCACTGAGAGACCGTCTACTCAGTCTCATCCAAACTACATATTCAATCATGGATTTTATTTAAAAAAAAATTTTTTTTTTAACGTTTTCATTTCTCTTTGAGACAGAGAGAGACAGAGCATGAGCAGGGGAGGGTCAGAGAGAGGGAGACACAGAATCTGAAACAGGCTCCAGGCTCTGAGCGGTCGGCACAGAGCCCGACACGGGGCTCGAACTCACGGACCGCGAGATCGTGACCTGAGCCGAAGTCGGCCGCTTAACCGACTGAGCCACCCAGGCGCCCCTCAAACATGGATTTTCAAAGGACTAGTGATGATCTGGCCCAGCTTCCTACTGAACACGTGGAGCTGCAATATCCCAAATTAGTAGTTTACCAATTTCTGCTGGAACAGAGAATGGACAATTCCCAACTTCACAGCAGATTTCATTTTTTGAAAGCTTGATGACAGACTGAAGTCAGGACCCCTCTAATTTCTCCCTATTAATCTAAAAGCAGTGCAGCGCCTGACAGAGTAGATGTTTAATAAATAGGAGTTGAATGAATAAATGAACTCTAACTCTGCTTTCTGGAACAGCTTAGAAGAGGTTGCATCCCTCTTTTACCTAGCAGACTTCCAAGTATCGGATGTAGTTATCATGACTCCTCCAAGTTTCTTCTTGTCTACAATATACAGATGGGCTGGGGTTTTTTTCCACAAGTAAAAGGGATGCCCTGACCTAGATCTAATTCAAAAACAGCTCCAATCTTCTTCACCCAAATCTAATTCTAAACATGCCCTTCACACACCTCTAACCTTCCACCTTAACCTCCCATCTGACCCCAGACTTTTAATCCTCTTTCCTGAGCTTCATTCCTGACTGTGGGCTCAAACTCTATGTAGGACGTTTACCCTGTATGTTCTCTAACTTCCAGGGGCCACCCGTGACCCATCCTTGACTCTGCAAACCGATTACCTTGATCTCGCTGAACTGGGCTACGTAGTTTTCCATGGTTCTCACTGCCTGGTCAGCTAATTTCTCTTCGTAGTCTTCCCAAAGGAGATCATTGTTCTGTGGGGGCAGAGGCAGAGGGCAGTGGTGAGGGCCCCACTTCTCAGCAACAACCACCTACCAGGGGAAAGCCCAAATTCTGCCTGCCACAGACTTCCTTTTTTGGAGCGCTGTATTTATTTATTTATTTATTTATTTATTTATTTATTTTATTTTTTTTCAAAAAAAATTTTTTTTTAACATTTATTTATTTTTGAGACAGAGAGAGACAGAGCATGAACGGGGGAGGGTCACAGACAGAGGGAGACACAGAATCTGAAACAGGTGGAGCGCTGTATTTAGAATATCACGTTGGGTTCCGGAGAAGAAGTCAGGTGAAGGAACAGCCCTTCCCCCAAGGGGCTGCCCTATAAGACACTGGACGTACACTCAGGGATTAAGAACAGGAAGAGATGGTCAGAGTTTTGGACTCTAGAGCTTGGAGGACAGGCAAATTTGGGAGCATAAAACTGCATGAAGTTAACTTTCAAAACCAACCACTTGGGTTTTATGGAACGGAAACTTCCGTAAGGTTTTAGGAGGGGGAGAAGGGCAACAACGGAGGAATCCGTAGACTAGGGAAAACTTGTTTTGACTTCCATAGTTACTGCTTTTTGCTACCGCCCGTGACCGAGGCTACATAAATGAACGATGCGGATTGGCTCCTTTGTTTATCCATTTGCTGGGATATAGAAGCAAAGATAAGGCTGAGATGAGGGCAGGAGTTAGTGCCAGAAGAGGTGTTTAGCCCAAACGCTCTTACCCCTACGATGGCCTTCAGCTCGTCGTGACCGTCCCACTCGTTGCTGTAGATCTCCTGCAGGGTTTCTGACACTCTTTTTGAGCTTTCATGCATCACTGAGAGGAGAGAAGTCACGTCTACCGTAAAGTTTCCCCCAAAGTAGGCTGGTATAATCATACGGGTGGACAGGCAAAATCAGTGGGTCTACTTCAGAAGGACGCAGACCAAGAAGGTTTGGGTTATCCGTGAGGAAAGCGGGACGGGGCTGGGACAGCACGAGTCGCTCTTGCTCTGCCCACAAGCCCCAGGACTCAGGGGCAGGCAAGTAAGTGATCAAACGCCTGAGAATGGTTGTTTTTCTTTCCGCGCTCAGACTTCTCAGGAGCTCGAATCCCCTGTGCTACGCAATACCCACCTTTGACGGCGCTAAGGAAGTTCTTCAGGTCCTTGTAGAGCTTCTGGCCTTCTGCCTGAAAGGGAGAAGTGCTTTCAGTGACTGAACAGATACGTTTGGAAAGACGCCTTAGAGGTCAAAGTTGAAAAGTAGGTTCAAAGCAGACGTCAATCCTGGGATCCGCAAATGTTATAAATGAGCCTCTGTTCTCTTTACCAAGAAGTTGTAGGTTATCTTTTTGGGGGCGATCTTTAAGTTGGGAGATTGTTCCCATGGCACTGGAAGATCTTTCCTCTGTTTGTTCTCCCATCCAGTGAACAAAAGCCTACACCCCGGGTTCCTCTGCTGGAAATACGTGTCCTCCGTGACCCTGTGGGTTATACTTTCCTCTCTGGATTAAGTACATTGCTACTATCTTCTTAAGACAGTAGGTCTTCTCCCTCCTGTGCACCCTGACCATTCCTCTCCTCTCCTGATGTCCTTCTCTGCCTTGCCTCACTTTACCCTTCCCTTCCATCAGTCACATGCTTTACACTCTCCTTCAAACAGCCTCATCACTGATTCTCCTCCTGTTCCGACATCAATAGCTTCATCCATAGCTTTATCCATCTACCCAATTCTTTCTTTGTTCCCATGTCTGAATTCTCATTTTTTAAAAATGTTTGTTTAAGGGGCACCTGGGTGGCTCAGTCGGTTAAGCGTCCGACTTCAGCTCAGGTCACGATCTCGCGGTCCATGAGTTCGAGCCCCGCGTCGGGCTCTGGGCTGATGGCTCAGAGCCTGGAGCCTGCTTCGGATTCTGTGTCTCCCTCTCTCTCTGCCCCTCCCCCGTTCATGCTCTGTCTCTCTCTGTCTCAAAAATAAATAAAAGTTAAAAAAAAATTTAAAAAAAGTTTATTTAATATTGAGAGATAGACAGAGACAGAAAGTATGTGAGTGAGTGGGGGAGGGGTAGAGAGAGAAAGGGGGACAGAGGCTCCAAAGGGATCCAAAGTAGGCTCCGTACCAACAGCAGAGAGCCTGATGTGGGGCTGGAACTCATGAGCCATGGGATCATGACCTGAGCCGAAGTCGGATGCTTAACTGACTGAGCCACCCAGGCGCCCTTGAATTCTCATTTTTTAAGGCTAGGACTCCCAAGCACAGATTAGGTCTCCTCCCTAGTAAAAAAAAAAAAAAAAAAAAAGGGAAAAAAGAGAGGAAGGTATCATTTAAGTTTGGAAGTTTTTATCTCAACCCCACAGGTGACCCACTTCTGTTTTAACTCTGACAAATGTTCATTGAGCCTCTGCTTCTTGAATTCAGCAACCAGAAACTCGTGACTTCTTGCTGAGACTGTGCTTCAATTTAAAATAACCCTAGGGGCACTTGGGTGGCTCAGTCTGTTAAGCGTCTGACCCCCAGTCTCAACTCTGGTTGTGATCTCTCAGTTCGTGAGCTCGAGCCCCGGGTGGAGCTCTACACTGTCGGTGTGGAACCTGCTTGGGAGTCTGTCTCTGCCCTTCCCCCTGCACTGTCTGTCTGTCTGTCTGTCTCTCTCAAAATAAATAAATAAATTTCCAAAAAAAAGGTTCTATTAGAACTTTTGCCCACTGGTCTTAGGCTGGCCTTCTGTACTCAGAGTAGATCTGCTTTCTCTTGCACATATGTTTGAAGACATATGTCACATACCCTGCACCAAGTCTACTCTTTCAAAGGCTTCCTCTGTTGTTCCTCACGGTGTTATTTAAAGCTCTTTCCGACTCTGGTCTCTTTCCTCTGTGTGAACTCCAGTTTCTGGGAGTTGAGGCTAGACCATTGACCTCTTGGAGCCTGACTTCAGGAACGTGGGCTTGGACTGAAAGGTGCAGTCCACTTAAGGGGGTTTCCTGGGGCCAGACCTGTGGGTCAGGACAGTGACCTTCACGCCAGCTCAGGTGAAGGAGTATTTAAGTTGAGATGCATTATTATGAAGTATACCCATAAGCTACTTGTGAACTTGCTCATTTATTTTATTTGTTTGTGGTCATCACTAGATAGGCTATTGAGCATACCAAAAGTATAAACAAATGTATGGGAGGAAAAACTGAATATTCAGAAAAGTCTAACAACTTAAACTTTTTTTTTTTTAATCTGTGGAAATCTTTGCAGGAAGGATGATTACTGTGTACACAGCAGAAAATCTAGGTCAACTCGGGGTCAAAGTAAACTGGACTAATTATTTCATCCATGTTTTTGCCTCCAGCGCTTACTTCTTTTTTTTTTTTTTTTTCCAGCGCTTACTTCTAAGCCAGTCCAAACTTGAATTTTTTTTTTTTTTTTTAGCATTTATTCATTTTTTGAGGGACGGAGAGAGAGCATAAGTGGGGGAGGGGCAGAGAGAGGGGGAGACACAGAATCCAAAGCAGGCTCCAGGTTCTGAGCTGTCAGCACAGAGCCCGATGCGGGGCTTGAACTCATGAAACACGAGATCACGACTGGAGCCAAAGTCGGACGCTTAACTGACTGAGCCACCCAGGCGCCCCAGCCAGTCCAAACCCTTAACCATACTTCAGGTTGAAAGTCCTGGGAGCTGGGATGCCTTTAAGCATCTGACTTCAGCTCAGGTCATGATCTTGCAGTTTGTGAGTTTCAGCCCCACATCGGGCTCTCTGCTGTCAGCACCGAGCCCACTTTGGATCCTATGTCCCCCTCTCTCTCTGCCCCTTCCCTGCTTGTACTCTCTCTCTCTTAAAAGTAAATAAACATTAAAGAAAAGAAAAGAGGAGAAAAGAGAAAAGAAGAGAAGAGAAAAGAAGAGAAGAGAAAAGAAAAGAAAAGAAAAGAAAAGAAAAGAAAAGAAAAGAAAAGAAAAGAAAAGAAAAGAAAAGAAAAGTCAAGTCCTTGGAGCTGAATGCCAGGGCTCTAGGGACATGAGCACACAGTCTCAAGGGCGTCTAAGACACTGTCAGGGAGGTGGGAAAAGAACCGGCATTGTGCGGTATTTCACAGCAAGTGAGGATCAGGAGAACATCAGAGAAATGACCTGGGCGGTGGGGGGGGGGGGGGGGGGGGGTTCAGATGTTATAGAGAGGTTAGAGTGCAGGAACAACTGGTCACAGTAACTGGACTTGGTAACTGGAGGTCACTGGTAATCTTGAGAAAGTGCTTTCAATAGCATGATGGAGACGGTCAGTCAGCCACCAAAATTCAGAAACACTCAGCATTCATCAGGAAGGATGTTTCACTTCCTTCTTGCTTTTTCATTCATGGGAAAAAAGTTGAAACAGCCTAAGATGTTAAATGTGCATAAAAGCTTTTAAAGATGGAAATGGTAGGTGGGTGTAAGTTTGAGAGTTTTAAAAATGTGACAGCCAAGGTTTGAAAGAGTTTTGAGGATTATACAAATTAACAAGGATTTCAAGTTCCTTTTTGAAAGAAAACAAAATGAACTCAACTTTTTACCTCACCATGAAGATTTGGTCTCCAAAGTACATATTGGAGTAACAAAACCTGTTAAACCATCTTGCGTAATTTATTTAACAAAAATTTTTTTTTAATGTTTATTCATTTTTGAAAGAGAGAGACAGAGCACAAGCAGGGATGGGGCAGAGAGAGAGGGGGGACACAAAATCCAAAGCAGGCTGCAGGCTCTGAGCTGTCAGCACAGAGGCCGATGCGGGGCTCGAACCCACGAACCGTGAGATCATGACCTGAGCCGAAGTCGGACGCTCAATGGACTGAGCCACCCAGGCGCCCCCATCTTGCATAATTTCTACAAATGAAATTCAAATTGTTTTTATCCCATTAGACATTATATGGCGCGACAAATCTGATCAGTAATCAAGGCTACCGTGCATGAGTATGTATGCTGTTCAAAACCAGGGGGTTCTACTGATACCAGAGTCCATAAAATGTGAATGCCTTCTGCCTTCCGTGGCACCTCACAAAAGCCTAACTCCCCTTCTGTGTTTTAGGATCAAGCTTCGAGGTCAAAGTTCTTCCTTTAGGAAGAGTTCTTGCTCTTTCCTTTGAGGAGATGAAGCATGTGTGTGTGTGTGTGTGTGTGTGTGTGTGTGTGTGTGTGTGTATGGGGGGGGAGTGGTGATGGGAAGTGGGGTAGCGGGATGCCAGTGGGTATCATTTTTTTTTTTTAATTTTTTTTTTTAACGTTTATTTATTTTTAAGACAGAGAGAGACAAGCATGAACGGGGGAGGGTCAGAGAGAGGGAGGCACAGAATCCGAAACAGGCCCCAGGCTCTGAGCTGTCAGCACAGAGCCCGACGCTGGGCTCGAACTCATAGACCTGGAGATCATGACCTGAGCCGAAGTCGGCCGCTTAACCTACTGAGCCACCCAGGCGCCCCCAGTGGGTATCATTTTATTTCACTGACCTGTCTACCCTCCTACCCTGAAATGTCTCTAGGCTGAAGAATCCTAGCCTTCTTCTTCAGGTATGACTTTTAGGGTCTTAGGTTCCTCCCCGTTTGTGAGTCAAAGACTTGCAAGTTATTCCACTTTTCCGGTTCCAGTTTCCTCATCCATAAATGTCGGGTCAGACCATTTCTAGCCCTAAATCTTATCGTTTTAGCACTTCCGCTCTCTGAATACCTGGCCAAATTCTTGGCATCACCATAAAGAGTCTGACTTGGTCCTTCCAACCCCTATATAAACAGCCCCAGCCCTCAGGTAATGGACCATTCGCTGTGGAAGCTTGTGCTAAACCCTCAGGTAGACAGAGCTGTGTCCTAAGAGACTGCGGTACTGAGGATGGAGAAGAAAGTCCCTGTCCTGGGGCTCTCCACTTGCTGGAGAGAAATGGACTCAGAGAAACCCAAACGCTCCGCACAATAGTAAGTAGCCTGAAGGTCCTGGAGTAAGCTCTAGAAATGCTCCATCTAATGGAGGCCCAGAGGGGAGACGAGAAGCTGGATTGTTGGGTTTGATTTTAAAGGCAATGAATTGGAAGCAGCTGTCACTACCAGAAATAAGAGATTAAAATGCTGCTTGGGGAAAACAATTCTTCCTCTATAATATGTTTTGAAGAGGGGTGGGGGGAAATGGGGAAGTAAACAAAGCCTTCAAAGAAAACTTACCTATGGAAATTTGATTAGGAACCTGGGCAAGCGGCCTGGCCTTGAAATCAGGCTGGGAAGTTTGGGAGTGATATTTATTTATTTATAAAAAATTTTTTTACAATGTTTATTCACTTTTGAGAGACAGGGAGAGACACTGTGCAAGCGGGAGAGGGGCAGAGAGAGAAGGAGACACAGAATCCGAAGCAGGCTCCAGGCTCCGAGCTGTCAGCACAGAGCCCGATGTGGGGCTGGAACTCACGAACCGTGAGATCATGACCTGACCCGAAGTCGGATGCTCAATGGTCTGAGCCACCCAGGCGCCCCTGGGAATATTTATTTATTGATAAAAAATATACCTACAAGCTGACTGCGGTAAGGGACTGGGTACATGACCAGCTGGTCCAACTTCTGGAACACTTCACTTTCAATCTCCTTGACCTTGTCTTTTCCCCCTCTGTTCGTCTGAGCTATCCGAGGTCCCGTCTCAGAGCTGACTGTGTTGTTACTGTCTTTCTCCTTAAACGGTGAATGCCTGAGGGCAGGCATATTGTCTTATTTGTGTTGAAATACCAGGATCTAGCCTGGCATACAGCAGGCTCACTTGTTAAGCGAACTTTTCAGGCAGGCTCAAATACCAGTCACTACGGGTAAATCATTCTCTCAGGAGAAAAGCTTCCCTTATTCCTAATCTCCCTCCATTTCCTTTCTCAAACAGATCTCCACCCCCTCTTCAAGTGACGTTCAGCTGGTGGGCTCACCCAGGAGATTCTGAGGGGACTGTCTCATCTGATCCTCTTATTCTTCTAGATGGCCCTTCCTTCATCGCTGACCCTTCCTTCCCACACACCTGCCATTGGTAGATCCAGCCTTTAAGGCCGAGAGGAGGAGAAAGGACCGAGCTACAGAAACCTTTCAACGTGGGTGTTGACTTACTGACTCCTGTTCTTTTCATACTGGGGTTAAAAGCTGAAGGGTAACCTTGATTGAGCAGAGGCCCAGGGAGGCCTCCTCGTGTGGTCCAGGGGGAAAAGCACTGGGTTCACGTTTGAATCCTCGCTCTGTAGCCCTTGTGCTTTACCTTGATTAAATCACTTCCTTCTCAGATCCTATTCCCCGCCCTCCGCCCCCCTCCCCCGCAATTCAGACTAAAATCAGTGGTTGCCAAATGCTGTTCTCAGACTGGCTACCACCTCATAATTACTAGAAGCTTAATATACAACATAGACTCTCCAGTTAATGATCAACTATGGCTGTTAGTGTCACATTAAAAAAAAAGATAAGAACACGTTATGTGCCTCCAGATGAGAGAATATCCCACCTAGAAAAATATCAAGTATTCCTGCCACCCAAACAAACAAAATCTGAATCTCATCAAACCTCTAAATCTATTCATTTATGGAAAATACAAGAGACAGAGGATCATGTTAAACAGTACCATGGGGATTCAGTCAGCCTGCAGGAAACTTCAGGAAAACAACCCGGGGTCAGCAAGTAAACCGCAAAAAGGGAGGGATTAGAAACCTGCAGATGAAGAGATTTAACTTTAAGGGACTTAAACATGTCCACAAGTTGCTGATTTAAACAAATCAGGGGAGGGGCGCCTGGGTGGTTCGGTCAGTTAAGCGTTCAACTTCAGCTCAGGTCATGATCCTGCAGTCCGTGAGTTCGAGCCCTGCGTCAGGCTCCGTGCTGACAGCTCAGAGCCTGGAGCCTGTTTCAGATTCTGTGTCTCCCTCTCTCTCTGCCCCTCCCCTGTTCATGCTCTCTCTCTGTCTCAAAAATAAATAAACGTTAAAAAAAAAATTTAAACAAATCAGGGGATTAAAAAAATAGGGGAGTGAACATTGGACATTTTGAATTATGAAATTATTGCTGTTTTTTTTTTTAATTTTTTTTTTCAACGTTCTTTATTTATTTTTGGGACAGAGAGAGACAGAGCATGAATGGGGGAGGGGCAGAGAGAGAGGGAGACACAGAATCGGAAACAGGCTCCAGGCTCCAAGCCATCAGCCCAGAGCCCGACGCGGGGCTCGAACTCACAGACCGCAAGATCGTGACCTGGCTGAAGTCGGACGCTTAACCGACTGCGCCACCCAGGCGCCCCATATTGCTGTTTGTTTTTTAAAGGTATCACTTAATCTTATGTTTTAGTGGGGTGATTAACTTGAAATATCTGAAAAGATATTTGTATTACGTTGTTAACTGAAAAGGGCAAGTTATGAAACCATTACAAACAGAATAATCTCACTATTGTGAACCTTATATTTATTTATTCTGGATTTACTTGGCTACCATACACATACATAGCACAGTGTAAGGCTATGAAACAACAGTGGTTGTAGCATGGGAGGGTGCAAAATCATGATTTTTTAATTCATGTTTTTCTTGTCCTTTCTGGTTTGTTGTAATGAGTAAACATCTTATAGAAAAATATTTTTAGGCGTGATAATGGCTTTGTGGTTATATTTTAAAAGAGTCCTTATCTTGGGGCACCTCAGTGGCTTAGTCAGTTAAGCCTCTGACTCTTGATTTCAGCTTAGATCATGATCTCACTGTTCGTGGGTTTGAGCCCCATGTCGGGCTCTGTGTTAGCAGCATGGAGCCTGCTTGGGATTCTCTGTCTCCTTCTCTCTCCGCCCCTCCCCAGCTCTCTCTCTTTCTAAATAAATAAATAAACTTAAAAAAAAATTTAAAAAACTGGGGTGCCTGGGTGGTTCAGTTGGCTAAGCATCCAACTCTTGGTTTCGGCTCAGGTCATGATCTCACAGTTTTGTGAGATTGAGCCCCACATCAGGCTCTGCACTGACAGTGAGGAGCTTGCTTGGGATTCTCTCTCTCTCCCTCCCTCTGCCCCTGCCCCTCCCCCTCCCCCACTCACACTGTCTCTCTCAAAAAAATAAATGAGCTTAAAAAAATTAAATTAAAATAAAAAAATAAAGAGTCCTTATCTTTAGAGATTAATAATGAAATATTTATGGATAAAATGATATGATATGCAGACTGCCCTTCATAGTAATCAAGGATGGGGGAAAGTGGGTGGAGACATAAATGAGTTGATTAATTATTAAAGCTGGGTGATGGGTACATGTGGATTAATCATACAGGTTTTCCTATCTTTGTGTATATTTGAAATCATCCATTAAAACAAGTTTACTAACTACGGATTCCCAAGCCCTATTACAGGTGACCTTGCATTTAAAAATATTTCCCAAATGATCCTGATATACAATTAACTGCTGAATTAGATTATAGCTAGGGGCGCCCGAGTGGCTCAGTTGGTTAAGAGTCTAACTTCGGTTCAGGTCATGACCTCATGGTTCACGAGTTTGAGGCTCTCAGCCGTTGGGGCAGAGCCCGCTGCAGATCCTCTGTCCCCTTTTCTCTCTGCCTCTACCCCGCTCATGCTCTCTCTCTCAAAAATGAACATAAGACAAAAATTTTCTATAGGATATAGCTAGTGTCCCTTTAATAGCATCATAAAGAATTACTTTCCATATAATTCGATGCACTGATATTGTGCAAGAATGAATTTGGCTGGTCTTTGTCCCAGTCCTGGGAAGTTAACTTCTAAATCCTTGGGAATTCCTGAGTGATGGGAGTGTGTTCATTTTTCATGGTGGGCCTCTTCAATCACGTGTGAATTTATAATAAACAAATGGCTCAGGATGGTGGCTGGTCAGGCTGGAAAGATGAACCATGTGATTAGAGGGCTGGGGCTTTGAGACAGGTGATATCAGCCTGACCTCCAGCAGAAGGGAGGAAAAAGGAAGCTACGGATTAAATTCAATCATGTGGCCCATGATTCACCATGTAACGAAATCACAACAAAAAACTCTAGACACCTGATGCTTGGGTGAGCCTCCCTACTGGGTAATCCTATATCAACGTGCTGGGAAGGTGACACATCTTGAGAACACAGAAGCTTCTCGTTTGGAATTCTCCTGGACCTCACCTCATGTCCCTCTTCACTTGCCTGGTCCTGATGGGTGTCATTTATAATAAAAGTGTAATTGTAAATAGAGCACTGTCCTGAGTTCTGTGGGTTGTTCTTGTGGATTACAGGAACTGAGTGGCTAGTAGGAACCCCCCAAAATTTGTAGCATTGGTCAGCAGTGTGGGTGTCCTGGGAGCTCTGGAGCCTGCAGCTGGTGTCCGAAGTGAAGCAGTCTTGTTGGGGACAGTGCCCTTAACCTGTGAAATGTGGCCGAACTCTGAGCAGTTAAGTGTTAGGACCACATTACAACTGGGTATTCACGTGAGTCAATAACCCCCTTCTATTACAAAGAGGGGACTGCGATCTCCAGGGCTCATGTAAGAATTAAGTGAGATCACGTGTGTAAAGCACCATGCACAATGCCTGGCACGTGGAGATGGAAAGTGAAATATCTTGGGGCACCTGGGTGGCGGGGGAGGGTGGGGCTCAGTCGGTTGAGTGTCTGACTTTGGATCACTTCACGATCTCATGGTTGGTGAGTTTGAGCCCCGCATCAGGCTCTGCACAGACAGGGCGGAGCCTGCTTG
The DNA here is from genome assembly GCF_028018385.1 of Neofelis nebulosa. Lineage (NCBI taxonomy): Eukaryota > Metazoa > Chordata > Mammalia > Carnivora > Felidae > Neofelis > Neofelis nebulosa. The sequence goes on along the minus strand of NC_080789.1, from coordinate 64,504,262 downwards.
AGATTCCCCTCTCTCTCTCCCTCTCTTCTGCCCCCCCCCCATTCGTGCTTACTCTCTCTCAAAATAAATAAATAAACTTAAAAAAAAAAAGTGAAATATCCCATGGAAGCCTACACCTATTGCCCACTTCTCAATGTAAATTTTCTGTAAGAGAATTACCCGTAGCAGCCAGTGAAGGTAGAAGGAACCGAGACAATAGGAGGTTTGCTGGTGAGAATGACAGGTGAAAAGATGGACGGATCATTTAGAATTCTGGGCTTCGGCGAGGTAGATGTAGTGGCCAAAGAGGCAACAAGGAAAATCGGGGGCTACTACGATGGGAGAGCCTAGGGTGGGAGAGAGGCACCCTGAGGAAGTGATCAGCCAAAGACTAAAGTGGCAGGGGCTCGTTCCAACTTTGTCCAAGGACCTAGGGATGCCACTGTACCCCGGGGGAACCACTCAGAGGAAAGAACACTTGTCTGTCTCCCAAATCCCAGGGTCGGTGGGAACAAGAAAGGGAAGCGTCTCTGGTTCCCAGAGAAACAAGAAGCAGCAGGTTACTCCGTGGCCCTTGCCCCCCAACCCCGGGGGGAGGGTGGGGTAGGAGGGATGCCTGTTGGCTTGCCTAAACCTACTGTTCTTCTGCTACCCGGCCCTCAGGTCTCCCTTCTTCCTCCAAGTTCCCCCTCCCCACCCTCCAGATTACCTGTTGCTGGTGGAAGTTGTTGGCACTTTGTTCAAACCGTTCATCTTTGGTTTCCACAGTCTTCCCCAACTTCTGCAGAACCTGGGAATATAAGTTGGAAAGGTCAGTGAGGTGGAGTCAAGTCCCTCTCATCTGTTGGCCTCCTATGACCCTAGCTTCTCAGAGTCTCAGATGCAATTAAAGGGCTGTACTCGTATCAGCCCAATGGAATTTAAAAAATATAGGGTGCACTGTTGGAAAAAAAATCGTATTTGGTGGTTCTTCTCAAATTGGGGTATGCCTGAGGGTATCTGGCAGTGTGCGAGGGTGTATATACAAAGCCCAGAATAAATATGGCATACATGCCTGGAATGACATTATTATTTACAGTGGGGTTCCGGGGGTGGGCTGGGGTAAAGTATATTAAAACAAGGATTAATAAGAATGTAAAATATGCAGCCCTAACGATAAAATATGAGCCTTGAAGGTACTTTTCACTTGAGAGATGGTCTTCTAGCCACAGCCCCAGATTCCTCTAGATAGATGAGGTTAGAGGCAGGCAGGAGACTGTTCTCTTAGGAGAGCCCTTGTGGAAAACGCTGAAGAAGACCGACACAACGCATTTAGAACCCAGCTCGAAATGAATGCTATCTCCTCTCTCCTGGGAGCCAACCACCATATTGGTCTCAGCACTAATATAAAGGACAGGAAAATGAGAAAGATACGGTGCCTCTTCTCACAGGGGACACTCACCTGTACACAAGCAAGAAAGCCCTGCATCTTCCACCTGTAGCCCTCATGTTGGGAGGAGGCGCGCTGCCCCCGGGCCGAAGTTAGAATCTCAGAAGTTGCCCTCCACTACTTCTCCCTCACCTCCTTCATCAAATCCCTCAATATGTCCATCTCTGGAAACCGTCCCATGCTTTCTAGTCTCGCGGTCATAACTGTGTTCTGGGCCCTTGCTGTTGCTCTCCTGCATCTGCTTAAAACCTTCTAATGATTCTCCACTTGCCTGCTCAACAAATTTGCATGAAGTGCCCATACGTGTCTCAGTTACTCTTGATCTTGGGGTTGTGAGTCTGTGCCCCACGTTGGCTATAAAAATTATTTAAAAAAATTTTTTTGAACATTTATTTATTTTGAGGAGACAGAGACAGAGCATGAGTTGGGGAGAGGTAGAAAGAGAGAGGGAGACACAGCACTGGAAGCAGGCTTCAGGCTCTGAGCTGTCAGCATGGAGCCCAAAGAGGGGCTCAAACCCACGAACTGCGAGATCATGACCTGAGCTGAAGTCAGATGCTTAACTGACTGAGCTACCCAGGCGCCCCTAGAAATTATTTACATACATACATACATACACTTTAAAAAAATTAAAAAAAAACAATTCATACTCTATATCCTTTATGACACTTAACCGCTTTATCCCATTAATCAAGTTAATCACTCCCTTCTAAGTGTTCGCAACTTCTACACCTTGTATACATTTCTATTACTGTTTTTTAAAAAATTTTTAAATGTTTTTATTTATTTTTGAGGCAGAGAGAGACAGAGCATGAGCAGGGGAGGGGCAGAGAGAGAGGGAGACACAAAATCCGAAGCAGGCTCCAGGCTCTGAGCTGTCAGCACAGAGCCTGACGTGGGGCTTGAACTCACAGTCTGTGAGATCATGACCTGAGCCGAAGTCGGACACTTAACCGACTGAGCCACCCAGGCGCCCCTCTATTACCATTTTATGATTTAGGTTTATCTAGCTATGTCTCCTTCTGTAGGAGGAGGCTCCTGAGAGCCTGTAGGCTCCTTGAGAACTGGGTACTTGCCTTACTCATCTAGATTTCTCAGTACCCAGCAAAGAGATACTTAATACTTCTAACAGGAGGGAGAGTGGGACTGACAACGGGAGGGGACCGACCAATGGGCTGGGACTTGAATTAAGATTTTGCTAGACTGGAATAGAGTATAAGGGGGGAGGGTGGAAAGAGGACAAAGTCACGGAAATACCCACCCACATTCACACCGCTTTGTGAGGTGACTCAGCATGGCTGGTTTAGGGTGTGTTATGGGGGGTAGTGGGTAAGGGAGCCAGAAAGGGAAACTGGAGTCTCATCGTGAAGGGCTTTGAATCACGTGCAAGAGTGCCCAGGTCTTGGGGAGTGAGGAAGGCTCTACATAGATACTTGGGCCCACGTGTCCCCATTCTTTCATTTTTTTTTAGAGTGAGAGGGCACACGCAAGCTGGGGAGAGGGGCAGAGGGCGACAGAGAGAGAATCTTAAAAAGGCTCTGCACTGAGTGCGGCTCCATCCCACCACCCTGGGATCATGACCTGAGCCAAAATCAAAAGTTGGAGGCTCAACTGACTGAGCCACCCAGGTGCCCTGACCATATGTCCCCATTCTTTTTTTTTTTTTTTTAATGTTTATTTATTTTTGTGAGAGAGAGAGAGAGAGACAGACAGAGCATGAGCAGGGGAGGGGCAGAGAGAGAAGGAAACACAGAATTGGAAGCAGGCTCCAGGCTCTGGGCTGTCAGCACAGAGCCCGACGCGGGGCTTGAACTCATGAGCCTTTGAGCCGTGAGATCATGAACTGAGCAGAAGTTGGCCGCTTAACCTACTCAGCCACCCAGGTGCCCCCACCCCGCCATGTGTCCCCATTCTTTTTTTAAAATTTTTTATTTTTTTAAATTTACATCCAAATTAGTTAGCATACAGTGCAACAATGATTTCAGGAGTAGATTCCTTAGTGCCCCTTACCCATTTAGCCCATCCTCCCTCCCACAACCCCTCCAGTAACCCTCAGTTTGTTCTCCATATTTATGAGTCTCTTCTGTTTTGTCCCCCTCCCTGTTTTTATATTATTTTTGTTTCCCTTCCCTTATGTTCATCTGTTTTGTCTCTTGAATTCCTCATATGAGTGAAGTCATATGATTTTTGTCTTTCTCTAATTTCACTTAGCAGAATACCCTCCAGTTCCATCCACATTGTTGCAAATGGCAAGATTTCATTCTTTTTGATTGCCGAGTAATACTCCATTGTATATATATATACCACATCTTTATCCATTCATCCATCGATGGGCATTTGGGCTGTTTCCTTCCATACTTTGGCTATTGTCGATAGCACTGCTATAAACATTGGGGTGCACGTGCACCTTCGAAACAGCACACCTGTATCCCTTGGATAAATGCCTAGTGGTGCAATTGCTGGGTCGTAGGGTAGTTCTGTTTTTAGTTTTTTGAGGAACCTCCATACTGTTTTCCAGAGTGGCTGTACCAGCTTGCATTCCCACATGTGTCCCCATTCTTAACCCAGTGGTTAGCATCTCTAACTTCTGGAGCTCTCTCTGTAGTGGTTACGATCAAGGGCTCTGGAGTCTGACAGATATACGCCCCATCTTGGCCTTTCGATTTATGGCTCTAAGCCTTTAGGCAAATAAGCCTATCTGTCTCTTGAGCCTCTGTTTACACAACAGCATCTCCTGGAGTTGTCCGGAGAATTAAATGACATACATTCTCAGTGCTGCCTTTTGGTGAGTGCTCAATACAAATCCATTAGCATTATGTCCATTTGCACTCCCTTCCCTATGAGTGCCTATTTCCTTCTCAGTTCAGCCATATGTTTGTCTGTGTCTCTGACTCCAGCTCATTGAACACCTGACCCTGGGTACACCCGGTCTGTCATCTTCCCTGCACCCCCCCGCCACCCCCACCCCAGACAACAGAAAGTTGCAAAACCACCTTGTCTAAGTGGTAATTGCAGCTCTCACTTCCTTCCTGCTACTCCTCCCTTCCTTTGCCTGGAGGGGCTGGGGGGTGTTCTTAGGTGGAAGGGGCCGAAAGGGTAGTCAACCCCCGGCTAGCATAAATGTGGCATGCCCAATATCCCCAACCCCCAAAAGGCTCAAGGCAAAAAGGCTTAGAAGGGGTGTGAGTATGTGAACTGAACACTCCCACCTTCAACTGTGAAACTGAAAGATGAGTGTGATCGCCCTCAGAGCATAACCAGTGTCCTGGGCCCAAAGTCCTTTGTTGCCATAAGCAACAGGGCTGCGTATCCAGGCACTTACGCCGTGTTGTAGATGTTCTCCCGCAACGAAAGTTCTCTGACGGCAGAGAATGTAGAGTGCTGAACAAACATCTGAAAGAATTAATACATTCTACCTTTGGTTCACTTCCTAATGACAGTGCACCCAATGCCAGTTCTCTAAAGTTCTACACTAAGAATTCTGCGTTTAGAGAGAAAGAAGAGGAACAAGAGAAAAAGCGATTACAAAAAAATTCACTGCAGATGTTTGGTGGCTATAGGTCCCTACCAGGACCCTTCCCCCTAATTATTTATGATATTTTAGTTAACCCTCTCAATTGGGGTCATTTGAATAGGGCCTGGCTATTAGAGAGATGACAGATTTTTGTTAAAATTTTTTTCTTAGGTGTGATAACAATATTGCAGTTTCTGTGAGAAATCCTCATTTTCGGGACATACGTTAAAGTAGGCTTTTCCTTAGCGTGGTCCTAAATTTACTCTCCCGTCTTTTCTGCCACCGATCCCTGTACTCCAGCTCACCTGCATTTCTCACTATTCTGCCTCAACGGTTTTCCGCACTCCCTGCCTGGCTCATGCTGGCATTTCCTCAGCTAGAATGTTCCATTCCCCCCACTTGCCTGAGGAACTACTAATCGGCCATCATTCCTACCTCAAATTCTGCCTCTGCTATAAAACCTCGCTCAATTCTCCTCAGTCTTTCTCTCCTCTGAATTTCCCACAGACTGCAGACCTCTCAGGTGACTCATTTCACCATTTTTTTTTTTCTTTTTTTAACTAGACTGTAAGCTTCTGGCAGGCGAGAGTGCCTCTTATTCATCTCTAAATTCCTTCCTGGGTCCAGCCCAGTATCCCGGGCAAAGGAATTTCTCGGTTAAGTATTGTTGACAGAACCCTCTGGGAGACCGGTTGAGTAAAAGTCAGTAGAGGAAAAGACCAGCAAAGGAGGGGTAACACAATGCCCCTTCCGAGCCATTTGCCACAGAGCAATCGTGGATGGTGAAAGCACTCATTTGAACTGTGAAGACGCATCTTCCTGTAAAGACACAACTCAGTCTCATGTTGCGTCTGGGTGGAGACTGGAAAATAAAACAAGAAGAACGCTTCATCTCCCTCGTGTGTGTCGGTCACTGGACCTTCACGCCTAGATTTTCAGAGGAGGGGGACTGAGCAAAAGGTGTTTCTACTCCCAGCTTTGCTCCTGAGAGAGAGGGTCAGCAGGAAGTGGGCAGGCACAGATGTCACAGTGGTTTATTAGGAGGCTTGTAGAGAGAGCGGGCCTGAGGTTGGGATCCAAAGGCGGGACACCTGGGTTTCAGTGACAGTTCTGCCATTTGCCGATCTCTTTTGAGCCTCGCTTCTTCATTTCTAAAATTGGGATATTAATAACATGCACAAAGGGCGGCAAAGGTGAAATGAGATCCTATCACGAGAGCGTTGGCTCCATAAAGAGAGAGAGATCGTGTCTTTCCTGAAGTCCTCTGCCTCAACCATAATCGGAACTCGATACCTGACACATCTACTTGACACGGTGGTTACTACGTATTACTTAGAAGATTACAGCCAACTGCTTATACAAAAACTACAAATTGTTCCAGGGAGTCCTTTCTTTTGACTGTAACTTTCTCCTTCTCTCTCTTTTTTTTAAAAAAAAAAATTTTTTTTTTAACGTTTATTTATTTTTGAAACAGAGGGAGACAGAGCATGAATGGGGGAGGGTCAGAGAGAGGGAGACACAGAATCTGAAACAGGCTCCAGGCTCTGAGCTGTCAGCACAGAGCCCGACGCGGGGCTTGAACTCACGGACCGTAAGATCATGACCTGAGCCGAAGTCGGCCGCTTAACTGACTGAGCCACCCAGGTGCCCCTCTCCCTCTCTCTCTTGCCTTCAATAACGTGTCAAGACTCAAGGACTCTGGCAGGCTGGGCTGAGCTCCTCCTCACATTCCAGGCCATTCCCACTCTATCCAGGCAGCAGCCGCTGCCTCTACGGTGCCAACTGTACTGCTCCAAGTTCAATGTCTGCCCGCCCTTGTGTTTATGTCTAGGTTCAGAGCATCCTCCCGTTTTCTGCCTTAACCTGGAAAGGTCCCCAAGGCAGAGGTGAGGTAGCTCCTCTCTCTGCATTCTCAGAGTTCAGACCAGGAAGAACAGGTTACCTGGGTGGCTGGTTCTCCCTTTGGGGAATATTTGCTTCTGAGGTTCAAGGAACCCTCTCCTGTTCTCACTTTGGCATCCTTACCACGTTGAATTTCCAAGTCACTAAGCATCACCACTCTCATTTTTACACGTGCCGAATCTGAAGCCCAGAGCAGGGACGTTACTTATCTAAAGCTTTGCAGTCCATGCTTAGAAAAGGAGAGAAATCCCCAAGGGCATAGTGTTGATGATAGGCTGGATGAGGACAGAAGGTGAAACAGTGAGGTAAAGTCAACTGCTGTGTCTTTTAAAAATAACTATTATCGGGGCGCCTGGGTGGCTCGGTCGGTTGGGCGTCCGGCTTCGGCTCAGGTCACGATCTCACGGTTTATGGGTTCGAGCCCCACATCGGGCTCTGTGCTGACAGCTCAGAGCCTGGAGCCTGCTTCAGATTCTGTGTCTCCCTCTCTCTCTGCCCCTCCCCCGCTTGTGTTCTGTCTTTCTCTCTCTCTCTCAAAAATAAACATTTAAAAAAAACCAAACTATTATCCATGAATTTTTTTGTCTCCTGGGTTTTCTTGTTTTTTCCAACCCGTCACGTAGCTGGTAGCTCCTTCTCTTCCACACCACTTCTAACCAGACCTTCCCACAGGCTCTGATCTCTATCAGATTTGTAATGAGACAGCCTTCGAAGAGGCTAAAATCGTGATCAAGGTGAAATCAGAGCAAGGTGACGTAATGAAGTCGAGCCACACAAAATCTTGCCTTTTCCTCCACTCTTTCATTATGACCCCGGCTTCCTCAAAGGCAGAAAAAGGAGATCCATCTATCAGAGTGTTGCTACGTGGAGAGCAGAGGTTCAGGTTAAAAGGGAAGGACATACCCTGGACAGGTGGAAACAAGAATGTCATGGGGCGCCTGGGTGGCTCAGTCAGTTAAGTGTCCAACTTGGGCTCAGGTCATGATCTCGCAGTTTGTGGGTTCAAATCCCCACCTCGGGCTCTGCGTTGTCAGTGCGGAGCCTGCTTTGGATTCTCTGTTTCCTATCTCTGTCCCTTCCCCACTTGCACTCTCTCTGTCAAAAATAAATAAACATTAAAAAAAAAAAAAAGGAAGAAACAAGAATGTCACTAAAATGTGTCGAGGAGCGCCTTGGTGGCTGAGTCAGTTCTGCCTCAACTCTTGATTTCAGTTCGGGTCATGATCCCAGAGTCTGGGATGGAGCCCTGCCTCAGGCTCCAGGCTCTGGGCTGGGTGTGGAGACTGCTTCAGATTCTCTCTTCTTCCCCCTCTGCCCCTCCCCAGCTCATCTTTTCTCTCTCTCTCAAAATAAATAAATAAATAAAAATAATAATGTGTAGAGAAGTGTTACAGGTGGACAGCCTACCTCAATGTTGACGCTGGAGTAAGGCCACCCAGAGCCAACCAAGGACCCAATCTAAAAAGAGATGCTCCTTCATCATCCTGGACCGTGTACTTTTCAACGCACAGAAAGCAGATACGGGCTACTGCTCACATCAGCTTAAACACTGCCCAGAGGCCACGCAGGGTTAGGTTACGGTCCCCGCTGGCAGCACAGCTGGTCATTGCTGTCCTCACTTTGGGGAGAATGCCCTCTTGCAACCTTCAATTTCATCGTCTGTGAAAGAGCACCCTGGCTGGATTGCTAGGACAAATCTGCCAACGTTGGCTCCTTTCTCCCACCTTTCCTGGGTCGCCTGAGCGTTACTTAGGGTTCCCGAGGGAGACTGTGGTCTCCTCTGCTTCCCTACCCTTGCCCAAGAACGGGTAGCTTTTTTCTGTTCTCTATCAACTCTTTGTAGTTTAAGGAAAATCCACTCCCATTCCCGTCTGCCTGGGACCTTCTGTTCAGCCCAGGCCCCCCGGACACCCCCACCACCCCCCACCCCCACCGCACACGGCTCTCTCTCAGAGCCAGGCCGGCCGGAAGGGCAGGTGGTGCGACCCGGCCACATACCTTCTCCTGGGCCCTGCTGAATTTCTTCTGCACCTGCTTGGCGAAGAGGCCGGCGGCGCCACCCGCCTTGCCCTCCGCCATCCTGCCGGCTCCGGGTAGACTGGGCCCAGCGACCTGTGGTTTTCTGGAGGCCCCCAAGGAGGAAGTGCGGTTCCCAGCATGCCTCGCATCCGGCTGTGGCCGTGGCCGCCCCGCCCCACGCCGCTCGAGACCCCCACGGGCTCTCCAAGAGCACCCCCCCCCCCCAGCGCCGCCACGATGGCCCTGGGGCCCCCACGCCCACCGCCGCTCAGCCACCCCCCCCCCCCCCCCCCCCAGGCCACCGGGCACTTCTGGAGCCCAGGTTGGGGGCTGCACCTGTTCAGGAGTAGGCTGGAAACTTGGGCCTGCCCTCAGGCGGCGCTCACTCAAGCCCAGCGTCAGTGCTGCGCAGCCCCGAGGGACGGGCGCGCCAGCCCCAGGGAACCGAGTTTTCTCCTGCGAGCCAGGACACGTTCGCGCCAGAAAGCCGATTCGCCGAAACCCTCAGCACCGGGAAGCCACTGGAACGATGGGGTAGAAAAGATCGCGATCTCCACTTAGCACGGGTATTGACCACATCGGGGAAACGTGTTTCACGTCCGCGGGCACGTCTCCTGGGTTGTCGAGTAAAATGCGCTTCTGGTGCCAGGGATTTTCAAGATGGAAAGCCTCTGCGGAGAGGTTGGCAGTAAGCCTAGAACTGGTAGGGATAGAGCGCGGAAAGGGACAGGACTCCACAGGCGGATTTGAAAAGGAGCAACAACTGAGCCAGAGGTAGAAATGGGGGTCTCTGGGAAAGGAGAGGATCTTACTGGAAAAGGACTGGGGAGGAGAGAATGGAAGCTCATGCTGGGGTGGGGGGGAGGGGGCAGACTTTCTGGCTGGACAGACTAGGGCCTGTACTGGGTGGAGCAGAGTGAAGACAGACCAGGAAAGTGGGGATGAGGCTGCTGAGATTACATCTGTGTCTTCCCGAGGGAGAAGGTTCCCGAAAGGAAGTTACTTCCTGTCTCCCTTGAGGGGATAGCTGGAAATTAGGAACAGTAGGTTTGGAGGAACCATTTACTCACGGATTTTACAGCGGAGGTAACATTCCTCCAGGAAGGGAAGAGGATCAAAATAATTTCCTGAGGAGTGTGGAGAGGGAGGCTTGTCTTCGATTGTTTTACAGGCCATTCCCCCAAACAGACATACTGCCCTCAGGGTCAGCTGTGTGCCGGGCATTGCTGGGTGTTGGGAAACCAAGATAAAATTAAAAAAAAAAAAAAAAAAAAGTGCTCGCTTCGGCAGCACATATACTAAAATTAAAAAAAAAAAAAATTTTTTTTTAACATTTGTTCATTTTTGAGGGGAGGGGGGAGAGGCAGAGAGAGGGAGACACAGAATCCAAAGCAGGGTCCAGGCTCCCAGCTGTCAGCACAGAGCCCCACGCAGGGCTTGAACCCATGAACTGTGAGATCATGACCTGAGCCGAAGTTGGATGCTTAACCGATGGAGCCACTCAAGCGCCCCAAGATAAATTTTTAAAAATGCAGTCTCTGACCTCAAGATGCTTGAAGTCTGAAGGTGGAGATGGGCTGGTCATCAGACGATTACAATAGTAGGTGCTTAATGCATTTATATAGAGGTGGATACAAAATTGTCAGGTTCTACATCATTAGGGTTTATTCTTGATGTTCGTCGTGGGGCTGTTCTAGAAGGGGTGAGAGTACAGAAAATGGAAGGACTTGATGTTGGATGGGAAGAAGAGGGGAGAAGGCCAGAGGATGGCGGTGCTGTGGGGACACTGAGAGAAGATGGTGATGATAACAGGTCTGTCACTAGCAGAAGGAGGGCAACACCGATGTCACTCACAGGACAGGAGTCCACGGCATCCTCAGCCACACAGCCCCCAGCCACTGCTTCCTAAGAAACTCTCTTCCATGCCAGTCTCTTGGGAACTGAAATTGATGATGATCACCAAATCCTGTGGTGTTAGAGCACGGACGATCTTCAGAAGTTAACTAGAGGAGGAAAGTGAGTCAGAAAAAGCTGGTGACTTGCCCAGAGGTTCCCCGGTTCCTCGGTGTTGGAATTGAGATGGGGACGCAGACGTCCTGACCCAGGTTCTTACAGTGCATGCCTACGCTGTTCCAGAGGCCTTTGCTGACTTTGCAGCCTGCACATTCCAGGACCAGTCTTAGCCGGTTTCTCCTGTTATAATGTTAACTACCTATTCCCTCTGGTCTGGTCCTCTGTGATCGCTATGAAAAGCTGCTTCTCAACCTCTTAGCCTTCTTTCGGTTCCCTGTTCAGTCGATTGTAGGCCACTCCAACAGACTGAGCCCCGGCCAGGATGAGGCAGAATTATCAGCTTCCCAGTTCTCTGTGGTTTACAGAACCCTGGATCCGGTGGTCTATTTCAGTCCTGGCCTTGACATGCTGACTCACACTTAGCTGGAGGCCTTGTATTGCGGTCTCTTCTCCCTTTTTGTTCTGCTCAACCCTTTCCTTTCTTCATTCAGTATCTTCTCCTTTTTTTTTCTATTCTCGCCTCCCTAGCCTCCTTTGTAATTTGTCACTTTCTTTGTCTGCTGGCATCTGACCTACTACTGAAGCCTATCCTCCGATCTGTAGTGTATCCTAGCAGTTACCATCGTCCAGAACCGTGGGGCGAGCGCCTGTTCTAGGCACTGGAGAGGGGAACAAAAGAAGGATGAGCCCACAATCTACCTGGGAGAGTCAGGTTCTTCGTCACTCAAGAACATTAGAAAACACTCTGTGCCTTTGCATATAGCAAATGTACATGGGAGAAATACCAGATGGGCAGATTAATGGCTAGGTGGGTCCTAAAATGATGCAAAAAAGAGTAAGGTAAAACCACTCCCACTTGGCGTAGTTTGTGAAATGGCAGTAAACGGAAGATCCAGCACAGAAATGTGAAATCCAACTTGGGTCCTATAACTCCATTTCCTCTAGAGGGCCTAATAGCGAACAAAAAGACTCAGGATGATCATGCATATTCAGTTTTATTTGCTTTTCTGGATCTGGCTCAATGGCCTCTCAGAATGTTTTTTTTCCTTGATGGCCTCAAGTCCTTTCGTGGGTCTAAGCATCATCTTGGGAAGGCCATGAGATTCAGGAAGACGTTCAGTTGGGAGCAATGACCTGAAGGAAAAGCCAATATGTCCACAGTCAGTAACTTCTGCCTCCCTCCCTTCTGTTTTCTTCAGGGCTCTTGGTTGAGTGTAGCCCGGCCCTGGGTTTCTGAGGGGAGTTGAGGGAGTTGGGTGGGGGGGGGGGGGGGGCAGGAGAGGGAGGGTAGGTGTATGGTAGGAAGTAGGTCTCAGCTGTGTCAGGACAATTCAATGTTCTAGGCACATATGTAGCACCTAGTGGCAAGAATAGGCCTTGAAATGGTTGTGAATCAAAGTTCACGCCACGAGACTCCAGAGTGTGTTTGAAGGCTAGAGGGCATAGGTGGGATGATTGTGAAGCTACCACTAGGTCAGTGTAGGTAAAGCCTCATCTAACCTTCAAGCATCATCTAAGGTAGTAAAACCTCTTGCTAAAGGGTAGAGCAGATTCTCATAATGCCCTTAGAAAGAGCTCATGGGAGAAAACGTTAGTGACTCTTCCCTTTCCCAGGTGCACGCAGGACTTTCTGAAGCTGTTTTTCTCTTGGCTTTGACTTAGGACAGCACTGCCCTCTGTCCGGTTGAGGTCTGCTGTTGTCACCACCTTACCCTAAACAGTAAGCACTTGGGTGATGTCGGCTGAGCGGGTATGCAGAGGGGAACTTGGGATGGCAGCATTATTGAGGGGAAATGCATCATGGAGGCAAGGGAAAGGAGTAAACGAATGTGGTAAGGAAGATGATGGCCTCCCTGTCCAATTATTGCTCCCCAGCCCCGCCAGTGTATGGGTCTCCAGGTGACCCTGTTTCAACCTGTCATGTGAGAGGACTTACACTGTTGATCCAGGAGATGTAAGCAGAGACCCGTGTGAAGACTGTGGGCTTCCTGGAGACGTTACAGCCCAGACTGGACACGAAACTGGTCACTCCATGGACAGCATACTTGCCGTTCACAAGGCAATGGAGAGGGCCCCCAGAATCACCCTGCAGGGAGGAGAAGGAGGGTCCTAAAACTCCATTTTAAAATCTTTGGACCTTTGCTTTTGCTTATACCCCACTTCTGCATGCAAACCCTGTGCAGTTTTAAAGCTCCAATTCAAATCCCTACTTCCTTCATATCCCCACAATCCAGATGAATCTCATCTTCCTGTCCTTTCTTTTGCTGTACTTAGGTCATGTTCTGCCTTGTATTTTGGTTTCATAATTTGTTTCTACCTGCCACACCTGTCTATGAGCTTTTTGAAACAGCTTTTTGAGACTGTGTCTTACTGACACGTTTCCTCTCCACAGTGCTAGCATAGAACTTTGAATGTCTTAAGCTCAATAGCTTTTATTGACTTAAATCGAACCTGGGAGTGGGGGGAATAGGGTGTCCTCATGATGTCTTCATCCCCAGCATTTAGACCAGTGGTTCTAATTAGACTTAGCCTTTAGACACAGGGTAAGTAGTCAACACATGAAACTAAACTGGGGTGAAGGGGAGAGAAAATGATACATTGAGTAATGGTTACATGCTCAGGCTTAGAATCAGAGGAACCTGGGTTTACCTGGACACGCTCCTCCTTACTCAGCTCCCAGGATGCCAGTTCTATAATTCCAGACAGAAAATCAAAAGATAGTTCTCTGGAAAACCTGACCAGCACAAGAAGGAAGACCTAAAGATCCTGCCATTAGAGGTCCTCCACTGAAACCATCAGACCTTCACTAGGTCACCCAACAGACCAGTTCAGTGTGGATGAATCCCACCGAAGGCTCACAGCTACTGATCAGCTTTTTATTACCTCACTCTGAAATGAAAGGAGATGGTCAAGGAGTACCACACATCTGAAGAAAGCCTCTAAGATAAAAATAGAATTCAAAACGAAGAGACAAAGAAATAAACAAAAAATGAAGGGGCAGCCAAGGGTATGCAGGGAGAAGGAAACAAGCAATAAAAACCTGTGATTAGTATTGCATCCATGATGCAAGAACAGCATACTGCAAAACGAAACATTCAGAAAACAAAAAGAGCCTTCGGAAATTATGAGTATGATAGTAGAAATGAAATGTTGGAAGGATTGGAAGATACAGTAGAACAAACAAAATATAGAGAAACTAAGAAAATAAGAGGACCATCTAAGGAGGTAAATAGGTGAATAACAGAAATTCTAGAAAGAGACTATAAAAAATGGAAGGAAAGAAGTCATCAACAAACAAACATTTTCAGAACCAAAGTTCTGGAGTTTCTAAAATGAGAAAACCCACCAAGGCTCTCTCACGATGAATGCAAATAAACCCATACAAAGACACAAAATACTGGGGTCAGGAGAGGGTAAAATAAGTCACTTAACAAATGAGTGGGGAAGTGTGGGGCCGAATCAGTGATAAAATGGGCATATATTTTGCCGATTTAAAGACAGTTTTTAACTCCAGGGAAAACAAAGTTCTGCAGGAAATGAAAAGTGATTTTAGAATACAACATGGATAAGAGTTCAGGCCTTAAAACAGAAGGAAATCTTGCCATTTGAAACGATGTGGATGGACCTCGAGGGCAGTGTGTTCAGTGAAAGCAGTCAGAGAAAGGCAGATACAGGATGATCCCTCTTACTGGTGAAATCTAAACACAAAACAAAACAAGCTTATAGGTACAGAGAACAGAGTGGTAGTGGCCAGAAGGGGAGGGGGGAGGAACGGGAAAAAAAAAAACCCAAAAACGTTTCCCTTTCTCATGAACTCACTGAAGGATTTGCAGCATCAAAGAAGAAAGAGAAATACAGGAACACAGGACCAGCGACCCACAATAAAGCATATGCGTGCTTGTGTGTGCCAAGCCTGTCTCTGAAAGGATGGAGACAGCCAGGAACAGCCGTCAACTCCATGAAGATATATGTAATCTCACTTATAATGCTGCTTTTGATCACAACACACTCTTCCAAAACGTTCCAACTGTTAAAAAGGAGACAGCAGGCCCAAAATAAAGTCACTTATGCTAAACTCCACCAAGACTTAATACCTAACCTAACGGTAGCTTCAGTTTCTCCCAGAAATGTGACCTTTAACCAGCCAACCTGGAATTTTTAGGTCAACGCTAGGCGGCAATGTGCTGATAGACCCCTTAGGAGGGCCACTTTGCCTAAAACAAGGCATTCTTTGCCACAGCTCAATGAAGCTGCTTTCCGTTCGCTCGAGGAGATGCTATCTGATTCATGAATCATTGAATGAAGTTACTTTGATCTTTAAATTTACTCAGCTGAATTTTTGTTATTTAACAGATTTGGTGGCAGAGGCCAGAGCAAAGGGCACTTCTGACAGCTTTGGGGACACCAAGAAACAGGCATAAAACTCTGCAAACACTGAGTTTACTGTCTTTCTCACCATTTCCAAGGGCCATGGGTAAGTCCCTTTGTCAATTCCATTAAGAATGAACTCTCATCACATCTTTAATAATGGGCATTTCTGGTCTTTTATCATGTACAGAGAGTTACTGTTTTACAAAAGCTTCCCGCAAATGTGTTTTATCCTCAGAGAAATTCATGGAAAAGAATCTAACGGGTACTCTAGAATACAGGTTCCTGATAACTTTCAGATCAAGCAACTGAACTGGGTGAGAACTTCCAGAACTAGTGGGAAAAATGGATTCAAATAGGACAGATGTTAATTACATGGGCATGAGTGAACTGAGGAGAGGATGATTATCATTTGTATGACTTCTTGTTTAAAACACTACTGGTTGGGGGCGCCTGGGTGGCGCAGTCGGTTAAGCGTCCGACTTCAGCCAGGTCACGATCTTGCGGTCCGTGAGTTCGAGCCCCGCGTCAGGCTCTGGGCTGATGGCTCGGAGCCTGGAGCCTGTTTCCGATTCTGTGTCTCCCTCTCTCTCTGCCCCTCCCCCGTTCATGCTCTGTCTCTCTCTGTCCCAAAAATAAATAAAAAACGTTGAAAAAAAAAATTAAAAAAAAAAAATAAAACACTACTGGTTGTCTAATGTTTTCTTTTCCAGATTTTAGGAAACCTTTTTATCTTTTCTCTTAAGCTATCAACAATTTGGTAAGATATACATTTGTGACCAAAGGTGAAACATTTACTTGTTTTTTCCCTACCTGATCCCTCCAGAATTCAAAAATTCTCAAGTAGTCTTTTCATGACAACATACAGTTGACCCTTGAACAACATAGGGGTTAGGGACACTGACTGTCCCTCCCTGTGTAGTCAAAAATCCCCGTATAACTTTTTATTCCTCCAAAGTATAACTACTAGTAGCCTACTATTGACCAAAAGCCTTACTGATAAGAGAAACAGTCAATTAACACATATTTTATATGTTAGATGTGTTATATATGGTATTCGTGCAGTAAAGTAAGCTAGAGAAAATAAGATGTTATGAAGAAAATCATAAGGAAGAGAAAATACACTTACTGTTGTATATTTATTGAAAAAAGAATCCACATATAATGGACCCACACAGTTCAAGCCCATGTTGTTCCAGGGAAGCTACAGTTAGTTGTTTACATAGGTTCAATGAGAATCTGATCTCCTTGTAACAAGACACAATTAGAAACATTGGTTATATTACCAAAGCTCTGACTGGAATACCATATTTGAGAACATTATGCATAGACTCAGATATGACCAGACACTTTCAAGAAACTAAGATCAACTTGGGGTGCCTGGGTGGCTCAGTTGGTTAAGCATCTGGCTCTTGATCTCGGCTCAGGTCACGATCACACAGTTTGTGGGATCGAGCCCCACATTGGACTCTGCACTGACAGCATGGAGCCTGCTTGGGATTCTCTCTCTCCCTTTCTCTCTGCCCCTCCTCTTTCTCTCTCTCAAAACTAGAAAGAAAGAAAGAAAAAGAAAGAAAGAAAGAAAGAAAGAAAGAAAGAAAGAAAGAAAGAAAGAAAGAAAGAGAGAAAGAAAGAAAAGAAGGAAGGAAGGAAGAAGGAAAGAAAAGAAAGAAACTAAGGTTGACTTTACAGAGCCAATAAAGCCTCATGGAAAGATTGACCTGGCACTTTGCTTGTAAGATTCCAGCAAAGCAGTCTTAAAAAGAACTTATGTGGTCAGTCACTATTCTTGCTGCACTTAGGTAAATAATCAGGCAAAGTTTAATGTAAACAAACCAATTCTTCTGTAAAAAAATGAAGGTAAGTGTAGAGGGAAGAACTTATGTTTACACTATCATCTGTATTAGATTCTAATCCTGTTAATTGTCTCTGAGGTTCTGTTATGTACTTATAAACTGGATCCTGAATTCTTCTAGTTTCCTAAAAAAATCTGGCTCTGACTCTTCAAATTAACATTTCCAATGTTCTCTCACCCTTTTGATTTGGAATCAATAAGAACACAGATTGCTCCTGAAAGTCCTTGGAAGGGACTACCCCAGGTCCTCCTCACCACCCAGATGGTGGTCAGACTCCAGGGACTTGGACATGCATCTCACAGCTGAAGAAGGTCCCACCTGACATCGGGTCCTACACAAACACTGGAGATGTTCCAGTCAAAGTGACTAGGAAGAGAAGTAGCTGACATGGAGGTAGACTTGCTTCCTCCCAAGATGCCAGATGAAGACTTCATACTTTAACTGACTAAATACGAAACCCTTTCTTCTTCCCTTTCTTTCCTTCACTCTGGAGCTGGCCTAGAAAGATAATGCCATCATCCATATCTCCTGGGCCATGGCTAAGGGGGATAACCTCTGGAACTTAGAACAACTTTTTTTTTTTTTTTTTAATTTTTTTTTTAACGTTTTTATTTATTATTTTTGAGACAGAGAGAGACAGAGCGTGAACAGGGGAGGGGCAGAGAGAGAGGGAGACACAGAATCCGAAACAGGCTCCAGGCTCCGAGCAGTCAGCACAGAGCCCGACGCGGGGCTCGAACTCATGGACCGTGAGATCATGACATGAGCTGAAGTCGGACGCTTAACTGACCGAGCCACCCAGGCGCCCCTAGAACAACTTTTTATTTCAGGCTGAGAGAAGACCTAACTGACCCCTGGCTTGAATGGACAAATGCAACAATCCCTGAGAATGAATCCATTAACAGTGCCATCTTACTGAGAAGTGTTTTGTGCCCTGAGACGGGTTGTCTTTGTGGTAATTATCACTCCCCTTGGGCCTATGAATGACAAGATAGCTAGCACATAGCCAGGAAATACCTTTTAGGTTATCCAACTGTGCCCCTAGGCTTTCCACAAATGAACTAAGACACCTCATTGTACAATTGCCCTGGATTTACATCACCGAGTTGGAGAAAGAATTGAGTTAGAAAGGAATCATCGAGTTAGATCATTGAGTTAGAAAGGAATTTTTCATGATTCAGGATTCACTTCCTTTGGCAGGGCTACACTTCCCTGGTTAGGAGTAAAGGTACATGAGCATATGATCAGAAACCTCTCTTTAACTCTTAAAGATATTGTAGAATCTGTTGCCAAGACAATAGCTGCCCAATAAAAATCCTTAGACTCTCTAGCCAAAGTTCTTTTTTTTTTTTTTCCTTAGGGAGAGAGAGAGAGAGAGAAGGAGTGAGTCAGGAAGGTCAGAGGGAGGGAGGGAGAGAGAGAGAGAGAGAGAAAGAGAGAATCTCAAGAGGCTCCACACTCAGCACAGAGCAGAGAGCCCAATGCGGGGCTTGATCCCGTGACCCTGGGATCATGACCTGAGCCAAAACCAAGAGTCAGACACTCAACTGATTGAACCACCCAGGTGCCCCATAAGTTATTCTTGATGATAGGATAGTCCTTAATTATCTTTAGCTGAATGAGGGGATGTCTGTACTGTGGCCAATACCACCTGTTATGCTGGATTAACACTTCTGGAGAAGCTGAAACTCAATTACGTAAGATCACTGAGCAAGCCAACGTGGTTTACAAGGGTGACTGCTACAACAGGGTCTTTCTTTGACTGACTTGATTTTGATTGGTTTGGATGTTGGGGACCATGGCTCCAAAGAGCATTCTAAACACTGGGAATTATTCTGCTTATAGTAATCATAATAGTCTCCCCTGTCCATTGTTATTCTGTCAAATGTTTTAAATGCATGTTCACAGCCACTAACCACCAAGAAAATGATCTCCCCAAAACAGGAACATCAGAAAAAGAATGAGGAGAACGAGCAACTTACAGATCGTTGAACCTGAAGTCATGGCCTGTGACTATCACAGAGATTAAGCAAAAAACCATATGACCTGTGAATACCACACAAAGGATCAACAAAATTTCACAAAAAGCTGTGAGAACTACAGGGCAGTTGCTAAGGAGACAGTAGATCCAAAACTGAGTCACTTGTGCTAAACCCCACCAAAACTTAACACCTAATCTAATTGCAGCTTCAGCTTCTTTCAGAAACGTGACCTTCAGCCAGCCAAACTGGAATTTCCTGGTCAGCTCGAGGAAGAGCTGACTGCTAAGAGACCCTCTCTGTTCCCCTTGGGAGGACAACCTTGCCTAAAACAAGGCATTCGTTACTAATAATTTCCTTTATTCCAGCTCCCTCTCTGCCTTTAAAAACTTTTCCTTTTCTGCAGCTTGATGGAGCTCCTTTCTATTTGCTAGATGGGGTACTCCCCAATTCCTGAGTCCTTGAATAAAGCCACTTTGATCTTCAAATTTACTCAGTTGAATTTTTGTTATTTAACAGGTACCTCTGTGAAAAAGGAAGAGAGATCCACATCACCCATAATGCCTGAACTGAAAAGTAGGAATACAAGCATTTATTTTTATAGAGGTATGGAGACCCCAAAAGAATCAGCTGACAAGAGTTGAAAGTGGTCCCTTCTGGGGAGGGAGATCTAGAAGAGTGGAAGGAACACAATGATTGTTCTTTTCCATCATTAAACTCATAGTTTTATTTGTCACCTTAAGCAACTTAATACATATAGCCTCGTTAAAAATTGAAGCTTAAAAGGAAAAGACACCAAAAGTTCAAATTGGGGATGATTCTTTTAAAAAGGAACTAGCTGTACCACACCCCAACTACTGCTTAGGAAAATAGGATGTTTTCTTTAGACTACTGCACTCAAAACAAATCAAACAAAACAACCTAAAAATCTTCCACCCAAATTCTAATAGAGGGTTGAGAGTGTTTCTGGGCTAGAGGAATGGAAGGTAATTAAATTACATATAACACTATCATCTTATGTTAATTGACTTGAAAAGAAACACAGGCTCTGGAGAGATGGTAGGTGTGGCTGAGGATCTGAGGGCAGAAGGAAGAGCTGGGAAGGAGCTCGGTGGGAATGAGTGGATCCATTCTGAGGTGAAGAGTTGGGGGACCCAGAAGTCTGAAAACCCAGAAGACACACTCTTGGGAAACTCCAGTGGCAAGGGATCTGGAGACACAACTGCCTCAGAGAATTGTCAGTTTAGAGCGGCTGCAGGAAGAAAAGTACTCTACTTATTCAGACTTTAAGACCCTGAGAGAGCAGAGGGAAAGTGAATTAACTCAGAAAGGTTAAACCTTAAGGTAATAGGGGAAGCTGGCTGGTGAGGACCTGGAAGAGAACTGCTTACCTATCAGTCTCTACCTGCATGTAGGGCTCCCAGGATACAGGACTTCTATGTTTTAACACTAGGAGGGCAAACTGGGATGAGTTGGTCACCTTACTTCCATGGTTCTAGGTGCTCACCAGAAACATTTGGTCCTTTGAGCCTACTCTTTCAGTCAGCCTACCATTCTACAGCTGGCTTCTCTTTTTCCACTTAGCTCGGACCTTGCATTTGGTCTGCAGTCTTGTCCTTTAGCTCCAGTAATGCAGGAAAACCCAGCCCTGGATTAACGCATCCCTGCAACTGGGTCTTGAGTAAAATGGAGTGAATCACACGCTCACTTAGTCACTGCGCGGTCTGCAACCTCACTCTATCAGTAACATCTTGGAGGTCAGTCATCGTCCTACTCACTCTAATTAATCCAGACCCATACAACCCTTGTACCTTCATTATCAGCATCCAACCTGACTCCTATTTCATAAGTAAATAGACAAAATAATGCAACCCCCTGCCATGCTCCAGCCACCCAGCCTGCACACTCTTTCATATCCGCACACATTTTGGTGTCTCTCTTCCTGTGCTCTTGGTTCCATCGCTCCTCCTCTGGGATCTTGTGCCATCCGTTATTTCCTCTCACTGACTCTACAAGATGCTTTCTTCTCTGCCTATTAACACACTCACTTTTAACATACTATATTCAGCCCCTCCATGACTTGTCATTCTCCTTAAAGCTACCAGACTTTTTTTTTTTTTTTTTTTTTTTTTTGGTCCCTCTCTTTCACCCAAGATTCTTGGAAGAGCATTCTCCATTCCTTACTATGTTTCTTGTTGCCTCTTCATTTCTTATCTTCAGTAAAACTTCTGCCCCCTCCAGTCTACTGAAACTGTTCTTGCCAGTTACCAGTGACCCACCAACTGTGCAAGTCGGCACTTCAGTGATCTACTGTGGCTCCTGGATGCACTGTGTCATACTGTGTATGACACGTTAGTATTTCCTGAGATTCTGGAAAACCCTTATCACCTCTCATTCCTCTTAGGTCTTATGGGTTCTTTGTCCTCCACCTACCCCTGCAGCATTCAAGTATTCATGTTATCATAGTTTTCCCTCAACTCACTGTTCTTTCTTTTCTCATTCTACAACCTTTCCCCTGCAGGATGGGGGTGGCTGGGGTGGGGAGTGGAGCTCATCTGCTGTATCTCTAGCCCAGCTCTCCCCACACTCTCTTCTTCTTTATATCTAATTACTTACTGATTCATTATACCTGAATGTCCCATTGGGATTTCAGACTCAACTTGTTCAGAATCAAGTTCATCACCTTCTTTCCCAAATCCTATAAACCTTCTGTCATTGGAGGCAGCAAACCCCTCCCCTAAATCACTTAAACCGGATGCCTGGAAGTCACTCCAGATGCTCCTTCTTTCTCCCTCCTCTCCACTGCCCTAGTTCAAGCCCTCAAATTTATTGCCTAGATAATTACAATAGTCTCCTAACCTGTCTCTCATCCACCCTTCCCCTCTTCAAAGACACGCTTACCTTGTCATTAGACGATACCTCTAAAAGGCAACTCTGATAATGCTATTCTCCTTTTTATAACTCTTCAATGGTTTCCCAGTGCCCAAGAGATAAAGTTCATGTCCCTAAGCATGCGATGGAGATTCAGGGCAGGCTGCCCCAAAATATACCACTTTGGGACCTTGATTATTTTGAATTAAAGTTACTTAAGCACAGACAATGTAAGAAGGATATTCTAACCCTACTTTGTTTCTCGGAAAGCAGAAAATAAATATCCCATGTGAAAAGTACCCCCCCGTACCAGGAGGGAAGGAGACATCCTTATGGTTGGATATAGGGAATTCAGGGCTATAGAACAAACCCTCTTACCTCACCTTGTTGGGTCTTAACTAATTTACACCAAACCCAAACTTCTTTGTCTTGCCAATTCTTCACAGATTTATTTTTTCTTTGTCTAAAAGTTCTTTGAGTCTCATATGTTTATGAGCTCCTGCACATAGGAGATTAAATTCGTTTTTCTCCTGCTAATCTGTCCTATGTCAATTTAATTATTAGGTGAGCCAAAGAACCTAGAAGGAAGACGGAAAAATTTTCTTCCCCTGCACATGGCACTTGAAGCCCTAAGTCACGTGGCTCCTGCTTGCCTTCAGTGTCCTCTCCTGACCTTCTCTGGTATGGTAATAGTTTATTTCTAGACCAAGGGTCAGCCAACTTTTTCTATAAAGGGCCAAATAGTAAACATTTTAGATTCTGCAGCCTGTGGAGTCTTTGTTTCAACTATTCAACTCTCTGAAAGCAGCCGCGAATAATATGTAAATAAACAAGTATGGCTGTATTTTTTCCAATTAAATGCTCTTTAATGAACATTAGAATCTTATATTTTTCATGTGTCATGACATTATTTTTGTAAATTTATTCCCAACCATTTAAAAATGTAAAAAGCATTCTATAGAATGGTTGCAGAGAAACAGGCCGTGGATTTGGAGGCTTGTGGGCTCTGACCTCTGCTCCAGCTGTAGGGAAGGCCCTGTAATTCTCTAAGTGTTCTAGATGGTTTCTTGGCCCATGCCCTCATTCATGCTGTTTCTCTCTCTGAACAGCTTTTCCCCTTTATGCCTGGCTTTCTCCCATTTAACCATCAGGACTCACTACAGGCTCCACTTTCTTGGGGGGAAGCAAGTCTTTTCTGACCCCAACAGGTACAGGTAAGTGCCTATCTTTTGGGCTCCTATATCACCCTACGCATATCTTTATTATGACACTTACCCACGTTGTATTACACGTTCTATCGTATGTCTGCTCCTGCCATTCCTCCACTAAAACACTGTATTTGAGTCATCTTTGTATCCCTAATACTTAGCACAGTGCCTGGCCTCTAATAGGTAATCAAGAACATTTGTTGAACTGCATCAAGAAATCTATAAGATGGTACACTGCTGATTGATTTTGTCTAAATAGAAGAGGATCCCATGTATCATATATATATAAATGATTATAACACTATTTTGTGCGCTCTCCCCTGCCCCATTCATCCGTATATACTCCTGGAAATACTACTGAGGTAAAGGGTTGGTGGAGAAGGAGGTACAAGGAAAGCTGGGATCGATGGGAACAGAGCTTTTCTTATACACAGTTACGACCACCACCACTCCAGGCTGTAAAAAGTCTAGGTGACAACTTCCAAAGAACGCACACATACACCAACACGCAAATGTTGGGCCACATCCAAGCCTCTGAGGTCAGGGCATTAGGCAAGGTGAATTTCAGCAGATTCCTTGAGTGCCGAGTTCCTGGCACAGACTCATTCTCACTGAGACGCCAGAGTAGCAAGCGGAGTCTGGACAGGGGGTGGGAGCAGGTGTGGAAAAGGGAGTGAGGAAAAGGTTGGGGGTGGGGTTTGGGAGGCCAAGAGGGGAGGGGCCCAGCCTGCGATTCCTGATGCCTCCTGCATGTGTTCACCTGGCATCCAGAGCGAATTCCGTCTCCTCCAGCGCATACCATGGTGCTCTTCACGGTGGAGCCCCAGTAGCTGGAACTGGAGCAGGTGGCGTAGTCCACACTGGGCAGGTAAGCCTGCTGCAGGGCCTGGGCCAGGGGCCCATTGGCTGAACAGGACACACAGCGTTGGAGGTCAGCCCCAAACCCTCTCGGGGGCGGGGGGAGCCTTCCACACCCTCCCAAGCCTTCCCAAGCTCCAGTGAAAGCTGAACTCAGGGCAAGCTCCTTCCAGGGCGTGCCACAGATCCTCTCCCCTCCCCACTTTATATGCAAGCTACAGGCCCCTTCCTTCAGGGCTCATCCTTGATCACTGTTTCCAAACTCCAAACCACCAACCTCCAATCTCCCTACTGCTGCTTAAAAAAAGGAAAGCACTTTAAAGTCACCGGAATGGTCGTATTTGTCGAGAACTCCCCTGCTTTCACTTCACACTGTAAACGCCACGAAGCAGAACCGGGACCATACACCCTTCTTTTCATTTCCTAAGAGCTTGCTGCAGCTTTCCTTTATCTGGCTCTTTGGACTTTTCAAAGCCTTTGCACATGAATTACTTCTCTGCATCCTTACAACTATGCTTTCATGTTCTAGAGATCAGGAGGTCGAACCACTATGATATTAAGTGAACTGAGAGCAGCTGCATTAGAAGCATGTCTCTCTCTCTCTCTCTCTCTCTCTCTCTCTCTCTCTCTCTCTGTCAGCTCCAGGTTTTCCCAGCAGACTGGCTGCTTGTGGCAAGGCCTTGCCTCTCCCCCAGAGCTCAAATACCGCCTCCTGGCTGACAGATGTCTGTGTCAGTCCTAATGTCCCTGCCCTTCTTAACCATCTCTGCTCATAGCCCGTCCTACCTTTCTGTGTTGTCTGGATGGCATTGCCTACCTGAACTCTTCCCGCGATGAGCAGAAGAGAGCTAGCTGAGTTCTCTTTTGCCTTCACTCCTCTGGACCTACGGCTACCTCTGGTTTATTCACCCCAACCCACAGCCTGGCGACTTTGGAGGTAGCGTGATGGTGTAACGACCACCAGAGTGGGAGCCAGATACCCGGGTCCTGGCTCCAGCGAACTAGTTACTAACCAGTCACGTGGTCTTAATTTTCTTGGGCCTCAGTTTCCTCAGGTTATAAAATGAGAGGCTTGTAAAAATATGCCGTGAGGGAAGGTGGCATGTTTTGTTTTGTTTTGTTTCTCAGTTATAAGACTCTATGAATCTCTGACTTGACTGTTCCATGGCCTATTCTTAGCTCGATTTCACGCACCAGTTCTTCGATCTCTGGTTCCTCGTCCCTGACTAGGGCTGCGACCTAGGGCTACAGAAAAATGCTCCCCAGAAGCCCAGCTACGTACTCAAGCCCCGTGTGGTGGATTTTGCCAACGCAGGTGACTTACTCTTGGTCATGCCCCAGCCCGTGATGTAGCAGGGATTGTTGTTGGCCAGGATGGCCCCCGCCGGGGGCAGGACACCCAGCTGCACATAGTTGTTGAGGGTAACTCTCTGGGCCAGGCGCAGCAGGGCAATGTCATAGCTGTGGGAGGAAACGAGCCTGCTCAGGCCTTCCGTCAAGGTCGGCACGCGGGGCGGCCCTCACTAAGCCTTTGTGTGCCCATAGAATTCGAAAGGAACAACTCAGAGAAAGGGGGAGGCTGGTTTGCTTGGCCTCCGACTCAGTCAAACACAGCTGGATTGTAGGATATTACTTGTCGAACAGCAGCACCTGCTGGTGAGGTCTTGGTGTTGTGGTCTAGCTGTGGCCTCTGCGACCTCGGTGGTGGTAGTGGGGCTTACGTCTCTCAGTTATGAATGGGGAATCAGAAAGGAGCCGAGTGCTGTGATCTTGGCCATAGAGAAGAATTCTCAGGGAAGAAAGACCTACCGTGCCGCGTGGGTCTGAAAACTCCGCGGTGATATCCCAGCTCCTTGAACCCGCTCCCCGCCCCCCACGACCCCCAGCACTGACCGCCATTTTAACTACCCCCTTTCCCAAAACATACGGCTCAGTCTGGCACGAGTTTTCTCAGATCAGATTCATTTTAAGACATTTACTTTTGCTGACGGAGTCGATTCCCTAAAATGAATACTAAGCAACAGCAGAAATGGAAACCTTGAACGCTGCAGAGAAGGAGTTTCAGGTGACCCGATCACGCAAACCAGCCTAGATCAAACAAGTCACAAAGGCCTTCCAAAATTCTCAAGCCTCCCAAAAGCTAAATTCTCAGAGTCCTTCCGAATGAACGTGAGGGAAGCCAAGCCCCTGTTGCTGGCCAGTCAGCCCCCTACCTCCAGGCCAAGGCCAGCCCAGCCCTGTCCCTACCCGGCGGCCACGTTACTGCTGTTCCAGTAGGGATGCACCACGATCTTCTGCACACTCACACGCTGCTCGGTGCCATCGTTCTGGCTCAGGTTGTGCTCTCCAGCCACCACACGGAAGGTCATTTTGCTGGAGTGAGAGAAGAGCAGGAAGCCCTGAGTGATCCAGGGGGCTCTTTTCCCTCAGAGAAAAGTTGGGAAGCCATCTCACATCTTATCTTTAGAACAAGAACTCATCGTAACTGGCCCAGGCAGAGGGCAGATGAAAAAGCCTGGAAGACGAGGCAGTAACAAGCCCCCTCGTTCTCGAATTTACTAACCTGTGGTGGTGACAAAAACTGCCAGCAACTTCACTGACCCATTTTTAAAGCCCAGCAGCAGAGGCTGAGTATCTCATAACCTGGGAGAGGTATGGTGAACATAAATGAAATAATGGCTCTCAGCCCACAGAGAGATTTTGAGGGAAGGATAAACCAATAGTTTAAAGCATGATCCCTGGGCCAGCAGCTCCAGCATAACCCGGAAACTTGTGAGAAATGCGGATTATCAGCCTTCAACCTGAACCCACCAAGTCAGAAGCTCTGATTTGTGCCTTCCAGGTGATTCTGATCCATGCTCAAATTTGAGAACAGTTGCTGAAGACACATACGAACAAAAATGATTGCCAGCCAGGCATTGACCAGGCACTGAAATATTTACCTACTTAATCCTCACAATAACTCGGCAAAGTAGGTATTATGACCCCATTTAAAATTTTTTTTTAACGTTTATTTATTTTTGAGACAGAGACAGAGCATGAACGGGGGAGGGTCAGAGAGAGGGAGACACAGAATCTGAAACAGGCTCCAGGCTCTGAGCTGTCCACACAGAGCCCGACGCGGGGCTCGAACTCACGGACCGCGAGATCATGACCTGAGCTGAAGTCAGCCGCTTAACCAACTGAGCCACCCAGGCACCCCGACCCCATTTTAGAAATAAGAGAATGAGAGCTTAGAGAAGCTAAGGAAGTCATCCAAAGGCACAAAGGTAGAAGGCGAAACGGGATGGGAACCTAAGCTTGCCTGATGCCAAAATCTGTACCTTTCATTATAGTCTACTACCTCCCCACAGGCCCCCCAACACCCCCTTAAAGGCTTGTCCTGAGTGCTCAAAGATACATCTTCCTCCAGAAAGGCCAGACTTCTCCCCTTCCAGAAGCTCAGCAAAGCTGGGTTTTGTTTTTCTCACCGGTCCACGCAGTGAGCAGCTGTCATCACCCAGTTCTGTCTGATGAGGGTCCCCCCACAGGTGTGATACCATTTGCCCCCAGAGAGGTACTGGAGGGAAATCTAGAAGGGGAGGAGAGAAAGGAGGGAGAGGTTGGCGTTTCTTAAAAGGCTTTGCCCCAAACTGCACATTACACTTCTTTCCATTCCTTCCATCCTTCCAAACATTCTCCAGCTTTGTGGGCCAGAGATGGCAAATGGGTTTCATTTGACCTGTCAGTTTCTACTGATCGGTCGCTATTGGCTCCTCGGAGTGGCGGTGAGAAGGGGTGTGCCGATGGCCCTGGGATCAGCAGGGAGTGCTCCACTGTTGGGTGATGTTTGCTGTGTACGTGGATGGGGGAGGAAAGGCACACACACAGCGTATTTGACATCCCCACTCGGGGTTGGTGCAAAGGGCCAAGAACCCAGGTCCTTTGACCTGCGTTCCCTCTTGGAAGGAAACGTGGCCATGGAATGGCTCCATCACCTAACCACAGGCTTAGGTCTCCAGAGCTCCCCCTCCAATGACCTCCAGACATGTCCTGTCCCCCCACTTCAGGGAATACTCAGAACCACCACTGGAATATTCAATTTTATCAGTTCATGTCTTCCTCAGCACCTCGTGTTCCACCATCGCTCTACTTCTGAAAATTCGGGTGCAAACTTTGGTGAACTGAATTGAATTCCAACTGGAGTGATTCCTGTCAAAGTGTGGTTATTCACCAGTTAATTTGCCAGTTTTACGCATTTAGAATTGCTTAACTGAAAGCCTAGCTGCCCTGTGACGAAAGTAGAAACGCTTTAAATAGCCAAATAAGCTACATGCTCTGCTTGGGGGTGGGGGGGGGGTGTGCTTGAATGCAGAGGCACACAGTGCGGAGTGGTGTGTGTGTGTGTGTGTGTGTGTGTGTGTGTGTGTGTGTGTCAGGGTATCGGGACGTGGAGCTGTGGGTCTGGCATGCAGTCTTGCTCGTGCCACTGGGAACATAAATGTGGTTTGGGTTTGGGTGTGTGCCTGGGAAAGTAAGTGTGGCTGGTGTTCAGATCCCCTCCCCCAAACCTTTTGTATGCTTCTTCCACCTTAAGCCTGGACCCGTTCAACCTTTTACCTCTAGAATCCAGACAGAGAACTTGTGGGTAAGGATGTGCACAAACACACATGATGTTGTATACCAGCACACATGCAGCTCTCGTTTTGTTGGAAGTCTGGGGCTGTGAAGGAACACCCACCTGCGAGGGCCAGGAATTCTTCCGGGCCTCAGTCCCTCCAACTACCCGGGCGTTGGTTTCTGGAAAGTCCTGGGTGCTGTGTCCTTTGTGGGGCAGAAGAAAAGTGAGTGATGACTAAGCATGGGGTCAGCTCAGGGTGGGGGGCAGGGTGGCTGTTGTGCTTTGTCTGCGAATTCACAGTTCCTCCCTAGCAAGTGAGGGGCCCAGCTGAGAGTTATGGGAGCCCTTTCGCCAAACAGGGGAGTCTGAGTGGCTTCTGCTTCACCCCACCCCCAGGTGTCCCCAGAACTCTGGCATACTACGAAGGACCCATCTCACATCACTGGGCTAGGGCCCCAGAGGCTCCCTGTGGTCTCAGCCTTGCTCGGGGTCATCCTAATGGCCTGAGGTGACCTCTCACCCCTCTACCCACACATACGGTGCTTTGGCAGGATTCTCCAGGGGGCAAGGACGGCAGTGCACATCCCAGCCAGACACCTGCTGAGGATGTCTTCCTGTCGATGAGGGTGGTAAGGAAGCCCAGACCCATGAAAGGGGCTTCTCTGTTTAGTGGCTCACGGCCCTGCCATCCAGAGGGTCCTGCATGGAGAGTGGCCCTCACTGCTCCTACCCTGGATTCCAGGAGGGTAAAGTTTTTGCTAGACCCACAGGGTGTCCCATCTCACCCTGGGATAGAGAGCAGGCCTGGACTTCAGGATAGCTTTTGGCTCTGCTGTCCAAATCCTCCGCCCTATAGAAGTCAGGCCCAAGGACCCACTTACCATAAAGGACCAGGGTGGCGAGCACCAAGAAGCGTAGCATGTTGCCGGCCGAGCAGACCACTGCCCCCTTGCCATGAACCAAGCCCTCTTTGTACTCCTCTTATCAGCAGCTTTGCTGACCGTCTTGCTGCCGCTGTCAGGGCTGCAGATGGAAGGCCGGGGAAAATCACAGGTGACATGGAAATACAAATGAAAAGATGTATTTTCAAGTAAACTAATTTATCTGTTGTTCAAAGGCAGAACAAAGTCAGGTTAGGGCTGACTTAAGCATCTGCATTCAGTGGAAAGGCATCCAGTGAACTCTTTTTTCAGAAAAAAGAGAGGGAACCAGGGCTGGTCTTTCCATCAGGGTGCTCCCTTCACAGTCTGTCACTGCCTTACCGTCCTCAGTGACACTGTAAGTGCAGAGATCCATTCAGTGCACCAGGAGGTGGAGGCAAGGGGTGGGGGTGGAGGAGGGAAGAGTAGTTAGCAAAAAGAAGAGACCACGACCTCCCCCTGCCCAACGAGGAAGGTGGGCTATGTCTCCAGGACAGAGGTGTAAATGCAGGAGGACTAAACCAAGTAGGGATGGTGGAGGGAATTCTGGTGGAAGAAGGTACTAAGAAACGGGTTTGGGGAGACTCGGACAGAAAGCCAACCAGAGAGCTCCCAGAGAAGGAGATCATGAGGTGGGTTAGAAGGGATAGCCCCAGGATAGGGAGATGGTCTGAGCACTGTGAGCATGGAGGGCAGAGGGAGCAGGTGAGGAACAGGCCTGGCCTGTAGGTGATGAAGGGCCCTGCCTGTCAAAGTCAGGAGAGGAGAAAGGAGGGAGGGGCAGGGCGTCTTGAGGCGGGCAGAGGACTTTGGGTCGGGAGGCCCCAGAGCAGAGGGCCAAGAGCAGGGCTGTGATTTAGGCAGAGAGAAGCCAGGAAGCCTGGAGGGAGGCAGGAGGGTCATCTGGTTCACCTGGGGGTCTTTGTGGCCTAGACACTTTCCAGAATCCAAAGTTCATGCCTGCAGTTGCAAGAGAGGCCTGGAAAAAGCTGTAGGAAGGAGCTCTGTAGGCCATGTCATAGAGTTCGGGGCCATCACATTATGGCTCTCGGGGCACCCGGAGGACCCCCTTTCCAGTCTGACTGCCAGGATTCCAATAAAAGCAGATGGGGAAGAGGCTGAGCTGAGCTGGGCTGGGGAACTGGGCCTCTTTGGCCATCCTCTCCCCACCTCCCTAGTTAAGAAGCCAGCTCTAGCTCCAGGATGAGAAGCCCAAGAGGAGGCCTTTAGGGCCACCTAAACATTACCCCTCAATATCACATACTCCAAAGTAAGCCTCTAAGGGCGCCGTCGATGTCACACTCACCTCCGTACCCTTGGCCTAGGGCCACCCAATCTGTGTTTGCATAAAAACCAAAGTCTTCAGGGACGACACTTAAGGCCCTCGCAACCAGCAACCGGTGCCTGGTCTGCATGGCCCAGCCTCATCTCCACTGCTGGTCAGACTCCCATTTTCACCGTTTGGGCCAGACGTAGACAGTAGTTGTGGTTTAAATGTTGAGGCATTGTGTTTCTTCTGACCAAGCAATTCTAATTCTAGGATTGCAATCCTTTTGAAAGAGACACAGGCACAAAAATAAATGTACGAGGACGCGGGTTATGGTAGAGGTTGTCACCGAGTTGTCGCAGGATTGGGACAAAAAAACCCCAAGTGTTCATCAGCAGGGAAAGGTGAAAGAAATTAGGTGTAACCAAATGATGGGGCACTCTCCAGCTTTTAAAAAGAATGAGTTAGACTTTAATGAACTGACATGAAAAGATGTCCTTGGGATATTAGATGAAGACATCAAATTGCAAATGATATGGTACTGGGTATGTGTGTACTTGTTATTCACAGAAAAAGGGTATGAAAGGGTTTCTACCCGGAAGTTGGTACTTCTAGGGAATGAGTCCAGAGGTAGGGAGGCATCGTGAGGATCAATTTCACTTCTTGAACTCATGTTTTTCGGTATCGTTTGGCTCCTCTACACCATTACTTTTGTAATTAACAATAAGAATCTCTCCTGGGGTATTTGGCTATTTTGGGCAATGGCGCCAATATTCTTCAAGTAGGAAATAGAGCCCCAGGAGGGACCAGCCATTTAACGCTACAGTGAGAGTCTTCGGGAACCAGGGGATAGTAGCACAGCATCAAGGTTTTAAGCAAGATTTAAGCAAGGTGTTAAGGTTTTAGGTGAACTCTGAGAATGATCAGAGGGGTGAATTTTAAGGAACAGTGCGGATACTGGGGTAGGGTGAGGCCAGCCCCAGCTAAGGGGAGGCCACGAAGTCTTGTATCACCCCATCAGTGCCCTCTCCCTCTTCTTGACCACCTATCTCCCCTAGTCCTCCCCTCACTCCCCAATCTGGACCTACTCTCTAGGTGTCGTATGTGCTTTCTTCCTCTCTTCTGCTGCACCTCTCATTCCCTGTGAGTTACTCTTAGCTGACTGCCCCTGGGAGAGATTATACTGCTTTTGCACAGGGGTGAGGAAACTTGGCACTAAACAGGCCACCTTGGTTGGGCGTATATCATGATATTGGCTGGAGAGCTGTTGAGTGAAGCCATAAGAGGATGAAGGATATGGGATAAATGGCAAACAATCAACACCTGATAAATGTTTGGATCCTTAATGCAACCAAAGATAAAGCTAGGATTAGAGTTGGGATCTCTGGCTCCCTATGGTTTACCCGAATTATCGTGGCCTTCAAAGTCTTCTCACTTGGGTCCCAACCCACTGTTCTGCAGGCCGACTCATCCCATAGGCACAGCAGGCACAGTGCCTAGGGTCCACAACACTTTTAGGGCCCACAAAGTTTTCATTTCTTTTAAAATCAGAAGAAATAAAATGAATACCATCAGCCTGGATTATATTCATTTTTATACCAATGCGGTTGTGAAACATAATTAAAAGAAAATTTTTTTTATGAAGACAAAAGGGCCTAGGTCCCATGAAAGTCACGATGCGGTCCCCATCCTCTAGCTTCTACATCCACCACTCCTTCACCCTGATGTCCCCTTGGTTTGTCAGATCCACTTGTACCTTTGTCTCTCTGTGACTCTTCTGAGTCTCGATGGTTGCTTGTGTGGGATCCCACCTAAGGACCCACCCCTGAGGTCAAAGGTCAAATGTCACCATCTTTGTGAGGCCTTCCCTGACTCCCCTAAATGGAAGGAGTCGTTCTTTCCATCTCACCTGGCGCATCTCTGAACATCTCCAAGCTGGTCCTGACTTGCTTGCAGCTGCTTCGCCAGCTCTAGGGTATGAGCTCCGTGGAGGAAAAGCCGCATCTTACACCTGCTCGTGTCCACATGGGCTTGACACACATTATGTAGGCTAGATTAGGGGCCACAGGGATGTCTGGGGACAAGAGACAGTGATGTGACAGAACTTTTCAGAGGTGATGTGTGTGGCTCTACACAGCCTGAGCCAACTGATTCTCCAACAGATCAGCTAAGGGACACTATGGGGGAGGAGGAACCAGTGGTAAGTTTCCTTTACCAATGCCATAAACCCTTTTATTTTCCCTGGGACCTCGTGTCCAATTTTTGCCAGCAAGGAGTTTTTACTTTCCCCACCCCTGGCCACATCCTGGCCACATCCTGGCCACTCTCCACTCTCCCTCTGGCTAGGCTACCCCCAGAATGTTTCCTCCACAGGGTCCTGAAGGCTCTCAGCAACTTAGACCTCCTGCTGTGGGAGTTGTGCAGGGAGAGGCAGCTGCGGTCCCATGGCACCCTCATGTGGTAATGCCCAAGATGACAGCCTGCTATGGAAAGTCAGAAGCCCTTCTGGAAGGAGCGTGAGTCTTCCTCTAGGCAGCTGGGCTCTCTAGTTCAGACAAGGTGGCCATGTATGGTGGGGTCCAACTTGCTTGGAGAAGAGCTGACATGCATGCTGGGTCTGCTCGACATGGAAACTTCATGTGGGTACAGCACTCAAGGCCAGTTAAGCAGTCCTGCTCAATTCTACACACTGTCCCTACTTCCTCAGACTTCCCAGGGCCTCAGGTTGCCAATACCTTGCTGTGTGGCATTGGACAAATCATTTCCCTTATCTGGCCTCGGTTTCACAATATGAAAACGATAGGGCTGGACTATAACGATGGTTTCAAATGGTGCTCACCGACCTTTAGAGGTTCAGGGGCTGCTGGGCATTGCCCTCACCTGCCCTCAACTTCACCCATTGCCACTTGGTTTTTCATCTACAGTATAGATGGGGCACTGAAACAAGGCTTCTAGGACTTAGACCTGAGAATCCCAGGCTCCATGAGCTGGCTTTCAACATGAACATCCCAGGATCCCCAAATATGGCCTCCCTCATGGCTACCTGGCTCCACCGTTCTAGGCTTTACAGAGACCCGCCAGTCAGAAGTGATCGGCATGGAGGGAAGAGAGAATGGGAAGGCTGATGGCTAGGTGTCTAGCGTTCCTGTGGTGTGGTGGAAGGAGCGCTGGCTCAGCCGGCATTCCAAATCAAGTCTCAGTCTCAGCTCCCGCCATCCACTAGCTGTGGGACTACAGACAAGCCCCTTTATCTCTCCCTGCCTCTACTTTCTTATCTGTAAAATGGGCAAGGTGGCTCCCCTTCTGTCTTTCTCACAGGGTTGCTATGCAGATGAAGTAAGCTAAAGGATTCTTGTTAGGGTGCTTTCTGTAAATTACTCAGCTCCAATATTAGCAGGGAGACTGCTGTAGACCTCTGTACTATTTCACTAGTTCTGTGGCTGCTCTACATGACCAGGGACCCAGGATGTGGACTCTGAGGTACTTTTCTTGAACTCAGCATTGCTGCCCTGGGCCCTACCCAGCCTGCCTTCCCTGCTTGGAAGTATGTTTCTAGGACAGAAGGCAAGCTCTAAGCCAAGTATCACATGTTCTGACTGTTCCATCAATGTGGAGCAAAGAGAAGGGGCTCTGTGATGTTGCAAGGAATAGGAAGGTCCTGCCTTGATATCCACTGGGTTTACAAATCCATCTTTATACTCGACATGGAAAACCCGAAAGACTCCACCAAAAAACTGCTAGAACTGATACATGAATTCAGCAAAGTCGCAGGGTATAAAATGAACATACAGAAATCGGTTGCATTTTTATACACTGATAATGAAGCAACAGAAATCAAGCAATCGATCCCATTTACAATTGCACCGAAAACCATAACATACCTAGGAATAAACCTAACCAAAGAGGTAAAAGATGTATACACTGAAAACTATCTAAAGCTTATGAAAGAAATTGAAGAAGACACAAAGCAATGGAAAAACATTTCATGCTCATGGACTAGAAGAACAAATACTGTTAAAATGTCGATACTACCCAAAGCAATCTACACATTCAATGCAATCTCTATCAAAAGAACACCAGGATTCTTCACAGAGCTAGGACATACAATCCTAAAATTTGTATGGAACCGGAAAAGACCCCAAATAGCCAAAGTAATGTTGAAAACAAAACCAAAGCTGGAGGCATCACAATTCTGGACTTCAAGCTGTATCACAAGGCTGTAATCATCGAGATAGTATGGTCCTGGCACAAAGACAGACACATAGATCAATGGAACAGAATAGAGAACCCAGAAATGGACCCACACATGTATGGCCAACTAATCTTCAACAAAGAAGAACAGCCAACGGAAAAAAGACAGTCTCTTTAGCAAAGGGTGTTGGGAAAACTGGACAGTGACATGCAGAAGAATGAATCCGGACCACTGTCTTATACCATACACAAAAATAAATTCAAAAAGGATGCAAGATCTAAATGTAAGACAGGAAACCATCAAAATCCTAGAGGAGAGAACAGGCAACAACCTCTTTGGCCTCGGCCACAGCAACTTCTTACTAGACACGTCTCCTGAGGCAAGGGAAACAAAAGCAAAAATGAACTATGGGACCTCATCAAGATAAAAACGTTCTGTAAAGCGAAGGAAGCAATCAACAAAACTAAAAGGCTACCGATGGAATGGGAGAAGATATTTGCAAATGACATATCGGATAAAGGGTTAGTATCCAAAATCTACAAAGAACTTACCAAACTCAACACCCAAAAATCAAACAATCCAGTGAAAAAATGGGCAAAAGACATGAACAGACACTTTTCCAAAGAAGACATCCAGATGGCTAACACACACATGAAAAGATGCTCAACATCACTCATCATCAGGGAAATACAAATCAAAACCACAATGAGGTACCACCTCGCACCTGTCAGAATGGCTAAAATTAACAACTCAGGAAAAAACAGATGTTGACGAGGGTGCAGAGAAAGGGGATCTCTTGCATTGCTGGTGGGAATGCAAGCTGGTGCAGCCACTCTGGAAAACAGTATGAAAGTTCCTCAAAAAACTAAAAATAGAACTACCCTATGACCCAGCAATTGCACTACTAGGCATTTATCCATGGGATAAATGTCCATCAACTGACGAATGGATAAAGAAGATGTGGTATACACACACACACACACACACACACACACACACACACACACACACAATGGAATATTACTCGGCGGTCAAAAAGAATAAAATCTTGCCATTTGCAAGAATGTGGATGAAACTAGAAACGTATTATGTTAAGTAAAATAGTAAGTCAGTCAGAGAAAGATAAATATCATATGATTTCACTCATATGTGGAATTTAAGAAACAAAACAGATGAAAATAGGGGAAGGGAAGGAAAATTAGATAAAAACAGAGAGGGAGACAAACCATAAGAGACTCTTAAATACATAGAACCTGAGGGTTGCTGGAGGGGAGGTGGATGGGGGGGGATGGGCTAAATGGGTGATGGGCATTTAAGGAAGGCACTTGTTGGGGTGCACCTGGCTCAGTTGGTTGGGCCAACTTTGGCTCAGGTCGTGATCTCACAGCCGGTGAGTTCGAGCCCTGCATCGGGCTCTGTGCTGACAGCTCAGAGCCTAGAGCCTGCTTTGGATTTTGTGTCTCCCCCTCTTTGCCCCTCCCCTGCTCACACTCTGTCTCTCTCCTCTCTGTTTCTCAAAAATAAACATTAAAAAAGAGAAAAGGACGGCATTTGTTGGGGTGAGTACTAGGTATTACAGTTTAAGTGATGAAATCATTAAATTCTCCTGAAACCATTATTACACTATATGTTAACTAACTGGGATTTATTTATTTTATCTTATCTTATTTTATTTATTATTTTATTTTATTTTATTTTATTTTATTTTAATGTTTACTTGTTTTTGAGAGAGAGAGAGACACACAGAGCACAAGCAGAGAGGGGCAGAGAGAGAAGGAGACAGAATCTGAAGCAGGCTCCAAGCTCTGAGCTGTCAACACAGAGACCGATGCAGGGATTGAACTCACGAACTGTGAGATCATGACCCGAGCTGCAGTTGGATGTGGCTAAGCCAACCAGGTACCCATTAACTTGGATTTAAATAAAAATTTTAAAAAATTATACAAAACTTGTGGAAAAAGTGTTTAATCACCAAGAAATGCACATTAAAACAATAATAAAATACCTTATTTTACTTAAAAAAAAAAAAAAAAAAGAAACCCATCTTTAAGGCCTACTGAGAAGCTGATAATCAGGTTCTCAAACATCAGGTTCCCCAAAGTCCTGTTTCCTGAGAGGCTTGTGGGAACTCCTGTGGGGGTGATGAGGAGCTTAGACGAAGAGCCAGTGCTGGTGGGGGTCACTGGGATTGCAGGAGGCCATGGCTGGCTTTTTGTTCTCAGATGTCAAGCAGGTACCAGATCCTGAGTTCCTGATTAACTGGTCCTAAAAGATGACACAGTAAAGGGTCAGCCTGGGCCTCAGATCTCTAACGGTGCTACTAGGCGGGGAATTAGACAGGGGGCAATAAATAAAAAGCAAGGGAAATGCAGCAAGGCCCAAAGAGGAAGTTTCCAAATTTCTTTCTTTGGATGCCAGATACCCTGACGGGATGCATTCCTGAGTTTCCACCTGTAGCCAGTGTCAATTCCCCGCTGCTGGCTTCAGCCTGAGCGGCTGGACTAGAGGAAGGCAGGACCGTGGGGCTAATACTTTCGAGAACCCCTCCTCTGGACGGCCAGGCTCAGAGCCCTGAGCCGCTGCTGCATACCCCCACTTTCTGCCTTTGATCATATTTTGACTCTTCCCTTCCAGGCAGGCCCAAAATTAGGTTCCTTTTCCCCTAAGCCAAGGCCTGAAGATTGGGGTAGGGTGGGGTATGGAGGCTCACTGGCGGTGCTAGTCTGGGACCAGTATTGTAGAGATGACTTTCAGTACCCTGAGGCAGTGTGGTGTACTAGAAAGAACCTGTGCTTTTAAGCCAGAAGGATCTTGGTCCGAATCCCAGGCCAGCCATTTACTAGTGATGGGGCTCGGGCCAGTCACAAACTTGCTGAGCTCCAGCTGGCTCATCTAGACACGTGGGTGGGGGCACCACCCACTTGGGAAGAGGGTCTGCAAGATTACCCACACCCAGTGTATGTACCGGCACACGGAGGCCAGGCGGGAACCATACGTGACTTCACCTTCATCTAGTTGGGTTCGGCCTAAAAATACTGGAGCCACGACAGAGATGGCCATGGACCACAACTCCTAACCCCAGCTCTCTATCAGCCGGAACTAAGACTTCACCGGACGCTACCTGGGCCCTGAGGACCCTGCCTGTGACCGAGCCCGCTTTCTCCACACTCCCTCCGTCGTTTCGATCCACCACACGGCATCTCAGGCACAAGGTGCAGAAAACGAGGAGGGGGTGGGGGCAGTCGCGGCCTCAGATTCTAGATTCTGAGCCTCCCGGGGCTGCTGACTCACCTGGGTCAATTCCCACTCCTCATCCTTGGGGACTTGGCTGTTTTGGCCAGTGAAGTGACAGCTCCGCAGGCCCAGAGTGCCGGCACTGGCGTGCAGACACAGCTGCTTCGCGATGTTATGGCGCAGGTCCCTCTGGGTTGTGTACTCAAAGTACTAGGAGTCAAGACAAGGGGAGGCGGAGAGTTTGCCCACTACCTTCCGGGGCCAACCGCCCTAAGATTCCAGCCAGAGATGGCCTTTGAGGGAAGAGAGTGACTGAGTGCCAAGACTGCCGCGATCCCCGCGCCACCTTTGGGTCTCTTACCGTATCGAGGCTTTACCGGAATAATCGTGGCTTAAGATTTTTTCTTTACAATCATTAAAAACTGAACTCCATTTTACATGCGATCTGTGAGATCGTGGGCTTGATATGCTAGTTCCTTGGTTTAAAATTAAAAAAAAAAAAATGCTCGCCAACGTACCACCTCAAATCATCACGCAGGCCAGCGGTACAGGAAATGGCTTATAATGATTTTGTTTGGATTGCGTATGTTGGCAGCCTGTTCCGTGTCCCTTGCCTTGCTTTGGCTCCGTGTCAGGTGCCTCTTACTTACCAAACACTGAGGGACTGGGGGTGGGGGAGGACTGAGGACTAGTTATTGCTCAGGGAAGCTCTGGGCACTGGAAAGCACGGGGTACACTCCCAGGATGCCAGGTTATTGTGACATGTCGGTAGATGGTTGTTTTGGGGTCGCTGCTGGGTGACAGTATCAGAGCGGTAGCTTCTGGGCAGGGGAGGCTTTGAAGCAGAGTGCGGGGGAGAGCAAGTGCTCAGAAAGTTTCCACAGTTCCTCTCAAACTTCGCTCGGTAGCTGGCACCCTCCAGAAGGCCTTCCTGATTGACAATCGTCCCCTCCCACTCCCTCTCTAGCACCTACCACTGATGCCCAGTGCTCCTCAGATGTCCCTGCTTCATCCTTCAGACCTTGTCTGCCTGTATCATATATTCCCCCTTGGACTGGGAGCTTTCTGAGGGCAGGGGTGGTATCTCCTCCTTTCCCTGGATCTCCCCGACCCCAGTCCTCCGGAAAGGATGATTCTGAGCGGAGAAAGGGGTCTGTGAAAAGAGGAGTTGTTCAAGAAGCAGGCTTCTCTGGGGCCTGCCTGGTAAGGTGCGGTTGCGTACCTGGTTGCCACCAAGGCCGTGGCAGGTGTACATGATGAGGGGTTTCCCCCCATGGTTGTTCTCACCCACATCCAGGCACTGATCGACGCCAAGGTTCCTGATCTGCAGAATGGTGAGGACAGAGGGGAACGAGGATAACACAGTTAGGAATTTTCTGGTGTGCGGTGTGGGGCTCAACTGGAATAAATGTGCAGGGCTGGATTTCCCCTCTGTGATTTTCCTCCTCTGCTCATCAACCCAGATGCCAGGAGTTCATAGCGAAGTGAGGTGCTTCACCTAAAGGCTGGGCACAGTCAGGCTGGGCAAGCTCCTGGGCTGCCAGGTCCCTGGAAGAAGCCCCTCAGCACGTGCGAATTTCCTTATGAGCAATGGTTCTCAAAGTGGGATCCCCAGACTGTCAGTGCCACCTGAGGACTTGTTAGAAACGGAAACTCGGGGCGCCTGGGTGGCTCAGTCGGTTAAGCGTCCGACTTCGGCTCAGGTCATGATCTCGCGGTTCGTGAGTTCAAGCCCCGCGTCAGGCTCTGTGCTGACAGCTCAGAGCCTGGAGCCTGTTTCAGATTCTGTGTCTCCCTCTCTCTCTCTGACCCTCCCCCATTCATGCTCTGTCTCTCTGTCTCAAAAATAAATAAACGTTAAAAAAAAAAAAAAAAAAAAAAGAAAAGAAACGGAAACTCTCAGGCCCCATACCAGTCCTACTGAATCAGCATTCTGTGTGTGTGTGTGTTTGTGGGGGGGGGGGGGGGGACAGAGGGAGAGAGAGAGAGAGACTGAGGGAGAGAATCCCAAACAGGCTTCGTGCTCAGCATGGAGCCCGATGTGGGGCTCGATCCCGCAACCCTGGGATCACAGCATGAGCCAAAATCAAGAGTTGGATGCTCAACTGACTAAGCCACACAGATGTCCCAGCAATCTGTGTTGTAACATGCCTTCCAGGTGATTCTGATGCAGGTGAATGTTTGAGAACCACTGCTTATGGGCTGTTTCCCCCTTGCAAGGTTTGAGCTATCTCTAGAAGCCCCAAAGTGGCCTTCCAGTACTCCTTTGGATAAAGGAGTGTTGAGAATAAAAATCAATTCTTGTTTGCCATCCGTCTGTGGGGTAAGTGGTCTTGGACCACTCCCGGGGCTTCTGTGATGATGGGTGGGCAAGCTGGTTTTTAAGACTTACAGCTCCGTAGAAGGTGGGCTTAAGGTCGGGAACAAACATCTCTGGGTAGATGTTGTGCAGGAACCAGGAAAAGTTGCGACAATGTAGTCGTTCCTTCAGCTGCAGTCGTTCCGAAATGTCACCGAAGGATTTCTGTCAACCGAGCCAGCCCCCAAAGGGTGAGTACCACCAGCCTTGACCTTCTTGTATGGTTGAAGTAGGCAAGAGTTTCTGGGGCCACTTTCTCCCAGAATGGGTCTCCTGCTCATCCCTGCTCAGATCCTGTTGGGGCTACTGGCTTAGCCCCACATCTAAACCCAAGCTCCCTGTCTTGGCTTTCGGATGCCCACCCATAGCTCCCTTCCTCCTGCATCTCCTGACTTTCCTATCAGTTTTCTCCCAGACCTCAATTCCAAGCCTCTCAGAGCAAAGCCCTTCTTAAAATGCCAAGACTCTAGGCGGGACCAACAAAAGCTCCTCCCATTCACTAGCCTTCAAAATCTGGCCTCTCTGGGCTCTAGCTCACAGGGTCTGAGGGGTAAAGGGAGGCACCAGATGGTAGCGATGGGTGGGCCTCCACCACTCAGCCCTTGACTATGGTCTGGGATTCTGCATTTCTCTTCACCCAAACACGTCCCGAGCACCATTTCCTCTCACCTCTTGGGCCATCTTTGCTGCCTGCAGATTTCTCCGATAGAAGATCTCCTTGTAGCTATCCATCCAGACCTCAGCCAGGCGCACTTGGTTGCGAGCAATGACACCGATGCCCTTGGGGAAGGTGTGAGGGCTCTTGGTGCGGAACACGTGGCCTACCACAGAGCAGGGGATGATCTCCATTTGGCCCCCACACTGCCACACCTGCCACAAGAGGACACAAGATCGGGCCTTCAGGGGAGTAGTGGGTCACTGTCCCCTCCCCCAAGTAGCTCTGTTCTATTCCCAGGGTACTAGGGTCCCAGGTCTAAGAACTCAGGGCAATGTTGCTCTCTCTCCTAAGGCGGGGGGGGGGGGGGGGGGGGGGAAGAACATTGACCAGGATTCTTCCCTAGGCCGTGACTATGCAATTCCTAGCTCTAGTGTTAGTTCAACTCCGATTTAAGCAAATGGATATTTGTGGGGTCCTGAGGGTTGTCAGGGCCCACTTTAGAGAAAGGACAGTCGCCTGACTTTGTGTCTGAATACCTCCTCTAAGCTCTAGGCACTTGGCGTGTTGACCTGGGAATGCTGAGTTTATCCGCTCACCCAGGTGTTACTGAAAACTCAAGCTCCCTCAAACCAAGAGGCTTGTGACCCATCAGAGCCCTGGTGCATCAATCATAGCAAGGGTAGTCAACTCCCGGGTGCGCTGTGGTAGTCGCCCGGACTTCTAGCACATTAGCTGCCTAGGGAAGAGACTGAACAGAGATCTGAGGCTCATGGATGAACCTGCAATCAGAATCTTCTGATTCTGGTGACTGACCTGGCGACCCTTCTCTATGCCAGTGGGCTGGTTTAAGACATCCCTCCCACCCGTGTCCTCTCTTTTTTAGGTTTTAGATTAGTAAGCATGTTGTTATTCGTTTTAGTATAGCAGCGACAGAGTTCCATGCCCACAGTCACAGTCACACAGGCATCAATGATGTGATTAATCTGTGCAGGCACGGCGAGAGGTGACTTCATGAACGAGCTCATCTACTTGCTAATTACCTCTCCCCCGGTGCGGGGATCTGTGTGGATTTCACGGAGAGGAAATTCTTTCCTCCTAACCTAGTCCTGAGTTGCCTTATTCCTGGAATCACTCAGAGTTCTGGGGTCCACGAGAGTTTGGGCCATCACCTTCAGTAACACAGAGCTTGCTGAGCAGAGGGTAGGAAACTTCCAAGGCTACCAGGGCCTGTGCCCTCTAACCTGGAAAGGGAAACCCGACTTTTCCTGAGAAAGGACAGCGACTGCTGACTGCCCTGTTCCACCTCCATGCTCACACTTTTCCCACAGACCTCACAAAAGATGTCTCCAGTCCCCAGGTGTCCAGGTCCTTTACC
Source organism: Neofelis nebulosa (assembly GCF_028018385.1). Classification (NCBI taxonomy): domain Eukaryota; kingdom Metazoa; phylum Chordata; class Mammalia; order Carnivora; family Felidae; genus Neofelis; species Neofelis nebulosa. The sequence goes on along the minus strand of NC_080789.1, from coordinate 64,461,661 downwards.
ACTAGTAGCCCTTCTCTCTGAGGAGGTCTGCCCAGTAATTTGGCCCACGTTGTCCAATCTGATTGCCACGGACGGGGGTGGGGGAACCGAGGAAAGGGGACGGACACCAGGACAGGAAACAGCCACCCTTCTAAGTCCACCTCCAGATGTGATATCCCCGAGGCTGCCGCTGCCTGAGAGACAGGGCCTCAGGCTGTCCCCCCGGGGACACCGTGGCTCCCCCATGAAGCCCTCTTCACTCTCACCCGGAAGGACATTTCCACGTTCTCCCCTCCCCAGATCTCCATCTGATTATCATAGGTACCGATGTGCTCAAAGTAGGACTTGGAGATGGAGAAGAGGCCGCCAGCAAACGTCGGGGATCTGGGGAGACAGAGGGAGAAGCATCTTTTGGCGGGGACGACGCGTAGAAGCCTGGGGCGGAAAGCTGAGGACCCGGTGTTAGCTAAAGCCCGGCCACTCCCCGCCTCCTTTCTTCCTTCCTGGGATATGCAGCCCCTCTTCCATGGACTCATTCCTTCAGCAAATATTTACAGAGCTCTGTTGTGTTCTCTCCACCTTCTGGGACCAGGTCAAGGAGAGATGTGATTATCATCACTCCTTCTGAAAGGCACTGATGCGTTCGTTCAAGGTAGGATCTATTAAGCACCGGCCACCAGGGCCCAAGTGCACGTTAGTCACGCAGCCTAGAAAGCTCTGTCTGAGAGCTCAGTCTAGAAGCAGACGGCAGAAGCACCATTGTCTGCTTTGGGGCAGCAAAGTTCCTAGAGCACAGTAGTAACTCCGTTATCAGAAGCTGGGTGAAATGGTCTTTGGAAATAGGATTCAAACCATGAATGAACGAATATGACCTGGATGGACCCCCTCCTGTTTCAGAATCCCCGGTCCTTTCTAGGGATTAGAAAGGCGTGCTAGTAGGGCCTAGTCCTTCCGCACCAGAAATTTTAGCTTTCGGGAAAGCTGCCGGCTGCTTTGAACAAAGGAAACCGGTAACAGGTGCTCCTGGAAACAGAGTAGGAAGTGAGGTGAAATTAAGCTCAATTTGGACTAACGAGAGCATTTGGAGGTTCCAAGGAGCTTCTGGCTTTCAGACAAAAGCAGGGAGGTACAGATCCACTGTAGGGGAAATTGGTAGAAACGTCCCATTTCTAGAATTCAGATACCACGTTGCTCATAAGACAGGCGGGGCCAAGAGTTGAAGGCAGGGTCGGAGCCTGAGGAAGACAAGGGCAGGAGTCTATATATAATCACTAGCTGTTGGCATCTGCACCCTGGCCAGCCTGGCTTGGATAGGGCTTTGCTGCCCTCAGTGGGTGGCTCCATGTGCTACAATCAAGCAGAAAGATCCTAAAACCTTCTCTATCCACCTAGAACCTATCAAGGTGCTTTATATGCAGCAGGGGCTCAGTCAGTGCTCACTGGACTGATTGGTCAAGGAGCCTGACCTTAGTGTTACCCTATGGATGCTCTTGCCACCCTGAAGTAGGAGTTGGCTCCCAGAGCCACTTTCTGGAAGGACTTTCAATCAGGAGTCATGCTCAGGCAGGCCTTCTGTCACTGCTTCTGACCTCTCCCAGACATCCTAAGCCATCCCAAGTAAGGCCCGGAAAGCCTCAGAAAGCCCTGGGACTCAGGTGAGCACTTCGGAGCTAACCTACTTCTTCTTGAGGGTCTCCCTCAATTTATTTATTAAAATAAAATAAACTTGTGGTCTCTAGCAACACAACCAGCAGTCCGGAGAGGGAAGGACAGGAGGTGAATGAGGGGCAGACCCAGCTGGGCATTAAACAGAGGGTAAACTTTTAAGCATCCACCCTATAGCTCAGGGGTGGGCAAACTATGGCCTATGGGCCAGAGCTGGCCTGGCTTCACAAGGCTCTGGGCAAAGAAAGGTTTCTACATTTTTAAATGGCTGTTAAACGAAAGCAAACGAACAACAACAAAAAACCCCCAAACCAACAGAGAGTAACGTGCAACAGACTGCATGTAGCTGGAAGGTCCTAAACTATACGCTATCTAGCCCTTTACCAAGAAAGTTCAGGACAACTGTACCCAACTGCAGAACACTTGTCCATTTTCTTTAAATACGTTTTCAGTCTTTTCAAAGGTAGTGACCTACAAGGGCTATTCAACAGTGACCTCTACCCACCGTCTCTCAGCACCTCTGCAGGCGCCAGTCACAGCCTTCCACATGTGGGGAGGAATAAACAGAGGACCTACAGAAAGCCTTCGGTCAGCGCCTGGCACACACTAAGTGGTGAGGAAGAGCAAGCAGCTACGGTGTGAGGCAGCGCGCGGTGTTGCAGTTAGCAGCATGGGCTTCGGGTCAGGCCGGCCCCAATGGCTTTCCTATTCCACCAACTGCTAGCTGCCTAATCTGAGGCTGATTGCTCATCACTAGGAGCCTGTACAACAGCCCGTACCCACCTCAGAGGGGGTGAGGATTAAGGAAAATATGTCAAGTGCTTCCTAGAGTGCCTGATAAATGTGGACGTAAGACGGTCCAGGTCCCCCAGGGCCGGCGTGGGGCTCAGCAGGCCATGGTCCTTACTTGATGGGGTAGGTCTCATCTTTGCGCCTCTGCTTCTCATGTGCGGGCAGAGCCTCCCAGCCAAAGGTCAGACTCCAGTCAAAGTTGCCACGGCTGTGGACCCTGCCCCTCGGGACGGGCTTGGAGAACTCGAAAGTGTTTAGGTCGATGGTGACGATGTCTGGGCTCACCACCACTGTCTCGTCCTCAGCAATGCGAGCCAGGAGGGGCTCCAGCCAGCCATGGAAGCACTCGCCTGCAAGCCGGGACCGGGAGACAGCAGTCAGGGTCACACCCAGCCACGCCCAGGCCCCACGCCCGCAGGGAGACTCGGGAGGACGAGAGAACCTTCCACACACTCCCTAGTGTTAGAGAAACATAGGCAAGCTCCACAGCTATAGGAAGCGGAGAGAGGTCTTCCGAGACCCTCCTCTCCGGCCCCCGCCCCCAACCAAAAGGCGAAGGTAACTCTGAAGAGAAGGATGGAGGGCTGGCGGGGAGTAACATGGTCAACTCAAACGATCCAAAGCACAGGGAAGGCCCCAGATGGGTGACTTCAGGGTTTCTAACTATCCACTGTGTGGATTTCAGAAGGGGGTGTCTCCTGTCCCAGAGGGACCGCACCCCAAGCTCCAGCTCCACTTGTGGAATAATAATCCCTTTCACTTGTCTGGCCCTTTGAGATCTTCAGGGAACTGCATAGATTACTTTATTTGGACTTTGGAATAGTAAATCTGTTGGTGAGTAAGGTCGACATCCTCGTTCCCACTTTACAGATGAGGAAACTGAGGCGGTTAGTGACAGAGTCAGAAGGCAAGCCCAGGTGTCCTGACTCCCAGTCTAGAGCTTTCCCTAATACATATCACCACTTCTAAGGAACAATTTCTTTCCAGACAATGACGGGGAGGTGTTTGGGTTTGGGGCAATGGGGGGGGACCTTTTTGTCCCCATGTGGCCCTGCGGGAAAGCTCCACACAAACCGCTTCCCAGGGGTGACGGGAGGCCTGAGGGGCTGAGCTCAGAATGAGGTACAGAGCAAGCAAGGGAGGGAGAGAGGAGTCTGGGGCTCCAGAGCACAATGCCGGCAATTGTGGGGTCACCGTTGTTTTAAGGCCATGGGTGCCTGCTGATTAAACATCCTTGGGATTGGGACGAGAAGAGGGCACGAGAAGCCGAAGTGAATCCCAAGCCACCTCCAGTCCCAGAACGGCAGGGGCCTCGGGGATGCCCCGGCCCTGGCTCCTCGGTCCACCAGGGGGCGGGGGAGGGGAGCAGACACTCCCCCACCCCCACCCCCTACCAGGTCCCCCCATACTCACAGTGGGCGTCCAGGAAGGTGAGCACCTCCGCCTGCGCCACGCTGGCGCCCAGCAGTCGGGCAGTGATCAAGCCCTTCCGCTCCTCCTGCCGCACCACCCTCACGATCTGCAGCTTCTTTACGTACTGCTCCAGTTGTTCCTTCAAGTACTCTGGAAGGGACGGGGGCATCGGTGCCAGCTCACTGCCGTGTGGCAAACCTAACCCCCCTGTGAGCGCCAAGCCAGGCGCTTTCGGGCCCCCAGCAGGCCTGAACCCCTATCGACCTAAGCAATTCCACGGGCGCCGAGGATGGGAGGGGGTGGAAGGAGGAAGTCCCGCGTGTGGCCAAGCAAACCCTGCCACCCCGAGCCCACCATGCGAGGAGACTGGCCGTGCCGTGCCGATCCTGTGCCTGTTGACCTAGGAACCTTCCCTAACCTCTGAGACGGGGCCTCCGAGCTGTGTTTCTTTGGTCTCAAATCACGTTTAAACTTCTGACAGAGGCTCCCAGCTGCCCCTTGGTCTCTGCATCCTCTGGGTCACCCTCTCTGGGAACCGTGATTCCGGCCTCCTTTCCACACCTGGAGGTTGTGGCAGTCATGTCTCGGTATCTAGGACTCCCCGTCTCCCAGGCTCCTCTGAGTGAGCCGACAGGTAGAGCACACACCAATGTTGATTTCTGGCTTGCTGGATCAGCAGCCAGAATCGTACTCGAATCCTCCCTATTACCTGCTCTGCATGGAGGAATCTTTAAGAAGATGAAAGGACACTGAGCCGCTTTTCGATCCAATTTAAAAACCAGGTACCAAGGGCCGGCCCTGTGCTGGGCACAATGGTGAGCCTGTTGCCCAGGGAAGTGGCGATTACAGGGCAGGTAATCAGTGACCTGCCGGAGGTAGTGCAGGACTGGGGGGAGCCTGCAGCAGATGCAATCATCCTGGATTTGGGGAGAGGTGGGGAAGGCTCTCTGAAGGGAGGGAGGGACGGCTCTGCTGAGATCTCCAGTTCCTTCTGAGTGCGGGCTTACTTCACGACCCTGTTATCCATTCGGAAATCCTCAGGGCTTTAAAAGTAGCTCTATTCTGAAACAATCCATCCTGAAACCTATTCCAGGTCCTCCTTATGTCTTATTAACTGCTACACTGCAGCGGCCTACAGTTTCAGAAGAGGAGGTTGAAGGCAGACGTGACAGATGAGTGTGTCCTTTCTGTTTTGGGCTGTGGGATCAGCCCAGGGCTTAGGCCTTGCTTTACATGCAGTGTTATACAAATTGTGGGGCCCCAAGTCAATTTTGGGGGTGTGTGATTGATATCTCTCTCTCTCTCTCTCACACACACACGCGCGCTATGCCCCAATACCTGAGCGCCTACTATGTGCCAGTCATTGAACTAGGTGCTTGCACGTTGACTTTCTTACTTAATCTTTTCTACGAAGATTAAAATGTTCTGAAAGATGGAGTACTGTCCCTGATGTTTATAAGTCAAAATTAGCCTCATTCGGCAGCTCGGGTCTAGCACTCACTCAGCAAACACATGCTAACACACTGCCCAGGTGTCAGACATTATCCAGGGCAAAGTCGGGCCTGGTGCGGCTCTTGCCCTCAAGGGGCTCCTAGACTCATCATCTAACCATAGCCCCAAGGGTCGGCTCTAACAGGAAGGAGGAGGGAGGAACCCCAACCAGGAGCCTCACCTTCTCAGCATGGCTGATGTTTCCCCTTAGGGCTTAACTGTGCTCAGAGGAAGTTCATGGTGGTGGAGATAACCCAAGGACAAAACATCACAGGAAGTGGGTTTTGTGGTAAGAGACTGCAAAGTGCTGAGCTGTGAACCCCACGGGGTGCTGAGCTCTACAAAGCCCTGCGCCCACGCCTTCCTTCCAGTCTCAGGTGGCTAGGCTGGACCTGGGGAGTCTGAGCATCACCCTCAGGCCCTTCTAGGGGTGGGAGACAACTCCCCTCCTTCCTGGCATACCCTTGGACCCACTGGACACATGCCCCAGAGAGGAGTATAGCAGAGCTCAAGGTGGAGACGCAGCTGAGCCCATCCATACTCTCTTACGTCCCCTAGACGTTATCCTCCTAATTCAGGTTCAAAACCACACCACCCCAACCCAGCTCCGTTCCTCATGGCTGGAGTCTATGAGACCCCTGTGACCTCTAACACACCTGCCTGACTCAGTCCCATGGTTTGAAATACCATCTCTCTGCAGATGGCTCCTAGGTCTTTTTCTCCTGGCCCTGGCATCTTCACTTGGGTGTCTAACAGAACCACAAACCTAACACGCCCAAAATGAAACTCCAGATTTCCTCCCCTCTCTAGTCTCCCCACGTCAGCATGTGGTAGCGGCATCTCTCCAGCTGCTTCAACCTAGGAGTCATGCTGGACTCTTCCCTCCTCTCACCCACCACAATCAGTGCATCAGCCAGTGCTGCCAGTTCTTTCTCTCCACCCCCACGGTCACCCCAGCAATGATGTCTTAGCTGGTCTCCTGGCCTCTGCTCTACACCACTCTTTCCAGTCATTCTTGACATGACAGCCGCAGTGAGCAGCAGAGTTATGTCTTCAAACTATAAATCAGATCATCGCACTGCTGGGGCTTAAAATTGCACTTAAAGGGGTGCCTGGCTGGCTCAGTTGGTGAAGTGTGCAACTCCTGATCTTGGGGTTGTGAGTCTGAGCCCCATGTCGGGTGTAGTGCTTACTTAAGAAAAAAAAAATGCACTTAAAAACAAATCTGAACAGTATGGGGGCTCCTCAAAAAATTAAACACAGAATTACACAAGATCTAGCAAAGGGTGGATGAATCAATAAACAAATGTGGTATATACAAGCAATGAAACATTCAGCCTTTAAAAGGAAGGAAATTCTACCATAATCAATTGAGATTTACCCCAGGGATGCAAGGATGGTTCAATATATGCAAGTCAATCAACAAGATACACCACATTAACAAAAAGATGGTTAAAAATCATACAGTCATCTCAATAGATTCAGAAAAAACACTTGACAACATTTAATGTCTACTCATGATAAAAATTCTCAACTAAGTCAGTAGAGAGGGAATATACCCCAGCACGATAAAGACAATACATGACAAACAGACAGCTGACATTACACTCAATGATGAAAAGCTAAAAGCTTTTCCCCTAAGATCAGGAATAAGACAAGGGCACTCTCACCACTTTTACTGCACACAGTACTGGGAATCCTAGCTGCAGCAATTAGACAAGAAAAAGAAATACAAGACATCTAGATTGGGAAGGAAGAAATAAATCTGTCACTGTTTGCAGACATGATATTGCATATAGAAAACCCTAAAGATTTCACCAAAAATCTATCAGAACTGATAAGGGAATTCAGTAAAATTGTGGCACACAGAATCAATAAACAGAAATCTGTTCTGTTTCTATACACTAATAATGAAATAGCAGAAAGGAAAATCGAGAAGACAACCCCATTTAACACTGCAACAAAAAGAACAAAATATCTAGGAATAAATTTAACAAAAGAGGTGAAAGACGTGTATTCTGGAAACCATCAGACATTGTTGAAAGAAATCAAAGATGACACAAATAAATGGAAAGATCTACCATGCTTATGGGTTGGAAGAACTAATACTGTTAAAATGTCCCTACTACCCAATGCAATCTTCATTAAAATACCAAAAGCATTTTTTTCACAGAACTAGGACATATAATTCTAAAATCTGCATGGGACCGCAAAAGATCTCAAATAGCCAAACCAATATTGAAAAGAATAACAAAGATAGAGGTACCACAATTCTAGATTTCAAACTATACTGCAAGCGATTGTGTTCAAAGCACAAAAACAGACACATAGATCAATGAAACTGAACACAGAGCCCAGAAATAAACCCATGCTTATATGGTAAATCTGTGACAAAGGAGGCAAAAATATACAGTGCAAATCAAATAGTCTCTTCAATAAATGGTGTTGGGAAAGCTGGACAGCTACATGCAAGAGAATGAAACTGGATCGCTTTCTTACACGGTACACAAAAATAAAATCAAAATGGATTAAAGACCTAAATGTGAGACCTGAAACTATAAAACTCCTAAAAAAAAGACACAGACAGTAATCTTTTGGACATCAACTTTAGCAATATTTTTCTGGATATGTCTCCCCAAGCAAGGGGAACAAAAGCAAAAATAAACAAGTGGGGCTACATGAAACTACAAAGCTTTTGCACAGAGAAGGAAACCATCAACAAAATGAAAAGGCAACCCACCGAAAGGGAGGAGATATTTGCAAATGATATATCCAATAAGGAGCTAATATCCAAAATATATAAAGAACTCCTATACCTCAACACCAAAAAACCAAATAATCTGATTGATTAAAAGTGGGCAGAGGACCTGAATAGACATTTTTTCCAAAGACAGATGGCCAACAGACATATGAAAAGATACTTAACATCGCTACTCATCAGGGAAATGCAAATCAAAACCACAATGAGATATCACCTCACACCAGTCAAAATGGCTAGTATTAAGAAGACAAGAAGTAAGTGTTGGTGAGGATGTGGAGAAAAGGGAGCCCTTAAACACTGTTGGTGGGAATGTGCACTGGTGTAGCCACTATGGAAAACAGTCTGGAGATTCTTCAAAGAACTAAAAATACAAGTACCAAATAATCCATTAATTCTACTTCTGGGTATTTACTTGAGGAAAACAAAAACACGAATGCACCATTATTTGTGGCATTATTTACAATAGCCAACATATATATGGAAGAAACCTAAATGTCCACTGAATGATGAATGGATAAAGATGTGGTATATATACATAATGGAATGTTGCTCAGCCATAAACAATCATGAAATCTTGCCATTCGTGATAACCCAGACGGACCTAGAGGGTATCATGCTAAGTGAAATAAGTCAGTAATAGAATGCTAAGTGAAACACTAATTTCACTCATGGGGAATCTCAAAATCAAAACAAACAAACAAACAAACAAAACAACAGTAACAAAAAAGAGAAAGACTCATAGATACAGAGAACAAACTAGAGATTGCCAAGGGGAGAGGGGTAGAGGAACAGGTGAATAGGTCAAGAGGATTAAGAGGTATAAACTTTCAGTTATAAAACAAGTCACAGAGATGAAATATAGCATAAGGAATATAGTCAATAATATTGTAATAAATTTGTGTGGTGACAGATCGTAACTATGCTTATTGTGGTGAGCATTTCATAATGTGTATAATTGTCAAATCACTATGTTATAAACCTGAAACTAACAAAATATTCTATGTCAACTATACTACAATTAAAAACTTAACAAGGAAGGAAATACTGACACATGCTTAAACACGGATGAATCCTGAAGACACTATGCTAAGTGGAATAAGCCAGAAACAAAAGAAGAGATAGTGAATAATTTCACTTACGTGAGATACTTAGAGTAGTCAAATTCATAAAGAAACAAATGTAGAATACTGGTTGACAGCAGTTGGGGAGGAGGGAATAGGGAGTCACTGTCTCATGGGTACAGAGTTTCAGTTTGGGAAGACGAGGGAGTTCTGGTGATGGACGGTGGTGATGGTTTCACAATAATATGAAGGTATTAAATGCCACTGAATGGAGGGGCTCCTGGGTGGCTCATTCAGTTAAGTGTCCGACTTCGGCTCAGGTCACGATCTCATGGTTCGTGAGTTCGAGCCCTGCGTCGAGCTCTGTGCTGACAGCTCAGAGCCTGGAACCTGCTTCGGATTCTGTGTCTCCCTCTCTCTCTGCCCCTTCCCCACTTGCACTCTGTTTCTCTCTGTCAAAAGCAAATAAACATTAAAAAATATTTTTTAAATGCCATTGAATGGCACACTTAAAAATGGTTAAGATGACAAATTTTATGTTATGCATATTTTACCACACATACACGCATGAAAAATCCAAACACTGACCACTGTTTACAAAGGTCTTGGGATTCAGTTTTGCTCATCTTTTGAGCTCACTTCGTACCAGTGTTCTTTTTGTCTCCTTGCTCACTTCTCTTCAGCCACGCTTGTCGTATTTCTGCCCTATTAACACACCTAGGCTGAAGGCCTTTCGACTGGCTGTTCCCTTTGCACGGGACCAGAGTAGCCTTTCCTGGCTACCTTGACTAAAAGAGCTCTGTGATTATTCACAAGCTCATTATCCTGCATCTTTTCTTTTTTTTTCCCCTCTAATTTCTTCATAGCCCTTATTACCCGAAATTATTTATTTTCTGTCTTTCCCATTAAAAACGCAAGCTCTAGGGGCGCCTGGGTGGCTCAGTCGGTTGAGCAGCCGACTTCAGCTCAGGTCATGATCTCTAGGTCTATGAGTTCGAGTCCCGCGTCGGGCTCTGTGCTGGCAGCTCAGAAGCCTGGAGCCTGTTTCGGATTCTGTGTCTCCCTCTCTCTGTCCCTCCCCCATTCATGCTCTCTCTCTGTCTCAAAAATAAATAAACGTTAAAAAAAAAATTAAAAAAAAAAAAAAAAAAAGCAAGCTCTAGGGGCACCAGGGTGGCTCAGTTGGTTAAGTGTCTGACTTCAGCTCAAGTCGATCTCATGGTTCGTGGGTTTGAGCCCCACATCAAGCTCTGCACTGACAGCACAGAGCCCACTTTAGATCTTCTGTCTTCCTCTCTCTCTGCACCTCCCTCACTCATGCACACACACGCGCTCTCTCTCTCTCAAAAAAATAAAATTAAATTAAAATAAAATAAAATAAAATAAAGGGTGCCTGGGTGGCTAAGTCAGTTAAGCTGTGGACTCTTGGTTTCAGCTGGGGTCGTGATCTTGCGGTTCCTGAGTTCAAGCCCCACGTTGGGCTCTGTGCACATAACACAGAGCTTGCTTCAGATCCTGTCTCCCTCTCTCTGCCCCTCCCCCACTTGTGCTCTCTCCCTCAAAAATAAAATGTTAAAAAAATTTAAAAAAAAGAAAAAGTGAGCTCCAAGAAGATAGAGACCTTGCCAACCTGTTCACTGCTGTACCCCCATGGCCTGGTACAGGGTCTGGTGCCTGGTAGATAACTAAAAAAAATACTTATTAAGCAAATCAGTGAATGCTGCCTTTATTTACTGTTTTCTTGTGGGCTGTCCCCCTCTTCCTTGGCTTCTGAAAAATCTAGAAAAGAACAAGAGAAAGCCTTTCTTGTAGGGAGGACTTCCTCACTAATTTTTCCTATTTTGTTTTTATTCTGTGTTCATGCCTATCTGTGTTTTATTCAGCCTTGAATCTAACTGCAACTGGGAGGTTTTTCTTGATGAATCCATTTGGAAGGATAAAAGGAGAAGTAAACGAGTATGACACCCCGTGGGAATATCCTACAATTCACAGGTCCAGATAGAACATGTGGACACAGGGCCGTACCTTCAAACTTAAACCAAGATTCGCTGTCGGCCGCTTTCCATTTCCAGGTGTAAGGAGTAGACTGGCAGATGAAATTAACATGTGGAAACAGAATTTCTTTATGGGCAGAAACGGAAGAAAATATGGAAATGGAAACCTTCCCAGAAAATCCAGGACATGGAGTTACTACGGAGAAGTCTTCTTGTAGTATAAAACAAGGACAGAGGTAGGAGATAAAGGTGATAAAGCAACTTTACCTGTTGAAATACACACCTGAAGTTGTAATTCAACTAAAATCAGAGGCTTTGAATAGTTTCTGACTTGCATTGCTTAGGAGTTTAGGAGGCCACGAGATGACCTGCTACTTCAGTTCTGAGAGGCAAGTGGAAGTGAGGGAACTCTTGGGCTAAACCAAAGTGCTCCCCAAATGTCTCCTTCCCTGGGCTTCGCAGTGTATTTCCTGACTTCGGGGCTGCCCTTCACCTGCTTCCCTTCCTACAGCACCCCCTGCTGCCCAACGGCACCTCCTAACTCCTCTTTCCGTGAGCAACTTGCTCACTGAGAGTCCTGTTCACTTCCTGACTCTCTGGGTCCTAAGTGTGTCTGATTTCCTCCCATCCATCTAGCAAATTCCCACAGGATGGAGGGGGGGGGAGGTTCTCTGCCCCCCCCCCCTCCCCGAGGGGCAGGGCAGGACTTTCAATATAGGGATGCCCGGTTGGGGGCACAGTAGACCCATGGGCCTCGAGGGCCAGTTTCGAGAAGCTTGTAGAGCGTGCCAGACCGGGAGTGGACCTGGCCGCTGACCTGGCCATGCAGGAATGAAATATGTGCCTGGGCTTCAGACTCCAAAGTGGGAAAGAAAAAGTTCCCCAGCCTGGCACCAGGCCTCATCTCCTGCACCCTAGTATCAAATGCCTGTATAGTCATGGCCATAAATCTGCTGCCAGGTGCCTGGGTAGAAGGGCAGGAGAGCATGGACATTGTGTTTCAGCAGAGACACAGCCCTTGTTTGTGCGTGTGTAATGAGAGCCAGTTAATCTGATCATACGGTCAAACACGGGAAATTGTATCCCACGGTGGACTGTGGAGATTTCTGACCACGGATCTGAGTTTCTTCCTTTTCCCCGCTGATCTGAATGTTGAAAGTATGTCTAAGAGTCCGAAAGCCCTCAGGGTGGAGTTGTTTATCGTAGGGTCCACAAATTCCCTGGAATCCCCTGCAAAAATGTGGGTGTGTGCACACTGACGTAGCAATTGTACACTATTCTAGGGAGGGGGCATAGTTTTAACAGATTCTCAAAGAGGCCAGGACGTAGAAAAATAAGAATGACTGCCTTAGTTTTTCAGGCAGGTGATTCTGAGATACTGGACCAGGCTCTGAGACAACCAGAGAGAATGGGAGCACGCATCTGGTGGCCGGCGAGGGGCAGGCCCTTTGGAGGAGCCACGGGGGTTACTGCAAAGTCCATCCTACCAGGCATAGGCTGCTGTGCCATTCATTCATTCATTCATTCATTCATTCATTCATTCATTCATTCTTCATCAGAGAGAGCACAGGCAGTAGAGGGACAGAGAATCTTAAGCAGGCTCCGAGCTCCACACCCAGTGCAGAGCCCGGCAAAGGGCTCAATCTCACAACCAGGAGATCATGACCTGAGCCGAAATCAACGGTCAGATGCTCAACCGACTGAGCCACCCGGCACCCCTGCTGTGCCCTTTAGACACCACCGATGCCAGGCTGGCCTGATGCTACTTGTCTTGCCTGGTCCGAAGGGTTGTCCTTTACGGACGCCCAACATTCTGGGTGGCAAGGTGAAACAGTTTGGAACTGCCACCGCATGTGAGTCAAGCTCAGCAGCTTCTGCAGGATGGGCAGCACAGGGTTGGGGGGAGAAGGGTTTCCTGTTCGAGAGGAAGGGCAGCTGGTCCACCTGCTCTCGCTCCAACCATTCCATTGCTACCGAGTTTCCCTGCAGGAATCTATCGAGATGCCCCTTCCATCTCTGCTAAACTCTTTGTTCCTCCCTTCTGGAAGACTGATCTCTAGCTCCTTGTCCACTAGACCCTCCCGTTGCATCCCTGAAACGGGCTCGGTCCTTGCTTTGTAAGTGCTGCTGCCAGGTGTCTGTTCTCCCCGGGGAAATGCGAACACCCTGACTCAGTGGGGCTCACACTCAGTTCCTTCTGCTGCCTTCCCTGGCCCTATTCCAATTTTTGGCATCAGTCCTACTCGAAGGCAGGAAGGAGACTGGGGAAGGTAAGCGGACAGCGGCTCTACTGGAATGGCCCCCGGGCACACACCGGGAAGTGTGGAATCAGTTCCTGCCCTTGAGAAGGGAGTGCGGGCCCTGGAGGCCAAGCTGGGAGAGCCACAGATGGCTGTGTGCCACAGGAGGAGGAGAAGATGCCCAGTGCCACAGTCCCTGTCCTCTTCTGGCCCATCATCCCACTCTCGGGTGACTCTAAGAACTTCCTCCCCGGAGTTGGGGTCCTCTGCCTCCCTTCCTGACACTTTCCCTCCCCCCAGAACGGCCACCCTTCTAAGACAAGGTCATTCTCCAGCTTAAACACCTTCACTGAGTCCTCGTTTTTTCCTAAATACTTTTAGCATGGCACCAATTTCAATGCAGCATCGTTTATAGTCATTTCCTACAACAAACCTAAGCTTCGGCCAAGGCAGACCTCTCAATTTTTCACAAACACACCTATGTCTCTAGAACATTCTGCTACGCCATTCTCTCTTCTAGAAATACCCTTCAGTGCCTCTTCTCTGCCTAGACACTCCTGCCTAAGGGCCCAGCTTCAATCTGGTCTCCGCTGTGGACGGTCCTCGGCATGCCACGCAGAGATAACATCTGGCTAGGTGCTCCCACAGCGCAGCGTTCCCATACAAAGGGTGAACCAAAACTAATGCTTACGGAGCCCTTCCTCGACACCAAGCACTCTTTGGCACATGGATTGTCTCATTGCTTCCCCATCTCTGATTCCTCGCCCAACATGTGAGGGAGTCCGCTGTCTTCATTTTCAGAAGAGGAAACGAAGGTTCGGAGAGGGTAAGTAAGTATCTTGCCCAAGGTCACAGAGCTAGGAAGAGTCAGGGCTAGGATCTGATTTCCTGGGTGTCAGACCCTCAAGTCCATGCTCTTTCATGCGTGTTAGGGCCGTGTTATGGGCCGTATGCCGCCGTGACTGGTGTTATAAGAGGCCATCTGACCTGTGGGGGTTGTTGGCCTTCTCACGGCAAGATCTGTCCCATGTCATTCGCCACTGCAGCCCCTCTGCCTAGGTCAGTGCCGGGCAGCGTATTCAGTGGCTGTCTGCGGAACTGCTTTGAAGGGTGCAAGTTTGGAGAGCAACCTCACCTACCTCTTACCAACTACCGCAAAGAGAGCTTCCGAGGTAGATTCTCCCAAGAGTAGAAGAGGAGTTTAGCAGGTAGGAGACAGCGGGGAAGGCCCATCCCCACCGTCTGCCCTGACTTCTCCCCGCATTTCTGACTGGGGGTTGGGCCTGGCAGCTCCAAGGGAGTCTTAGAAGCCAGAACTGCAAAGCTCTTGGAGCTCTTTGGCTGAAGTGGGAATAAAGTCCAGGCTCTAAGAATGTGGTCTACCTGCCCCCTGTCCCCTACCTTCCTTTCCCTCACCTGCCTTCTCCCTGCTCCTGGACTTCATGGTGAGCAGTGATGCCAGGCAACAGGTGGTGAGGGTGCCTGCTCCTTGGAGAGAACCTGCCCTCCTTCCCCGAGGACCAGGGGAGGCACTGGCCCCCTCCCCAGGGCCCCCTCCGGCCTTACCGTCGGTGCTGGCATCATCCACCAGTATGATCTCCTTCAGCAGGATGGCGGGGCTGGTGTGCAGGACGCTGTACACGGTTCGCAGCAGCGTGGACCAGGCCTCGTTGTGGAACACAATGATGACGCTGGTGGTGGGCAGTGGAGGGCAGCGGCGGAACTTCTGGTCGACACACCTGGACAGACGGAAGCATACAGATAGAGCTCTCCAGGTCCCCAGGAGTTCCAGGGGCAGGAGGGGTCTGTCCGTAGGTTTCCGTGAGCATCCTCTGCTCTCTGCTGCGCTTGGGCATGGCTGTTCCCTGTTCCTGGCTTACTTTGGTTTTCTACCTGCTCTGAGCCTCTGCACAGGTCCTAGCCGACCCACTCCAAAACCTGTCTGCCCCACAGCTGGCTCCGTGCACCAGCCGCGATGCGGAGGGGCTCCCCTGCCCGCCGCCCCCCCCCCCCCCCCCAACACCCGGCTTCTCTCATCTGCTCTAGGACGTCCCAGGGCTGACTCTCTCTTCCTCGGTAATGAGCGTACTGCATAGAGTGTAATCCAATCCAGAGGTCCCAGAGGGGAAGTAATAGAGAGCCAGTTTGACATCCGAGAAAGGCGACTACAATTTCCACACTCAAGGAGAGAATAAGGCTCTTCTCTTTGCAATGTACGGTTCTTCTCTAACCCATTTCCTCGTTAATTACCTGTCATCTGATGCTACTATCACACATGATTTCCTGTGGCCTCTTCTCCGCCTTCATCTACTCCAGCTACACTGGGCACGTGGCCACACCGCTGCCCTCCTGACATTCCGCCTTGGGTGGGAGTGGGAATGGGTGAATCCTGGATTATCAAGGAATCACGTGGCCTGACGGCCTCTCTTATCCCCCTCTGCGGGTCACAGAGATTTCTCATGGACCCTCCAGAAGAGCCTCCCCAACTTCCTCCACTGGCTGCCCTCATGCCCGACGCCCCTCCCTGCTGAGGAGCTCCCGAAAACTCCGAGTGGCTCCACCTTCTAGGACTAGAATAGCTGGTCCAAGTCCGAGGAACCCTAGGTTCACAGCCCGGAGGAACCCTGAACCTGAGGATGGGAGCTGCCACATGAGAAAAGGCCAAAAGGGTGTATAACTCTTGTGCTGGGAAAAAAACAACATCTTTGACTTAAGGGCGGTGTGAACACGGCCATGGCAGCCTCAGTGTGAGGTGGCCGAGCAGGGATCCAAGTACTGGTTCACTGCCCAGGACTGGAAGTATAAATGGCTTCCTATAAAGGTTGGAATGAATTCATGGCCCCGTGGGCCTTCATGGCAGGAAACCAGGAGGTGCTGGGACAGTCCTGACCATCTGGGCTGCCGTCAGGAAATGTCCTTTTCTCAGCAGCTCAGCGGCAGAGTGCTCCAGGCTCAGGCAGGCCTCAGCAGAGGGCAAGGCCACCGACTCCGCAGCCTGGAACCAGCCCTCCCAGATACCCTTGTGTCAGGCCCTGAGGCCCTCCTTCTGTAACCTGTCACTTTCATAACTGTAACTTCATAATTCATCATTTTACTCGCACAGTATCCCTGGGCCTCCGGCCTGACCACAATACCAACCACCAGCATAAGGGCACTGGCCAGGAAAAGAAGGGAGGGCTTAGAGGAAATCCTTGCCCACATGATAAGATCACCATCAGCTCTTTAACCTGGCATTTGGCCCGTGGCCATGACCATACCAGCCACGCTTTTGGCAGAGCCCTGGCCTCACCCCAGGACTTTGGGTGCTACTTACTCAGGGGGTCGGGTGTCCGGCCCCAGGGCCCTCTGCAGGGAGATCCGGTCACTGGCAAACGCATTGAAACAGTGTTTCTTATAGCCTTCTTCCTTCTCCTGGGTCTCCAGACTGGTCCACTTGTCCTTCTGAAATGCTTTTCCATCTGCCCCAGGGCTATTGGGATCCTGTGGTGGCCGTTCCCAGAAGGGCCTCAGCTCTGCTGGGGTATAGAGCCCAGGTAGGCAGGACCGGTTTATGGAGACCGGTGTCTCCTGGGGCTCTGGGGCCCGGATCTGGAGCTTAGGCATCGAATCTCGAAGGTTGTTCACGGCCCCCAGCATGAGGTCCAGAACATGGTCCTTCTGGCTCACCAAAGACTTCAGCCACGGTTTCTCTGTGGCCTGTTCCGTGCTGCTGACATCCCTGTGCAGGATGAAGAGAAAGAGCACGAAGGCACTGCCCACCATGGCCAGGCGCATGGGCATGTGGCGTCTACGGAGGAGACGCATCCTCGGGGACCGATGGGGACCCCGGCTGGGTCAGCTCTGAGTGCTGGGCCCGACCCTGGAAATAGCTTGATCTGTTGCGGTGGCCACACCTTGGGGCCTCAGCCTGAGAAGGGAAGGGATAAGAGAGAGAAATGAGCCAAGGCACAGGTGTGGAAGGGGCTCGAGGTTTGAGGCCAGGCTCTGTTGCTCAATGCTGACAACACCCTGGCCCAGTCACTTCACTTTTCTGTGTCTGACTTTACTCTCTCCATAGAATGAGGAGGCCAGACTCAGTGTCTCTTTCCTGCTCTAAGACTGTGCCATTCACGGGTCTAGGACACCGAGACTCTGCATGAAGAGGTTTAATCGACGTAACCACCTTGGGAAACAATGTGACATTATCAAGCAAAATCGGAAGTACACATCTATGACCCCGCAATTCTACTCCTGGTTTTACATCCCAGATAACCTCCTGCACACGAGCCAGGAGGCACGCGCAGGAAAGCGTCTAGCAGCGTTGCCTCAGATGGCAAAAAGGAGAAACAATCCAAGTGTCCATCCACAGAACGAATAAGTGTGAAATACCCATAGAACAGAGGATTCTACGGCAGTGACACAGGACGAGCTGCTTCCACAAGCAGCTACATGGTGTAATTGGTGAGTCAAAACAGCAGGTTGCAGAAAGATACATACGGTATGAATCCACTTACAGAAAATTCAAACACCTAAAACTAAACAATATACTGTTTATGAATACAAAAATGAACATGCAGCAGGGCGCCTGGGTGGCTCAGTCGGTTAAGCGTCCGACTTAGGCTCAGGTCATGATCTCGTAGTTTGTGAGTTTGAGCCCCACATCGGGCTCTGTGCTGACAGCTCGGAGCCTGGAACCTACTTCCAATTCTGTCTTCCTCTCTTTCACCTTGCCTACTCACACTGTCTCTCTCTCTCTCTCGAAAATAAATAAACATTAAAAAAAAATTTTTTTTTTTAAATGAACATGTGGTAAAGCTATAAAGAAAAATGAGGGGGGAAAAACCCTGAAGGAATAACAAAACCAAAATTTCTGGAGACGGAGGAAAATGTATGGGAACAGAGACGCACAGTGGACTTTTTTTAATTTTTTTTTTTTAATTTTTAAAAAAATCTTTATTTATTTTTGAGAGAGAGAGACAGAGTGTGAGCAGGGGAGGAGCAGAAAGGGAGACACAGAATCCGAAACAAGCTCCAGGCTCTGAGCTGTCAGCACAGAGCCAGACGCGGGGCTCAAACTCACCAACTGTGAGATCATGACCTGAGCCAAAGTCGGACGCTCAACCAACTGAGCCACTCAGGCGCCCCACAAAGCATTTTTTCTTAAGTGGATGGTGGCTGCTGGCTGCTGGTAGAACTGTTATTCTTTATACCCTTACATATGTTTTATAAATATTCTTTTCTATCTACTCATATTTAATTTTCTAATGTTAAGTTTTGAGAGAGAGAGAGAGAGAGAAAGTGGGTAGGAGGGTAGGGGAGTAGGGGAGGAGCAGAGAGAGGGGGACAAAGGATCTGAAGAGGGCTCCACGCTGACAGCAGAGAGCCTGATGTGGGACTTGAACTCACGAACCACGAGATCAAGTCCTGAGCTGAAGTAGGATGCGTAACTGACTGAGCCACCCAGGCACACCTATCTACTTATATTTAGTTAAAAACAAACAAACAAACAAACCCAGGGGCGCCTGGGTGGCTCAGTTGGCTAAGCGTCTGACTTTGGCTCAGGTCATGATCTCACGGTTCATGGGTTCGAGCCCCGCGTTGGGCTCTGTGCTGACAGCTCACAGCCTGGAGCCTGCTTCGGATTCTGTGTCTCCCTCTCTCTGCCCCTCCCCCGCTCACGCTCTGTCTCTCTGAAAAATAAACAAACATTAAAAAAAAACCAAACAAACCACAAAAAAAGCCCCGAAGGTTCTATAACATCTTCCAGACAGAGTTGGGCTTATGGGTTTACCAGCTTCTGTCCTCAGGCACGTGGTCCCATGGCTCAGAGGATGAGTGTTTGCCAAACTTTCTGTGGAGAACTCTAGATATTGGTGACAGTAGACCTGGGTACAAATTCTGTTCTGCCTCTTCTAGTAATAATAACACCTACCTTCTACAGTCGTTGTAAGGATTAAAGTACCATGTAATAATTCGTGGAAAAAGTTTAGCAGTCTCTGCACATAGCAAGTTCTCAAAAAGTGTTAGTTTCTGTTATTAGCATCTTGTGTGACCCTTGGACAAATTCATCTCTCTAAGGCTCAATTTCCTCATCTGTAAAGTGGGAGGTAACTAATACCTAACACACAGGGTCACCATGAAGATTAAATCAGCGATAATGTAGGTACAGTGCTCGGCAGAGTGCCTGGCACGTACTAAGCCCTCAATAAATGCTATCAATTATTTCTATTATTATAATTAATAAATCCCTGCTCAGCTTCCCAGCAATTATCCTTGAGTACCTGGTCCTTGGCCAAAGCCACACTCATTACCCGTAGCATGTCTTGTTGAAAAGTAATTCCAGTTGAGCTACTTAATGCTGTTATTTAAACACACAAGCTCCTTCCTGCCTGTGGAGAAAAGCCTCGTGTCTGGAGTCACTGGGATCTGTGGAATATGCATCCATCATGATCTCCAGAGGGAGCGGGGCTACACAGGTGGTTTTCTTTTACAACGTCAGATTCGACACCATCAGCAAAAGTCACATAAAACGAAACCTCTTTGAGCAACTGTTTTGTATCAGGAGTTGTCTAGGAGACAGGAGAGGAAATGTGTTAATTCCACCAGCAGTGATTGAATAGGGCAGGTACTCAGCCAGCCAGATCGGGGATGGCGAGAAGTGGGAGCTGATGCACTGAAATAAGAATATGCGGATTATGACCTGCGGAATGAGGTGGCCCAGGCCACCCACAAGGCGTCTGTAGGTAGCTCCCTCAGCATCTGAGGTCCCACTTGGGGGAAGTGAAACCCGTGGGGTTATTCTGATTGAAGGCTGAGTTTCTACACACCCACACAAAGGAAGCAGAGGCACAAGATTTGTTATTACTTACAGGTCCCAGAAGCGAGGGGGCGCAATGAGCCAGGGGGAAGGGCTGTCCTCTGTCTAGGGTCACCAGGAAGCAGGAGACAGACATAGCTAGCTAGCACCTATACTTAAAGGCGACCGGGGCAGAGGTCACTATCTTCTCCCAGGCTTAACTCTAAGTAGTTATTATTTTTTTTAATGTTTATTTTTGGAAGAGAGTGGGAGCAGGGGAGAGGCAGAGAGAAAGGGGGACAGAGGATCCCAACTGGGCTCCACGCTGACAGCAGAGAGCCTGAGGTGGGGCTCGAACCCAGAACGGTGAGATCATGACCTGAGCTGAAGTCGGATGCTCAATGGACTGAGCCACCCAGGCGCCGCCTAAGTGGTCATTTTAAAAGGTGCCCTGCTAAAAGCAAAGTGGGAACTTTTGGCAGGCATCCTAAAGTCGAGTCCTTATCTAAATATCCAGGCTGTGGATGTGAGTAGGGTTATCATACTGTAAAATGCCAAGGCAGCAACTCAGAAAAACAAAGCCTTCTTTCTCCAAAGTTGTTTTTCGCATCACTGTGGGGAGGCAGAGATGGGCAAGTCCAGCCTTCAAGGAGCATACAGTCAATTGGGGAAGTCAGATTTTTTTTTAATTGAAGTACAGTTGACCTGGGAAGTCAGATTTTCAATGGAGATCAGCCAATGAGACAGGCATCCTTGGTGCCCAGGGAGAGTGGATGCAGGAAACTCAGCAAGTGGGGGAAGGTGACGTCTGTGAAGAGGTCTCACGGGGGGAGGAGCTTGGGCTGAGCACTGACTCACAAGTAGGAGCTGGCCAGGCCAGGTGAGTACCTTTCAGGCAGAGGGAACAGCACCAACTACGGCCTGGAGGTGGGAGAGAGCATGGCCAAGCAGAAAACTGCCAGTAGTTCGGTATGGTGGGAGCACGAAAATAGCCGAGGATGGGCCTGGAGAGGTGGCTGCAGGTAGGTCCCCATGCCAAGGAGTTTGCCCTTGACCTGAAGTATGGGAGCAACAAGATTAGCCAGGGCCCAGCATTACAGAAAAACAGTATGACAGCTGGTGGAGGGTATCTAGGAGATTGATCTGATTGGCAGGTGGATGGCCAACAGAGAGGCGCGTCGGTGGTGGTGAGGGTCTGACCCAAGACAGCAGGAGTGTGGATGAGGAGGCAGGACCCGGTGCTAGGAAAACTCCCTTGGGTGATGGGACGGGACAATTTGCTCCAGTTGGGACACAGAAGGGTACAGAGTGGTATGAGAGAATTCCTCTCTCCAAGAGATCTTAAAATCTAGTTGGAGAATAAGAATTGCCAGCACTGGGTCCAGGTAGCACCTGTCCAGGGAAGACATGGGAACAGGAAAAAAAAAAAAGGTCTTTCACTGAACACCCTTCTGCACTTTGAACCCTGACTACATTATCTATTCAAAAATTAATAAAATTAAAACTTAATAATAACAGCACAGGCAGTAAGGGCTAAGCTGGAAGAGACAGATCTCTCTGTGGGCTTGAAGGAGGCTTCAAGGAGGGAATGGGGATTCAGCGCAGACGCAGTTTCTGCCCTAGAGGTTGAACCGTGCTGGACCAGCACAAGGGGTTGAGCTAGACACCTCCTCAATTCTGGAACTGCCCCAGCTAAACACAAACAACAGGGCCCGTAAGTGGGGAAGTGTTTGCCATGACAGTGTTGCCCCATCCTGCAGGCTGCATCTTCCCTGATATTTTCTGTGTACCTTCCGACTCCAGCAAGAAAGAGGGCACACAGTTAGGAACAAAGGCTTGGTAACAGCTTAGTTACCAGCTGCTGCCAAGTGCTCAAGACTCACCTCCTCCAGGAAGGCCTCCCTGACTGATTCACTCAGAATCACCCAGGTCACTCCAACTCCCTCGTCCTGGCATTGCCTTGTGGTCCTTTGCAGTGGGGTTCACCTTTGCTCCTTTTATTTCCCCTGGAGAAAGAGACGTAGGGTTAAATTGAGTCCTTCCCAGGCATCTGCTCTCTCTCAATCCAGTCTGCCTGTCTAAGCCTTGTTCTCCGAAGTCTGCAGTTCCTCAAGGTACTAACCACATCCTGAAATGAAACGAGACACCTGTGATTAGCCGTGGCAGGAAGGGACTAGGTCTCTAGCTTGTTTGCTCAGCATGTGGGCAATAGGAAAGAGTCCCTTAGAAGAGACACACAATCGGATGGAAACCAGAAGACTTTGGGATGAAGGATTCCTGGCCTCTGCGTAGGAGATTCCCACAAGTGTGGTTAGCAGGACTGGGGAGTCAGCCCTCCACCAGCCTGGTGAAGGAGTCGTCCCTATTGTATGTAGTACTTGGTGAAGTTCAGGGCTTCCCAGGATCCTCACCCCAGTGTCTTCTATTGCCCCTCACCTTGAGGCTCCCACGCCTGACCTTGAGGCTCCCATGCCTGACCTACAGGACCACTGAGCAAGGGTGCCCATAGCCCTCATCCACTCATTCCCCTCCTGCTACTGCTGCACATTCATTCCCAACTCTTTTCCCTCCAGCCACCTTGGTATTGCCACACATAGAACCATCTTGGTTTCAGTACTGAGATGACGCCGGAAATCCTCTTCTTCCAGGAAGCTTTCCTAGATCGAACAAATGCAACCTGCATCTCTGCCCCCACCAGCCAGAACACGAACTCACCTTCTGTCACTGGGATAAGGGATTTGAGGTTTTACCCACGCGAGTGCCTGTCTAAGCACTGATTACAACCCATCATAGGATTGTGGAATAAATTTCAGGTGTTGCAAATCGGCATGAAAAACATTCTTTAAAAGATCAGAATAAGATAGAACAAAAAAGAAAGTCTCAAAGTGCCTCATATGCAATAGGGGTGAGTATTGTTTTGTTAAAATTTCATGTCAGTTATTACATATACATACATAGAGTACAGCGAGTGTCTTAGCAGTTTGAAGCTTTAACAACTTCAGAAGGGTAACTACTACAAACTTAACATCATTTGAAAATTTTTTACCTGATTATTATGAATTTTGAATAACCAATTTTTATTTTCATGCTGTTCTCCACCCATTGGAGACGATAAACATATTCCGACACAAAGTTAAAATGAAAAATGTGTTATTAAAAATTCATAAAACTTTGGGGCGCCTGGTGGGTGGCTCAGTCAGTTAAGTGTCTGACTTCAGCTCAGGTCATGATCTTGCGGTGAGTTTGGGCCCCACATCGGGCTCTGTGCTGACAGCTCAGAGCCTGGAGCCTGCTTCAGGTTCTGTCTCCCTCTCTCTCTGCCCCTCCCCCACTCACTCTGTCTCTCTCCCTCTCTCAAAAATAAATAAACATTAAAAAATTTTTTTAATTCATAAAACTTAAAGGTTGAGATTTAAATTATTACCTTTTATTTTTTTTTTTAACGTTTATTTATTTTTGAGACAGAGAGAGACAGAGCATGAACAGGGGAGGGGCAGAGAGACAGGGAGACACAGAATCTGAAACGGGCTCCAGGCTCTGGGCTGTCAGTACAGAGCCGGACACGGGGCTTGAACTCACGTACCGTGAGATCATGACCTGAGCTGAAGTTGGACGCTCAACCGACTGAGCCACCCAGGTGCCCCTAAATTATTACATTTTAAATGAGGCTTTTTCTAGGGGTGCCTGGGTGGTTCAGTTGCTTAAGCATCCGACTTTGGCTCAAGTCATCATCTCGCAGTTTGTGAATTCGAGTTCTGCATCAGGCTCTGTGCTGACAGCTCAGAGCCTAGAGCCTGCTTCGGATTCTGTGTCTGCCTTGCTCTCTGCCCCTCCCCCGCTCAAGCTCTGTCTCTCTCTCTCTCTCTCTCTCTCAAAAATAAATAAACATTAAAAAAATGTTTAAATGATGCTTTCCTGTTAGTTTGTAGAATTCATACCTCTGACGTGATTACAGTGTAAAGGTGAGACTTTGGGGATATGCTGTCACATGGAAGCGGGCACTAGGTCTTGTAAAATGTCTTTCTTAGGGGTGCCTGGGTGGCTCAGTTGGTTAAGCGTTGGACCCTTGATTTGGGCTCAGGTCATGATCTCATGGTTTGTGAGTTCGAGCCCCATGACTAACAGTGTGGGGCCTGCTTGGGATTCTCTGTCTCCCCCTCTCTCTGCCCCTTCCCACTTGTGTGTGCGTGCTCTCTCTCTCTTTCTCTCTCTCAAAATAAATAAATAAACTTAGGGGCACCTGGGTGGCTCAGTCGGTTAAGTGCCCGACTTTGGCTCAGGTCATGATCTCATGGTTCATGGGTTGGAGCCCCGCATCCGGCTCTGTGCTGACAGCTCAGAGCCTGGAGCCTGCTTCGGATTCTGGGTCTTCTCTCTCCCTGCCCCTCCCCCACTTGTGCTCTGTCTCTCTCTCTCTCTCTCAAAAATAAATAAACATTAAAAATTTTTTAAAAAAATAAACTTAAAAAAAAATGTCTTTCTTATTTTGGCCCAGTCACAGAAGTTTGAAAGCAGGGCTGCAAGATCTGTTCTGTCACACCTTTGTGAACTCCTGGGCCAGACAGGCAGGTTGTTTTCACCTTTGTTCTCACTTGCAAAGCCTAGCACAGGGTTTTTTCTGGAGTAGATGTTCCATAAACTCTTGTTACATGAGATGATGCCTGAGGGGTTAAAGTGAGCTGTTCAAAGCTCCGAGGGAACGCACTGCACTGGCTTCACCGAAAGATATTTTGGATGCGTTTACCACAGCAAGCATGTGAGTTACAGGATATTCTGTGGTCACACATCAGTGTGCCGCTTTGTCTAGGTCTGTCGTCGAGCCCAGCACCCTCATTTTACAGGAGAGGCCAGAGTGGCCAGGTGACTTCTGTAGTATCACACAGCCTGTGGCTCCCGGGGGCCAATGCCAGTCTCCCAGCTCCCAGGCCACTGCTCCGTTCCCACACTCTTACCTCCCAGTTGCAGGTCGCCTGGGGGAACTGGAGACCGGTTAAGCTCTTGCGCCCCAGGGGCCAGGCTGTTCCCCCCACCCCCCCAGCCTCCCCACCACCCACTGCTCCGCTCTTACACCGCCCCTCCCCTCCCTGGCACCTGCCCTCCCCCAGATCCTACCTAGGACTACCGACAGATGCTTTAAAGATGCCAAAATTCTAAGTCCCAGGCAAAGTCTCAGCTTTTGTGAAAACCAGAGGCAGCCACCCAGAACACGCCCTTGCCGGCCAGGTGGCCTTTTTGTAACAAAGTTTCTTTCTGTTTATCAGCAAAGCTGCTCACCTCCGGGAGACGTGGCAGCCAGGAAGTAGGCAGTCGACACCACCACGGGGATGTTTGCTCAGGTTACTCACCCTACAGCTCAATTACAGGTTCTTCGACAAGTGCCGACTGTTGCCATTCTCTCACCGAGGGCACAGGTGTGTGGAGCTAGACATCACGCTGGGGAGGGGACAGGTCAGGCTACTGGCGAGGGGGAGGGGGACCCGAGAGGCCGTTTGGGGCCAGAGGATTCTTTCTTCGCTAACAGCACTTCTTGCCATCAAACACAGCACGCATTTCACTTCCTCTGTTCTCATGAGTAGCAAATTCTCTCCTCCAACCCGCCCCCTTGACCCTTCAGATTACAGAAGGCTGGGAGGTTTTCACTTTCCCCATAATTACACCTTCAGGACATTTCAGTTGTTCCTGAAGACTCAGGCGGCAGTCCTGTGGCTTATTTTCCCAGAAAGATGCCCCGAAAGTTATTTCTGTAGCTAGTCTATCAAGTTTTTTTCCCCATGGTGTCTAGGTTCGTTTTATGTTTGCATAAAATGTTAAGCCTAAATTACCCAAACACGGATATTCCATTGAAAAACCCACCCCAAACTGGCTCACAAGGTATACCTCGAACGGTGCTCGGCGAATGTTCGCTAATTTACTCCGAGGCTGTAAAAGCCACTGCAAATCAAAATAATACGTGACCGTAGTTGAGCAGCTCACAGGTTTTTCACTGGAGGACCTCCAGGCCTGTCGGGTGGGGGCAGGGATGTGCAACTGTTTTCACACTGAGCCTGGAGACTGCTGGCTCCTTCGAGGGGTGGGGGGGAGGGAGGAGGGAAGGGGGGAGGGGTGGGGGAGGGGTTAACCGGAAGGGTACTCCCGAGGGCTTGGGCTGGTCCCCAGATTTGAGGAGGGGGTGGTGAGGGGAGAGGGCAGAACGGAGGTTTTTCCTTCTCTCCTCACCGCACGCTTTGCTCCAGGCTGTAGGACTGCAGTCCAGGACCACCTATCCTCACACACACCACACCCTGAACTCAGGGTCTATACCCTGCCCCCTCGGTGGGCCGGCCTTCCCAATTTCCCCAAGGCTGCCAGGAGCACCGAAATCTTTGAAACAGCCCCTGCCCTTGCCCCGCTCCCAGGCAGGTACAAGGGCTTTCAGTGCCTTCTCAACGTCAGGTTCACTCCACGCCCACTCCCCGGTCCTGCTGATTCATTCCCTGCCTCCTGGATCCTCCTCTTCCTCTCTCACTCAAAACCTTCTTCGGTGACTGAATCCTTATCTCCCAACATCTGGAGGATAAGCAGAAGCTGCCGGCGGCCTCCTTTGCCTCAGGCCTCTCTCCCTCTCACAATCTGAACAGCTGTATTCTTATTCCTTCAGTGACATTTGATTGTAGCGGAGACCGGGCCTGGGCGGTCAGCTTCCTGCTTGCCACTCACTCTCTTTGGCCTACCTTTTCCTCCTCACAGCCTTTTCCTTATATTCTTTTTTTTATTTTTTAATTAATTTTTTTTAATATTTATTTCTGAGAGAGAGAGAGCACGTGCGTGAGTGGGGGAGGGGCAGAGAGAGAGAGACACAGAATCTGAAGCAGGCTCCAGGCTCTGAGCTGTTAGCAGAGACCGATGCGGGGCTCGTGAGATCATGACGTGAGCCCAAGTCGGATGTTTAACCGACTGAGCCACCCAGGTGCCCTTCCCTTATATTCTTGCTCAACAAGCTGTGTTCTATTCTCTTTCAAATTCTTCCTCAGGCTCCCCTCCTCCAAGAAGCCTTCTTAGACTAAGGTGCCTCTTACCGCCCTCAGGATCCTGGTGCATTTGTTTCCAAATTTCACTGCCCAGGCTTCCCCTTGTGGGACTTCCCCACTAGATTTTGTGAGAGAGGGAGAGCCGGTAGGCCTAGACTCAGGTTACCTACATCCTGTTTGCTTTCTCCTTCCCAGTCCTTAAATCTCCTGGGCCTCGGTCTTCTGCCTCCAGAATGGTTTTCCCCGACAAACCCACCGAGCCTTCTAAGCCCCAACCAACCCACCTAAGCCGTCTAAGCCCCACAGCATCCCACAGCCCTGGGTAATTTGGTTGTGCTATTCTACTGCCTTGTTCTGTCTGTCCTTTGTTCTCTCTTATGGGTAGAGCTGAGGGTGAGGATTGGGTTTCTTCCTTCCTTCAAATCTATCTAGGGCTCAGGACCAGGTTGTCAAGGGTGTAGGAGAATAATGTGACCCCACAGGGCTCTCAGGTGCCACAAAAGAGTCTTCTGACGGTCCCTTTTCTCCCCAGACTGAACCCAACCTTGTTCACTGTGCAAGCCTTTGACACAGCACAATTACAGCATTGAGCACAACACAGAGACAGGCACTGCCCTGCACTTGACCCCTCATTTATTCAAACCCTCACTCTCATTCCCATTGAATGAGAACGGACATTTTGGGCTTTCTCAGAGTGGGCCAGAGGGCTGGATGAAGAGCCAAGTTCACCCAAGTCTTTGGCACGGCCATTCATTGGGTCCCTCTGGTGTACGGACACCCTCTCTGATCCTCAGCTTCACTTCCAGGGCTGGCGAGGTCTGCATGAGCCAGAGGAGGCTAAGGGCAATACCACCACCATTTTAATATCACCGCTTACCACGTCAAGTCAAGGGACAGTTATCTTTTCCATTTTACACAGAACGAAACTGAAGCACAGGGAGGTTAAGTAACTTGACCAAGGTCACACAGCAAGGAAGGGGCAGAGGCAGGGTTTGCACTCAGTCCCACATCTCCAAAGCCCACTGTCTTCACCATGACCCCGCACTGCCTCCCATTTGGCTGGTGCTTGGAGCTTCGCCAAAGCACTTTCACACACACCTTCTCATTTGCTCCCCACCCAGGGAGTGTTTATGTGACTTGGCCAGAGTTAGGCAGCTAAATTAGAGACAGAGCTGAGTCAGCCGCCTGGATCCACGATACCTACTGCCTCCCTGCACAGGGAGACCCCTGGTCCTAGGGTTAGCTGCCCCCTCCTATTCCTGACTTCGGTTCTAGGCAATGGTTAACTGGACTAAGACTGTGGTCATATCTCCTGTTCGTTTATCTCCCACCTGAACGTGGGCTAAGATGTTTCTGATCTCAGAGGGCATCCAGCATGTATCCGTGCCTCCCCTTATCAGCCGTGATGTTCCTCCATGCTGCTGTGGGTGGGTGTCTAATGTCCTGAGCAGTGATTACCAAGGACCAGGCCATCTTGGGCAGCTCAATATCCTTCACGGTTCTACCGGCTCCAGATGAGCTCTTCTGTCTTTGACAGTCCTGTCCTTTCTGTCCTGATACCCCTGAAAGTAGTTTGCTCTTGTTCTTTCCGTGTGTCTAATGGTTGAAGAACAGGAAGGAACTATTGAGGAACTAGGGAAGTACCTGCAAGGATACTGGCTTCTGCAGGATAATTTGAACCAAAGTCTATTTCAACCCCCTCACCTTACCTTGTACTATCCATGGCATGAATTTGCCTGTCTCATCCTTTTTACCCTTCCTAGGAGGGGTAGGGGATGAGGCTCTTGTGTTGGAGAGGTGAATAGGGCCTGTGTAGTGCACACACATCTCTGGTAAAATGAGCCCCAGGTTCTTTGGTGTGTCCAGAGTTATTAACCTCACCCAGTGCCTGTGAACTGCATCTGTGGGTCTGGAGGGGCAGCATTAAAACCTTTCCTGGGACCGTAGCCAATAGAGGGGGTCTGTTTTAAGCTTTGCTGGTAAAATGAACTCCCCTTCCTCCATAGGCACAGGACAGCCCATCCTACCCTCCGCAGAAGTCAGGGTCTGGGGTGACTAGCTTTGGGGGCAAGTAACAAACTGTTCCTCCTTTCAGTTAGCCTGGGGCTTGTCGGAACAAGTGACGGGGAAATAGGGAAGTTGGGGACAGTCACAGTCATGAACACCCATCAGACTCCCTTCCCATAAAAACCACACAGCTCCCACTCCCCAAAGGCCCAAGACTCCAGAGAGAGGACATCTGAGACCCCACCTCTACTCAGGAGCAAGGTGGCGCTGGCAGGAGGATGCCTCTCTGAAAGATTTCCGAGGTGGAGCACGTGGGGTGGCCCACTCTGGGAAGAAGGGGGACAGAAAGAATACGGGGACGTGGGTGGGTAAAGGGAAAAGGCTGTAGAACCCCGGAGGGTCTGCTGTGGCTCGTCCCTCTCCCACCCCACCCCTTCACGTCCCAAAGGTCTGAACTTTTCATTCGTCTTTAAGCGAGGCGCGGAGGTGGGGGGGGGGGGGGGGTCGTACCGAGGGAGGAGCTAGAGGCCGCCACCACGGACGAGGACCCGTCTGGCCCAACCCCTTCATTTCACTACTGGGGGTGGCAAGGAGGAAGTGGTGAAGGAGAAGGTCGGCGGAGGAGGGAGGTGGAGAGCAAGGACCTGGCAGAAGCCAGTCCGACTGGGGGAAAGTCCCGAGCAGCGGGAGAGCTCTGAGTTCCAGGCCCGGCGGAGGGGGTGGGGGGGGGGAGGGGGGAGTCGTCTATCGCGAGGGCCTGCGAGGGTCGCCGGCAGCTTCTGCCACTTACCTGGCGCGCGGAGGGAGAGCCGCAGCCGCTCGGCGGTGTGGCTCCCGGGTTTCCCGACGGGACGTCCTGGAGGGCGGGGCCGGGGCGGGCCCTGCACGGCCGCTGGGGCGCGCACTTCCCGCCGCTCCCGGGCTAGGTGCAGGCGGCCACCCGCAGCGCCCGGAGCTCTGCTGCGGGCGGCCGGGAGGCCGGCGGCCTGCTGGGGCGCGCCCCCTGCCCCAGGCTCCCACCGCCCCCGCCCCCGCCCCGCCGCTGCTAGAAGCTCCTCCAGCTTCTCCTGGTCTCAGCCCACCCAGGGGTACCGTCCCCGCGGCCAGGCTCTCGGAGCCGAGAAAGATCGGAGGGTCCTAGTGGCTCCGAAGACTCCGAAGACGACAGGCATTAAGCCGAACCGCCGGCGGCGCGGAGCAGTGTGCGCAGGGAACCGCAACGTGCGGCGCGCCGGCTCAGAGGCGGCGGCGCCGGAGGGCCAGAACGCGCCCGGGCGGCGGGAAGCCCCGGGGCTCCGTCCCAGGTTTGCTTCTCATTGGCGGGGTGGTCTCGGGCACATGACTCCTCCCCTCCATCCCCCGACGACTGCAGGTGTTAACTGTGGGCCGCGAACAGCGCTCGGGGCTTCTGACGCCAGCTCTCGAGTCAACCCCAATCCCAGCGAGCGCGAAGGTTATGAGCCAGAATGTACACGGGACGCGGCTGATCCCACAGCTAGAGTGCTGCCCTAAGTGTGGTTTCCGGAGCTGCAACATCAGCATCCTCCGATAAGTTGTTAGAGACGTAGATTGTTGGGTCCCACCCCAGACCTAAATAATAGGAAACTCTGGGGGATGGGGCCCGGCACCTTGCGTTTTTAAAAGTCCGCCAGGTAATTTTGGTGCATGCTCAACTTTGAGACCCACTGAGCAAGCAGGGGGAGGGCTAGAATTAGAATCAATACATTCAGTTCCGAAGCACAGGCTCTGAATCCCCCTGCCTTAGCCTGGGGCTGCCCCAGAATTTCCCTCCAGCTGTACGGTCCTGTGATGTCATCTTTTGGGTCCTTTATCTCAGTAATAGAGAAGTAACGTGGATGACCACAAATAGCTAGTAATTTGGAAATTTTCTATGGTAGAAACTTGGACCACTAATTCTGGTTTTCTTTTTGTTCGAGTGTTTGTTTATTTTTTTTTTAATGTTTATTTATCTTTGAGAATGAGAGAGGGAAAGAGGCAGAGTGTAAGCAAGGGAAGGGCAGAGAGAGAGGGAGACACAGAATCTGAAGCAGGCTCCAGGCTCCAAGTGTCCGGACGGAGCCTGATGGGGTGCTCGAACCCACGAACCCCGAGGTCCGGACTTGAGCCGAAGTCGGGTCGCCCAACCAACTGAGCCACCCAGGCGCCCCTTGTCTGAGTGTTTAAATGCATTTGTGTTTCTAAGCCTGTAAGACCTGGAAGCCATCGTGTACACAAGGGGGTAAATCTGAGCACGAAGACTGCTCTCAACAAGAACTGGGAAGGGCAGGGAAGCCCCTTGGGGATCCACAGTGCACCTGAGGGAAGTAATCTTGTTTTCAAATCTGGGACCCCGAGGCACGATTGAGTTATTCAGAAGGATGCCGGAGGTTTTTGGGTGATGGAGTCTGGAGAGATGAGATGAGGCCAGTGGAGGCTGGAGAAGACCTTGCCCAGGAACACTAGATCAAGGGACCATGAAGGATGGACTTCCCCAAAGGAGGCGAAAAGGGAGGCACCCATTCACTCTTGGCATGGTCCCCTCTCTCCTAACTCCAGGCCCTCCCATCCCCAACTCCCTTGCTTTCACATTAGACCCTGGGGTATAAGCTTCTGAAGACAGATCATCTTTTTTTTTTTTTTTTAATTTTTTTTTTTAACATTTATTTATTTTTGAGACAGAGAGAGACAGAGCATGAACGGGGGAGGGTCAGAGAGAGAGGGAGACACAGAATCCGAAGCAGGCTCCAGGATCTGAGCTGTCAGCACAGAGTCCAATGTGGGGCTCGAACCCACCAACCATGAGATCATGACCTGAGCCGACTTCGGCCCCTCAACCCTGAGCCACCCAGGCGCCCCTGAAGACAGATCTTATACAGAATTTACTTTGATCCTTTACAGACCCTCAGGGCTGGAAGTCCCACCCCTCCAGCGGCTACCATTCTTGTCACTTACCTTATTCAACAGGTGTCTTACTCAGACGAATGGCATCTCCTGTGAAAGACTGTGGGCTGTCGTCCCTCATTTGTGCTTTCTGGGGCTAGACAGTCCTGTACCATCTGACCCTTCGGTCTTTGGGGTTCCTCTAACTCTGCTCTGGGACCCTTGGGGTTGTGTGATCCTGGCCCGGCCCTTGGGCTTTAGTCGGGACTCAACTTGACCTGAGGGTGATAGGCTCGGCTGGACTCACAGCCTCCGTTCTTCCCCCAAGTCATGGCAGAGTCACAACCACTAACCCTAACCCGGAGTTCCCGAGAGGGTGGTGTCGGGCTTCTCAAGGAAGCCTCATCAGTCTGCGTCGTGTGCACCACATTCCAGAAGCAAATTACTCATCCCATTTTACTTCAGCTGACTCAAATTTCAGATATGACTTTGAGTCCTTAGAATAATTAGCTGCCTAATTTGGAGGTGCATATAGTCTGCAGGATACGTGACCCACCCCTGATGTGTCATACACTGAGCTATTCTCTCCTAGCTGGAAGGATGGTGTGGAGGTCAGGAAGGTCTGGAGGTGAGCCACTGCAGAATGGTGACCGTGACCTCAGCCAGCCACTGGTTGCAGCCGCTTAAGAAAACAGTGTTCTTTTTTCTTTTTTAAAAATGCTCATTTATTTATTTTGTGTGTGTGAGAGAGAGAGAGAGAACACAAGCAGGGGAGGGGCAGAGAGAGGGGGAGACAGAGAATCCCAAGCCGATTCCACACTGTCAGCACAGAGTCCAACGCGGGGCTCCCATTCACAACCGTGAGATCATGACCTGAGCCAAAGTCAAGAGTCTGACGCTTAACCAACCGAGCCACCCAGGCGCCCCAAGAAAACAAGTTTTCTTTAATTGAACTTATATAGGCATGTGGTTAAAAATTTTTTTTCAAGCACTATAAAAAGGTATGCGATGCAAGCGACATTTTTTCCCCTCCTTAGACCTTTAGTCCTCTCCAGAAATCACCTCTGCATAGTCATCCACTCTTCCCCATTACTAAGCTCTTCTGTAGAACAGGTCTGAATTCCTTGCTCCTCAAGAAATCCTGTGAATTTCATTATTTTCTCACAGTCTTGTTTTTATTTCTCGGTCATTTTAGATTCTGTTTCTGGGCGTTCTGAGTTTTGCTTTTTACATTATTGTGCTTTGGGGATTCCCCCCAGAAGGCAGGAAATGTGGTGGAGAGCAGATCGGTTGAAGCAAGTGAGACAAGGGCAGCTGACAGGACATCGGCTCTGGCCCTTATCAGGTGTCTTCCTTCCACATGTAGTCCCCAGTGAGGGGGATGCCCACCTTTAGGTGGGGCAGAATGACCGAGACTTGCCCATTAGGGCAGGTGCTGGCTGCACTTTGCAGGCCAGGGTTACAGAGGAAGCTGCTATGACTTTGCCAGGCAGGTAGAAGTGGGGTTAATGATGCCCAACATTGCTGTAAAGCTTGAGCAGATAACTGATGTGAAAGCATGATAATTTGGTTCTTCTGTTACATCTGTTTCTTTATCTTCTCTCCCCATATTCCCCCTTCCTCCTTCTCATCTCATTTCCACGCCCCAAAGAGAAACACGCAAGGCCAGAAACGTTCTAGGATCCCAGGCAGAGCTGTCCCAAGTTCTGCCACAATCCCTCATGTGGTATAGTTCACTCACCTCTGGGTACCTCAATTTCCTTATCTGTAAAATGGGTACTAGGGTAAGGTGAGTGAGGTATTTGCCTTAGGTGCAAAATTGAAGGGGACATCAAACCTCAGTTAATCGAGTAATATTTAATATGATATTTTAATACACCCAGATTAGTGCAAAAAACTTATCTTGAACAAAGTATCAACAATGGTCTTTTGAAATGTTAGAAAGTTTCTATTTTTTCTGTTTATTTATTTTAAGAGAGAGAGAGAGAGAGAGAGCGAGTGGGGGAGGGGTAGAGAACGAGAGGGAAAGAGAATCCCAAGCACTTTCAGCGTGGAGCCCAGTGCGGGGCTCAAACTCATGAACCGTGAGATCGTGACCTGAGCCGATGTCAGACACTTAACCGACTGAGCCACCCAGACGCCCCTGGAAATTTTTTGTAATTATGTTTTTTTTTTTTTAATTTTTAAATGTTTATTTTATTTTTGAGAGAGAGAGAGAGAGAGAGAGAGACAAAGTGTGAGTGGGGGAGGGACAGAGAGAGAGGGAGGGACAGAATCTGCAGCAGGCTCCGGGCTCTGAGCCATCAGCACAGAGCCCAACATGGCGCTCAAATCCACAAACCATGAGATCCTGACCTGAGCGGAAGTCAGGTGCTTAACCGACTGAGCCACCCGGGCGCCCCTAATTATATATTCTTATTAAGCACCAGCTTAATATTGCAGAACACTTCAAATTATCTTTCAACAGCCCATTCTTCCCTCCCTCACCCAAATTCTTTATAATAAAGAGCTCTTGAGGTAAAGACACACTCCCTTGTCTCTGTATAACCCTTTATCAAATAAAGGCCAAGAGCCGTATACATCCGCCCTCAAATGCTGCCCCCGGCTGTGGAGGCAGCGTCTGCCCAGACTCAAGAGCCTGAAAGACTCTTTGTTCAGGGACTGTGTCTTTACAAAGCAGGTCCACCACTTGCCGGGTTTATCATCCTGAAGGTCAAAACCTTTCTCGGCGTCTCAGAGCCAGAGTCCAGTCTCTTGCCTTAGCTGCTATACGTGGGCCCTCATCACTTCCCCTTCCCCTTTGTTGACAAGTTTGGCATAAACTGCATTAAGTGGAAGACCGGGTTTCCAGGCATGGGAAGACTAGAGATTCCCAGGGTGTGCGTTTCTCTCTCACCGTGGCTTTTGGAATCGCATTTTTCGGGTTCCTTGAGACACCAAGATGCTCCAAAATGTAGAGTTCTGTATACCAAGTTTCTGTTAGCCTCATTCTAATCTCACGGTTTCTGAAGAAGACATGGCCTCCAAGCAATAGATGGCTTCGTCCGTCATATCTATATCCTTTTGTCTCTCTAGCGGTGGGTTGTTTGAACTGACTTCTGATAGGCAGCAGCGCCACGATTCCAATGAGTTTGGTGCAGGGCTCACGACAGAAGAGTGATCAGCTGACATCTTGGGGGTGCCCCGAAGTATCAATTTAAAATAAACGATAGTGACCTGCTGGGCCGTATAGAAGCCTGAGGCAAAAAGAAAAGGTGTACCTCATATACATTTAAAAAGATATTTTTTTGGATGCCCAGGTGGCTCAGTCCGGGAAGCATCTGACTTCGGGTCATGATCTTGAGTTTCATGAGTTCGAGCCCCAC
The DNA here is from genome assembly GCF_028018385.1 of Neofelis nebulosa. Taxonomy (NCBI): domain Eukaryota; kingdom Metazoa; phylum Chordata; class Mammalia; order Carnivora; family Felidae; genus Neofelis; species Neofelis nebulosa. The sequence goes on along the minus strand of NC_080789.1, from coordinate 64,426,231 downwards.
ATCAGGCTCCTGCTTGGGAGTCTCTCTCTCTCTCTCTCTTTCTCTCTCCCTGTCTCTCCGCCTCTCCCCCATTTGCATTTTCCCTCTCTCAAAATAAATAAATAAACTTAAAAAAAAAACAAACTTTGAAGTCTACAGCATAGAAAATTTGCCTGAGTCTCCAGCCTGCTGGCCTGCCCTGCCAGTTTCTGACTTGCCAGTCCCCACAACTACGTGAGCCAATTCCTTAAAAGAAATCTCTCTCTCTCTCTGTATATCTTGTGTCTCCAGAGAACCTGACTAATATAGTGGTTATGCATGAGGTGAGACTGCGGACATCGGGCGAGTATGGAGAATCCACTGGAAAGTATGGCTGGTCACAGGTTTAGGCCCAGCCTTCTAGGCCTCTGCCCCGTTTATGGCAGAACTGGCTGGCATCTTCTTCCTCTGTGGAACCTGGTTTAAAAAACTTTTTTTTTAAACATTTATTTATTTTTGAGAGACAGAGAGAGACAGAGCAGGAGCCGGGGAGGGGCAGAGAGAGAGAGAGAGAGAGAGAGGGAGAGAGAATTCCAAGCAGGCTCCTTGCTGTCAGTGCAGAGCCCGACCTGGGGCTCAGTCTCATGAACTGTGAGATCATGACCCGAGCCAAAAATCAAGAGTCAGGTGCTCAACTGACTTAGCCACCCAGGTGCCCCAATCTCTTGGTATTTTATATTTTGGGTGCTGTTGTAAATATTACCTACTGCAGGAAACGCTTGGTCAGTTTGTCTGCTGTATAACAGAAGCCTCCTTCTATCATTCAATGAGTAATTTTTCCTCTCTTGGAAAATCACATGGGATTGGTGAAGGGTGACTGTGGACTCTTCTGGTTACATCACACAAGGGCTTCTCCTTAAAAGCACTAAATGTTGTATGGAAACCAATCTGACAATAAATTATATTAAAACAAAAAAAGCACTCAAGATGCCCAGGATCTATCTTATGTGGACCTTTGGCAAAAGAGAACTTTAATAATTGCAAAGAATAAAGCATCTAAATGCTCACAAGGTTTTGCTGTGAGAACATTTTCTGCCCCAAGTTAATGATATCTTATTGTTTAATAGCTTTCCTAAAAAAAAAAAAAAAAGAGAGAGAGAGAGAGAGAGAGAGATGCACATTGAACCTTCTGAGACAGAGGTAATTGGATCTTAGCCTGACAGTCATTTTACCCAGAGGGAAATAATAAAAGGAATAATAAACTGTCCCCCAGGTGACAGCAAAATCTTTGTTAATCTATTCCGAAAAGATAGAAGAGGTTCCTGTCTTCTTAAACATTTGAAAAAACAGTAAATTTCATTGGAGAGGGTTGAAATGCTATCTGATATCATCTGAATGTTGTTTAATATTGTTTTAGGTTGAAAATGATTGAGAGGTGATAGAATAACTCAACAGTAGTTTTTTTTAATGTTTATTTATTTATTTTGTGTGTGTGTGTGTGTGTGTGTGTGTGTGTGAGAGAGAGAGAGAGAGAGAGAGAGAGAGAGAGAGAGAGAGAGAGAGACAAGGAGAAAGGGAGAGAGAGAATCTCAAGCAGGCTCCACGCTGTCAGAAAAGAGCCCAATGTGACCTGAGCCGAAATCAAGAGTCTGATGCTCAACTGACTGAACCACTCAGGTGCCCCAATTCAACAGTAGTTCTAATGTCCTTTTATTTTTATTTTTTAAAAAATAAAAGGACATGATATGTATTTTTTATTATTTTATTTGAGAGAGAGAGAGAGAGAGAGAGAGAGAGAGAGAGAGAGAGAGAGAGAGAAAGAATGAATCTCAAGCAGGCTCCACACTCAGTGCAGAGCCCTGGATGCAGGGCTCGATCTCACCATGGTAAGATCATGATCTGAGCCAAAATCAAGAATCCGGCGCTTAACCGACTGAGTCACCTGGGTGCCCCCTAGTGTCTTTTTAATATCCTGAACTTTTAAAAAAGTTTTTTTTAATTATTATTATTATTATTATTATTATTTTTTTTTTAGTAATCTTTACACCCAATGTGCAGCTCGAACTTACTACCCTGAGATCAAGAGTCATGCGCTTCTGACTGAGCCAGCCAGGTGCCCTGCACTTTTTGGCTCACTGCTTATTAATCCTGTGGAATTTTGATTTTCAATAGGTTACACATTCATATGGCACAACAATCAGACATTGAATAGTGAGGTGTGAGTTTCCCTCCTACTCCATTCCTGGTCGCTTAGGTTTGCTCCCCAGAGGCAGCCACCGTTACCAGTTCCTTTTGATTCCTTCCAGAGATGTAGCCCAGAGAGGGAGTCACCTTGATTGTAGCAGTTACCTTAACTAGTAAATTGTTTCACTATATTGTCTGAAATGGTTAAAGTTGTTATTAAAAGAAGTCAGCTTACTGAGCTCTCTTTGTGGCTCTGCTTTTTAACGGATTCTCTGGGGGTTTCTTTTAGACAGACATACCAACAGCATATAAGATCGGCAAGGTGGAAACAGTTTTGGAGCGAGAACTGGATTGAATTCTGGCTCTCCCAGCTACCAGGTGTCTGATTTTTAAATCCAGCCTTCATAAAATGTAGCGCTCTCCAAAGGCAATGTGTAGGTACAAAGTGGTCCTTCCTTCCCAGGTGTGGTAAATAGAGTAGGCAGAGGCCACAGAGGGCCAGGTCCCACCCCTCCACTCCCTTCTGGGTTTGGACCTGTGGATAAATCCGGAGGGCTTTGATCTCAGTGATTTCTAAACACCCCGAGATCAAGAGCGGAGCCTGAAAAGGCAGCCCTAAACTAGAATAACCTTTTCTCTCTCCGTGAAAGAGTGGCGGTCATGTTTGCTGAGAGCAGGTGAAAGTAGATTTTATTGCTTAAAATTAAAGATTTACAGAAACTCGTTGAAGAGCTACTGATTATCAGTGAGGCCCTATGAACTCCCCACAGTGGTAAGTGGGTAGAACAGTTGGACACAGTGGGAATGTGCATGGGTTTTCTTAGAGGTGGGACCTATTGCCAGAGAGGGGGTTGGTATTTAGTGGGGAATGGTATAAGAAAAATCCATGCTTAGTGAGGGGGGAAAAAAACCCCACATATTCTTACTGGTCCGTGGTGTTTTATCAACTTGAAGGGATGCTCCAGAACATCTCAGGGACTCCTGATTCCTTTAACCACTCCACGGTAAAAAATGATCTGGGATGTAGATTAGCTCATTTACCTACACGACACGATTATTCTTGCAGAACCTCAGAGAGGAACAGGAATGCACTTCTTCATATCTTCTACTAAAGAAGACGGGCCTGAAGAGGTGCCTTGATATATGCACATTCTGCCAGACTACAGTAAGATGTGACAGGCGTTTTGCCACAATAAGGGGTGAACTCAAACTTTGAAAAGGTACTGGCTCCACTTAGGAATGATCAAGACTTAAAATAGCCTGGGGTTCAGCTGTTCTAAGAGGTTCATGGAAAACTATTCCAGGCTTAACCAAACCCAGTGACTTAGCAGGTACAAAACAAGGATGCCTCAAGCATAGAGGCAGCGGGCCCCCTGCAGGGAGCTGGGGAGGGAGTTTTAGGGCCCTGATGGACTCTGTGACGTGTTATCCTGTCTTGGCATTTGATATCTTGCTGAACCCACAGGTGCTAAGTTTCAAGGTAAATTAAGTTCTTGGCCCCACTTCCAACATACGCTCGTACCTGCATGGGCGTGCGTGCGTGTGTGTGCGTGTGTGTAGGCTTCCTCCCACCAACAAGTTGTTCTCAGACACCTGCTGGGTATCCTACAATTCAAGTCAGTTCTGAAGACAGTGACAGTATCAGATTCGCAGGTTAGTGGTTCCATCTTATAAGACTGCCCCCCTCCTCCACTTCAGAAGCCAGTTGCAAGCCTGTGTTGCTACCTGTGCTTCTGATGGACTAGTTATAAATCAGAGTTCCCAAGACCCCCTTTCTGGCTTTGATTAACTTGCTAGAATGGCTCACAGAACTCAGAAACATTTCACTTGCTAGATTACTTGATTATTGTAAAAGGATATAACTTAGGGATAGCCAGAAGGAAGAGTTGCATAGGGCAAGGGATGTGGGAAGAGGTGTGGAACTTCCAAGCCCTTTCCAGGCACACCACTCTTCCCAAATTGTGTGTTCACCAACCTGGAAGCTCTATGAACCTTGTCCTTCCGGGATTTTATGGAGGCTTCATGATACAGGCAGGGTTGATTAAATCATTGACCATTGGCGAAATGATTCAACCTCCAGCCCATCCCCCCTCCCTGGAGGTCACAAGGTAGGACCAAAAGTTCCAACCCTCTGATCACATGGTTGGCTCCCCTGGCAACTAGCCCCCATCTTTAGGTGCAGTGCAAAAGTCACCTCATTAGCATTACACAAGAGACACCTTTAAGCTCTCAACACTTCCCGAAATGGCAAGGGTTTTAGGAGCTGTGAGCCAGGAACCATGGGTGAAGACCAAATATATCTATTTTTTCTTTCTTTTTTTTTTAAACTTTATTTATTTATTTATTTAGAGAGCATGCTCACGAGTGGGGGAGGGGGAGAGAGAGAGAGAGAGAGAGAGAGAGAGAGAGAGAGAGAGAGAGAGAATTCCAAGCAGGCTCCACACCATCAGCGCCGAGCCCAATGTGGGGTTCGAACTCATGAACTGTGAGATCATGACCTGAGCTGAAATCAAGAGTCAGACACTTAACCGACTGAGCCATCCAGGTGCCCCCCCCCCCCCCCATATATATTTCTTATCAATCATAATACCTAGAGTGGTCTGGGCAGTTTACCCCTTGGCATTTATTGGTCCCTTGGTGATTAATCTAAGCTCAACCCTGTGGTCCCGTTCTCCTTGCCAGGGATGGGCAAAGAAGAAAATCTGCTGGGGACCTCTGAGAAAGCTCTCATTCCTTTTGAAAAAACAGATTCAAGAATAAGACAGCCCCTCAGAAGCCTACCTGAGACTAAAGCCCACACAATGTCAGGGTGGAGCAGAGGGACAACAGAACCGGGGTCTCTGTTGACACTGTTGAGCTGGAGCTGATGCTGTTCACGGGGTCCATCCCTCCCTGGTGTCTCTGATATGAGAGAACCCAGTGGGCTGACTGGATCAAAGGGAAAACTGGGGGCACCAGCCCCAGGACCTCCTCTGTGGGCTAGACCTAGACATCCTCTGTGGGCTTTAAGATTTTGCCTTGAGTCTACGAAAACTAGAATTATCTACAGAACCCATAATGCAACGGGGGAAACAATCCTACTTGGGGAGTCAAAGGACCTCAGAGCCCCAATGGCTCACAAAGTCATGTCTGAATGGGAACTGTAGCCTGCTGCCCGTGTGAGCGGCTTCTCTGAGACCTTGTAGAGGAGTCCATTCTGGAACTGCGGGTCAGGCACTTCTCACCTCTGGAAGCAGAGAGTTCGAGTCCAGGGAATGATCTAGAGGAGCCAAGTCACTTCACCTGGGTTATCCCATGGCTAGATACTATGGGAGAGGCACAGCTCGGTATATGGGGCTGGGTGGGGGGGAGGGGCTGATAGAACTACCCCCAATTCAAGGAGACAGAGAGTGACTGCATGAAGTCCCTCAGTTGCTGGTGGTTCTGTAATGTGAGCAAGTTGTTTAACCTCAGAGATGATAAGGGTCTGCTGTGAAATTTAGATGAGATAATATTTACAAATCGCTTACTTGCTCAGAGATGATAAACACTCTGTGTTCAACAACAACAACAACAACAACAACAACAACAACACAGGCACGCCAGGCCACTCCTCTCTCCCCACCGAAGGAGAGCCATTGCACTCTACTAAATCTGCTGGGGCCACTCAAGCCTGAGTAGGACAGTCAGTGGAGCCAAGGTGTGGCTTTCTTGGTAGGTGACTATAACTCCACCTGAAAGTTTTATTTACTCGTTTTCAGAGTTTCAGTAGGAGCCTTGCAGCTCCATGAGCTTGACTGACCCATGAAGTTTGGTCTGGGATTGAGAGTGGGCAAGAATGACCACTTGGATCCTGCTCAAAGTTCTTTCATTTTGGTTTACTCCTAAAGCAGCTGAAAGCAGTGCACAGGAGGGAAACGAGACAAAGGTACGTCCAGCTGGGTGGCTGCCACTCCCCACGGCCTCTTGTGTCAATTCCCAGAGAAACACCTCACTCCAGAGTTTGGAGGTGTCAGCAGTCAATGGGGAGCAAGATGTTGGCCAGACCAGACAGCACAGGACTGTGAGTTCGTCACCTTTCTACCTCTGGCACGTCATACCCAGGAACAACAAAGATATACTTGAGCCATGTCGCTCGGGTCTAAGTCCAAGCCTTGAAATTCTTCCTGTATCACCCTTGGTGCAAACACTCCTTATCTGTACCTATGTTGTATACAGGTGCTTATTAGCCTGGAAGGAGCCTGGTGAATTCTTAAAAGCTGTATGAATTGTGAAAAATTCCCCCTTCCTCTGGGCCCGTGCAGAACTGTGTCAGGACACAAGCCGTACAACCACATGTTGGACAGAGTTCCCATTTCTGTCCAGGGCCTGCCATTGTGGACTCTGTCTCCAGGTAGACAAGGGAAGCGGGCTTCACTCAGGGTGAAGCCTGACTTACGGGCAAACTCTAGGAATCCCACTGCTTAGTCAGTGTTGCTGTTTCCCTAAGAATACACCCAAATCTGATGTCAGGAGCTGCATGGAGCCTGATGACAGCTTTGGAACCCGGGGCTGCCTGCTGAGCACAAAAATGTTAGTCTGTGGAAGTTGACTTCTGACCAAACTCAGGAGAGATTGGGAAGCTTGACTAAGCACAAAGACACACAGGGATTGGGACAGTCAAGTGTAAAGGACCACACCTTCTTTGTCTAGCATATCATCAGGGGACTACCTCCCTTTGATTCTTAGTCCATAAAATTCAAATGAGGCCCAGCTCACTCCCCAGCACCAACAGTGAACCTGTGATCCTTTGGCCACAGTGTTTGGGTTAGGGTTAGGCATAGTACCCAAACCAGACTACTCAGAGCCTCCTCTGAGATATTTCCTGAAACCAGCATAAAAAACAAAACAAAACAAAACAAAAAACCCTTCCCTCCTGCCCATACTTCCTACCCTCCACCCACGTGACCACTGTGGAATCATTAGCTGAGAAGAGGATTAAGTTGAGAGCTGCTAAGCTAGCTATCATGGCCGTAGCAGGAGAAGGAGAGTCAGCCTGAACATGAAGCCAATACTGAGAAAGCAGACAATAAAGGAAAGAGTGAGAGGAAGTGTGTCTGAAGTCATTTATTCCCAGACTTCTCCCTTTTCAACTTTGTTTTCTTTCTTTCTTTCTTTCTTTCTTTCTTTCTTTCTTTCTTTCTTTCTTTCTTTCTTTCTTTCTTTCTTTCTTTCTTTCTTTCTTTCTTTTTCTTTCTTTCTTTCTTTCTTTCTTTCTTTCTTTCTTTCTTTCTTTCTTTCTTTCTTTCTTTCTTTCTTTCTTTCTTTCTTTCTTCCTTTTTCTCCTTCCCTCCCTCCCTTCCTTCCTTTCTCCATCCCTCCCTCCCACTCTCCCACTCTCCCTTCCTCCCTCCCTCCCTCCCTCCCTTCTTTTCTTTCTTTCTTTTTAGAGAGAGAAAGCACTCACAGAGGGGCAGAGGGAGAGAGAGAGAATCCTAAGCAGGGTCAATGCTCAGCTCAGAGCCCAATGCAGGCTCGATCCCATGACCCTGGAATCATGACCTGAGCTGAAATTGAGAGTTGGATGCTTAACCGACTGAGCCATCCAGGCACCCCTTCAACTTTCTTTTCTTTCCTTTTTCTTCTTTCCTCCTTTCCTTTTCTTCTTTTTTCCTTGTTTTGGTTGAAATTTTTTTGAGTGTGTTTTTGTTACTTGCAACCCAAATAAAGAATCTGACCAATAAATAGTGTGTGCACTGAATTAATGTATTGCTAGGGCAGGGAGCTATGTTCACTTAAAACCAGGCCTGGCAGGGAGGAAGCAAAGAGAAACTCCCAAGAAAAACTTAGAAAATGATGCTTTTGCATCTCTAGGGAGCAGAGATGGGGAGCTGAGTGGTGACTCATAGTGGAGAAGGTGAGGACATATTGGATTGGGAGGGATGGACCACCCATCCTTCTAGGCTTTATCCTATGAGATGCCCTTGAACCAGCCAATCTCCCTGGTAGAACTTGGAGATACATGGGAAGCCAGGAGAACTGGTTGACTTTCCCTTGGGGGGTGAGATGACCCCAAGACTAGAGAGGCAAGAGCCTGGTCAGGTGTCTGGCCTATCTCCAAGCCTCTCAGGGCATGCTGCACCTCAGTCCCTGTTAGTGCTGGCCAACCTAGGGACATCACCATTTCTCTACTTCATTACAACCTTGGGCTCAAGCCTGTTGATGTTCTATGGCCAAATATGTCCCTCATGTTTGCTTTGGAAAGGTTATACCCAAATTCCCCTCTAGAATCTCCTCTGTTGTACGTAAATAGTGCTGCTGTAAACCCCCTGGGTGCATGGGTCTGGTCATTTTCCTGGGGTAAACTTCTAGAAGTGGAACTTGTTGGGTCAAAGGCTATGAACATTACCAAGGTTTTTGATTCTTACACCAGCAGAAAATATTATCCATTACTAGAACACAGACATACAGATTTCCACCTTTGTCAACTAGGAGAAGGCTGATGGCCAAATAAGTAATGTAAGAGGTGACCTGTTTTTCAGAAATACAGACTCATGTCACAATGTCTATAATAAATTAAATTAAGACCATAATATGTGCTGTGGATACAGCAGATCACATGGCATTAAACAAATTGGATTGCCTGGTTCCCTGGAGACAAGGGCTAGAAAGCACCGGAGAGAAGTAACGGGGTTCTCAGGGTGCCTCCTTGGAAGTAGGAAGTGTTGCAGACGGCAGCTGCGTTTCCTGAGGGTAACTTCAGTGTAAGTGGGGGTAGCACCAGAGGAAGGCAAAGGACATTTCTCTCAGGGAACTCTTTGTTTGATGAGGGAGATCACCAGCTACAAACAAAATGATCTCAGGAGAGAGATTTTGTCCTGGAACAGGCGAGAATGTTCTACCATTCTGTCCACAGTTGGAAAGATTAATGTATTTGACAATGTCTTCAGAATGTGGGAAGAGCTGTAACAGAAGAACGTATGTAGGGGATCCGGGGGTGGCACAAAGGAGGGAGCCATTAACTTCGCCTGTTGGAGAAAGAGGAGCCATGACCTGGTTTGTGAAGAATGAGTAAAAGTTTGCCAGGTGGGTGAGTGGGAGAGACGCAGGTAGAGTGAGGGGCGTATGTGTCACCTGGGTGGCCCTTCGAATTTGGGCTACAAAAAACATGCCCCGGCGAGTCCACAGATTTTAGTGCTCCAGGCACCATATGCAATGATGTCAGATCCCGAAGTACAGTCTGGGGTCCTCTGAGGCCCACTCTCTCCCCAAGACCCTTGGGTTACCAATGTTGAGTAACCACAGGGCCAGTGTGGTGCTGGCCCAGCAGCCTTGCTGCAGCACAGGGCTGGTAGTTAGCCAGGGACTGACTTCCACCAGTCAGTCCTTAGGTGGAAGCTGGGTGAACTGGAGGCATTTGAAAGGACAAAGGTACTGGGGTGATGTCATGCCCTGAGGGTGTGCCTCTCAAGCTTGGGCTCCTTGCTTAGGAAAGCACACTCTTAGCTGAACTGGTCAGCATTCCCTGTTTAAAACCCTCTGTTTTTCCACCAGGAGCTCGGTTTCCTGCCCCGGTGGGGGAGAGTGCCCAGCTTCTGATCATAGACATGTGTGTTAATTTCCAGGGCGGCTATGAGACAAAGTACCACAAACGAGGTGACTCCAAACAGAAATGTATTGTCACACAGCCCTGGGGAAATCTGCAGGGCCACGCTCCTTCTAAAATCTGTAGTTGGTGGGGGGTTGGTGCCTGCGTGGCTCAGTAGGCTGTGTCCGCCTCTTGACTTCGGCTCAGGTCATGAATCCAGGGTCCTGGGATCAAGCCCTGAGTTGGGCTCCGCGTTGAGCGTGTAGCCTCTCTCTCTCTCTCTCTCTCTCTCTCTCTCTCTCTCTCTCTCTCTCTCTTTCTCTCTCTCTCTCCCTCAGCTCCTCTCCCCTGCTCACATGTGCCCTCACTCTCTAAAATAAAATAAAATAAAATAAAAAATAAAGCTTGTAGGAGAACGCTTCCTTCTTTGTGGTTCCTAGGACTGTAGACACAACCCTCTAATCCTCAGTGTTCACGTGACTGTCTCTCTGTGTCTTCATATGGCTGTCTTTTTATAAGGACACCAGTCATATTGGATCAGGGGCCCACTCTACTGCGATACGACCTCATCTTAAATAATCACACCTGCAGTGACTCTATTTTCAACTAAAATCCCATTCTGAAGGTACTGGGAGTTAGGACTTAAACATATTTGGGGGAGGGTGCGGAGGGCACAATTAAACCCCTGACAGCGTCTCTCAGACACAAGGCAGAGCTTTCTGATGGTAAGGACTGGAGCTCCCTGTGCTCTGAAGTGTCGCTCAGAGGTGGCAGCTCGGGACATGGTGTTCCAAGGCTGTTACAAGATCCAAGGTTGTCCAGCATTGGCCACAGGAAGGTGTGGGCCACAGGGAGCTGGGGCTCCCAGAGCCAGACCTCGGTGCTGTGGGTCTGGAGGGAGAGGGTAGAGTTGAATTCCCGTCAAGGGACCCATCGCGGGGCCCTTTCTCAGGTGTTCTTCGAGGAAAGAGGCTCCCAGTGTAAAGCTCATTCTGGAGCATATTCCTTTCAGAACTGGTAAGGAGTGAGGAAGGGATCTCACTAGATACTTGGGTTTTTTTGTTTTTGTTTTGTTTTTCTGAGTTTCCTTGGATGTTTTTGCCCTTAAAAGAAATAGAGAGTATTAGTATGGGGTACAGTGCTATGTGCTAGGGAGCACATATCAACCCAGCTGATAAGTTTATTGTGTTCTAAAACTTATAGATGAGTAAAAGGAGAATTAACATCTTTAATAAAATAAAAGTTTTTCGGGGCGCCTGGGTGGCTCGTCGGTTAAGCATCCGACTTCAGCTCAGGTCATGATCTCACGGTCCGTGAGTTCGAGCCCCGCGTCAGGCTCTGTGCTGACAGCTCAGAGCCTGGAGCCCGTTTCAGATTCTGTGTCTCCCTGTCTCTCTGCCCCTCCCCTGTTCATGCTCTGTCTCTCTCTGTCTCAAAAATAAATAAACGTTAAAAAAAAAATTAAAAAAAAAAAAAGTTTTTCCTACCAAACAGGGTGTGTGCCTTTTGGTTTAGTCAAGACTTTTGTGCCACTCGGCAGTACTTGGTTTTTTCCCTATAGTTCTTGCATATTACTTGTTCGCTAAGACCTTTGATCTCTTTGCTTATTACCGTAACAAGAATCTTCTCTTGTTCTAATCAGTTGTGCTTTGTGTTAATAGGAAAGCTATTGAGTTTTGTATAATAATCTTGTGCCCAGCCACTTTTCTGAATTGCCTTATTGTCTGTGGCAGTTTTCAGTTGATTCTCGTAGGTTTTCCAGGTTTACGATTACATAGTGTATTCCTTTATGATTTTTTATATGTTTTATGTTTTTCTGTTATTAATGTCCATTGGCTAATCCCTCCTACCCATTAAGTAATGAAGGCGACTGTGATCATCCTTAACTAGTTTCTGACTTTCCTGGGAATACTGGTAGTGTTTTCCTGCTAAGAATAATGTGGCTTTGTTTTTCTGGTTAGAGTCACACATGAATGCATCTGGGCTTGAGTTCATTCATCTTTTTTTTTTAATGTTTATTTTTGAGAGAGAGAGAGAGTGTTGCATGAGCGGGGGGAGGGGCCAGAGAGACAGAGAATCCGAGGCAGACTCCAGGCTCTGAGCTGTCAGCACGAAGCCGATGCAGGGCTTGAACCCATGAGCTGTGAAATCATAACTTGAGCCAAAGTCAGATGCTTAACCAACTGAGCCACCCAGGTGCACCCCCCCCTTTTTTTTAATGTTTATTTTTGAGAGAGAGAGAGAGAGAGACAGAGTGTGAGCAGGGAGGGGCAGAGAGAGAGGGATACACAGAATCTGAAGCAGGCTCCAGCTCTGAACTGTCTTCACAGGGCACGACTTGAGACTCAAGCTCACGAACCATGAGATCATGACCTGAGCCAAATATGGACACTAAACCGACTGAGGCACCCAGGTGCCCCTCATTCATCTTTTCAGTGGAGAGTATTTGAAACTTTCTTGTCTCTCCCTCTCCCCACTGCCATCCACTGGATTTTCTTTTTCTTCTAACAGTCTTCCTTTTTATAGAGCATTTGCCATTTAATTGATATTTTTACTTACACAGAGTTGAGCAAAATTTCTTCGCATCAAAGAAATAGTCTCATTTACATATTCTTGTTTACTATTTTTTGCATTTATGTTTTCCCCTTTACCTAGCCTTCCCCCATGCTATGATTTGGTTCGCTGATGGTTTTTTTTCCCCCTAAAGAATTAGTTTTGAGGGGCACCTGGCTGGCTCAGTCAGAAGAGCATGTGATTCTTGAGCTGGGGGTTATGAGTTCGAGCCCCACGTTGGATGTAGAGATTACTCAAAGGAAAAGAATTAGTCTTGAGTATATATTTTCCCAGATTTATTGAGATATAATTGACATAAAACTTTGTGCAAGTTTCAGGTATACAACGTGATGATTTGATACATGTATATATTTACAAAATGATTACCACAATAAGGTTAGTAATACATCCATTACTTCACATAACTTTGAGGTATATAATACAGTCACCATCCTGTACCTTAGATCCCCAGAACTTATGTATCTTATGACTGGAAGTTTGTGCACTTTGGCCGACACTTCCCCATTTTCCTTACTCTCCAGCCCTTGGCAACCACCATGGTACTCTCTTTCTATGAATTTGGCATTTTTAGATTCCACATATAAGCGATACTCTACAGTAGTCTTTCTCTGTCTGACTTATTTCACTCAGTGTAATGCCCTCAAGGTCCATTCATATTGTTACAAATGGCAGAATTTCCTTCTTTCTTTTTAATGGTTATATAAGCTAACTAATATTCCAGTGTGTGTGTGTGTGTGTGTGTGTGTGTGTGTACATGACATTGTCTTTACCCATTCATCTGTCTATGGATACTTAGATTGTTTCCATGTCTTGGCTATTGTGAATAATGCTACAATAAACGTGGGGATGCAGGTATTTCTTAAACATAGTGATTTCATTTCCATTGGGTATATATCCAGAAATGGGATTGCTGGATTATATGGTAGTTCTATTTCTAATTTTTTCCTTTTGAGGAAATATCATGACTCTTTTCCATAGTGGCTGCACCAATATATATTCCCACAAATGGTACACAAGAGTCCCCTTTTTTCCACATCTTCACCAACACTTGTTACTTGTCTTTTTGATAATAGCCATGCTAACAGGTATGAAGTGATAGCTCATTGTGGTTTCGTTTTGCATTTCCCTGTTGATTAGTGATGTTGAGCATCTTGTCATATTCCTGTTGACCATATGCATGTCTTCTTTGGAAAAAATGTCTGTTTATATCCTTTGCCCATTTTTAATTGGATTTATTTTTTTTTGCCATTGAGTTGCATGGATTCCTTATACCTTTTGGATATTAACCCCTTTACCAGACATATGGTGTGCAAATATTTTTTCCCATTCCCATAGATTCTACTTTTAATTTTTTGAGATTTTTCTCCCATTGGCTGCCTTTTCCTTTTGTTGGTAATTTGTTTTGATGGGCAGAAGCTTTTAAGTTTAATGTAGTCCTACCTATTCATTCTTACTTTTGTTGCTTGTGCTTTTGGTGTCATATCCAAAATAATCATTGCCAAGACCAATGTCAAGGACCTTTTCTCTATGTTTTCTTCTAGGAGTTCTATGGTTTTAGGTCTTACATTTAAGTCTTTAATGCATTTGGAGTTAAGTTTCGTGAATGAAGACTTTCATTCTTTTGCATGTGAATATCCAACTTTCCCAACTGCATTTGTTGAAGAGACTATTTTCCCCACTGAGTATTCTTGGCTTTCTTGTCAAACGTTAGTTGACTGAATATGCATGAGTTTATTTCTGGGTTCTTGATTCTGTTCCATTGGTCTATGTGTCTGATTTTATGCCAGTACCATACTGTTTTGATCGCTATAGCTTTGTGATATAGTTTGAAAAGTTCCCAAATACATTTATAAGCTTTATTGTTTTTCTGTTTTCTCATTTAAGTTTCTAGTTTTATCTTTAGGAAGTCTTTAGTTTTTCTGTGGCTCCTTTTTTAACTTTGTGAGTGGGATGTTTAATTCATTTATTTTCATTTTCACATTTATGTGTTTTACTATTTAAATCAATAAAATATTTTTGTCTCCAGTCTTCTGCAATTTCAGTTTTAATTTCTCTTCTTATGAATTAGTTACTTAAGACTTTTTAAAATTCCATTTAGTAGAGTTTAAAAAACTTTGTGTTACCTATTTCAAGTTTAATTACATTATCATAATAGAATGTCTATTAAGCTATAGAATTTATTCAGTTTTCTCTTGGTCTAATAGTCGATTCTGATGAATTTTCCATAAGCCCTTCAAAAGATGTATTTTTTGTTTTCAAAGTATAGAGTTCAATATATCTCAATTAGATCAATCATATCAATTTTTTTACTCAAATGTACGTCTTTATTTTTTTTGTATTGTTCTGTGACAGGCTAAGAGGGGTAAAATAAACTCTTACAATAATAATATGTGTGTTGATTCCTTCTTGTTTTTTCAGTAAACTTTGTTGCTATGTTATTTGGTTGCACAGGTATTTGTTAAATCCTCCTGGTAAAGTAAATCTTTATTGTTATAAAGTGCCTATAATTTTTACCTTAAACCAGTATTAGCAAGGTAGGATCTTGCTTTCCTGCTTTTCATTCCTTCCATTTTTCCTTCCCCCCCCGCCTTCCCCCACATCTTTCTTTATTTTGTCTATGTGGTATATTTTTTAATGCTTTTAAAAAAATGTTTATTTATTTTGAGAGGCGGGAGGGAGGGGCAGAGAGAGAGAGGGAGACAGAACCCCAAGCAGGCTCCTCACTGTCAGCACAGAGCCCAATGCAGGGCTCGAACCCACAAACTGTGAGATAACGACCTGAGCCAAAGTCAAGAATCGGACTCTTAACTGACTGAGCCACCCAGGTGCCCCTATGTGGCATACTTTTGCCCATCCTTTATCTTTAAAACGTACTGAGTCATCTTGCTTTGGGCGAGACTCTTCTATTTCGGTGGCAATCTGTACTTTTGTCCTTTGGCCAACTCAGGGCAGCGATGTCCTGAAGTAGTGCCCACTGGCCTAGGGATTTGCCTGTTTGATGGAAGCCTTTTTTTGTTTGATTATTTGTGTTTTTGAAAATGTCTTTATTTCACTTTCATCCCCTGCCTTTTTTTGCTATTTCCCGACATTTTTTTTCCCAGGAGAAAATTGTGTTTTGTTTTAAGAGCTAACGGTGTGATTTTAATATTTAAAAAAATTGCAGTATAGTGGATATAAAATATTACATTAGTTTCAGGTGTACAATATATAATTAGATCCAACAATTATATGCATTACTTTACAACTTTTAATTATGAAAATTTCAAACATAGTGGGGAGATGAAAAACAAGGACAATGTACATCGGTAAAGCCTCCTCTGGATTCCAGAATTGTTAACATCTTGCCATATTTACTTTATTCCTCTCTCTCTCTCTCTAGGCATATCTGTTTCTATATCTATATTGATCTATCATTCATTTTTAAAAGTTTATTTACTGAGAGACAGAGGCAGAGAGAGGAGAATGAGAGAGAAGAGAGAGAATCCTAAGCAGGCTCTCCACTGTCAGCGGGGAGCCCGATATGGGGCTTGAACTCATGAACCGTGAGATCATGACCTGAGCCGAAATCAAGCATTAGATGCTTAACCAACTGAGCCACCCAGGCGCCCCTATATTGGTTTATCATTTAAAAGTAATTTGTATAAAATTTACATACATATATTTTGTAAGTCCCTTCCAACAATTTTTAGGGGACAGGTACCAGAAGTTCTGGAGAGACCCAAACTAATCGGTTAGAATTAAGTTGTGCTGGCATTAGTTCATTTTGCTTATGCCAAACAAAGTTGATTGTTTCTATATCTGTTTTAAGGCTGGATTTTTTTTTTTTCTCAGCTCTTCATTGGCTGGCCATCTCATAGCTCTGGGTGTCCTTGGTAAATCTAGCAAACACTCTTTCTTATATTTTATGAGAAAAGACCAGAGAACCTCTGCCTTCTTTAAAGAGGAAGCTGACCTTTTCAATGTGGCACAAGATTAGGGGTAGAAAAAGATATATCAGGGAAATACGTTCAAATTCTGTGTCTGTTCCCTTTTGCCCCAACCCAAATGTCTGAATGGGTCTCTTTTTTATTAACTGCAAAATAAAAGGCCTCAAGGGATGTTACCCTAGGAGTAAGAGTAGCTTGGCTTGAATTTATATCTATGTCAGATAATGCGATTCTAGAGATAAGTAGTTAAGAGTTATTTTGAGAACTTCGTGAGAGTTTGTTCAGTGAGCTAATGAATGGGTATCCCTGGCAAGCTTTCCAAAGTGGAAATGATATGAAACGGTCTTCTGCTGGGAAAGGGTAACAGAGGAGGAGCTCTGGGCTTTTGCTATGGGGAGTTCATGTTAATTCTAAAGGAGATTCACATTGTCGCAGTTCAATTGAAACCAATTCAATTTTATGCAGGAAGTGGCTGAGTGAAGTTATATTTCTAGGAAGCCACACAATGAAGTGCAAAGCATTAGTAGTTCTTGACCCAGCTCTGCTATTAACTGGCGTGGGCAAGTCCCTATTCCAGCCACACTTCAGCTTTAGAATCTGTCAAATGTTCTGTGTACATTTACAGATCCAAATAAATAAATAAATAAATAAATAAATAAATAAAACTACCATATAATCCAGCAATCCCATTTCTGGATATATACCCAGTGGAAATGAAATCACTATGTTTAAGAAATACCTGCATCCCCACGTTTATTGTAGCATTATTCACGATAGCCAAGGCATGGAAACCACCTGAGTATCCACAGACAGATGAATGGGTGAAGACAATGTCAGACAGATCCGGATAAGGGGATACAAAAAAGTTAAGAGTATATAGAATTCTAGGAGTGTGAGCTGTTGAATGTGCTGCCACCTTAAGGATATCCTAGGCATACTGGCTAAAAGGGAAGGGAAGAACTTCCCTGCTTAGTATAATAACAAGCTCGAGAGGGCTTATCCCCAAGCAGATAAGATGTGGAATGAAACTGCCTGATTTCTAAGCATCTGCGTTTGACTAGAAACGGATAAGACAGATGTATTTCATTAATACAGATGATGTGTTTGGATCTGATATCAAGGACTTGGCAAATGGATCTTGGTTAACACCCACTTCTCCTAAATTCCTGAATGATTGCCCACCTGGATCTGGAAATCTCAAGGCTTCTTTCCTCAAAGGCCTGCTTTTCTCTTGTGGTCTGCTCCCTCCTACCTCTGCCTCTCTGCAAATATCTTACTCGTGATTCCACATGAGGCAGAGTGTTGGTTTTTGCCATCTTATGGGGGTTCCCTCTACTTGGTCTGGAGCAAGGTGTGAATGAGTACAGTCTGGGGAATTTCTGTGGACCACGTTGATGATGACGAATGGAGGGGGAGGGATTTTCCCAGTCAGGAGTCCACTTTCCTGGCGTTTCATTGTTCTTCCCTTATGATGTGTAGTGTTTCAGGCTGGCAGCAGGCTGTGAACAAAGAAATTGTATGCAGTAGTCTCTTCCGATATGCTGTGACTTGGCAAAGGGCTGAAGGCAAAACCATGCACCTGCATGACCTTTTTAGCTAGACAAAGAATCCTCTCTCCCCTCAGCCCCCCAGGAAATGCTCCCAGACCACAGTGCAAACAAGCCCTAATTAAGTCTTTCCTCGGATCCTGATGTCTTTTCCTCTAACCTTTCCTTGGGTTTAGATGTGTAATTAAGAAGAAAGGGTGGGGGAGAACAGAATCAGGTATAAGACACAGCTGGGAATTGGGAGCTACTTAATAGCAAGTGAAGTCTGGAATCTGTTCTGGTGGCTCTTTTGATGGTTTGAACACAGCAAGGGATATGGTAAAATGATGGGAAAATTAAGATGCTTTTGATGAAAAAATTGGTTGCAGTTATGTGACTGAGCAATTTGCTCAGACATTTTGAGTTTCTTGTGTTTTTGCCTTTTTGTTTCTGAATAAAACAATTTCAATGTTTTTCAGCCAATATTTAAAGATAATATAGGTGCTTGGTGCTTCCCTGGGAAGGCTGTGAACACACCCTTACAATTATACGCAAAATTTGAGGCTTTGTGTAGTTATCTGAAAAGAGAGTCCCATAGATTTTAATCATGTCCCCAGTGGGTTCAAGACCTATTCTCTTCCCCCAAAGTTTAAGAACTACTGGAATTAGGGGCATCTGGATGGCGCAGTCGTTTAAGCGTCCAACTTCCGCTCAGGTCATGACCTCGAGGTTTGTGAGTTCGAGCCCCGCGTCGGGCTGTGCGCTGGCAGTGCGGAGGCTTCTTGGGATTCTCTTTTCCTCTCTCTCCGCCCCTCCCTGCTCGTGTGATCTCTCTCTCTCTCTCTCTCAAAATAAATAAAGAAAAGCTTGAAAAGAAACCCCGCTGGTATTAGAGAAGGATCTGGAGACAAAATCTGGAAGGGTAGCCATATTTGGAAGCCATGGAGACATAATGGAGCCTATAAAAGTTGGGGAAGGAAGGAAGCCCCAACAGACCCATGGGAGGCAGTGAGTGGTTAAGCCTGTGTACCCTGGAATCAGATACACCTGAGCTCAGAGCTTAGCATCCTCTTCACTTATTAACCGTGCTGGCTGTATGATGGGGCAAGTTGTATCTCTAAGCTTCAGTCTTCAGTTTTCTCAGCTAGAGATGGGATGATAGAACCTACCTCGCAGAGTGATTGCAAGGATTGAGGTCATCCATGCAGCATGCCTCCTTGCTTCCCTGTGGACGTGTGTGTGCACGTGTGTGTGTGTCTTTGTCTCTACTCGTACTTTGCTTTTTCCTGTGCATCATATGCTTCCTTCTGGGCCAAGCACCTGTATAGGCCTCAAGAGGCCCTGCATTCGATCCCACTGTTTTTTCTGCTTTCTTTGGAAAAGTGATCATTGCGACGTGGTGTCCTTGGCTGAATATCCTCGTTCCAGCTCCTCTAGAGACCGATTGCCGGCCGGGTTGAGAGCTGCATATTTGCACTTTTCCAAGCAGTTTAGGGAGAATTAGAGCCTAGGAACCTAGAGCCTGGAGCGTGGAGCCAAGTGAGCCAGCCTCCTCTGGGAAGGAGAGACCAAAATAGTGCTGCTAGGGGAGAGCCTGTCTTCTGCAGCGCCTCAGATAGTGGCTGCCTCAGGCAGCCTCAGAGGCAGGTTCTGTGGCCCAATTCCTTTTGTAATTTGCACAATAGACCAGAAGATGGGGCTCTTGACCTTGGAGTCAAGGGCCAGAGGCTCTGACTTTTTCCACATTTGAACTGCAAGAAAATAGACCCATCAGAGCTCCCAGGAATGGTCTACCTCCTTAGGCCTCTCCCTACTCTACCCACTCATGCCCACTCCCATGGCTGGGAGCCGTATTTCTGGGGAGTGGGCAATTTGGGGCACATCTTCCCTTTGAACACCGTTCTTGGCCCCTCCTTAATTACCATGTTGCCAGAGTCCTTCCATCTGACCTCCTGCCCCAGGTTTTCCCCTGCAACCCACCTTGCCCCTGTGGTGGATCCCAGCCATGTTGCATAGTGGCCAAGAACTCCAGAGTCAGACAGGCTCATCCGTGACTCACGTCCTCAGAGGAGCTCACCCTACCCCCCCCTTGCCAATTACCATTTATCACATAGCCTTGCTATTGAGTTCCTAGCAGCCCTCATAATCTGTGATTACTATTTGTTTACTTGCTTACTGTCTCCCCACTAGATCCTAAGGCTCAAGAGGGCATGACCCTGTTTTCTTATTCTTTCTCTGTCGTGTAACACAGGCCTGAGTACACAGGTTCTCGGTAAATGTATTTTGAATTAATAAATGACCAAAGCCCAGCTTCACACCTGCCCGACCTTAAGAAAGCTGCTGAACTTCTCTAAGCCCCAGTTTTCTTACCAGTGAAACGGAGAAATAATGGAGATATTGGAACTATTACATAACACGATGCATGTATACCACAAAGCCTGGGGCCTGGTACACGGAAGCACGTTCCAAAACCTTTAGCAGTGTCTTAGTTGCTATCATATGAGAAAAATAAAGTCTGAATTAATTAGCTAGTTCTCCATAATTTGGCCATAGGTTTTATTTATTATTATTATTATTTATTTATTTTTTAACCACAATTGGTACTTCACTACTACTCTTCTCTATAACTTTTTGCTTTGGCTCAAATCATGGCTACTCTGAATGGGTCACGTACATTCCTGTTATTAAGCCTTTGCCCAGTAGCTAAGATGCTTCCTCTCCTTACCTTGGCTCAATTATTTGCAGACTTAGCTGTAACCCATGTCCTCTGTGTCATGTTCCTGAAGTGTCCCAAGTCATAAAGATCATTTCCTTTTCTTACTGTTTATTACCTTTGTTGTCGACATTACTCCTATCACTCTTATTTTTGTGAAAATTTTTTAACATTTATTTATTTTTGAGAGAGAGAGACAGAGCTTGAGCAGGGGAGGGGCAGAGAGAGAGGGAGGCACAGAATCTGAAACAGGCTCCAGGCTCTGAGCTGCCAGCACGGAGCCCGATGCGGAGCTCGAACTCACAGATTTTGAGATCATGACCTGAGCTGAAGTCAGTTGCTGAACTGACTGAACCACCCAGGCGCCTCACTCCTATCACTCATATTTTATGTCTTATTATCTTGTCATTATGTTCACATGTCTTCTGTTCCCCTGATTAGATTGTAAGTCTTTTGGAGACAGTATTATATTTTAAATTTGTCTGCATCTTTGGTGCCATTTGGGCTTGTAAATAGCAGGCATTCAAAATATTTTCAATTGAATTAAAAGCACGTATATTTGTTAACTACTTTCTGTATGTTTAGCCTTCTTTGAGACTCTGTGGAGTATAGAAGGACATAAAAATAATTACTATCTTCAAAATACTTACAATATTATTGTAAGTTAAAGTCAACATATACTAAAGTACTTAACTAGGGGCACCTGGGTGGCTCAGTCGGTTAAGCGTCCAACTTCAGCTCAGGTCATGATCTCACGGTTGGTGGGTTCGAGCTCCACATCAGGCTCTGTACTGACAGCTCAGAGCCTGAAGCTGGCTTCAGATTCTGTGTCTTCCCTCTCTCTGTGCCCCTCCCTCACTCACACTCTGTCTCTGTCTCTCTCTCTCAAAAATAAATTAAAAAATAAAGTACTTAACTAACCACAGCATGGTAACTGATAGAAGAAATGTATGGAATGCTATGAGGATTCATAGAAGGGAGAGATGACATCTCTAAGAAGTGTTGGAGAGAGTGGGATAAAGAAAGGTTTCTTGGAAGAGGTGGCCTTTGAGATTGACTTTGAAGGATGGTTAAGATTTTGATGGGCAAAAATGGGCGGGGAGGGGGGTGAATTCCAAATTCAAGACAGGATTAGTGAAGAGATAGAGACTGTGGCAATGAATGCTAAGGCTCAGAAACAGGACCAGGGGCTTATACAGGAGATCAGAAATATGGTTCTGCCCCAGGGACACTGAAGCACAACCTTGTTTCGAATTTTAGGGCCAATGCAAGGTGTGGTGTGCAGGGGTTGAAACTTTAACATGGACCCGACTATGTTCTCCAGATGGAGTTTCTTTCGGGGCTAAGGATTATTTGCAACCTTTTTTTTCCCCTCTCTGATAATATGGATTCACCTACAGTCTGATGTTATAGTGCGTGTAAAGCAGGGACTCCTTTCCTCCTCTTGGGGACAGAGGGTTGGTCGGATTATAGCCAGCCTCTTTTCTTTCAAGCCCAAATCAAATTGAATGCATTACTTACGGTTTTCTAACCTTGCCTTAGATCAGTAGTTCTGTTGTTAAATCATAATTTGTCTTACATCATTTCTCGGAAAAGTTGGAAGCGTTTTTGTGGAATTATTTCAACCATCAGCCTGAGCTCAACTCTGTGCTTTTTTCCTTGCCAACCTAAGACCCACGGAGAAGACCTAGGTCGTACGGAGTCTGTGGAGGGGGGTCGGATCACACTGCCTGCCCGCTTCTCTTTAATGCTCTTTCGTCTATCTGGCCACTAGTTCAGAGATTGACAAGGAATTTGAGAAGGGCCTTTCTCCTCATCGTCAGTTATTTCCTTCTTCAATTCCAAGGGATGTTTCCCCAGAACTTAAGAACCCTTACCTAAGGAATAACATCAGAATTAGACAGAAACTTTCTCCGTTTTCAAGGGTCAGGTGCAGCCGCAAACAGAAGCATGAGATTTTCGATTTCTAGCAAGCGGTTGGAAGGACCTTTAAGCCCAGAGGCCCCTGAAGGGAGGGAGGCGGTTTCCAAGGCAACCGGGCCGGGAGCGGTAGCCTCTCCGGGCTCCCTCCCTCCTCCTCCTCCTCGCGGTAGCCCAGGGTACCGCCGGACAGCGTCCTCCCGTGCTCCGCGCGCTGATTGGCCGCACAGGCCGCACGCTGATTGGCTGCGGCGAGGCCTCGCGGGCCGGTGGCAATGGAGGCGGCGGCGGTTGATGGTTGACCGTTGGCTCCGGGGTAGGGGTCGCCGCTCGGGCGATCGGCTCAGAGCCGAGCGGAGCGCGCGGGCTGCTGTCGCTCGGCCCGGAGCCCGCGGGCGAGACCTAGCTGGGTTCCGCCATGCCGGCCGGGAGTAACGAGCCGGACGGCGTCCTCAGCTATCAGGTAGGGCCCCGCCTCCCGCCCCTCCCCGGGGCTCAGCCTCCTCATCCTCTGCCCACCCTCCTGCCTCTGCCCCCGAGCCGGGCTCCGCAGGCCACTCCCTGAGGGCGAGGGGAGGCCGGCCCGGGACACCAGGGGGCGCTCCGGGCGTTTGGGGATCGGGCCGGGGCTGCGAGAGGGTGACCTTGGGCCGAACCTGGGAGCCGGCGGATGACTGCCGCATCCCTTGCGAGGCCGGCAGAGGAACCCTGACGGCGGCGGGCGGTGACCTCTGTTCTCGGGTACTCCCTCTTGGGAGAGAGGCTGGCTTCTGGCCTGGCGGTGTCCTGTTGGAACGTGGGAGAAAGGGTGGCCAGGGACCTCGCTCCGGTGGGGCAGGTCTCCTCTTTGTGTTGTTTCTGGAGACTTCTGGTTCCTCAGCGGCTCAGAGAAAGAGCTGGAAAGGCTGGAGGCTGGGGCCAGACCCCATTAGTGTGGCCAGCTTTATGAGTCTCGCCATCCCATTGGGCAGACAGATGACAACTTCTGGCAAGGGAAGGGGGAATGGGCTGGGGAAGTGTTGAGAGGTCAGGAACAGGTGTTTATTTAAGGGAATGAGGAAACCAGGCTTAAGTAAGCCACAGCTCAACTGTTGGGGTGGCAAATGTAAGGAAGATCATCGGGCTAGGTGTCAGAGACTGCAGGCTCAAATCCTACATCTGCCTTGTGCTGGCTTTGTGACCTTGAGTAAGTCACTTGCCTCCTTGAACCTCAGTATCTCCGTCTAGTAAAATGCGAATGAGAATACCTGCTTTGCTTTCACAGTGTCGTTTTGAGGACTGAATGAGGTGCTATTTGTCAAATGTCTATTGTGTGACAACCAGTAAGAGAGTGGTAGCTCACTGAATTCTCACTCCCCCCTTTCCTGTACCGTCAGGTGGTTGTTACTGCTCTGGAAAGAGAGATTGAAGGGGGGGGCAAGTCTGAAGTGGGGGGCTGTGGCGATGATGATGGGCCTTCTTAGGAAGGATGATAAGTCTTGGAAACAAGTGCCATGTTGATGTCAGGGATGGTTTCTGTAAGGAGGCAGGGGAAACATTCTGAGTTTGTAGCAAAACAGGCATGGACTCTCTCCTGTTCTTCCTGGTACTAGTTTGCCTCTAGATGATCCATGATTCCCTCTTTGCTTGTTCCATCAAAAAAGGAACCACATCTAAGATTTTGGAAAATCTTTCCGTATCTGATCCCCCTAAGGCCTAAAAGCGTATTCAATCTATGTGGTGGGGATACAGTGATGAGCAAAACTATGCAATGTTCTTGTCCCCTTGGAGCTTCCTGTCTTGGAGGGTGGGGAGAAATAACCATGTTTAAATCAAATAACCACACAAGTGTATTATTATTAACTGTGATAAGTGTTTTCAAAGAAAGAGAGGCAGTCTCTCAGTGTTTCCAGCCTTGGTCTCAGACGAGAGAAGATTTTGCTAAGGAAGAAGATTAGAGATCTAAAGAATAAGTATCAGCTGAGGGAAGAGGGAGATCAAAGGACCTTGGAGACAAAGAGAATAGCAGAAAGGGAACACATCTAGTTAGAGGGCCTGAAAGAAGGTCAGCGTGGCTGGAGCCACAGAGCAATGAGGGGAATGGTGTGAGATATACTCTGGAGTCGAAACACAGAGCCATTATAGCCCGTCCTGAGAAACTTGGTATTTATTTAAGCAGCGAGGGGAAGCCACTGAAGGGGTTTAAGCAGGGAGGGGAAGGAGAAAGCGAGAGCGAGAGCGAGAGCGAGAGAGAGAGAGAGAGAGAACGCTCGAGCAAGTGCATAGAGTGAGTGGGGAGGGGTGAGAGAGCAAGCGCCAATGAAATCATGATCAGATTTTCCTGTTGAAAGATTTCTCTGGCTGCAGTGGGGAGAATAGAATAGGCTGGAAAGAGTGTGAGGAGACAGTGTGCTTAACATGCAGAATGTGTACCAGTCGTATTGTCGAGATCATAATAACCCATAAGCTTCTGTTAGTGCTTTGTGAAATTGATAATTCCTGAGTGCTTCTGGGGTCGCATAGAAAATAATTATCTCCTTTACATCTAGTTCATGTAACTTTCTTGATCAGTGGGGTGAGGAGACAAAAAGGAATAGAGTAGGAACAGTAGGACCTCATGAAGGCTGGGTCAGGTGATGGGCAAATGGATACTTGAGATATAGGGAGGAAAAGAAAGGAGGACAGAAGGAGGAAAGGAAGTAGGGGTGATTTGGGGGACAAAAAGTCAACCGATTGAAAATTGCCAATGAAGCCTCCTATGTGCCAACTAGGCTGTGGGGGGTGGGGTGGGCGGAATGGACCTTGCAAAGAGAGGGGATTGTGCAACTTGCTGTAAAGAGATTGTAGGCATCACTTCTAAATATCACAAGTCTAGGCTGTTTTTTCTGGTTTGGACTATTGCACTAGCCTCCTACACTTCCCTCTGCTTTTTCTCTTGCCCTTCTATAGTCCACTTTCCACATGGCAGCCAGAGAGAGCTTTCAAAAACACAAACCATGCCTGATCCCATCTTGAAACCCTTCAGTGGCTCCCCAGTGCATTTTAGAGTAAAATCCAATCTCCTTACCATGGCCTACCAAACTTTAATGTGCTCAGGGACTTGTCCACCCTTTCTGACTGCCTCTCCCCCATTCTCTCACCATGCACCCCTGCACTGGCTTTCTTTCTGTTTCTTCAATATGGCAAGCTCCTTCATACTTTAGGACTTCTGCTCTTGTTGTTTTCTCTGCCTAGGACATGATTCTATCCAGGGTTTTATGGGACTTAATTCTAATATTACCTCCTCAGAGCGGCTTTCCCTGACCCCCACAGTCACTGTCTTTCATATGATCCTGTTTTATGTTCTTAATAGCACTTATGACTTGTCTGACGTGTTCTTGTTTGATTTCTATATTTTCTTTTTTGGAGAGAAGCTTGACGGGGGCAAGGACTAGGCGGAAAATCTTGCCATATAGCACAGTTCCTGGTATAAGATAGGCGCTCAGTTGCATGAGTGAATGAATGCCTTTCCTGTATCCAAAGTCAATGTGCTTCTCCTTCAGGAGCTCGCGGTCTTGGGGTTAGCACAGAACATCAGCTGCCCATGCTTGCTTACACAAAAGCTGTCCCTTGTGTGCGGCTGTGCCTTTACTCAGGTGTTCCAGCTGGGAAATCCTTCCCCTCCTCTTCACCTAGAATATCCCATTTAGCTTTCAGGGTCTGGCTCTTTATCACTCTCAGAATTCATCACTCAGTGTTCTCTGCTCACAGCACCCACCAAGGGCTATTACTGTCTCCAAAGTATGTGCCTTTAATCACTCTGCATTACTGTAGCTTGGTCTTTGACACCTACACCAATGCCTGGCTTGCAGCGAGCACTTAATAACTGTTTGGGAAGATATATGTGGCAAGGTATACAAAGGTTACATTGGAGTGGGAAGAGACTGCACTGAGGGAGGCCAGCTAGGAGGCTGTAATTTAGGATGAGTTAATGAAGGCCTGCCTTTCTGAATTTTGATGGGATCTCTGGAGGTGGTTATCGAAATTTTAGGAGTCAGTGAACTCTTAAAGGGGTGAGGTAGTAAGGGAGGAAGAAGGGCAGGGGCGCCTGAGTGGCTCAGTCAGTTAAGCATCTGACTTCAGCTCAGGTCATGGTCTCACAGTTTGTGAGTTCGAGCCCCGCGTCGGGCTCTGTGCTGACAGCTCTGAGCCCGGAGCCTGCTTCAGATTCTGTGTCTCCTCCTCTCTCTGTGCCTCCCGTGCTCATGCTCTATATCTGTCTGTCTCTCAATAATAAATAAACGTTAAAAAAAAAAAGAGCAGAAAGCTCTAGGGAGAGCCCCTCGTTTGGACTGGAACTGAGGACATCTTGTATCTTGTGAGTCCTCCTGATCAGCACTTTCAGAACTGAGCAGAAAGGAGTACTGGAGGAGAAGGCCGGAGCGGTTGGAACCACCAGCACTCCAGCCACGTGGTTCTGGGAACTGCGGGGAGGTTCAGGGACGGTGTCAGTGACGGAGCGGGGAGCAAGTGAGTTTGGGTATTCACCAAGGTTTTTATGTGAATCAGGCCTGCTCAGAATGGAAAGCTTTGCAGAAATCTTCAGAATAGTGAGCCCTGGGAAATGGGTGATGATTGGGAAGGGTGGCCGATGAGAAGACAGTCACATTCCGTACCTTATGGTAGACCTGAAAAAACTCCTCTAAGCCAAGAGTTCGTGACAGAGACTGAATGCTAGCGCCCAAAATGACTGGCACGTGTCAGAGCCCAGTCAACACCTGCTGAATGTTGTTGAATAAAAACATCAGCCATAGCGGTTTCGCCTCTCACTACATCGCAGTGTACAAATCCATATGGCCCCGCCCCCTCCCGACAGACGGGAGGTGTTCCTTTCCTATGAGGGAGTGGGGAAAACCCAACATTCTCTGTACCTGGCTTTCCCGGCTCTGCTGTGGAGCTTCGGTAGGGGAGGGGTGGGCGGTCCTGACAAACAGAGAACTGAGGTAGTGTGGGGGACAATGCAGGCTGCAAATTTACTTCCTTCAAAATTTGTGGATAATTGCCTTAGCTCATAGTTTGCCTTGGCAGGGTAGCCGGGGCTCTCAGTCAAGACGGCCATAGTAGTTAGTAATCATTAGGACACAGAAAGCAACCGTGTTTATTCTAGATCTGCTGCCAGGTTACGGCAACAAATCTTAGATAATGGGGAGGTTGGTTGTTCCCTGTAAGGTAGTAAGTAATAAGTTTACTCTGGTCTTGGTAGTTAGGGAACCCTAATGTGTGTATTAGTTTCTATTGCTGCCATAGCAAATTACCACAAATTTAGTGGCTTAAAACAACACAAATTGATTATCTTTCAGTTCTCTACTTCACAAGTCCAATGCAGCTCTCACTGGGCTAAAATCGAAGTGTTGGCAAGGCTGTGTTTCTTTCTGGAGGCTCTGAGGAAGAATCTGTTTCCTTGATTTCTTCAGCTTTTAAAGGCTACCTTGTTTCCTTGGCTTCTCGTTCCTTTCCTCCACTCCAAGCCGCCAGCATAGGGTGTCTCAAACCCTACTTTTGGTATCACATCTCTTTTTCTCTGACTCAAGTCTTCTGCCGCCGCTCCCCCCCCCCCCCAACTCTTTAGGGATTCTTGTGATTGCATAGAGCCCACCAGATAATCCAGGATAATCTCCTTATTTTAAGTTCATCTGATTAGCAACATTACTTCCGTCAGTAACCTTAACTGGGGGGCCATTATTCTGCCTACCACAATGTACTAACTAGCAATCTTAATACAGAACAGGAGTTCCTCTAGGTGGGGCTCAATAAAAGAAGCACTTAGAAACCATAGCTACTTTGGAATTTGAGGCCCTAGCAGGTTGCTGAAGAGTCAGAATAGGAAGCTCATGGGTATTTAGGAGCTCATGGCCACTGAGAGGAGGTCCGGAACAGCTGCACGAGTCCTTGCAGAACCTTTTTTTTTTCCCCCCCCTCGCTATAGCAGTCTGAATTCAGCGAGGAAGTCAAATTCATGGGCATCTGTGGGCCAGATTCACTGACAGGGTGTCTAAGGGACCAGAATTCAGAGACTTTGCTGGCTGAAGAGAAAGGAAATGAGATGGAGAACTCTTGGAAGTCTGGTCAGTAAAAGGGCAAAGTACAAGTTTGAAGTACAAGGTTCTGGCACACTATGGGTTTAAGATGGCATTAATGTAGATCTTGAACTGTGGACATGAATGCATGATTGGGTGACCAATGCATGATTGAGCTCTCTGAAATGACCGGGTTCTTTGCTTTTGGCAATAATAGCGTGTAATGTTAATTGTAAGAATACAGAGAGGCTTGAGTTTGAGTTCCTCCTATCCCACTTACCTCTTGTGTGATCTTACTTAGCCTTGATTTTAAGACTGTTGTGAGGATGAAGTGGGGCAATATACATATGTAAGGCACAATGCTAGGCGTATAGGAAGTGCTCAATAAATATTTGTTCCTGATACTCACTGTGTCAACTCAATTTGCTGATCAGAAACCCTGGAAGTCACTTCTGTATTTGCTGTTTTAAAAATGGTTAAATGTGTCAGAACTCAATAATTGCTTGACTCTTTTTTGTTGGGGGTAAGGATGGGAGGGTGGAGGGGTGGAAGGATGTCATACACCATGTCTGAAAACATCGGATCTTTAGGAAAAAAGATGACAGGGGTCTCTGGAAGTGAAAAGTCTGAGACTGACTGCAGGCATGGAGGGACAGTTGAGTTGGGCAGGTCCACCACCCCACAGGTCCGGAGTGGCGCTGCAGGGGGCACGAGTCAGGGAGAGGGCTCCAAATGGACTCCACTGCCTGCCACCTTCCCTTTCCCCTGCAGCCTCCGAGGCTGCTTCCAGGAGCTGGAGCCATTATGTAAGACTCAGCCCTGACCCTGCCTTTTAATTTGTCCATTAACTGTAAGTAAGAATCTGGTCTGTTACTCAGGTATGGTTCATTCATTTTTCAAGGCTCATAACAAGATGTGCCTTGAAATTTCAATGTTTTAATGTGTATTTAACCCCCTTAGTTCTTTTTATCTTATCTAGTCCTTGAGGTAGGCACCCAAATCAATTCACATTTACATAGTGGGTCATTGTCAGTGAGCTAGGAGGAAGGACAGAAAAGAGGAGACTTAGAAACATTGCCTTTTCTCTAGTTCACTCTCCTTTCCCTCCTCCCTTCTTTCCTTTTTCTCCCACACTTACATAACGTGGTTCTCATGATTTTAATCTTTTTTGAGTCACAAGCTTCCCTGAGAATCTGGTGAACGTTATGGACCCTCTTAAGAAAAATGTACACTCACACATAATCCTCTGAAGTTCATTCATGGGAACCCTGGAAATCTATGGATAAGAAATCCTCTCTGCCACAAATAATGGTGGTATCAGAGGACATAATAGCCAACTGGTGAGGAATCTGTAACAAGCACAGACCAATGAGACTTGATATTCTTTACTTTTTTTTATGATTTTAAACAAACTTTGTATACACAGTACTTGAAATTTATGGAACATTTCAAGCAGACAACGAAGTAGAAAGACTTGTAAAAGTGACTTGCTATGTACCCATGACCTGGCTTCAGCAATGAACACACACCTATGTTGTTTCATTATATCCCCACACACTCTCCAAATCCCAGACAGCATATTATTTCATCAGTAAAAACTTCAGTATGGAGCGCGTGGGTGGCTCAGTCGGGTAAGTGTCTGACTCTTGGTTTCGACTCAGGTCATGATCTCATGGTTCATGGGATAGAGCCCTGCAACAGGCTCTGTGCTGACAGCATGGAGCCTGCTTGGGATTCTCTCTCTCCCTCCCTCTCTGCCCCTCCCATGTTTGCTCTCTCTCTCAAAATAAATAAGCTTTAAAAAAACCTTTAGTATGTATCACTAAAGATTAAGGACTTTCTTTTTATGATATCACTACCATGTCACAATATTGTTATTATTATTTTTTAATTAACAGTTAACTCCTTAATACAATCAAATGTCCATGTAGTTGTTTAAATTTATGAGTGCCAGGGGTGCCTGGGTGGCTCGGTCAGTTAAGCATCTGACTTCGGCTCAGGCATGATCTTGCGGTTCGTGGGTTCGAGCCCTGTGTTGGGCTCTGTGCTGACAGCTCAGAGCCTGGAGCCTGCTTCTGATTCTGTGTCTCCCTCTCTCTCTGTCCCTCCCCCACCGCCCCACACTCTATCTCTGTCTCTCTCTGTCTCTCAAAAATAAATAAACATTAAAAAACAAAAGATAAAAAAAATTAATTTAGGAGTGCCTTTTAATTTTTTAAATAGTTGGTTTACTTGAACCAGGATTCAAATGAGGTCCACACATTCACATTCAAGCCTGACATTTCAAATGCTTTGGCTAATGGTGTTTGACAGTGGCTCTGTTTTCTTTGGCAAGACAAAGAAAGTGGGTGAACAATTATTCAGTGAATGTAGGCTGTGGTTAACCAATCTAAATTACGGAAACAAGTCGATTTTTCAACCTGAATATTTCAGGTGATTGACCTTGCTCTCCATATTTTGCTTTTATAGTTCTTAGAGTCATAAAATCAATTATGCCACCCTCCCCTCCTTCCTCTAGATTCCTGCTGTGTTCTATGTAATGCCAGGTATCTGTGGACAGTGCTAAGCATTGTAACCAATTGGTCCCTGTCCTTTGGATATTACAAACCTGCGGGGAAGCCAATATGAAAAATTATTCATATATATGAAGTTTTATGAGAAAATATATGATCATATGATAAAGAGTTCAGAAAACTAGTATTTATTCATCACAATTTTTATTTTATTTATTTATTTACATATTTTTTTAACGTTTATTTATTTTTGAGACAGAGACAGAGCATGAACGGGGGAGGGTCAGAGAGAGGGAGACACAGAATCTGAAACAGGCTCCAGGCTCCGAGCTGTCAGCACAGAGCCCCACGCGGGGCTTGAACTCACGCACCGCGAGATCATGACCTGAGCCGAAGTTGGCCGCTCAACCGACTGAGCCACCCAGGCGCCCCTCATCACAATTTTTAGATACTTACCGCGTACCGGACATCATACTAGCTTCTAGGTACATAGTGGTGGACATAGGGACAGCACCCCCACTTCTGGAACTTACAAGCGTGCAAACTACTTACAGTGGTAAGCTATTGTATTGGGCTCTAAGAATATAAAGATGGCAAATTGTGGCTGGTACCATCAAGAAATCCATGATCTAAAAGGTGAGCTAGATAAACAAAGGACAAATCTAAAATAAAGGCAAGTTTATCCACCTAAAAGTTATTCCTTAGAAAGATCTTTACATGAGAGTTTTTAGAGCTTAGATAGAAGTGAAACTGACAAGCCTTGGAAAATTGACCCAAAGTGCCTATGGTGGTGGGGAAGACATTGATGTTAAAGATGTATTAGAAGGGTTTTTTTTAAATAATTTTTTTTTTCAATGTTTTTTATTTATTTTTGGGACAGAGAGAGACAGAGCATGAACGGGGGAGGGGCAGAGAGAGAGAGGGAGACACAGAATCGGAAACAGGCTCCAGGCTCCGAGCCATCAGCCCAGAGCCTGACGCGGGGCTCGAACTCACAGACCGCGAGATCGTGACCTGGCTGAAGTCGGACGCTTAACCGACTGCGCCACCCAGGCGCCCCTAAATAATTTTAACTAATTATAAAATGTGAAAAATTAATATTTCTAAGTTAATATATTATTTTACATATCTGTAATCTTTCAGTTTTATTGGTAAATATGTATCACTCAAAGATAAGAGTTATTTTTTCAATTAAAATTTTAAAATTATTTTAATTTCCGTATAGTTAGTTTCAGGTGTACAATATAGCAATTCAACACTTCCATAAAAAAAGATAAAAATTCTTTAAAAAATAAGCATAGTATCACCTAAAGAAAAAAATAGCAATTTCTTTACTATCATAAAAGATCTCATCAATATTCAAATTGGCAATTGTCTCAAAAAATCATTTAAAAAATAGCTAAAAAATTATTTGTTTGTTTGAATCAGGATTCAAATAAAGTCTGCACATTGAGATTGGTTTTTAAACCAATCTCTTTTAAACTACTGGTTTACTTTCTTTCTCTGTCTCTGTCTTTCTCTTCTTGCAATTGTTTGTTTTAAAAAAGGGGTAGGAGGAGGGAGAGGATTTGTTCTACAGCTTTATAATTTTGCTGATTGTATTCTCATGCTGGTGTTTTTCCGTGGAACTCTGTTTCACTGTATTTTCAGTAAATTGGTGTTTCGATTTAGAGGCTTGATCAGATTCAGGGACAATTTATTTGTTAAGATTACCTAATGGGTGGTGATAGAGTCTCCCATTAGGAGGCATATAATATCTGGTTGTCTCTCCTTGTGATGTTAGTGGCTGTTGAAAATCAATGCAATCCATTAGGGATTGTGAAATGGTGATGTCCTAATTCTAACATTCCTTTTTCATTTATTCTTTTCTATAATAGGAAACTTCTCTCATCTCTTCTATGGTACTACTCTATGGCACAATTTATATAGGAAAGCTACGATACATTTTTAACAGTTTCGAAAATAATGGGTTGGTCTGTTAGCATTCTTCTCCAATGGTGACCAATTAATTTTTATTTTTTATGTATTTTTTAACGTTTATCCATTTTTGAGACAGAGAGAGACAGAGCATGAGCGGGGAACGGTCAGAGAGAGAGGGAGACACAGAATCTGAAGCAGGCTCCAGGCTCTGAGCTGTCAGCACACAGCCTGACGCGGGGCTCGAACCCATGGACTGCGAGATCATGACCTGAGCCAAAGTCTGACGCTCAACTGACTGAGCCACGCAGGCGCCCCACCAATTAATTTTTAAAGTGACATTGTGAACTCATAGATTTTAACATATCTGATCTATTCAATCTGTTGCAGTTACTACTCTTACTGATGCTCAAATTATCCTAAAAGGCAAGGGATCTCTTTAAGTTGACTCCCTAGTGGTCTGTGAGTGCCTTTTAGTAGACAATGGTATTTTAAGAGACCACAGTCTGGGTGCTAAGGATACTCATTGCTACTGGCTGATCATTTTTTCTAGGGCTTTTGAGTGGACGGAGCTAGAAAATGTAAATTTATAAATTTAAAAACATTTAAAGATAAAAATGTATTCTATATTCTTGTTGACCCATCCAATTCAAAATCAGGACTGAATGGTTTTTACTTAACTTCTGTCCTAAGACTGTATTTCCTTTTACCCCTGCTGAGAATGCCAGTTCTCAATGACATTGAGAGTGACAGAACAAGTTGACATGATCACGAATATGTTTATCTCACAATGCACAACAGCCTCAGAGTGATAGCACCAACACTCCCACCAACAGATAACTAAACGGTAGGTTTAAGATATTCTTAAACTCTTTTTGTCTTAGGGTATATACCACTGAGGATGTTCAGGCAGCTTATTGTATTTTACAGTTACTTGGAATAATATCTCTTGGAATAGTTATGCCATCAATTTGGCATTTGCTTTCATTTGATTTTTCATTTCTGGGAATTGCTTTTAAAATTTTTAGTTGTTTTAAAATTATGTGAGATATTGGGGCACCTGGGTGGCTCAGTCGGTTGAGTGTCAGACTTTGGCTCAGGTCATGATCTTGTGGTTGGCGAGTTCAAGCCCTGCATCTGGCTTGCTGCTGTCAGCCTGTCAATGCAGAGCCTGCTTGGGATCTTCTGTCCCCCTCTCTCTGCCCCTCCCCCATGTGCACGCTCCCAAAAAGTAAATATTAAAAAAATAAAATAAAATTATGTTAAGATATTTACAAAATAAGGTATTTTCAAAGAAGTCTAATTTTCTGTCCTTTTCTCCTCTAACCTATTCCCTCACTCCTCTATGGGTAACTCTTTAGAAATTTTTTTCATGGTGGGGCAGCTGGGTGGCTCAGTTGGTTAAACATCCAACTTCAGCTCAGGTTATGGTCTCATGGGTTCGTGAGTTCAAGCCCCACATCAGATGAGCTTGTGCCCCACTTCAGGATTCTCTCTCTTTTTCCTTTCTCTGCCCCTCATTGGATTCTCCCTCTCTCTCTGCCCCTTGCTCACTCATGCTCTCTCTCAAAAAATAAAAAAAGAATAAATAAACAACAGGAATTTATTTCCTAAAATTTTTTTCATGACTTATTCTTCCTTTATAGGTTTTTAAGTATAAGCATATGCTTATGTTCTAACACCCTTTCTTTTTTATATGTAATTTTTTTTAAGTAAGCTCTATGCCCAATGTGGGGTTTGAACTCACAACCCTGAGATCAAGAATCTCATGCTCCACTGACTGAGCCATCCCAGCAACCTTTCTCTGGTAAAAGTTAGCAAACAGCAAACAGTTTTCTCTACGTTGCTTTTTAAACTTAATATTATATCTTGGAGATTATTCCATGATAGTAATAATATGAAATTTTAAATGTCTATAAACTAAATTCATAAGTAAAACACTATAAGTATTGGAAGCAATCCAAGTGTCCATTGATAGATGAATGGATAAAAAAGACATGGTGTACACACACACACACACACACACACACACACACACACACACTGGAATATTACGTAGTCATAAAAAAGAATGAAATCTTGCTGTTTGCAACAACATGGATAGATCTAGGAAGTATAGTGCTGAGTGAAATACATCAGTCAGAGAAAAGAATACCATATAATCTCACTCATCTGTGGAATTTAAGAAACAAATGAATAAACAAAAAAACCCAGACTCTCTCTCTCTCTTTTTTTTAAGTTTATTTATTTTTGAGAGAGAGAGGGTACAAGTGAGTGAGAGGCTGAGAGAAAGGGAAAGAGAGAATCCTATGAGGCGCAGGCAGGGTGGGGTGGGTGGGGTGGGGGGCAGCGAAAAAAAATACATATATATGTAGACATTTGACTTTCATCTACTTCCCTAGAAGTTAGTCTATTCAAGTTGTCCTCAAGAACTTTTTTGAATCTTCTTATCGGGGAAATGGATTGCTTTATATTCAGAGTTGCCTCGTTTGAGGACATAGATGATAACTTGAAAAAGTGTTAGAACAGTAAGCTGGAAATTTGAGTAGGATCTGGAAGATGATAAGGATTTGATGGAAAGTTGGGGGTGGGGTGGGGGAACGTTAGATGCAGGACATGTGAGCAAAGGGGTGAAAGTGGGAACATGCAGAGTGCCCATGGGATCAGTGAACTTGGCTGGAGCTGCAGGTTTGATCAGAGAAATAGACTGACGGGAAAATCAGTTAAGATTAAAAAAAAAAAATAGTTCAGGGTCTTGATAAGGTAGGTGCCATTATAGTCATGATTTTAACAAAGAATTATTGAGCACCTACTCTGTGAAAAGTCTGTGTAGGGTGTTGGAGGAACAGTGGTGAGGAAGGCAGACAGGGTTCCTCCCTCAAGGAGCAGAGACATGTCATTAGAGAGAAGTGCAGTGTGCAATAAGGGCTTATAAATGGGAGGACCTCACTTAGTTCAGATGAGGGAAGCCTTCCAAGGAAGTGCATTGAGGCTGAGATCTGTGGGATGATGAGTAAGTATTGGCCGCTGGTGGTAGGAGGTGGGGCTAGCAGGGAGAGGATGATAGTTCTAGACCAAGGGAGCAACACTCAAGGAAGAAAGTGAGTCTGGTTCCAGAACTGAAAACATGTCCAGTATGACTGAAAGGGCACGGGAGTGTGGCATAGAGTAGATGAGAGATGAGAGTAGATTTGAGAGCAATCGCACAGGAGGACCTGATAAGAAAAGGAAGCTATCTCCCTGAAGGCATATAATAGGCACTTAATACACGTGGAATGGATAAATAAATGCATTTGAAATTTCAAATGTGGACTAAGAAACAGTCCTGCCATGGGTAAGTGTAAGTAAATGAGCACAGGGTGCTTGTTTTGGAAAGAAGATCAGTTTGGCTTTAGACAACGTGGGTCTTGTGGTCAACATCCCAATGGTTTGTCAAATACTGAGTCAACAGTCTCAGGCTGTAGTTGAAATTGGAAGACTCACGTGAGGGAAACCAAAGGTAGAGCGCTCTTGCTTGGGAATTATGGTTAGAGGAAGAAGACGAGCCTTAGAATGAGACAGGGGAGACTTGATCAAAGGAGCAGGATGGAGAATTTCAAGGATAACAGGCTCAAATACTGAAGAGAGATCAAGGAGATCAGTCGACACTAAAAAAAAAACAAAAACAAAAAAAACATGTGGTTGACACCGCTTGCAAAATGCAGACATGCTATGCACTTGCACTTGTGGGGAGGTAGAAAAGGCGTGATATCTGCAGTCACAAGACCAGAGTTCATCCCACCTCTGCCTTTTACCACATTTGTGCCCTTGGGCAATAATTACTTAATCCTCTCTAAGTCTCGGGCTGTTCATTTATAAAATGAGAAAGAGAATGGCTGTCATTAAAAAAATTTTTTTAAACTATTTATTTTTGAGAGACAGAGACAGAGCAAGAGCGGAGACACGGAATCTGAAGCAGGCTCCAGGCTCTGAGCTGTCAGCACAGAGCCCGACGTGGGGCTCGAACTCACAAACTGTGAGATCGTGACCTGAGCTGAAGTCGGTTACTTAATCGACTGAGCCGCCCAGGCACCCCTGAGAATGGCTGTCATTTTTGCATCTCAAAGTTATTGTGAGGTTCAAATGAAAAACGTATGTAAACCATTGTTTTCTCCCCCAAGGGTTGCAAAAAGGGTCTGGCACACATGTGGTACTTCAGTGGATGTCTGAATGAACGTATGCTTATTACTATGGCTACTTATTTATATTTCAACAGAGACCAGATGAAGAAGCCGTGGTGGATCAGGGTGGGACCAGTACAATTCTTAACATTCACTATGAGAAAGAAGAGTTGGAAGGTAAGAACTGCCGTTCTTTGTGGTAGGGAAAATAAATGAGAGGCAGCCTGGTGTGGGAGGAAAATTTTGCCATCAGGAGATCTGCGTTTGAGCCCACTGACTCTTTTCTCACTACCTGTCAGACCTGGGGGGAAAACCACTCAATTTCCCTTAGCCTCAGTGTCCTCATCTGTTAAATAAAAGTAGGGATATTAATACAGAGAACAAACTGGTGGTTGCCAGAGGGGAGGTGGGTGGAGTGGGGATGGATGAAATAGATAAAGGGGACTAAGAGGTACAAACTTCCAGTTATAAAATAAGTAAGTCATGGAGATGAAAAGTACAGGGATGTAGTCAATAATATTGTAAGTGACAATTGACAATAAATATTGTAATAATGTTGTTTGGTGACAGATGGTGACTGCGCTTACCATGATGAGCACGGAGTAATGCACAGAATCGCTAAATCGTCATGTTGTGCACCTGTATGTTAACTGTATAATTAACTGTATGTTAATTATAATTCCATTTTAAAAGTAGGGATATTAATACCTTACTAGTAGGTTCTAATAACATGTGAGACAGCACTTTGAGTACTGTT
The DNA here is from genome assembly GCF_028018385.1 of Neofelis nebulosa. NCBI lineage: Eukaryota > Metazoa > Chordata > Mammalia > Carnivora > Felidae > Neofelis > Neofelis nebulosa. The sequence goes on along the minus strand of NC_080789.1, from coordinate 64,388,502 downwards.
AAGTCCGATAGAAATATTAACAAATGATCTCTTCTTGAGACTGTGAAGGACTCGGGTCAGCTTGTCAATTCCTGGCATTGCCCACAAATGTAAACATGTACACAGTTTGTACAAGAAAATAAAATAAGGGTAGTTTAAAAAATTCAGCTTGGTTATAAAACCCTGTTTTTGCCCCATCTCCAATGTTTCCCATTCTAATGATACCCATTTCTGCCTGGTGTTTTTATCTAACTAAGACAAGAGAAGACATACACCGCTATTCTCTAATTCACAGCACAGAACTGTATTTAAAAAAACCCAAGTGGGGATGCCTGGGTGGCTCAGTCAAGGAAGTGTCCCGTTCGGTTTTGGCTCAGGTCATGATCTCATGGTTTGCGGGTTCGAGCCCTGCATCGGGCTTTGTACTGACAATGCAGAGTCTGCTTGGGATTCTCTCTCTGCCTCTCTCTCTGCCCCTCCCCTCCACCCTCTCTCTCTGAAAATAAACAGGCATTAAAAAAAAGCCCAGTTGAGGGGCGCCTGGGTGGCTCAGGCAGTTAAGCGTAGGGCTCTTGATTTTGGCTCAGGTCATTATCTCACAGTTCATGAGATGGAGCCCCACATCTGACAGCACAGAGCCTGCTTGGGATTCTCTCTCTCCCTCTCTCACTGCCCCTCCCCAGCTCACATGCACGCTGGCTCGAGAACACATACATACTCTCTCTCTCTCTCTCTCTCACTCAAAATAAATAAACTTAAAAAAAAAACAAAAACCCAACTCAAGTGCAAGGGAAAGGAGAGGGGTTTTTATTGATCTGCTCTGTCTAGTTTACCTTATTAAGGCTCTTTTTTTTTTTCCTGTCCCACCCCTAGATCCCCACATGACCATTGGTAGTGCCCTTCCATTTTTCTTTTTCCCATAGGACCTGGTCTCCTGATAAGTGGTGATGTTCGGTTTTATGAGAGAAAGGCTTGTGTCCAGTATAGCTTTAATGAGAACCCACATTTGGCTCAAAAACCTTTGTTAAGTCTCTGCAGCGTCCCCTGCAATGTGGAAGACTATGATACAGCAACTTTCTAATGACTGAGACAGCATGTAAAATGTTCTCTCTGTACTGCTTGTTCCCGTGACTTTTTTTTTTTTTTTTTCATCAAAGTTGTGTAATCCTCAGAGAGAACTTGTCCTCTGGATGGGGAGAGTGAGAGCTGTAGAGGCTGACTCAGCCTCTGGGTTTGTTACCATGAGAACTTATGTGGGTGGCTCCTGGAGGTCAGTGGAGGTTGGACATATCAAGGTCAAGTTTTCTAAGTTATTTTTGACCAGATGGAAGAAGAGCCAATGTGGGTTTCAGCGACCGGGAGAAAGTGGAGAAGGGGAGGGTGTGGAGGTGAGAGGCTGACATGTGTTGAATGGCCCTCATGTGTTAGGCATTTGATGAGGCTCTTCGTACCCGTTGTCTTTTTCATCTTCACAGCAGCCCCGGTGGGTAGGTATCATCCCTATTTTACAGGTGGAGAAACTGCTCAGGGTCATTTAGCCTCATGGCGGGTGAGACTGGGCTGGAATTCTGCCCTTTCTATTCCAGCACACGGCCTGCGAGGGAGGCCAGCACTCAGCATTAACGCAAGGAAGGACAGTACTCAGCATGAGCCCCCCAGCCTCGACGTCTTGTTCCGTCACATACACATTTTTATATGGTATAAACATCATAGGGAATTTCTCTCGTTGCCTCACCCCTCCCTCAGCCCTGATAATCCTGTTGCCTCTCTACCCTCTCACTGCACCGTGAGAGCACTGTTGTTCTCCCTTCAGCTGTCTGCGCTCACCAGACCTTTGCCCTCAGCAAGGAGGTAACCGTTGATGAACACTCTTGTCTGCCTGGGAGTAGAATAATAAACATGAGCAAATCCTCTTGGATCCTGAGGACCGGGTTCCACTCACAGGGGTCAGCTGTTGGGAGTTTGGCAGTGGGAGCATCTTCTCCAGACGATATCATCTATTCCTTATGCACTCACCATTTTGCTCTAAAAGAAAGCTATCTATCATGTCATTTCTAAGGGATAGTGTCTTGGGAAATGGTCCTTTATACATAGAGCTTTTTGAAAACTAGAATCTTATCTTAGCACTTTTTTAAAAAGTTTATTTGTTTTTATTTTGAGAGAGAGAGTGTGCGTGCATGCGGGGGAGGTGCAGGGAGAGAGGGAGAGAAGGGATCCCAGGCAGGCTCCGCAGTGCAGAGCCCGACATGGGGCCTGAACTCACGAACTGTGAGACCATGAGCTGAGCTGAAACCAAGAGTTGGATACTCAGCCGACTGAGCCAGCCAGGTGCCCCGTTAGCACTTTTTAAATCAAACACTGTTGGCAAATGGAGGACAAATGGTGCCCACTTCTCAGGCTCTCGAGCAGCTCGGGAGAGGGAGCCGGGGTCTGCTATAGGCTTGCTCATGCTGTAGGCTCTGCCCTGACTGACTGTGATGGAGGCCCTAGGACTCGGGCTGCACTTGAGTGCTGTCATCTCGAAGGCATGAAATAAAGTCAGTCCCACTTTGATAGAAGACAGAAGTAAATTGTGTTCCACTTCAATGTGTATGCTGTGATACAGGCTTCTGTGGCTGCAGATTAATCTCTGGGTCTCCTTTCCCCTTAATTTTCTACCTTCTGCTCCACATCACATAAATCATTCCCTCACCCTTTTTCAGAATTACTTCAGAGATTTAGTCTTGGGACGTCGCTACAGACTTTGGAAATGTGAGTCTTTTGGCGTAAGCTAATTCCATTAGTAGGAGAAGGCACATTAAACCATGACATTGGTTCTTTTTATATACAAGAAGAGTCCAAACCAAATATTGGAACGGATTTCCAAAGATAGACTCAATGAAGAGCAGTAGTCGTCCATGATGTGCTCCAGTGGACTGTCCCGCCCCCAGAGGGACACGGAACATTGCTTTAGTTACAGGAATAATGGCTTTTTCCATTTTTCCTGACGGATCATTATACCTGATTCACTACTAGACTTAAGGATCCTAGAACAGGTTTAGTGTCCTCTAATAAGTTTGTAACAGAGGTAGGAGCCTTTTGATCCTATTTATAAGTTAAGAAAAAAAAGGCTTGCATCTGCTTCGCATGTTAGATTCCCTCCTCTGATTATTGACTTTGAGTCATCCTCTAGCCCAGGGGGTGGAACAGTCTTCTGTATGTGCTAATGAGTTCTGCGTGGGCACTGGCCAAACAGTGTGTATGACATGCCCTCTGTGTTGGTAGGCCTGGTCTCCATCCGCAAGGTAGGTCACAGCTGTGACTTCTGTCCTGCTCCACACGATGCAGCGCCAGTCCACTGATGGTTACTCTCTGTACATGTATATGTACTTATTTTGGGCTTGTTGGAGGGGAGGTGGGTTAAGTGGGTGACGGGCATTACTCTTGAAGCCAAGACTACACTGTACATTAACTAACTTGAAAATAAACAAATAAAAAATAAAAAATAAAAAATAAACACACTAACGTCACACCTTTCCCATAAGTCTTTCAAACGAATACTTGTATTTGCATACAGATAGCCCCCTTTGCACCTGGGTGGCTTAGTCAGTTGAGCATGTGACTTCGGCTCGGGTCATGATCTCACGGTTCGTGGATTTGAGCCCCGCATCAGGCTCTGTGCTGACAGCTCAGAGCCTGGAGCCTTCTTCGGATTCTGTGTGTGTGTGTGTGTGTGTGTGTGTGTGTGTCTCAAAAATAAATTTAAACCACCATAAATAAAAAAAGTAGCCCCTAAAGAGTAGATTTAGAAGGTGGAGTCTGGGTGAGTTGGTTGGTAGGTAGCGGGAAGAGGACTGTGGATGGGAAAGCAGTTGAATGGCCAGCAAACTGACCATAGGATTCATTTAGTGAAGTCACCAGACTGCCAGAGTCCAGTGTTAAATGGACTAGATTTTATTGACTCTGTGTTCATTTCCTAGTGTCCATTTGTTTGTCTTCACCTCTGCTGATCTCATCCAGAAAATCCAAGCCCCTGTTTCAGAGTCCTCAGCCTAGAAACTGAGGCCTGATTTTCTGACAGCCGCTTGGCCCTTCTTAGCTCTGACCCCTGCTGGGGCTTGTTTTCATTTCCGCCTGTCTCTGGCATTTTCAAAAGGTAGGCACTGTGGTTGGTTAGTGTTTGTGAGAACTGATCGGACCAAAAAAATTCTTAGAGAAAGAAGAGTCTTCCTTCCCTAAGATTTAAGCTTTACCTTCCTACAGAGGCGCCAAAGGCATCTGAAGGGTGTCTTCCCCACTATCCTCAGACTTGCCTAGTGGGAATTTTGGATACCAAGCAAAACCATGCATCACTCCCTCAACATTTACTGAGACTCTGCTGGAGTGCCTTTTTGCAGCAACAAGTAAGAAGAGTGGGAACAAGTGAACCATCTTGGCTTCTCCAAAAACGACCTTGCCTGAGCCTTTCCTAGTTTGGACGTAGAACCTGGACTGGACATGAGAAGTCATTTGATCCGACCTCTTTGTTTTACTTTAATAATGACAGCAAATTCACCGAGAAAATGAGATCTGATAAAACAGGTTCTAACACCTAACCACTGCCCCTCAATTCCTATTTAGAATGTACTTAAAATTACATAATACTAGCAATACACCAACAAAAGCCCCCAGTGGAAGTATTTAGAATGTGCTTAAGGAGAAGTGGGGGTCCTAGCCTGCCCGATAATCCTCTGGGGGAATTACTGGGAAAGGAAGCTAATGGTTGGGATGCCTCTGTTGAAGGACTGAGAGTCACCCCTCGGTGAGGCTTTTCTTCACGCAAGCCAAGCTCGACCTGGACACAGTTTTACAACACGTAGGTCACTATTTTATTTTTTATTCTTGTTAAAAAAATTTTTTTGAAGATTTTATTTTTAAGCACTCTCAACACCCAACATGAGGCTGAAGCTCATGACCCTGCGATTAAGAGTTGCGCACTCTACTGATGGAGCCAGCCAGGCAACCCCCTAGGGCACTATTTTAGGGGCTGGTTGAAGTGGTTCTCTGGGATCTAATTATGCTTTTCACTGCTCATGGGTTCTTCATGATCTGTCCCTGCCTGCCTCTCTGACCTTTTCCTCCTCCTCTTCTTTCCTCTTTCCTCTTGCTCTGGCCCTACTGGCCCTACTTTGGCTTTGGAATTTGCACATTCCCACTGTAGAGCCTATGCACTTGATCTTGCCTTGTCCTGGACTGCTCTTCTCCTGGCCTCTCCTCATCACTCAGATGTTGCCTGTGATCATCTTAGCTACAATCTCTCTTCTTCATCCTACCGTCTACCCCAAACCCTTCAGCATGTTTTTACTTGGGATAATTATCAATACTTGAAATAATATGTTGTTTTCATGGTGTCTGTCTCCCCTAACTAGAATCTGTGTCTTGAGGACAGGGACCTTGTACTTTTTGCTGTTGTATCCCCAGCCCTTGGGACAGGACCTGGAACAGTTATGTGACTCCAGCCCAGGTCGGTCTCAGCGGTATACTACGGGGAACTAATTAACATACTATAGTGGAACATTATTAGTTAACAGATGGTATTTTATTGAGATGGCATTCAACTTAGTCATTTTCACATTTTATAGTTTTCACTGACAATGTCAGAGGTTTGGAATCCCACATCTTAGCAGACGACTTCTTCTGGCTCTGTATTTTTATTTCAATAAAGTTACGAGGTGACTACACTGTGTTCAGAGATCTGCCTGTCAGAAATGTCCTGAGATGTGCATGAGTCAACCCAGGATTGCCCTGAGACAGGATGAGGATGGGAGGTGTGATTCCACTGGATACTAAATACTTTATCCTCCTGCCTCTCAGCATTCAAATAAATCTCTCATCAGCTTTCCCTCCAGTACTGTTCCTTTTTTTCTTGAAGTGTAGTTAACATACAGTGTTACATTCGTTTCAGGTACACAATGTAATGATTCAACAGTTCTGTACAGTACTCAGTGCTCATCATGATAGGTGTGCTCCTTAATCTCCATCATCTCCTTCACCTGCACCACCACCTCCCCTTTGGCAAACACTAGTTTGTTCTCTGTATTTAAGAGAGTGTGTGTTTGGTCTCTTTCTTCTTTGTTCGTTTGTTCTGTTTCTTAAATTCCGTACAGGAGTGAAATCATATGGTGTTTCCCTTGCTCTGTCTGATTTACTTCACTTAGCGTTATATACCCTTTAGGTCCATCCATGTTGTTGCAAATGGCAAGATTTCATTCTTTTGTATGACTGAGGAATATTCCATCGTTTGTATGTAAATTGGTATAGCCACTGTGGAAAACAGTATGGAGGTTTCTTCCCCCCAAAATTAAAAATAGGATTACCGTATGATCCGGTAATTCCACTACTGGGTATTTACCCAAAGAAAATGCAAACACTAATTCAAAAAGATACATGCACCCCTATGCTTATTATAGCATTATTTACAAGAACTAAGATATGGAAGCAATCCAAGTGTCCATCCAGAGATGAATGGATAGAGAAGATGTATATATAATCCTGTTTCTTTTTATTTTTCTTTATCGCTTTGGAATTTGGAAGGCAGGAGAGGTTAAAGAAAAGGAGGGAGACATAGAGAAGGGACTGTTAGAGCTGCACTCAAAGGCATGTTAACTCCACTTGGAAGTGGAGAGCACTTACTGAGGAACCCCTAAAAAAGTTGAGCACAGTCTTAGGAAACCCCATTGCTATGGAAAGAAGATGAAGAGTTGGTAACTCTTTCCATAAAGTTCCCCTATCCAGGAAGTCTTCCTGGATTAAGCTTTACATTCTCAGGTTGGCTTGGACCTTCTCAATCCTCTCATGCTTTGGTGAGTCTTTCTTCTACCCTAAACACATTCACTTTGGTGACACATTCCTTTTGTGGCTCCTTTCAGATTAGAGGCCCTCTTAGGTTAGATTTTGGACTCCTGAGAAGTTATCTTCCCGAGAGAGGCTCTTAAGAGACGTTCCATTTTCTGTACATTTGTGCAGCAATGGCCATCTGTAAAACACTGTGCTTTGTTATGTGAGGGATTCCAAGAGGAAGAAAGTCTGACCTGGGACCTTGAGAAGCCTGCAGATGAATAGTGGGCGGTATTAATTCTAGTTCAAGGCATAAAATAAGTGCATGAGAGAATGTTAGCCAAGGGCTCTGGGGATTTAGAAGGAGACAGCACATCTGATTGGGGAGATCAGGAATAATAGCAGGAAGGAAGGAAGGTGCGTTTGCTGTGAATCTTGTGGAGGTGAGCCAAGTCCGTGTCTGGAAGGCATTGGCACATTTGTGGAATAGCAGGTTGGTTCAGGTAAAGAATGTGAGATGGTGGCAGGTGTAAGCATCTGAGGCTGTGGAGAGGGGACAGGGTGCCTGGGGTGGATGCAGAAGGGGTACATCTCTAGACCTGCACCCCCCACCTCCAGAATGTTTAAATGAGGTGACCGTGTGTGGGATTTCCACTTGAGTCTCTCTTGAGCCAATCACTCAGTTGTTTTAGAAGCCCCTTCCCTTTCTTTTCCTAGTGAATGCACGATTTGTCCTAGTAAAGAAACGACTAGAAAGGAGACTGGGGCCTGAGGGTCCTGGCTGCACAGAAGTGAGCTGTGATCAGAGCAGTGCTTAAGGAAGACTCATTTGTAGGAATGAATCGATGTGGGAGGCAGGAAGGAGACTCCTGCTGTTGTCAAAGTGGGAGGAGAGAAAGCCTTGACATCCCTAATCTGGAGGATGTAACACTGAGGGGCATGGGGAATAGCTCTGAGGTTTCAGGCCTGGAAAGTGGAGAGAATGGTGATGCCATGAACAGAAACATGGAAGAAATGGGTATGAGCCTGACTTGAAGTGGAGGATCATGGGTTTGCTTTGGGCTGTATTGAATTGCCATAGATAAAGATTTGGGTGTTGTTTGAAGAAGTAAACTTTCAAATCGTGAGAGTAGATGCCAATAGAAAAAGGGAAGGGCCCAAGACCAAAACCTAGGGATTTTTCCTTTGGGGGATTGTGGAAGGGATGGAGAAGCATAGTCAGAGGAGTGCAAATGAGCAAGGGAGGGCAGGGGTACAGGAGCTAAGGGACCCTGGACCATCCAGGAGAGGAAGTAGTCTAGGGATTTGGATACCAGGATAGCCTGGCACATGGTAGGCTCTCAAGAAAGGCTTTTGAGAGAGACATAAGATGATAGAGATTTGGTGATTAAGTGGTCCCTAATGAGGACACTTTCAGTGGAAAGTAGCCACATGTAGATGCTATGGAATAAGGAGATGGTGAGGAAAGGGATCTAGGTGGGTAGACTGCTCCCGAAAGTGGTTTGATGGAGAAGGGAAGAGGACAGAAGCTTAGAGGATAGCACCATATTGGGAAAGTTTCTTTTTAAGATAGGAGAGACTTGGGGTACCTGGCTGGCTCAGTTGGTAGAGCATGCAACTCTTGTTCTGAGGGTCATGAGGTCGAGTCCCACGTCGGGCCTAGAGTTTACTTAAAAAAAAAAAAAAAGAGAGAGAGACTTGTAATCAAGAGAAAGCTGTGGAAGGGGTAGATAGAAAGGAGAGACTGGGGATAGCTGATGGAGTAGGACTCCGGATGCATGGGAGGCCACGCTCATTAGCCTGGCAAAGAGGAGAAGCTGGGGGAGAAAGCAAGCCAGGCTGAGATGGACAGAGGTCACATGAGACAGCCTAAGTCTTCTTAGTAACATATGAAGTGAGGTCACCTGCTCAGAGGGAGGAAGTGTCAATCAGGCTTGTGGATTTGAGGACAGTGACTGAAGATTGGAATGCTTCTGTAATGGAAGAAGCAGGGGATCAGTCCGGGATCTAGAGTGCCAGTGGCAGTAACTGGGCAGCACTGGGGGGAAGACTAAGGCTCTGCATGTCAGAGGTGGTAGCATCCCAGGAGCTACTGATTTTGCGCTTCAGGCCTGGCAGGAAAGCAGGGAAAGCCAGTGGAGGTGAGAGAGGCCTAGAAGTCACGAGCAGAAAAAAATATTGCCTATAGAAGGAACAAGTGAGTAGAAAAGGAGGACCTATGCAGGTATGCTGCGGGATCACTTGTTTTCTCACCTTCTTCTCTTTTTGTACAATATTTACTCTCTCTCCCTACAACCCCAGACTCGTGCTTCTTATGATTTGTAACTAGTGTCTCACTTCTATTTGAGCTTGTTTATTCTACAACGAAGGAGAAAAAAGTAATGGAACCTGGTTCTAGAATGTATTGACATCGTGTTAAGCATTGTACATACATTATCTTATTTACTGCTCATAAAAACCCTCTGAGTTTATTTATTTTTTTTAACGTTTATTTATTTTTGAGACAGAGAGAGACAGAGCATGAACGGGGCAGGGGCAGAGAGAGAGGGAGACACAGAACCGGAAGCAGGCTCCAGGCTCTGAGCCATCAGCCCAGAGCCGGATGCGGGGCTCGAACTCACGGACCGTGAGATCGTGACCTGAGCTGAAGTCGGACGCTTAACCGACTGAGCCACCCAGGCGCCCCATAAACCCTCTGAGTTTAAATAATAAGCTTTTAGTATTATTTTTTTAAAAACAGAGAGAGATTAAATAACTTGTTCCAGGTTACATGGTTAGTGAATGATGTCGTCAAGTGTAGGACCCAGGCAGGTTAACTTGGGCATTTAACCACTTTTCTAAACTACCTCCCTTCCAAGACTTGCTGCGGTTGTCAGAGTGACTGTATTGCTTTTTTCCAATTGCTCAAATTGTCATAACAACAACTAGCATCTGTGTTGACCTTTATGGTTTGCAAATCAGGTTCATGCACGTTACTTTCTTTGATCTTAACACTCCTGTGAGGCTTGCAGCCACTGTAGGGTGAAGGAGTCCGTCAACTCCAAGGTCTCTATACATCTTTAGTCCTGGAAGTCTTTGAAGTTTTGCCACTAGCGTTGTGACCAGGCCGGAGAACTATGATTTTCTTTCTCTGTTAAATATGCTCAATTCCTTTTACTAATGGCATTCTCTGGGGTGCCTGGCTGGCTCAGTCAGAGGAGCGTGAGACTCTTGATCTTGGGATTGTGAGTTTGAGCCCCGTGTTGGGTATAGAGATTACCAAAAATAAATAAATAAAAACCTAAAAAAAAAGAAAAAGGCATTCTTTGCACAGACCTTCTTCTTTGTTCTAGGTCATAGAACTCTGTATGTGGGGGTTCGGATGCCTCTGGGCCGACAGAGCCATCGTCATCACCGAACCCATGGCCAGAAGCACCGGAGACGGGGGCGGGGCAAAGGAGCCAGCCAGGGGGAGGAAGGCCCAGAGGCCCTGGCCCACGGTAACACTCTCGGGACAGAGGGTGGGTGTCCATGGCTGGGACCTCGGTGAGGCTGAGGGAATGTGTGATGGACGTCAAGTAGGTGGTCTTGCTTCTCTGATCCTTTTGTAGAGTTTTCAGAGCTTGCTTCCAAGAAGAAATGCCTCTAAGAATCAAAAATACCTTCCTGAAAAATTCATAGTTCAGGTCCCCCCAAATCAATGACTATATAGATGAAATCATTTGCCGGAAAATTATCCATGCTTTTTGGTCAAGTTAATCAGATTTCCAGTTTGTTGTGGGTTTTCTTCAAGTGGTCTTAGCTCATAATTTTTCCCTCCCTTCAACTGCTTGCATAGAATAGCATTTTGGGGGTGAGGGGTGGTAGGTGGTAAAGAAATGTTCTTGATCTACATTCAGGATTGTCTTCTCTATGTTCCTGAGGTTATAAGGCCCCCAGATGTGCTAAGTATAGCAGAATGCTATTTCTGTTCTAAGTTGAGGCTGGGAGCAGACCTTTCTCTGTGGCTGATTTTCCAGACACACCATCTCAGCGTGTTCAGTTCATTCTGGGCACTGAAGAAGATGAAGAGCATGTACCTCACGAGCTGTTCACAGAGCTGGATGAGATCTGTATGAAAGAGGGAGAAGATGCTGAATGGAAGGAGACAGCCAGGTAAGGCCCTAAAATAACCTGGGTTAAGATTTGCTTGGGTAGACCAACTTGGACCTTTCAGCAAGTGACAGGTCTGCTTTTCGTTTATTTCTTCATGGGAGAAGTAATGATTGACATGGGGATTAATGTTCCAGAGTCTTCTATGCGAAGTCTTGATGTCGGCCTCTTTGTGATGTCTCTGGTGACGTCTGTACCAATTGACCTTGAGCCTGGGATTGGTGGCAGAAACAACAGAACCTTTAGGGAGTCCTCAAACTTATTTAGGGCCCAGAGTTGTTCCTGGGCTATCTTGATATTATAGGTCTGGCTTAGAAGATGCTTCATGGGACTGCCTTGGTTTGGACCCAGCCCAGAAAATATAGCATAGGTGAAGACTTTTCTGCAGGTGAACCATAGAATTTTAATTCATTTGGGTTTTAATTTACTGGGAGTTTCAGAATTTTTGAGACAGCCCAACCTCACGGAGACCCCTGGGGTTATAGCTAACCTGACAGTAGGCTTCTGGGGGTAGCTGCAGAGTGACCGGGCTTGCTTGAGGCTCAAACCCCAAAAGAGCCCTCCGATTAACCAGGGCCATGTCTGGGGCTCCTCTGTAATTGACCAGTGAGCCTCACGGACAGTACAAAGCCAGCATGCGGAGCCTCAGGGAAGAAGGCAAATTGGGTAACTAGCAAAGTGTGGCTCTAGCTCTTATTGGAACAACTCTTCCTGGAACCCTGCTATATCCTTGGACGTTTGCCATGGCTGGAGAGGATTAGACAAGCCAATCAACCTGATACCAAGTGAAAAGGCAATTCGTCTTGTTATTCTGTCTTTGCCAACTTTTAAAGGTCACACAGAGCTTTTTAAAAAGAAAAATATGATCATTTTATTAATATACCGAAATGATACCGATGAGATCTATCTTTTTTTTTTTTTTAATGTTTATTTTTGAGAGACAGAGAGAGACAGACCACAAGCAGGGGAGGGGCAGAGAGAGAGGGAGACACAGAATCCCAAGCAGGCTCCAGGCCCTGAGCTGTCAGCACAGAGCTCAATGCGGGGTCTCAAACCCACGAACCACAAGATCATGACCTGAGCTGAAGTCGGACACTTAACTGACCGAACCACCCGGGCGCCCTGAGATCTATCTGTTACACAAGTAATATGTGCTCATTATACAAAATTGGAAAATAAAGATAAGCAAAAAGGAGAAGATGAAAATTATGTATAATTTTACTACCCCAGGTATAATGAGGGATACAGCATTTGGTGTCTTATACATGTGTGTTTGTATTTTTAAATCTTTCTTGAAATAGAAATGGGATCAAACTGTACTCAATTTTGCACTGTTTTATAACCTGCTTTTTTTTCACTTACCAATGTACCCTGAACATATAGATTAAATTACAACGTTCAGTATGATTATTCAGATGTCTTTCTTTGTGGCTTACATTAAAAATTCTCTCGTAAGGGGCGCCCGGGTGGCTCAGTTAGTTAAGCGTCTGACTCTTGATTTTAGCTCAGGTCATGATCTTACGGTTCGTGAGTTTGAGCCCCGCATCGGGCTCCACGCTGACAGCTCAGAGCTGGGAGCCTGATTAGGATTCTGTCTCCCTCTCTCTCTTCCCCTCCCCTGCTTGCTCTCTGTCTGTCCCTCTCTCAAAACAAACAAATAAACATTAAAAAAAATTAAAAGAAAATTCTCTTGTGAAAATCCTTCATTTTCTACCTCTGGCATCTAGTTGTTTGTCACGCTTTCAGGTGGCTGAAGTTTGAAGAAGATGTCGAGGATGGGGGAGAGCGCTGGAGCAAGCCTTATGTGGCAACCCTTTCACTGCATAGTCTCTTTGAGCTAAGGAGCTGCCTTATAAATGGAACAGTCCTTCTGGATATGCGTGCAAATAGCATAGAAGAAATTTCAGGTAAGCGTAGGTGAGAGAAAACAGAGGAATGTTTGTTTAAATTAAGAAGTGTGGTGTGGAGGGGCGTCCGGGTGGCTCAGTCAGCTAAGTGTCCGACTTCAGCCCAGGTCATGATCTCAGGGTCCATGAGTTCGAGCCCTGTGTTGGGCTCTGTGCTGACCGCTCAGAGCCTGGAGCCTGCTTCGGATTCTGTGTCTCCCTCTCTCTCTGCCTCTCCCCTGCTCACCCCCTCTCTCTCTTTCTCTTTTAAAAAAATGAATAATCATTAAAAAAAGAAGTGTGGAGGAAAGAATAAAGTAGCTTTGTGTCATTACGCCAGTCACTGAACCTTCTCGACCTCAATGTCTTCAGCTGTGGGATGGGTTTTTAATTTAATTTTGTTATTTTTTAAAACTTATTTATTTTGAGAGAGAGAGAGTGGGGGGGGAGAGGGAGAGAGAGAGAGAGAGAGAGAGAGAGAGAGAGAGAGAACAGAGAGAAGAGCAGGCTCTGTGTTGTCAGCGTGGAGCTCAATGCGGAGCTTGATCCCATGACCCTGGGATCCTGACTTACACCGAAATCAAGAGTTGGACGCTCAACCGACTGAGCCACCCAGGCGCCCTGTGGGATGGGTTTTAAACTAAGAAACCACTCTACCTATTTCACAGCCTATTTCAAATGACAGGGTGTTCGGTCCTCCATTTGCCTATTCATTTAGCACACATTTATTTTGTATCTATTTACACTTGGTAATATGCTAGGCACAGGGAAATAAGATATAGTTCCTACTCTCAAGGGACTCCCCTTCTAACGGGGGAAATAACCGTGGAACAATTTAAGTAAGTGCAACAACAGAGATATGTCTTGGTAATAATTAGAGGAAGGGGCAACTGGGAGCTGTGCAGAGAAAAAGGTGTTAAGGAAAGATTTGTAAACATGGCAGCTAGGGAAGACATGTAAGAAACTGAGCCACAGTACCCCCATTTTTTCAGCAAGATGTAATGGGAGATGTCTGATGGGGTTTCCTGATGTTGAGTGTTGTTACCATGTTTTAGGAATGGCGTTTGGGAAACACCTGGGTGCATGTGAAGGTTTTTCCCTCAGCTTGGCTCTGTTTGGCTAGACAGTGAAATAAAATTTTCTTCAAGCTTTTCTTCAAGTGTCCAAGAGATTCTGCCTCTCTGGGATCTCTTGGGGAAACAGGGGAGGGGTCAGCACTGATGAGACCCTGTGTCCCCTCTGAAGGCTCTAGGGGAAAGTTATTCCTTGCTTCTTCCAGCTTCTAGTGGTTCAAGGTGTTCCTACTCAGGAATGCATAACTCCAGTCTGCCTCTGTCTTCGCATGGACTTCTCATTTGTGTCTCTCTTGTGAGAATATTTGTCAATATCATCCACGATGATCTTGAGATCCTTAACTTAGTTACATGTGCAAAGACCCTTTTTACAAATAAGATCACAGTCACGGGTTCTGGGCGATTAGTACATAGAAGTCTCGAGGGGGCCACCATTCAGCTCGTTACAAAAGCTAAGAAGGGAGAGAGTTTCAACTCCTCAGTGTCAAATGCTGCAGAGAGGTCACGTAAACATCCACTGAATTTAGCAACTGGAAGGCCATTGATTTTATCAAAAAGCAATTTCATTGAGAGAGCCAAATTGCAGGGGACTGAGAAATTTTTGAGAACTTTATTTTGTGAGTTTAATTTTAATTTTTTAAGATTTTAAAATTTATTTTTATTATTTTTTACGTTTATTTATTTTTGAGAGAGAGAGAGAAAATGTGCACGTGCCTGTGCCCACAGCATGTGGGGGAGGGGTAGAGAGAGCAGGGGTGGGCAGAGGATCCCAACTAAGCTCTGTTCTGCCAGAGCAGAGCCTGACAGGGGACTCCAACTCACGAACCGTGAGATCATGACCTGAGCTGAAGTTGGATGCTAACAACCTTAGCCACCCAGGTGCCCCTCTTTTGAAAACTGTAAATGATAGGAGAGAGAGAGAGAGAGTGAGACAGACAGAGTGCCAGAGTTAAAGGAGGGTCTGGGTTGGACATTGTTCTTCTTTTAAATTTTTTTTCAAGATGAAGGATCTTGGGACACCTGGCTGGCTCAGTCAGTGGGGCGTGTGAACTCTTGAATTCGGGGTTGTGCGTTCAAGTCCCACGTCGGGTGTAGAGATTTCTTAAAAATAAAATCTTAAAAAAAAAAAAAAGATGAAAGATCCTGAAGCATGTTTATAATTTGGGAGCAATAAACCCATCAATATAAAGGTTAAATATAGAGAAACCATGGATCTTCAGCTTGAATATTCAAAATAGATTTTCTTCTAGACTTGGATAGTCATGGAAGGAGTTGGGGTTGAGAATAGGTTGAAGTTTTGGGGAGGCTTGGGGATAGGGATGTAGGACTGAAGTGTAATTGCTATAGTTCTTTACATTAGGTACCAGATGTATGCATGTTGGTGATAAGGATAGGTAAACTGTATCAAGTATTTACTGATACGGCACTCTGTATTTATTATCTCATTAATTTTCTGTAACAACTTTTGAAGATGGTTAATAATATTAGCGCCATATTACAGATGAGGAAACTGAGGTACAGAAAGGTTATGTAACTTGCCCAAGATCACACAGAAAGTGATAGAAGTGGGACAGAATGTGGGCCTCTAGAACTCATACTCATTATTGGGATTTTTTAACCCCCCTCAACTGTGCTGGTCTGACAGGTTAAAGGTTGATGGTAATTGCCTGGGGCACTTAGTTAACTGAATCATACACGTCGGTTCCACCTTCAAATTGTCATTTGGAGCGTTCTACAGTTGTCATTCCTCTTGACGAGTATAGCGATGTTGGAAATGTTGGAGGAAGGGAATATAGAGGAACTTTGGCAGATAACAGAACAAAGTGGGTAACGGTGTGGACTTTTGAGTCAGATAGTCTTGGGATTGAATCCCAGCTCTGCGACTTACTAGATGTGAGATCTTGGGAAATTTTGTAACGTTTGGGCCTCAGTTTTCTGGATCTGTACAAATTGTTACAATACCACCTCCTTCTCAGAGGTTTCATTAGGATTTAATTGGATAATCTGTGTAAAGTTCATAGTATAGTTCTGGCACCTATTAAATGCTTGATTGTTTCTAATAATAATGATCTGTTATATGCATAAAGTATAACTTGTCACAGCTGCTGTCGTCAAATAGATCTTTCAGGCCCTGAGGTATGATTGTACCTTATACCTTAATGACCCTCGTGGAACTGTTTCTCCCACTCCTCGCCCCTCACCCCTCATACCACCCAACGCGGGCCTCTTTGAGTTCACTGACTATCAGTTTGAGTGTTCATGTTAGCACCTGCTTTCCAGACCTGATCCTGGACCAGCAAGAACTGTTCAGTGACCTGAATGACAGCATGAGGGTTAAAGTACGGGAAGCCCTTCTCAAAAAGCATCATCATCAGAATGAAAAAAAGAGAAATAACCTCATTCCCATTGTCCGCTCCTTCGCTGAGGTTGGCAAGAAGCAGTCAGATCCACATTCGATGGATAAAAATGGTAAGATTATTAGGAGTGACTGTCCTTTTATTAATAAGACACTTAGGAACTAGTTGAAGATGCTGAGTTACCAGAGGGTACAGGCTATATTTGTCTAATATGTTTCCATGCTCACTT
This sequence comes from Neofelis nebulosa, assembly GCF_028018385.1. Classification (NCBI taxonomy): domain Eukaryota; kingdom Metazoa; phylum Chordata; class Mammalia; order Carnivora; family Felidae; genus Neofelis; species Neofelis nebulosa. The sequence continues at coordinate 64,372,052 of NC_080789.1, read as the reverse complement.
ACACACAATATGGTTTGGTTACAGGCAAGATGGGGGGCTGGGACTGATGACCATCTATCTCTGTGGCACTAGGGATGTTGCCTCAGATTGATTTTAGATTAGGGACACAACATACAGTAGTATAGGCTCTTGAGTCCGACTTCGAGGCTTGAGATTCAGGCTCCACTATTTGCAAAGTGTGTGACCTCGGGCAGCCTCCTAAACCTCTTAAAGTCTCACTTTCTCCTCTGTGAAATAAGGATGATAATAGCATCTGCCCCATCAGTTTAACGTGAGGTTTTGATACGTGATTCTACGTAAATCCCTTAATCAGCTGCGTGACGGGTTGTAGACATTCCATGAATCTCAGCTGCTGTTTGGTTTCCTTTTCTGTGGCCAGGCAATGTCTAATCTCTATGTCTCCCTGTCCCCACATTTACTGAATCACAACGTGCAGGGGATATGCCTGGGAATCTACGTATTTGAAACGTTATCCAAAGGAGTCTCTGATATGCACTCCTGGTTAAGAATTCCTGCTTTAATAGAGGAAGAAAAGAGGACCACAAATATGTTCAGGAAGAAGGTGCGGAAGTAGTAAGACTTCTGCCCTCCCTTTACTAGTCCGTAAGGAGACATGTATATGTGGGTCTTATCTGCACAGTCTTCTTAGCTCTTCTCTATGGGCCTTGCAGGACAGAGAGCCATAGCCAACGGGTGACGGATGGGGTGTGTCAAAGGGGGGAAAGGGCAGAGGCTCAGAGGATTCTGTCTTCTCTGAATAGGTCAAACTGTGTCTCCTCAGTCTGTTCCAACTACGAGTCTTGAAGTAAAAAATGGCGTGAATTGTGAACACAGTCCCGTGGATTTAAGCAAGGTGAGCAGAGACACGGGAGCTTGGCTTGTAGGCCTAAGAGTATTCCTAGTGGAACCGAGAGTCCAATCGCTGGAAGCCGGGTAAGCTTTGGTAGTTCAACACCTTTTGTCTAAGACCAGAACCCTTTCTGCAGAAAAGGAGGCCCCTCTGCCTGGGTCTTCTCCCTTTCACTCCAGCCTGCATGGGGCGGACTCAAGTTTATTCCACCAGGTTCGATGCTAGAACTGAGAGGAGCCCCTGATAAGCCTCCCTGACACAGACCTCCCGGTTTTTCCAAAGTTGTTTTGGTGCTTACTCTTCAGCAGCCCCTTCTCACCTCCCAGGGTTTTGCGGAAACAATATTTTTGCTCTTGTCTCCTAAAACTACTTTGTGGTCGAGGCTCTTCTTGGGGACTGTGACTTGGGCATCCTAAGATTTCTGCAGTAGCAGTGCCTCGCTGCAGCTTCTGGCTCAAGCCTCGATCTCCCTGCCTCCAGCCTCTCATTGCCCTGGTCTGTCCTCGACACTAGCCAGAACACAGATGGGGTCGCGTCACTTCTCTGCTGGGAAGTCTCCCTGTTTTATTTAGAAAAGCTGAAACCTCTGACAAAGCAGTCAAGTGTTTTAAAATGGAAAAAATTTGACCGAGAGCTTCAAAAACAGTCGGTGAGAAAGCGTGGTGTAATGAAATTCAAATCAGAGGACCTGGATTTAAATTCTCTCTCTTAAAGGCTCCACTGGGCAAGTCAACTTCACCTCTCTGGGTTTCAGTCATTTCGTTTTTTTTTGTAAATAAAAAATGAGGCTAATAAGACCTATTTTATCCACTTTACAGAGGTATTGCAAGGGTCAAATGAAAGGGTGTGAGCAAACATTTGTTAAATCATGAGACAACAGGTGAATGTAAGGTAAGGGAGGGTAAGGGTTGATGTGTGAGGTGACAGCTCCTAGGTTGTCAGAAGGTTCTTTTGGACTTTCAGGTGGATCTTCATTTCATGAAAAAAATTCCCACTGGGGCCGAGGCCTCAAATGTCCTGGTTGGTGAGGTGGATTCTCTGGACCGCCCCATTGTTGCCTTTGTAAGGCTCTCTCCAGCCGTTCTTCTCTCGGGTCTGACAGAAGTGCCCATCCCAACAAGGTAAAGACAAGGGCAGCAAAACTCGGTGCATCCTGTCTAAAGCACAGATTTGTGTGAGCTCTGGTAGAAGAAACCAGCTAGTGCCAAAATTTGGGATTAACTGGGGAATGCTGTTTAAAATTCAGCAGCGATCTCACTGTGGGTATGTTGGATTAACCTCCACGCAGAAGAATTCTAAGACTTTTAAGGCTATGACTTTTAAGTAACTATAGCCTTGGGAGTGGAGAACTGAAGAGCATCCCAAGGGCGTATCACAGGCTAATCACTTGTTATGGTGGGAAGCCTGAGTCTTACCCTCTCAGTTCCACAGAGCCGTGTCTCAGGGAAATATGTCTGAGCAAAAGTACTGATGTCTCTTTCCACGGTTCTGGCAGGATTTGTATGGTTTGCAAATATGTCTACATTTGTTCAAAAGGCTATTCGTGCACTCTGAAGGTGGTGATTCAGGTGATTCAGAGCCCCATTAATTACAGAGTATTCAGATGTCCAGAACACAATTTCAACTCCTCTACAGGGCTTGATCATGTCAACTTCCTTATCCCTCTCCTCTCCCCATCATTTGCTTATTAGAGCAATGAATGAGATTCAGAAAACCTTGAATTTGCACAACAATGGCATGTTTTAAAAAAAGAATTAAAAAAAAGGAATTTTTTTTCCTATAGCAAGGAATTGTGTCTATGGAAACCCTAACAATTATAACCACATTATTGAATAGAGTCATACAAATACGTCCAATGCTCAGAGTGGAGCTGTTAGGTCAAGGCCACTTATATTGCTCCATCATTAGTCTGTCTCCTTTTATTGAAGTTACCACAGTGATTTCTGGTTGATAGGAGAGAGAAATGTTTCACTGTTTGGAGAGGAATAAGATGCCACTTCTTTATGTCTGCTTACATAGTTTATAATTTCATCCTCTGTGTGTGTTGCCAGATTTTTGTTTATCCTATTGGGTCCAGTAGGGAAAGGTCAGCAGTACCATGAGATTGGCAGATCCATGGCCACCATCATGACAGATGAGGTATGCACCATTCTGCTTTTCGTTCATGCTGTAAATATGTATTGAATATTTACTCTGTGCTAGACCCTGAGTTATCTGTTGGGGATAAAATAATCACCCTTGCAGTGTCTTCTGGGAAGCAGGTCAGGTCACGTCTCCGAATGCTTTTTGTGGGAAGACCAAACCTTCTGGGGTTATGTCTTCCTATATCATCTCTCCCAAGGATGCAGAGAAATCTTTTTCTGGGAAAATTATCCTTGGCTCTTAGGATGCCTAGAGAGAAAGGTGTTAAGGCTGACAGCCTTCTAGAGAGGATGGCTAATTGCATACATAAAAGCTATTTACATAAAGAACCCTCACTCTTATTCCACGTGAGGGTCAGGGGTATGAGCTAGGGTACTGAGATGTGAATGTCCCAAACAACCAGACATTGTGGCTGCCATGGTGCTGAATCCCCACTACATGCCCTAGTGAGGACTGTACTGCTCTTGTAAGCTGCAGGGTAGGGTTTTTAAGGCATATGTGTTAGCAGGCAGAGGGAGATGGGGGTTGTGTTTTGTCATCTGTCTTTGATTGGGAAGCTTATTTCATGGGGGACCTTCATTAGGAATTTCATCCACTTTTTCCAACCATTATGATAGGAAAATTTTCCCATGTATCTTGCCTTTTGTCCCACTCTTTGGGGGGATAACAATTATACAACTTTAGAGTCTCATCTTTTCTTGTACTAGCATACAGATATCTAGTTCTTTTTTGACCCATCTCATCTTTAGTTTCATTTTTTTATGCTTTTATCCTTGCACTTTTTTAAATGCTGAAGTTTTCCACATTGTCATGTCATTCCCCATGACAGAGATAAAAATCATGAGGTTGTATCTGTCCTTCACCACATTCATTGGTGATTGTTGTTGTTGTTTTTAAGTTTATTTATTTATTTTGAGAGCAAGGGCATGAGTTGGGGAGGGGGAGAGGAGAGGGAAAGAGGGAATCCCATGCAGGCTCTGTGCTGTTAGCGTGGAGGCTGATGCAAGGGCTCGAACTCATGAACCGTGAGATCATGACCTGAGCCAAAATCAAGAGTTGGACGCTCAGCTGCACAACCGACTGAGCCACCCAGGTGCCCTTCATTGGGGATTGTTTTAAGTAAAGTTATTTTCAGCTTTCCTAAGGGTTTTTTCTTCTCTGTAGATTTTTCACGATGTGGCGTATAAGGCAAAAGAGCGAGACGATCTCCTGGCGGGGATTGATGAGTTCCTAGACCAGGTTACAGTGCTCCCTCCAGGGGAGTGGGACCCCTCCATTAGAATCGAGCCACCCAAAAATGTCCCTTCCCAGGTAATGTATGCACATTAGCCAATGGTGGCTTAAGTGTCACTTACTGAGTACCCACCATGGACAAAGCAAAGACCATGTGGGTAAATACTAAATAACTCAAGCTATAGCCCTGTTTTGGGCACGTAGAATGAACAGAGCAGTTATAAAAAATGAGTATACAGTAACATAGATTGGCTCAGGTGTGATGCGATCAGTCAGGATTACTCTAGGATAATTTTAAAGCCAGCTTTTGGAGGTTTGATGTGGGATGGGATAGGAGAGGAAAGCACATTTCTTGGGAGTATATTGTGAATGAAGCCATGCGATGAAAAGAGCAAGTTGTGTAGAGAGAACAGGTGGAATCCCGCATACTTTGGGACAGATCAAAGGTGGCCAAGGAGCCCTTGTACACGGGACACCAGGCCTGGTGCTTTACAGATGTGAACTCAGCCCTCCCGGCAACATCCCCACGCAGGTATTTTTATCCTTAATATTACAAATAAATAAAACTATCTTCAATGAAACTATCTTCAGAGTTTTAAGGTGAAGTGAGATTATACAGAGGCAGATTTGAAACTGGAACTTAGGTCCCACCTGATGTCCAGGCCTCCATATTTCTGTCTCTGAGCAATGGAGGGTTAGGAGTTAGGCACTAGTAGAGAGGGCGAGAAATTATATGTTGTTATTGTTTTTCAGGAAAGTCAATAAACTGCCCCAAATCAGTAAATGCCTTTGAAAACTACAAACACATGGGTATTTGGGGGCTGTTTTTGGATGATCTCATTATCACTCCCCGCTGTTAACAGGAAGGACAGGATAGATGGCTGACTTTACTAATTTTGTGTTCCTCTGTTGAAAGGAGAAGCGGAAAATGCCTGGAGTTCCAAATGGAAATGTTTGCCACATAGAACCGGAACCACATGGGGGCCACAGCGGGCCAGAACTTCAGCGCACCGGGCGGTAAGTTCTGAGACGTTTCACAGCTCATGCTGCTTACTGGGCTGAAGTTGTGTAAAGGAATGAGTCATAGTCTTCACTTTCAGCCTTCTTCTCTCTAGTATTTTGGCTGGGAATTACTTTTCAAATGGAACCACTGACTGTAATAAGTATTGTGAATTTATCAGATCTTGTATTTATTCATTCAAGTTTCTCAAACCACTGACCACAGTCTGTCTCACCTCCAGTCCTTTCTACACGTTGTTCCTTCTGATTTGAACACTCGTCCCCTCCCTCATCTCCTGGCTAACTGCTACTTACCTTTTTGTCTCAGCTTAGGGGTCACTTCCTTTGAGAAGCCTTCTAACACTCTCTCTAGATGAGGTTAGGTATTCCTACTGTGTGGTGTCACAACTTTGAGCTTTGTCCCTCACCTGTCTGCCACCTTCCTCCTACCCCTTGGTTTACAGCCCTTCCCATACTTTATTATTATTGCTTAATTTGTTGTTATTATTGCTTCAATAGCATTATTGCTATTATTGCTTCCCATACTTTATGATTATTGCTTCATTGTTCATTATTGCTTCATTATTGCTTCATTCCTTCCTGCTAGAATGTTTGCTCCGTAAGGGCAGGGTGCCCATTATAATCCTAGCACCCAGCACGGTGCCCTGCACAGAGTGGGCACTTAGTATCTGATGAACAAATGAATGAATACTTTTAGAGTGATCCCTGTTCTGTAGCATGAGTGGACTAAATATAGATAAATATTTAGTGGTTATTTATTTATTTATTTATTTTTAATGTTTATTTTTGAGAGAGAGAGGCAGAGAGAGAGAGAGAGAGAGAGAAAGAGAGAGAAAGAGAGCATGAGTGGGGAAAGGTAGAGAGAGAGGGAAACACAGAATCCGAAGCAGGTTCCAGGCTCCGAGCTGTCAGCACAGAGCCCGATGTGGGGCTTGAACTCACGAGCCATGAGATCATAACCTGAGCCAAAGTCGGATGCTTAACCGACTGAGCCACCCAGGTGCCCCTTGAGTGATTATTTTAAGTAAAGAAACTCCCTTAGGGTAGGAAAATAAGTAGTATTTTAGGGGTGTGGGTGTGTCTCAGAATAGTCAATCTACTCTTCTAGGCCCAGACTCTAAAGACAGATGTCCAAGGAGGAGGTTCTCTATGGAAGTTTAGGGAAGCAGATTCCCAGACTAACTTTGATGTGCCAGGTAAGAAGGTGGTGAAAGAGGATGGTATTTTGGGTTGGAGTGACATCTAGGGTTTCCCCAGGTGGTGGGAGATGGTTGAGACCATAGTTCTGGTTCCATAAGTTGTACTTGTTTCTGAGGATCTGCTGGGTGGAGAGTCTCAGGACAGGACTCAGATCATGGAGTGAAGCTTTGTAACGTCCTCTACTTCCTAGCTTTCACCTTAGTTTTTTTCTTCTTTGCTTGAAGTTGCTTTCCTTATTTTTCTATCCTCAGTACCCAGTGGAAACTCAGGGTTTTCTAGGATTGTAGACAGTCATCTATTTTTCTACTCTTAGAAATTCAGGGAGAAGCTAGGAAAGGGGGCTTAGAAGCAGGAGAGATGGCACTTAGCTAGCAGTGTCCAGAATGGGGGTGTGTTTCCTGGCTGGAGGAATGTATTTGAGGGTGGGGAAAGATAATTGGGTTCTGGGGAGTGATCATGGAGGAAAAGAATAGCTCTTTGATGGAAGGGATCACTGAAATGAGGGAGCAACCTCCAAGAGTAAATTAACATTTTCTTTAAAGTTGGGAGAGGTCTGCATTGGGTGGGGAGGCCTGGTATTGAGAAGCAGTTCAAGGGAAGCATCTGTCCCTAGAATAGGTTCCAGGATTGAGACGGTCCTAGAGGAGGTGGTATTTTTTAGGGAAAGGGTCTTGGGTGTTTGATGGTATTTCAGGGTGGTGATGTATCTTTTGAATATAAATGGTGTTCACACCCTAGGACTTAGAGTTTGAAGGTAGTGGAAATGAGGGCAACAGGGTTTCCTCCAAATGATTTGAGATTTCAGGTTTCTTTTGGTGTTAGAGGAGAATAAACTAAAGTCCCAGGCCTTTCGAGGGGGTCATTTATAATCCAGTCCACGTGGGAGTTTGGGAGACCATTAGATTAGATCTCAAGAATTGTCGATTCTCAGAAATGGTGCCTGACATCCCAAAAGAAGATCTCATGTGGCCAGGATCATCACATGCTTACTCACAGTGTCAAAGTACCTTTACTCACAAACTCATCTAGGGTTTGAGGAAGTTCTCCCTTCATGTCTTGTCAGGAAGTTAATGGAGTTGATAAAGCTGAAAGGAAGGGTTATCTAGGTTCAGGGCCTAGGGCTGCTTGGTATGGGAGATACGTCCTCTTCCTGAGTTCCCAAAAATTTCCTCAGAGCCCTTAGTAAAAGACCTCAAGACACATGGCCTTTCTCCTATTATAGCCTTGTAGTTCAGGTGACTTCATGCCTGCATCAGAGATTATGCTTCTGTGCCAACCCTTTTCTCTTTCCAAATCTCAAAGTTTGTAGGGAGTCAAAGCAAACCCTCCCCCATAGATGAACATCCTAGAACTTTCTGGACTCGCCTGGACTACACAGACAAAAAATAGTTCTTCATACCATTAGTTGTGTTTCTCCGAGGTGGAAAACCTGCCTTGTGTGTACGATGTTGCAAGGCCTGGGGCAAAACCTGGAGACTTAGGGGATGTTCTATTTGTTGGACGGGGAGGTATATGAAGATGGGGGCGTGTAGACTCTTAAGGCAGGAAAGGAGGCAAGTTGAAAACAGTCCTGTATTAACCTGAGGCCGGGCTGGAGCACAGTGTGTTGGACCTCCGTGATGCTGATGCATTCCCGTACATAACAAAGACAAAAGTCTGAATAGAGTGTTCCTAGGTCACAAGTGTCACCGCAGGGAAGAGAAGGGTTTTCCAAGAAAGGGCTTTTCCAAGGCATATTTATGTACCTCGTTGGGGATGCCGCTTTTGGGAAGGGTTAATGAAAAAAAGAACCAGGAGCTGCTATCTCGATGATTCCCCGCCCCCCCAACACACACACTTCAAACAGGTTTCTTCTAAAGCACACCAGACAAATGGATGGCTGGCCTGTCCTTAAAGCCCTCCAGAGAAGGTCTCCCTAAGTCAGTGCTCCAGAGCCTAGTGACCCTCTACACGGGTAAGTCCTTTCTTGCATCAAGCTGAAATTCGTATCCCTGTGTGCCTCCTACCCCCCAAAAAACTTGAACATCAAAGGTAGTGTTGAAAGGGAAAGGAAGTCTCAAATGTGGAGAGAAGCATCCATGCCTGATCTTGTGGTAGCTGTGCAATTATGGTCTGATTCTATGCATGAGTGAGGGATAAGGCTGACTCCATAAATAGTAGTCAGAAATCATTTTATTAATTTATAGTTACATTATCCATAAGAGCCTCAGATCTTTTCTTTCCCCTTTTAATCACTGTTAGGCATGCAGATGCCCCTCCTTTCTATGGCTTCTTATAAATCCATTTCGCATACATCTTTTGTCTGTGACTCACAGACGTTCCTCCCTGGAGGGGCCTCCTGCATCCAGGGGCTGAGCAATCGTGGCAGCATCTCAGGTTGCCAAGTGGGGTGAGGCTCATTATTACAGAAGGAGAGTCTTCTCCCAGAATAATACCCTTCAGAGGAAGGTCATCGGTGATTAAGAGGTGATATTCACATGGTACTAGTTCTGTCTTGGTAAAGACCCAGAAACACTTGTGTCTTGCCCCAGACCAATCAAAACTGCCTATCAGGTCCTGTTTGCACAGAGGAGAAAGCAAGGCGTAGTGACACTTTGTTACAAACTGGAGCCTTGGTTCCAAACTCTGAGGTGGAACTCTCACACTCTAGGTTAGACCCTATAGATAGCTCCTTACCTAAGCTAGGTTTGCCAGATAGACTAAAAACAAAACGAGCTTTGCCTCTCTTCTCTAAGCCAAGAACCAGATTGTGATGTTACCGCTATAAACTGACAACGGTGAATCCCAACTATACCCACCCAAACCAGAGGAAAAGAACAAATAGGTAGAATAGAACAGTGTCCGCCCTGTGTCCACGAACACACTCATTGCACCTGGCTAGGGAGAGAAAGCATTCAAATGGAAAGAGAGAGCTGCCTGGGCCTTTCCCCCTAGCGTACAGGCCCCAGGTCGCATGGTTCTCCTCCAGGCTCCCAGGCAGAGAGATGGAAAGAGCTGGCCAAGCCTCCTTTCATGAAAGAGTAGCTCATTTTTTGTTTTTGGTTTATTATAGAAAGTTTCAAACACATAAGAAGAGAGAACAGTATAATGAACCCCCATGTGCCCATCAACAGTGATTAACATTTTGCCAGTCATGTTTTGTCTATTTCTCCCCACGTAATTGTTTTATTTTTATGTTTTCTAGGTTATTTTAAACCAAATCACTGGTATCATGTCATTTTACCTGTAACTACTTCAGTATGTATCTCTGTTTGATAAGGACATCTTAAAAAACAACGGTCATGCCATTATGAAATCTAACAAAATTAACAATAATTCTTTAAATTGTCTAATGCTCAGTCCACATTTAACTTTTTGTGATTGTCTTAGCCACATCTTTTTAGAGGGTTTTTTTCTTCACATAGCATCCAGTCAGGGATTGCATTTGGTTATTATGATCCCATTCTGTACTAGCTCTCCTTCCTTTTTCTCTATGCCATTGGTTTGTGGAAGAGACCAGGTGATCTGTCCTGTAATGCTGAGTGGCATTTTGTGTGACTCCCCTATCAACTTTCACTCTGGTGCAAAGACCTCACTCTAGAAAAAGTGACCCAGTTTGAGAACACTCTTTCTTGGTGTGGGATATCTTGCTCTTGATCTGTCTCATCCTTGGGAACTGGAGAGGGGTCCAGAAGTCCTGCCACCACGTCCTGTGGACCCTACTTCCTGATTCAGCCCTTGAGTCCTTCCACTTCTCCTCCTCCCAATCCCCTGCCTCCAGTCTTGCCCCGCGTTCCATTCATTACACCCCCTCCAGAGTGATCCTTCCAGAATGCACGTTTAATTATGTCGTTCTCCTGTTTACAATCCTTCGGTGACTTGACATGCCATCAGGATAAAGTTCTAGTTCCTTAAAACAGTTTGCAAGGTGCTCTGTGACTTGGCTTCTCCAGCTTCACCGTTTCTGTCTGCTGGTATTTGCCCCTCACACTGTCTTATCGAGCTGTATCTGCGTTAGCACTTGGACCCCGCCATGCACTCTCACCTCCAGGTGTCACCCATACTAGCCCCTCTGCCCCATCTGGCTAGCTCCTGATCGGTTCTCTGAGTCCCCGTTGAAATCTCCCTCCTGTTCTATGCTGCCGTGGCACCCTCACAGCACTGCCTATCGCCTGTGCTAGAGAAGGGCTGCGTTGTCTTGCTCCCTGCTGCATCTCCGGTCCCTGGCACAATATCTGCTACTACTTGTCGACTACATGAACGAATTCTTATGCTAATTTCTCAACAGTAAGGTGGGTAGCTGTTCAGCGTAGGGAAGTGCATGTGATGGGGCTCTTTGGCTAGAATACATATATAATAAAACTAACGATTTTAATACCTTGAATGGATTTTGCACATTTCCTCCGAACAGCTCAGAATTTGCGGTTTGAAGCGATTACTTAATTTCACGTTAATTTTTTTTGGAACTCTTTATTGAATGGGCAATATGCACTCCCAAAGCAATTCTCTTTATGCTCGGGATAATCATTCAAATTCATGCCCTTGTTTGCAAATGGAATGTGTGCTGACCCCGGAGAGATTTCTTGTACTGGGGCTCAAATCGAAGCCAAAGCATGTCTTCAGAGCACATTTGAAGTGGCTTTCAAATGTGCGCTGTTCAAATACTTCCGTGGAAGAGGGACTGCGTTAGAGGCCTGTTTGCCATGTTTCCACAGGCTGTTTGGGGGCTTGGTGTTGGACATCAAGCGGAAGGCCCCCTGGTACTGGAGCGACTACCGGGATGCACTCAGTTTACAGTGTTTGGCCTCCTTTCTGTTCCTGTACTGTGCCTGCATGTCACCTGTCATCACCTTTGGGGGATTGCTCGGAGAAGCCACTGAGGGACGCATAGTAAGGACTTTTTACCACTTCTCTTGAACCCAACAGGAGTTAAAACATTGTGCTGGCAGGGAAGTCTGCTGAGAGGAAAATCCCCCGGGCTAGGGCTGAGGAGATTGGATTCTTTGTACTGGATACTGCGGTCTTCTGATTTCATACCAAGCAGCAACCTAGTTTTCCCTTTAGAACCGACTCTCGTCTGCTTGCACATCAATGTCACTAGTTGACTGCCCGGTTGAATTGCCTGGTGCTCAAAAGGGTGGAAAATGATAGATCAATGTCATTTGAAATTTAATGTGATTCTGAATGACGGCTCATAGTACAAATGGTATCACTGTGCTTTCTGTGTATATTTAAGTACTGAATTGAGTCACTGAAGAACAGGACTTAGTTAAGGAATCCTATGTGGTTGGATTTGGGCACCTGGATTATCAAAACGGTATCCTTTACAGGAGTATTAGACCGTGTGTATACTTCACTCTTGCTAAAATGAAATACAAGCAAATGGCTTGTCAGGGCACACACGAGAGCTAAGTCAGGAATGTGCATAAGCCCACGCTACTGGTTACAGATGGGCTATGGACTCTGATGATTTTTTTTCCCCCCTCAGAGTGCAATTGAATCCTTGTTTGGAGCCTCCATGACTGGGATTGCCTATTCCTTGTTTGCGGGACAGGCTCTCACCATCCTGGGAAGTACTGGGCCAGTGCTTGTATTTGAAAAGATTTTGTTCAAATTCTGCAAGTAAGACATTTGGTTTTCTGAAAACTCTAACTGGATGTGTTATTGTGCCGTTAGGGTTGAATGCCAGGATCCCGGGCGAGCATAATCAGGCAAATATTACTCTGGATTGTAAAAACCTAACGAAAGAACATCATTTGGTCTGTTGTCCTGCCCCCAGGTAGTACTGTATCTAAAATAGTAGATCTCCTAATCTTAAAGAGCTTTATTAATGTCCCTCAGCCATGATTGAAGTCTTGACTTTTTATCTTTTTTTAAAATTTATTTATTTAAATTCAAGTTAGTTAACACACAGTGTAGTACTGGAGTTTTCTTTCTCTAGCTAAGTCAAATTCCTTCATTTTCATTTCAAATCAGGTTTTTTAAAGTTTATTTATTTATTTTGAGAGAGAGAGAGAGAGCGCGCACACAGAGGGGACAGAGAGAGGGAGGGAGGGAGAGAGAATCCCAAGCGTGCTCCCCACCATCAGCACAGAGCCCATGTGGGGCTCAAACTCATGAACCGTGGGATCATGACCCAAGCCGAAGTTGGACGCTCAACCGACTGAGCCACCCAGGCGCCCCTTTCAAGTCAATTTTTAATTTGGCCTAAGACGCCCCCTTCATATTGTGGAGTAGGGGCTGATGGTAGGGGCTTAGCAGTGCCTCCTTTCCCTATCAGATTTTTTCTTCATTTTGGATTGGACGTAGGAGCGTGTGGAACATGGGCCAGCCCCTTTTTCCTAACTGTAAGAATAAGATCTGAATCAAGTTGGGCAGTAATGGCAGAAATGCGTGTGGCCGATTCCTTCCTTCTCCACTTTCCGTGTCCTTGCTGTCGCAGATACTACCTGTGGGGCAAATACTACCCGTGGAGCGAATCTTTGGTCACAGCTGTCCCTGGGCAGCATTTAGGAGTAAAGTACAGTCAGAATTAGGGGTAAACTGGGTTGCGGTACTGGAATGGATGAGATGAGATGAATTAACCACATTTCTGACCCTTTGTCTTGTAATTCACCCATCCATGCTTTTTGATGAACTTTGGTTTTGTTTCAGAGATTACGCTCTTTCGTACCTCTCCCTGCGAGCCTGTATCGGACTGTGGACTGCCTTCCTGTGTATTGTCCTTGTGGCAACTGATGCCAGTTCCCTTGTCTGTTACATTACCCGCTTCACTGAAGAGGCATTTGCCTCCCTGATTTGCATTATTTTCATCTATGAAGCAATAGAAAAGCTCATTCACCTGGCAGAGACCTACCCCATCCACATGCACAGCCAGCTGGACCACCTTAGCCTGTATTAGTAAGTATGCTTTATGCTTGTCTTTTTTTTTTTTTTTTTTTTTTAATGTTTATTTATTTTTGAGACAGAGAGAGACAGAGCATGAACGGGGGAGGGGCAGAGAGAGAGGGAGACACAGAATGGGAAGCAGGCTCCAGGCTCTGAGCCATCAGCCCAGGGCCTGACTCGGGGCTGGAACTCACTGGACCGTGAGATCGTGACCTGAGCTGAAGTCAGACGCTTAACCGACTGAGCCACCCAGGGCCCCCCCCCCCCCCCTTTTTTTTTTTTTTTTAAATTGAGCAGTGGGCCTGGGTTTACTGGCTGATGCAGTGTACCTGGCAGTACTTGCGCCTTTTCTTAAGGAAGTGTCTTGGCCCTCTGGGAAATAAGGCTTAGCTAGGGATGTGGAGACCCCAGGGGGCCTGCCAGAGAACAGCCAGAAGTGATGACCTCTGTCATCACTTAGTCAGGATGGACTAAGAACAAAACTCAGAGGGGACATGAGGAATGCTTTCCAGAGCACGGGCTTTTGGTTCCAGGCACGAGACGAAAGTAGGCTGCAAAGGTAGCAGGGAGAATTCAAGTGAGTTATTGGGAGGACCTTCTTTTTACAAGGATTTGTGAGTCCCTGAAGCATGTTATCAAGATCGTCTGAATGTATGTACAGGCTCCTCTTAGGAATCGTTAGGTAGAGATATACTAACAATTCTTTGCAGATCCACAGGTCTCTTACTCTGTTTCCTAAGGATCTAATAATCTATTTACTTACATAGATTTCTTTTTTTTTTCAATATATGAAGTTTATTGTCAAATTGGTTTCCATACAACACCCAGTGCTCATCCCAAAAGGTGCCCTCCTCAATACCCATCACCCACCCTCCCCTCCCTCCCACCCCCCATCAACCCTCAGTTTGTTCTCAGTTTTTAAGAGTCTCTTATGCTTTGGCTCTCTCCCACTCTAACCTCCTTTTTTTTTTCTTCCCCTCCCCCATGGGTTTCTGTTAGGTTTCTCAGGATCACATACTTTGGTTTCTCTTCAGATCCTATAAATCTTTCACCTTTTACTTAGATAGATTTCAACGCAAGAGACTGTTTTCTTCCCATGCCTGATACAGTTTGGATCAGGGGGAGAAGAAACATGGTATTTCACCATGTCGACAACCATCCAGGAGAGTCTGGTCCTAGAAACACTTCTTCTCTGGAATAGTATTCTCCAAATTATGACTAAAGATCCTCAACCTTTAGCTCCGTACATCAAATTCCCTGCCTTCTGGCTGTACATTTCTGACGTGGAGGGCCTGGTTGTAAAGCGAACAATTTCAACCCGAAACTGTCTGAGCAGAGAGCACACTGTATGGAGGGGTCTGCCAACTAGTCACGGATACATTTTCGTAGGTTCTGCATATTCATTTATTGCCCTTTTTAAGGTCAGAATTCATAAAAAACTTTTGTTAGAATTTTGAAACTATTTTATTACAAAATCACAACCATTAGAGGAGTATAATCTTTGAAGCCTAGTGGATTGCTGATTGGCATTGGAGTAAGGTTCATTCTTCGACCTTTTTCTCAATCATTCATTTATTTGTTTAACAAACATTTGTTGAACACTTACTATATGCCGGGCATGGTTTTAGGCCCTGGAGACAGCAGTGAACATGGCAGACAAAGGATCTGCCCTCAGAGACCTAGTGGGGGAAGATTGACAAAAGTGACCAGCCTTGGACTGAGTAGACTTTGGATCTGGACACTGTAATTCTGTGTTAATACAGCTCAAGGTGGGATTTTTCTTAGTTGCATTCTACCGTTGGAGCTGTGAAGCTAGAACTCTCCAGCTCTTTAAATCATTTTATGTTAGTATGTGGAACTGATTTTTTAAAAAATATATTTTATTGTCAAATTGGCTTCCATACAACACCCGGTGCTCATCCCAACAAGTGCCCTCCTCAATGCCCATCACCCATCTTCCCATCTCCCCCAACCCCCATCCACCCTTGGTTCTCTGTATTTAAGAGTCTCTTGTGGTTTGCCTCCCTCCCTCTCTGTTTGTAACTATTTTTTTTTTCCTCTTCCCTTCCCCCATGGTCTTCTGTTAGGTTTCTCAAGATCCACATATGAGTGAAGATATATGATACCTGTCCTCTGACTGACTTATTTCACTCAGCATAATACGTTCCAAGTATGTGGAACTGATTTTTTAAGAGCAGTTTTAGGTTCACAGCAAAGTTGAGCAGAGGATACAGAGTTTCCATCCACCCCCTGCTCCCACACATGTGCAGTCTCCCCCAGTATCAACATCCGGTACACCAGAGTGCTAAGTTTGTTGCAAACAATGAATTTACATGGAGACATCATTATCACCCAAAGCCTATAGTTTACATTAGGGTTCACTCTTGGTGTTGTATGTTGTACATTCTATGAGTTTTGATTGATCTATAAATAATATATCCACTATTATAGTATCATACAGAATAGTTCACTGCCTTAAAGATCTGTGCTCTGAGGGCACCTGGGGGGCTCATTTGGTTAAGCCTCCTACTCTTGGTTTCAGCTCAGGTCATGGTCTCACAGTTCATGAAATGGAGCCCCGCACTGGGCTCCACACTGAGAGTGTGGAGCCTGCTTAGGATTCTTTCTCTCTCCCTCTCTCTCTGCACCTCCCCTGCTTATGCTCTCTCTCTCTCTCTCTGTCTCTCTCTCTGTCTCTCTGTCTCTCAAAAAAAAATATTTGGTGCTCTGCCTACCCATCCCTCGGTACCACTCCAAACCCTGGCAAGCATTGATCTTTTTACTGTTGTCATCATTTTGCCTTTTTGGCAATGTCATATAGTTGTAATCCTGCAGTATGTAGGCTTTTCTGATTGGCTTTGTGTACTTAGTGTTATTGCCTTAAAAGTCTTTAATGCCTTTTAATGGCTTGGTAGTTCTTTTTAGTGCTGAATATTAGTCCATTGTGTAGTTATAGATATAGTGCATCCATTCACCTACTGGAGGACATCTTCATTGCTTCCAAGTTTGGGATTGATTTTGTAGACCTAAATGTAGGACTTTATGGCTTTCCCTATTACGTTTTATTTTGTTGATTTCCTCCTATTACAATCTACTGAGATCTTTTTGTATTTTAATTCTGTTGTACTATATCCTTAGAAGGTATGCTCATTAAATCCACAGAGGATGCAAAGTTAGTGGGAATGGCTATGCTCATTGTGGGACTGGGAGGCCGCATGTTGGCCAGAGGGACAAGTCTGATCTGGTCTGGTTAGGTACAAGAGGAGGCCATGGTGGTGGGATATTACCAGGAATAATGCAGTGTCGGGACAAGCTTGCATCACAATTCCAGGAGCCTCTGATATTGAGAGCATATTGAGAATGTGGCAGGGTATAGAGAGCAGGAGATATCCAGGCTCGGAGAAGACTGTTGAGAGCCAAATGGGGTAGCAGGTCCTCCTTGCTTTATAGATTGAATTTCACGGGAAGGGCCTAAGCGAAAGAAACTAAGCAAGGAGACCATCAAGAACCATTCTGTGCCAAGCATGGTGGTCGGCACAATTTAATTCAAGGCCCATGTGCTGATTTGTGTCTGTGTTTATAATGGCTGACTGAAAAATAAGGATGTGGTTGGGTTTACCCATGGGCCTCAAGCAACAGGACCAATCTCAGGGACCTGAGATGGGCAAAGGAGAAACGAGGCAGGCTCTGACAGGGGCTTTAGTCCAGTCATGGCTAAAACTATTTAATCAAATACTTGGCTGCTTTCCTCAGGAATCCTTTTTTCTTGTTCCCTCAGCTGCAGGTGTACTCTCCCAGAAAATCCAAACAACCATACCCTGCAGTACTGGAAGGACCACAATATTGTGACAACAGAAGTCCACTGGGCCAACCTGACTGTTAGCGTAAGTCTGGGAGTTGTATTGTACCATTGTGACTGCCAAGTTTAAGTGTGGTAGCCCTTCAGTGTGGTCTAGCGTTTTCAAAAATAAAGGTTGTTTGTTTGTTTGTTTATTTATTTATTTATTTATTTATTTATTTAAACTATTCTTGCTGACCCTTTTCCCCAGCAAAAGTTCTCTTGTACATAAAGGGAAAAGAAGATTGCCTTTCTCTTCTCTCCCACGTACACCCTACCCAGGGTCCCTGGACTAGGGATATGTGGGGATGAAACCAGGCAGGGCGGGGGCACACCCAGGTTTCTGAGGCTGGCAGAACATTCCGATTTGGAAGTCGTCGTAAGATAAACAGTACGAATTGCCAGAGCCCTCCCAGAGCTTCATGCTTGCTTGGGACCATCCTGGTTTCATTTTCCAAGCGTCTAAGGACTCTAAGTAGTCACCGTACTCAGAAGGGGCCTGTGCAAGCGAGAGCGCCACAAGCACACGGGTCAATGGACACTGCCGGCAGCCTGCGCTCCCCAGCGACCGTGGGACGACAGGGAGGGGTGGGCTCAGAAGGCCAGAGCTATTTATTCCCTCGTGCCTGCCTTTCATCACCCAGAATGCTTGTTCCCGCAGGAGTGCCAGGAGATGCATGGAGAGTTCACGGGATCTGCGTGCGGCCATCATGGACCCTATACTCCTGATGTGCTCTTTTGGTCCTGCATTCTCTTCTTCACCACCTTCATCCTCTCGAGCACCTTAAAGACATTTAAGACAAGTCGCTATTTCCCAACCAGAGTAGGTAGCACCCTCATACATTTCTTCCGCGTTAGAATTCTGATATAACAGAGTCTATTCTCAGCTTCCATGCCGCTTGCTGAGTAGAGTGGCAGGTGGCAAGTTCCAGATGTCCCGGCAAGCCCCGCTGTGGCATTCTCTTCTAGTGTCTGGCAGCCTTTCGTAAACGTGTGGTATGGGCTGAGGGGGTTAATACTCAGGATTTTTTTGATTAAAAGTGCCGGGCGCTGGGTGCCTTGCTGGCTCATTCAGTAGAGCACACAACTCTTGATCTTGGGCTCGTAAGTTCAAGCCCCACGTTGGTGGGTAGAGATTGCTTTAAAAAAAGAAAAAAGTGTCAGGGGAGTTTAAGGTGGTTCTGCAAAAGCTCTTAACCCTCAATTTCCAGAGTGCTGTGAAGTGTCCTTTCCAGGATGCTGGGAGATGGAGTATGCAATAACTGGAGCTGGCTGCTAAATATAGTAAAGCGGGATGATCGCTTTGGATACATAGGGGACCCCAAAGTCTCTTCCCAGGGATGTCTCTTGTGGCAGTTTGTGAAATCACCAGACACATTGACTGCAGCGGCCAGAATACTCCTGACTTGGTTTGCTTGACTCTTTGAAGCCTCAGTAATCTGATACAAATGGTGCTGTTTGATCATGACCAGTTTTAGTAGAGCGGAATCAGAGGCTGGGTGTAGAACGGCGAAAAGGGGCCACTTTTGCTTTGAAAAGGAGTTCAAAGCGTGAGAAATGGTGGGTTTTCTGGAAGTGAGGGTTCGGTCAGGTACATTTGCAGGGCAGGAAGTCCGAATGGGTGGGGAGCTCAGTTGATTAGCTGTCTATGGTACACTCATGCAGGAAAAACACATTCTTAGACTTCCGGGATGCTACATGGTAGTTAAGGGAAACACATATTGAATTAGTTCTGGGTCATTGTTTCTGATGTGGACAAATAGTTAATAAGGGCAGTTCTCTACTAGCTACTTGCTGAGGCCTGGGTTAAGTGCTATCAGGGATATAGAAGTTTAAAACAGGGTCTCTGCCATCATACAGGAAGGAGAAACATACGAAATGTACAGGTCCATATGATACAGTGTAAAGGGTTGGGCGCCAACCTGGGATGCAAGGGGTCATAGGAGTTCAGAGGAGAGAAGGGCCACTGGGCCCCAGGATGGTCAGATGGACCCAAGATGGCTCATGATGGTGGGGGCAGGTACAGGTTCAGAGAATTGTGTAACATTCAGAAGAGAACTGACAAAACCAGGGCCAGGAAGCTGCAAACCTCAGGTTTCAAAGGAAAGCAAAGTCAGGTTAAGATATATTTTGGCTAAGATATATTTTGCTCTGTCTCTGTTGGAAGTTCAGATTAAGGCAGACACTGGGCGTTTTAGAGGCATTGTATTTTATTAAAGCTGAACTAAACTATAACGTCCTCCTAGGCACAAAATGGTGATGAGTGCTATGGAGAAATTTTTTTCAAATTTATTTTTAAATTTACATCCAAGTTAGTTAGCATAGAGTGCAACAATGATTTCAGGAGTAGATTCCTTAATGGCCCTTGCCCATATAGCCCATCCCCCCTCCCACAACCCCTCCAGTAACCATCTGTTCTCCAAATTTAAGAGTCTTTTATGTTTTGTCCCCCTCCCTGTTTTTATATTAGTTTTGCTTCCTTCCCTTATGTTCATCTGTTTTGCTATGGAGAAAATTGAGCAGAAAAGGAGCATAGGCGGTGCTGGAGTAGAGAATGGTGACCAATTGCAAGTAGGATCATCAGAGAAGATCTCATAGGGAAGGTGATCTTTGTATGAACATAGGGAGGTAAGGGAGCTACCCAAGAAGTTACTTGGAGAAAAAGCATTCTAGACAAGAGGGATAAGCAAGTACAAAGACCCTAAGGTGGGATGTTTAAGAAACAATAGAGTTGGGGGGGGGGGGTGCCTGGGTGGCTCAGTCGGTTGAGCGTCCAACTTCGGCTCAGGTCATGATCTCGCAGTTTGTGAGTTCGAGCCCCGCATCGGGCTCTGTGCTGACAGCTCAGAGCCTGGAGCCTGCTTCCCATTCTGTGTCTCCCTCTCTCTCTGCCCCTCCTCCGCTCATGCTCTGTCTCTGTCTCTGTCTCTCTGTCAAAAATAAACATTTAAAAAAATTTTTTTGGGGCGCCTGGGTGGCGCAGTCGGTTAAGCGTCCGACTTCAGCCAGGTCACGATCTCGCGGTCCGTGAGTTCGAGCCCCGCGTCAGGCTCTGGGCTGATGGCTCGGAGCCTGGAGCCTGTTTCCGATTCTGTGTCTCCCTCTCTCTCTGCCCCTCCCCCGTTCATGCTCTGTCTCTCTCTGTCCCAAAAATAAATAAAAAACGTTGAAAAAAAATTAAAAAAAAAAAATTTTTTTAAAAAAAGAAAAGAAAATACACAACGGAATGGTCTGTATGGCTGGAGCAGAGTGAACGAGTGGGAGAGCGTTAGAAGCTGGGCTTCTAATGATTTCAATGTGTGGGCCTCATAGGCCGAGGCCTTTTGGGTTTTTATCTCATTGAAATGAGGAACCATTTCAGGGTTTTTGTGGATTGACATAATCCAACTTGTATAGTCAGTCCAATGGCTTTAAAGGGGGGCTGAAGCAAGTGTCTGCTGTACTTAAGAGAGACAAGAGCTGATGGTGACCTTGGTCTGGGTAGGAACAGTGGAGGTGGTGAGAAGTGCTCAGATCCGGGATTTGTTCTGGAGGTAGAGCCAACAGGGCTTGCATGCAGGTAGATGAGGTGTCGGGCATGAGGGAGAAGAGTCGCTGCTGTCACCAAGGCCCTTGGCTGGTACAAATGGACCTTAACTGGCCCCAGAAAATCTTATTCCAAGTTCTCAGAACTATTGCCCAGACCTGGGCACAAATGCTCCAAATAGAGCTCTTCCCAGTCAGGGTGGTTACATTAGAGTTTGCCAAATGGTTCATTCTCCCTCACCATATCCACCCTTTGGGAGTATTAACTTGGGCATATTAACATATTCCTGTTGTTTACATGTGGTTGTATTAATTCAATTATAACATTAAAGCATTCTTCTGAGGACTTTTAAACCTTTTACAATGCAAAATTCTCTTCTACTGCATTGAGCCTAATAAAACACTTTTCCAATCCTTTCTCATGCCAGGTACGCTCCATGGTGAGTGACTTTGCTGTTTTCCTCACTATCTTCACAATGGTGATTATTGATTTTTTGATTGGAATCCCATCACCAAAACTTCAAGTTCCCAGTGTGTTCAAGGTAAACAGCTTTCAGGGTACTTGGTGCCCTCATGTGGTTTCCTAGAATCTGGTCCCAAGTGAATTTCAAAGGCCTTTCCATATCCTAATCCTGCGTCTGCAGTCCCTGAAATCTAAACTTTGTCCCTCATGCCTTACCTTTCAGAAGAGCAAACTCTTAAGGCTTGGCTGAGTTCCAGCCACAAAACTCCAAGAACAGAACATCTAAGGTGGTTTAATGAATGAAAAGTTAAGATTTACAATAGTGGAATGTGCATGTTTACTTAAATACATACCTCATACAGTGGAAATGTGGGTCCTTGGAACAAGTCTGATTAATAGCACTTTCCTTGAGCTTTAGCTGTGTATGGGCACTGGGAAGGGGTAAGAAGTTAAATTAGAGTTGACCCCTCTCCTTCAGGATCTTGCCTTGTGAAGAGGTGAGCCGGCCTGGGGGCTTCACCTACGGTCTAATGCTCCTACCAGAGTAACCGGGACAGCTCTTCAACCCTATTTCATCGTTTCTTTATATAACTCTCTACAATCTACAATATTTTGCTGAAAATGTATACATAAAAGAAATAAAACAAATGATCTGTATGTGGGGACTCCAGGTCTGGTTCAGTGCAGCGGCACCGAGTAACAGAAGATGGGAAGGCTGAGCTGGGTTCCATAGAGCCCCACAGACCAGAGGGGAGGGAAAGCCTAGGCATACTCAGTGACTGGAGAAGAATCATAAGATGAGAAGAACAGGAGAGGCTGGGGAAGAGAAAGAAGACAGGAAGAAAGGCAGTCCTTGACTTGTAAACATCCCTGTACCCTGTGCCTTTGTCTTCCCTTTCTCCCTCCCTCCCTCCCTGAAATAGGCCCGGTTAAAAATATCTCTTTCCATATTGCCTGAAGATTTTTTATTTTATTTCGTTAAATGCACTGAAATGTCATCAGCTAGAAATTTGTGGATTGAAAAACACCCTTCTTAAAAATATAGTTCTTCTGAGAATATGTCATTCTCACCTTTGTGTGAATGAGCGCAATCAGCTGTCTTTCTAATACCTAGCTGAGGTCAGCCCTCCAGGAGGAATGGATTTTGTGTAAAAATAAGTAATTTGAGAACCTTAAGCAGTCCTTGGAAAGGTTCCCTGATGGGTAGGCTTAGATAGTCAGAAAGTGCTGAATTTCTGGGACATCTGGGAAGAAGGCCCCGGGAGGTAGGGGAGAGATGGGAAGGAAAAATGGGAGAATGTCAAAGACAATGCTGCTTGTTGGCAGGCCTTGCTTTCAGGAAGCAGAGGAGAGATTTTCTTCCTTCTTTCCTTCCCTGTTATACCACATGGCCCCCAGTGATGAAAACCCAGTCTGAAGGCTAGTACTATTACTAATGTGTTAATGTCAGTCAGAGTTTAGTAAATTTTTGTGTTGGCCTAAGAACTTAACTGTCACATAGAACATTGTTACTAAGGAGACATAGATCCTATAAACTTTCAGAACTTAGCCCATTCATGATTTGGGATCTGGTGACATTGTTGAAGAGTCTTTGAATCCTAGAGTCACGACCAATGGGGAACCAAGTACTTTGGATGCAACAGTCTTTGCTTTGTTCATTGAATTTGGTTCAATTCTGAGCCAGTTTGTATGCCCAGCCTTTCATCTTCCATTACTACTTGCCAAACAAGAGGAACTTTTCTTCCCCAGAGTACCTGGGGGAGTTTGAGGATGTCAAAAGTACCCTAAGAGAGTTTAGGTATGTCATGAACACCCAAATAAGGTTTATGAACAGTAGTGGTCTTATAGGAGCATTGGAGAGGGTCCTAGATTAAATAAGCCCCAAGTTCAGTAGTCTTGGGCTCCTCTCTCAAATCTCTAGTACCTGGGCTCCTGTTTTACTGCTGATGGGAGAAGGCCCCTGGGCCAACGCAATCTAAGCCCATGAGATTCCATGCAACTGGCTGTACTTTGCCTTTATTTGTGCTGTAGACATGCATTATATGGCTTCTGGAGGGGAGCAACGAGGAGGATATTCTAAATTATTTATATTTGCTTTAATTATAATTGTGTTAAATTCTTTTTTGGCAATAGACTTGTTATTTTACTTGGGCTAATGTTAAGTTAAAGGTGGTGGCGGGTTTGGAGAGTAGGGGCAGGAAGTGAAGTATTAATGAATGTTTCACAGGAAGTTGATAATCTAGGATTGACTCAAAGAGGATTTGGAACAAGGTCATAGATTTCCTAAGAAGTTGCTACTAAGGAGTTACTTTCTTGACTTTTTTTTTTTGTTGTTGTTGTTAGGATTCTCATTTAGGAGTAAAAACAATGTGGATATTGTGATTCAGTTTAATCTCTTTTGCCCTAATGACTATAGTTAAAGTACAAAACAAAACTTTATTTTTTCCCCTTTAGCCAACAAGAGATGATCGAGGGTGGATTATTAGTCCCATTGGCCCCAATCCCTGGTGGACTGTGATAGCTGCAATTATCCCAGCTCTTCTGTGTACTATCTTAATATTCATGGACCAGCAGATCACAGCTGTCATCATTAACAGGAAGGAACACAAGCTCAAGGTAACAAAAAGTTCTGACCTCAAGGACGAATGGTAGCCGGTTACTTTTTTTTTTTTTTTTTTTAGGGTAAGCCCCTTTAGACAAGGAACTATAGAACCTGGATAAAAGCAGTCATAGAAGGAGCTCATAAAATGTTTCCAGAGGTTTCTGATTCCTCAATTAGTGACAAAGATTGGTTTGGAGATGAAACCAGAGTAGAGCATGATGAAATGGTGTGAAAGGAGCTTGGACTCTGTTAGTTTCCTCTCAAACCTGTGCGGAAGGTGGGTGGGCACAGTTCCTTGTGGCCCCTATACAGGCTTGTCTTTCTGAGGTTCAGGTCAGGGCTTGGGCCACTGTTTCCGAGAGTCAAGTATTCTCCCATTGGTGTCCGTTACTGGAGTTTCCAGACTGAACCTTGAGTCCAAGGATTCCAAGGAGGTAGGTTTGAGTCCAGCACATTTATCGGTGAGAGGCTTCATGCCTTCATCTCTGTTCTTTCCTTACTTAGAGTAGGCAAATCCATATTTGGCAAGGATCTGGGGGTGTTTGTGTGGAGCCATTTACCTCCAACTCCTATATTGTATACCACTAGAATGGTCAAGGTATGCCTTGGCCTCTGGTTGCTCTGCCAAGAAAGGATGAATCTTTGAATGCGTGAGACTCAGGGTGAAATCTGGGGGCACTTGAATGAAAAATGGATATGGCATGTATACGACAGGGCAAGGTTTCTCTTTTTCTTCTCTGTTCCCTCCAAACCAGGAGGGGCTGGAAGACTCATCTGGGATCTCTGGACCCCTTCTTCCTTACCCATACACTCCCTCCTGCTTTGGGCCTGAGGCTCTTAGCTCACTGTTCTGTGCCCCACTACAGCCAGCCCATTGGTGGTGACAGAGACTCTGTTTCCCCACAGAAAGGCTGTGGCTACCACTTGGACCTGCTGATGGTGGCCATCATGCTGGGTGTCTGCTCCATCATGGGCTTGCCCTGGTTTGTGGCGGCAACTGTCCTGTCCATCACACATGTGAACAGCCTCAAACTAGAATCTGAGTGCTCTGCTCCTGGAGAACAACCCAAGTTCTTGGGCATCCGAGAACAAAGAGTGACGGGCCTTATGATCTTTGTGCTGATGGGCTGCTCAGTCTTCATGACGGCCATATTAAAGGTAATTATTCATTCACTCGTTAGATAGATATTGACTGCCTGATTTGTGTCAGGAATTCTGGGAATACAGTGATAGTCAAACAGATACATGTACAAATATCTGTCCTGAAAGAGCTAACTCTAGCAGAGTAAAGCAGATAAGATGTAGTTAAGGAAGTTAGTTAAGAGGGGCACCTGGGTGGCTCAGTTAAGCATCCAACTTTGGCTCAGGTCATGATCTCACGGTTGGTGGGTTCGAGCCCCACATTGGACTCTGTGCTGACAGCTCAGATCCTGGAGCCTGCTTTGGATTCTGTGTCTCCCTCTCTCTCTGCCCCACCCCCACTCATGCTCTGTTTCTCTCTGTCTCAAAAATAAATAAACATTAAAAAAAATTAAAAAAAAAAAAAAGGAATTTAGTTAAGAACACAAAAATGAGGGGCGCCTGGCCGGCTCAGTCAGTGGAGGGTGTGACTCTTGATCTTGGGGTGGTGGGTTCGAGCCCCATGTTGGGTGTAGAGATTACTTAAAAATAAAATCTTTAAAAAAAAAAAAGAGGAGGGGGAGGATAAGAAAAGAAAGAAAACAAACATAGTAATTATAGAATATGATAAATGATTAATGGAAATATTTGGTGCTCTCTGGTGCTATAGAGAATTAAGGGAGTGCTGTTTTAGTCCGTGTGGTCGGAGAAGGCCTCTCTGCAGAGATGGTATTTAAGCGTCCAACTTCAGCTCAGGTCATGATCTCGTGGTCCGTGAGTTCGAGCCCCACATCGGACTCTGTCTGACAGTTCAGAGCCTAGAGTCTGCTTCCGATTCTATGTCTCCCTCTCTCTCTGCCCCTCCCCTGCTCATGCTCTGTCTCTCTCTGTCTCAAAAATAAATAAAAACATTAAAAAAATTTAAAAAAAGAAATATCAGGGCCATGTGGCTCAAGGCAGGAACACAATGAGATGAGAGTGAAGACTAGGTGGGGGCAGATCATGCAGGGCCTTGTTGAGTCTGGTAAAGGTAACCTTTGAAGAGTTTTAGCAGGCAAGGGACATGATCTATTTAGTATTTTTATTTATTACTTTTTTTTTCTTTTTAAAAAACATTTATTATTATTTATTTTGAGCATGCGTGCAAGCCGGGGAGGGGCAGAGAGAGAGAGGGAGAAAGAGAATCCCAAGCAGGTTCCACATTGTCAGTGCGGACCCCGATGTGGCACTCAGTCCCATGAACTGTGAGATCGTGACCTGAGCCGAAATCAAGAGTTGGACACCCAACCGATTTAGCCACCCAGGCACCCCCCTCCCCCATTTAGTATTTTTAAAAGATCACTCTGGCGATGTCTAGAGAATACGTTTTTAGGGTTGGGAAAAATAGAAACAGAGAGACTAGTGAGGCTATATTATAGGTGGGAGATGATGGTGACTTGGCTAAAGAAGGTGGTAGTAGGGATGGATAAAAGGCACGTCTTCTGTGTATCTTGGAGGCAGATCCAAGGATCTTGCTGGTTGACTGGATGTGGAATGGAGTGTGGAAAATGGAAAGATTAAAATGCCTTCCAGGTTTTGGACTTGACCATCTGGATGGAGAGTAGTGATATTTAAGATGGAGAAGACTGCCTGAAGGAGGAAATGATTTTGTGAGAGGTGGTGGGGCTATGGACAGATTTTGGGTGAGATATCCAGGAAGCAACTGAGTGAAAAAGCTAGAGGGAGGCTCTGGATTAAAAATATAAATGTGGAAGTCAACGGCAGTTAGTGGTATTGAAAGCCATGGGAGTAGATCAGATCGCTCAGGGAGCAGGGTAGATGTAAAACAGAAGTAGGACCAGAAAGAAGAGCAGAGTCTAAGGAGCTCCAATATTTAGAAGTTGGGTAGAGGAGGAGACAGCAACAGAGACTCAGAAGGAGCTGCCAGAAAGGTAGAAGGGAAACCAGGAGGGCGAGGTGTCAGGGAAGCCAAACGAGGGGAATTTTTCCAGAAGGAGGGGTTGGTTAGAAACTGTCTAGAAAGATGAAGACTAAACCAAGCCATTGGATTTGGCAATGAGGAGGCCTAACATGACTTGACAAGAGCAGATTCAGTGGAGTGATAGGGCAGAGGCTGAATTACAGGGGAGTGAAGAGTAAATAGGAGGTGAAAAGTAAAGACAGCGTGGGCAGACAACTCTTTCAAGAGATTTTTCTGTGAAGTGGAATGGAAAATAGGCAGTGGCTGGTGTGAGGTGTGGGGTTAAAAGAGGATTTTTTGAAAGATGGGAGACACCTCAAACATGAGAAAAAAATATTTAGTTTTGTGGGTGGAAGGCTTGTGTCTGGGAAAAATGGGGTGAAAAGGAAAGTTCTGTGGCTGTAACACCAAACCCCAAACATTCTGGAGCACTTACTTGGCTCCCTTGCCTCCTTTCCCCTTCTTTTTTGGTGAATCTTCAACCACCCCAGCCTGCACTGCAAGTGCTATTTAGGGGTGACAACTGAGAGAAATGGGAAAGGATTTGGAACCGTCTTCCTGGCTCCTTACTTTCCACCCAATCTCGCCACCTCTCCTCACACCCCCTGCCCCCTTCTACTCTGTCCCCAGCCCAGCCCCTGCTCCCACCTCTGGTCTGCCTGCCATCTGGAGGAGCCCAAAGATTGCCGCTCCTCCAGGAAGGTAACCACGAAGCCATGGGAGTAGGCATTGCCTAGCCTTCCTAGAACTGGCTCAGAAGGTTTCTTTCAGAAAACCATTCAATAGTTCCGACAAGCAAGGTTAGCACCAAACTGAGATGTCTACTCACTGTACAGTTGAAACAGCGTAAAATCCAATGGGGACTTTCTAGTTCTGAGAAGAATTATGTTTGAGAATGTTCTTTAGCCTCAGAATAAAAGCAAGTCAAGTTTAGTCTTCAGCTATGAGACTTCCCTTGCCTTCATTCCATAGGCCTCATTTCCCTACCTCCTAGAGTTGCCTTGAAGATTACCTAGATTGCTTGGTGTGATATGATAGGTGCGTATATATATTCAAGTGCAATATAATAATGTTGCTGTTTCTCCCCAAATCATTCTCCCTCTGATACCTCCCCATTTCTACCCTCAAGTCTCTGGTTAGCAAAAAGGAAACTTTATAGTCCATGTTAAAATACACCAAATCCCTGAGATGATTGCTTGTGTGATTAGAAAAAATTTGAAAGGTATCAGTTCTGTACAAGAGGGATGTGTGTGTGTCTGCCCATCCCCATAGAGGAAAAAGAACCTGACGGATAAAATGTGAGGCCTAGGATTTAACTAGGGCTGGATTACACATATGGGTAATCATTTCATTTCAGAACAAAATAATTTTTATCATTGTCAGCTTCTGGTTTTGCTTCTACTTCTAAATCATGCAAAGGCAGCAAAAACTAATGCAATGTTTACGTGGTGATTTTGTGACTTTGTTTCCTTGGAGATTTAAAAGTTTATGTAGTCTTGAGTGCATTATGGTACCAAATTTAACTTCTGGTCTTTCTGCCCTTTTGTCTTCAGTTTATCCCAATGCCAGTACTCTATGGAGTTTTCCTCTACATGGGAGTTTCTTCTCTACAAGGAATTCAGGTATGGCATGCTTCTGCCAGGGCAGTGTTTTTGCACTGGGAGCTCATCTGTCCTGACCAGGGAGGGAGAGCTCTCCCAGAAAAGCACAAATCCATTCTTGAGAAACTATTTCCTAGTCTTACTGGAATTTTAGATATTTCTTTGGACATTCGCTAAGTCATTTGGACAGTCAAGTTGGCATGATGATGGTACAGAGACTTATAGGATGACCTGGCTTGATCTCAGGGTACCCGTCATCCATTAATTATTCAACAGACAATTATTGGGCATGTATTATTAACTGCTAGGTGCTTTGTCAGATGCTAGTAACTTAGATCTGAAAGGCTTGTCAAGAGCCAAACTGGCTTCCACACATGGACCACACTAGTGTTAGCGCTAGGCTACAGTGTGAGAGAGGGAGCTCAACTGGGGGTCTGCTGGTGAAGAGATTGGCAGTAGTGGGGGCTGCTCCAGGTAAGCAGACATTACTTCCTGCCCTACTCGGCCTTTTCCCATCCATCAACTCATTCCTCTGAGTCCTCTGCATGGAAAATCAGGACTGGGCACCGATCATTTGGGTACCCCAGATGGTATGATAACTTAGTTTCTTCTTCCATTGGTGGCTGGTTCCTCTTTGTTTTTATGGAATATCCAGTGGTCACTCTTACCCCCTGAGTTTTAATGTGACCTTCGGCAGGTTATTCAATCCCTCTAGCTCTCTGTTTTCCTATTGCTAATATAACGCTGGTCATATATTCTATCTCCAGAATGTTATAAAGTTTTATTTTATTTTCTTACTATAAATAATCAATGAAAAGCTCCAGACTCCTCAAAGAACAAGTAGGAGATTTGGTTTTGATACTAAGCAGAAATATGGAACTGGCTTATTTTGTATTCAGCACTCCCTGAGAAAGATCTCTCAGGAGCCAGTGTGGGATAGAAGAAAGACATTTTCTGATTCTAGAATTAGAAAGGATGGATTTAGGGGTGGCTGGCTGGCTTAGTAGGTAAAACACGTGACTCTCGATCACAGGGTTGTGAGTTCAAGCCCCAGATTGGGTGTAGAGATTACTTTAAAAAAAAAAAATCTTAAAAAAAAAAAAGATGGATTTAAATTTTGATTCTGTCATTTACCAACCCTTAGCCAAATTACCTGTCCTCTCTGAGACTCAGTTTCCATTCTGTCCAGTGGAAACTGTATTACCTACCTTTCAGAGCAGGTGGTATAAGAGACGAGAATGGGCCTGACAAGGCTTCTAACCCAGAGAAACCTGAAAATACATGCCGGTTCCCTCCTTTCAGTTCTTTGACCGTCTGAAGCTCTTTGGGATGCCTGCAAAGCACCAGCCAGATTTTATCTATCTTCGGCACGTGCCCCTGCGCAAAGTGCACCTCTTCACCCTCATTCAGCTGACCTGCCTTGTCCTACTCTGGGTCATCAAGGCCTCTCCGGCTGCCATTGTCTTCCCAATGATGGTGAGTGAGTTTTAAAAAAATTATTATTATTTATTTTTTAAAATAGTGGTGAAACCCACACCACATAAAATTTACCATCTTAACCATTTTCAAGCGTATAGTTCAGTGGCATTAGGTACTCACATTGCTGTGCAACCGTTGCCACTGTACGTTTTCGGAACATTCTTATCTGGCACAACTGAAACTCTGTACCTATTGAACGATGACTCCCCATTCCCCCTCCCCTAGTCCCCAGCAACCACCATTTTGTTTTCTGTCTCTATGACTCTGACTACTCTAGGTACCTCGTATGGGTGGAACCATAAAGCATTTGTGTTTTTGTAGCTGGCTTATTTCACTTAGCATAATGCCTCCAGGGGGCTCATCCATGTTGTAACATGCGTCAGATTTCTCTTTGAAAGGCTGACTGATATTCCTCTATGTGTACCTATGTATATATACGTATTTATATATGTATATATATGTATATGTATATGCCACATTTTGTTTATCTGTTTGTTCATTGATAGACTCTTGGATTGCTCCCGATTTTTGGCAATTGGGAATAATGCTCCTGTAAACGTGAATTGTACAAATATCTGTGTTCCCACTTTCAGTTCTTTGAGGTATATACCTAAAAGTGGACTGCTGGATCATATGGTAATTCCATTTTTACTTGTTTGGGGAACAGTCGCATCATTTTATATTCCTGCCAGCAGTACACAGGGTTCCAATTTGCCAATGTTTGTTTTCTATTTGAGGGGTTTTTGTTTGGTTTGTTTGTTCATTCGGTTGTTGTTGTTGTCGTTGTTGTTGTTTGATAACAGCCATCCTAACCGGTGTGAAGTGCTATCTCATTGTGGTTTTGATCTGCATTTCCTAGTGGGGCTGAACATCTTTTCATGTGCTTATTGATTCTTTGTATATTTTCTTTGGAGAACTATCTTTTCAAGTCCTTTGCCCATTTTTAATTTTTATTTTTTAATGTTTTTATTTATTTTTGAGAGAGAGACAGACAGTCAGAGAGACAGTGCATGAGCAGGGGAGGGACAGAGAGAGAGGGAGACACCGAATCTGAAGCAGGCTCCACGCTCTGAGCTGTCAGCACAGAGCCCGATGCGGGGCGTGAACTCGTGAACCACCAAGATCATGACCCGAGCTGAAGTCAGACTCTCAACCAACTGAGCCACCCAGGCGCCCCCTTTTGCCCATTTTTAAATCAGATTTTTTGTTGTTGTTGAGTTTTAGGAGTTCTCTGTATATTCTGGATATGAATCCCTTATTAATGG
This sequence comes from Neofelis nebulosa, assembly GCF_028018385.1. Lineage (NCBI taxonomy): Eukaryota > Metazoa > Chordata > Mammalia > Carnivora > Felidae > Neofelis > Neofelis nebulosa. The sequence continues at coordinate 64,340,888 of NC_080789.1, read as the reverse complement.
TGAGTTTTTTGTTTGTCTTTTGCAGGAGCAGTATTATTTGGGGACTTTGAGGTGTGAATACATGTGTGTAGCAGGTTGCCATGTTTACTTTCAAATCCGTCAGCCTGCCTTCCTCCCTCCCTTCCTTCCTTCCTTCTTCCTTTTTTCCTTCCTTCCTTCCTTCCTTCCTTCCTTCCTTCCTTCCTCTCTCTCTCTTTCTCTCTGTCTTCTCTCTCATGAATCTGACATGGAGAGGATTCTTCATGTTTATAATAATTTGCATATTATAGTTCCAGTTTAGAATTTATTACAGTCAGAAGTGTCTAAAGTGGTGGAAATGCACTGTTTTAAGCCACTGGAAGAGAGGAAGAGGTTGGTCCATCACTGATAAGTGACTGGGACATCCGTACCTTCTTTCAAACTGAGGCAGAGGCTTTGGAAAAGGGTGTATGGTGTAACATAACATATGGTGTATGGTGTAACAGGTGATAGGCTGCTTCCTGCCACTGGGATGGTGATGAAATTCTTGCCACCTGACCAGCACACTGTCTCATCTTCTCCTCCTGTTGCCTCCTCTCTCTGGCTCACCCTGTGTCATGGGGACGCTGAGAATTGTGGGCTGTTTGAAAACTACCCAAAGGGTGGGCCTCTAGAGAGAAAAGTCAATGAGGCTAATGTTTGGTATTTGTTTAGGGACTTTTGAGCTCTGTCTTACTGGAAGAATATTCAAAGGTGAAGAAACTAGGGTCAGGGAATTCTTTTTCTCTAATGGAGCACATATACCTCCTGATGGGTTTCTCAATTTTGTCAGAGTACACATAGGTTTCTGCATTTAAGTGTTATATTCAGGGGTTGACCATTTGGTTAAAGAAACAGCAAATTCCTGACAACTTCTTGGGAGGGATACCACCAATTTTGGATTTGTTGGGGAAATAGTTATGGAAATGAGGGAGAAATATGATTGAAGGTAGTAAGCCTGATTTGCCTCATTCCTTCCCTAAGCCACCAGATGTAGCTAGTGAGCACCTGTCAATCCAGGCAGGTCATTCTGGGTTATTATGAATTCCCCTTTGGCAAAAATGGCCTTTTATGGGGGAAAAAAAGTGGAACAGCAGTTGATACACCCTGTCCTGTAAAATTGAGGAAATTAGCTGTCAGATATTAGAGGCAAGTCACTTTCTATTCCCTGAGCCTCAGTATCCTCATTTATAAAATGAGTGTCAGGCCAGACCAGAGGGCGGAGACAAAAAACACTAGTGATTCATGATGCAGGCATAAAGCAAGGAGTTTTCCCGGAAATGTATAGGCAGAGGATCAGAGGGAATTGAGATGATCCTTCAAGGTCCCTTCATCCCATGGTGAGGCATGCTTGGGCTGGGTGCAGCTGGCCTCACCATAGCTGTGCTCCTGCAAAGGCTTTCCAGCCCACTGCTGCCCAGCAACCCTTCCTGCTCATCCCATGACAGGGAAGGGCAACTCTTAGGGCCATCTGAGGATGAAGGGTTTCTCTTTTCAAGGAGGGAATTAAGTTGGTTGCTTTCTAAGTTGTAGGGTTGTTATGATGATAGTTTAATAAAATATTGAATATAAAACATGAAGGTGACTATTTAGTATCTGGTACAAAGAAGGCACTCAATAACAGGCAATTATTATTATTATTATTATTATTATTATTATTATTATTAGTTTGATTTTCCTTGACATGTCCTAGTGTGCTGTGAAGATAAGACTTTGCTTTTAACTCCGGGAAGAAAATGAGCTCTTTTCATCCCCTGTCTTTATTTTTCTTCAGGTTTTGGCATTGGTCTTTGTCAGGAAAGTCATGGATCTCTGTTTCTCTAAACGAGAGCTGAGCTGGTTAGATGATCTCATGCCTGAAAGTAAAAAGAAGAAGCTGGACGATGCCAAAAAGAAGGCCAAGGAGGAAGAGGTCGTAGTTCTTGGACCAACTGTACACTTGGGGGCAGCTTCAAATTACAGAACATAGGAAGGGCCACATGAGAAGTCAGCATGTCTAGAATCCCAGGGGTTATATTTAGGAGTTAGGAAGATTACTCCAAAGATGTTTTTAGCTGAGAATGGAGCAAGGATTCTTGTCCCTATCTGTCCTTTATTTTTAGACACGATAACCCGTTGTGTTTCCCTTTGTCTACAGTCTACTCACCAGGTTCATGCTTACAATATGAACATAGAGTCTGTTCTTATTATCAGATCTAAGGGTTCGTGTTCTCCTAAAAGGCCTAATTTGACAACTATACAAAACCTGTTATCTGTCATGTACCTAATGGCAGATGGTATTGTGGTTGGCACCATGCAAAGACAACTTGCATAGGACTTTCTGTCCTTCCTCATTTCCCTCAGCGCTTGGCATCTGCTGTCCATACAATGGACCCTCAATCAATGGCCTGTACGTGCCAAGAATGGATGTGTAGCAAAACGAAAATCCCAGACCAAGAAATGAATGAGCCGGAAAGTGTTTCCAAATACAGTTAGTGCCTGAAATAGGGTCCTTTGAAATGCATTTTAAATGACATTTTTTCTAATATCTTGAGTTTTTGAAATCTTGTATTATTTTTTCTAGCTTTATTGAGATATGATAAACACATAGCCCTGTGTACGTTTAAGGTATACAGCATAACGACTTGATATAGCTATATATTGTGAAATGATCACCACATTAGGGTTCGCTAACACATCTGTCACCTCACATAGTCACATTTTTTGTGTGTGTGGTGAGAACTTTTAAAATTTACTCTCTCGGCAATTTTCAAATACACAATACAGCCTTGTTAACTATAGTCACCATGCTGTACGTTACATCCCCGGAACTTACTCGTCTTATGACTGAAAGTTTGTCCCCTTCAACCACCTTCACCGTTTTCCCCCACCCCAGCAACAACCAGTCTGTTCTCTGTCTCTGTGACTTCAGTTTTGTTTTTGTTTTGTTTTGTTTTTTAGATTTCACATGTAAGTGAGATCATATAGTATGTGTCTTTCTCTGACTTATTTTACTTAGCATGATACCCTCAAGTTTCATTCATGTTGTTGCAAATGGCAGGAGTTCCTTCTTTTTTTATGGCTGAATGATATTCAATTGTATATATATACCTTTTCTTTGTCCATTCATCCACTGATGGACACTTAAGTTGTTTCCATGCCTTGGCTATTATGAATCATGCTGCAGTGAACATGGGCTGCAGATATCTCTTCAGGGTAGTAATTTCATTTCCATTGGATGTATACCCAGAAGTGGGATTGCTGGATCATATGGTAGTTCTATTTTTAATTTTTTGAAGAACGTTTATAGTGGCTGCACCAATTTACATTGCCACCAACAGTGCATAAGAGATCCCTTTTTTCCATATCCTCACCAGCACTTATCTCTCGTCTTTGTGATAATAGCCGTTCTGGCAGGTGTAGGGTGATACCACATTGTGGTTTTGATTTAAATTTCACTAATTATTAATGATGTTGAGTACCTTTTCATGTGCTTTCTGGCCATTTGTATATCTTCTTTGGAAAAATGTCTATTTAGGTCCTTTGCCTATTTTTAAATTGGGTTATTATTATTATTGCTATTGAGTTGTATGTATTCCTTATATATTTTGGATATTAATTCCTTACCAGGAGTTAACTCCTTACCATCTATGGTATTAACTCCTTACCATCTATGGTTTACAAATATTTCCTCCCATTCCATAGGTTGCCTTTTCATTTTATCGACTATTTCTTTTGCTGCACAGAAGCTTTTAATTTGATGTCATTCCACTTATTTATTTTTGCTTTTGTTGCTCGTACTTTTGGTGTCCTATCCACAAAATCATTGCCAAGAACAATGTCAGAGTCTTTTCCCTATCTTTTCCCTATCTTCAAGGAGTTTTACTGCTTCAGGTTTTACATTTAAGTGTTTAACAACATTTTGAGTTGATTTTTGTGAATGGTGTAGCTTATGAATATCCAGTTTTCCCAGCAACGTTTATTAAAGAGACTGTCCTTTCTCCACCAAAGGCTCTTGGCTCCCTTGTTGAATATTAGTTGACCGCATATGCATGGGTTTATTTCTGGACACTTAATTCTGTTACATTGTTCTATGTGTTTTCTATTATTAAAATTTTTTAATGTTTTTATTTATGTTTGAGACAGAGAGAAACAGAGCATGAGCAGGGGAGAGGCAGAGAAAGAGAGAGGGAGACACAGAATCTGAAGCAGGCTCCAGGCTCCGAGCTGTCAGCACAGAGCCTGATGCGGGGCTCGAACTCATGGAGTGTGAGATCATGACCTGAGCCGAAGTCGGACACTCAACCGACTGAGCCACCCAGGCGCCCTGTGTTTTCTATTATTAAATAAGCTTTAACAATTCGATGCACAAAAGCAATGGAGGAAAACTTTAAAGATTGCTGAAAATCACTACACAAAATGTGAAGTTTTCAAGCATCCCAAAACTCTATAAACAAAATTTAAAAATTACACACTCACACACACACAGGCTTACCTTGTTTTATTATGCTTCACTTTATTGCATTTCATAAATATTGTGTTTTGCACAAATTGGAGGTTTGTGGAAGCCCTGCATCAAGTGAATCTATCAGCATCATTTTCCCAACAACATTTGCTCACTCTGTGTCTCTGTCTCATACTTTGGAGCTCTTGCAGTATTTCAAACTTTTTCATTATTATTATACTTTTATGGTGATATGTGAGTAGTATTTATGACTCACTGAAGGCTTAGATGGTGGTTAGCATTTTCTAGCGATAAGGTATTTTTTCATTAAGGCATGTACGTTGTTTTTAGACCTCATGTCTTTTAGACACTTAATAAATTATAGTATAGCACAAACGTAACTTTTACATGCAGTGGGAAGCAAAAAATTGCTTTGCTTTGCTTTATAGTGGTAGTCTGGAACCAAACCTACAATATCCCTGAGGTATGCTTGTACATCATACATACATATGTACATACATACATTTATTTCCTGATTTATATAAAATTTTAAGTAGTGATATGTTTTTTTTAATTTTTTTAAACTTTATTTTTTATTTTTTAAAATTCACATCCAAATTAGTTAGCATATAGTGCAACAATGATTTCAGGAGTAGATTCCTTAGTGCCCCTTACCCGTTTAGCCCATCCCCCCTCCCACAACCCCTCCCATAACCCTCAGTTTGTTCTCCATATTTATGAGTCTCTTCTGTTTTGCCCCCTCCCTGTTTTTGTTATTTTTGTTTCCCTTCCCTTATGTTCATCTGTTTTGTCTCTTAAAGTCCTCATATGAGTGAAGTCATATGATTTTTGTTTTTCTCTGACTAATTTCACTTAGCATAATACCCTCCAGTTCCATCCATGTAGTTGCAAATGGCAAGATTTCATTCTTTTTGATTGCCGAGTAATACTCCATTGTGCATATATATATATATATATATATATATATATATACACACACACACACACCACATTTTATTTATCCATTCATCCCTTGATGGACATTTGGGCTCTTTCCATACTTTGGCTATTGTTGATAGTGCTGCTATAAACATGGGGGTGCATGTGTCCCTTCGAAACAGCACACCGTATCCCTTGGATAAATGCCTAGTAATGCAATTGCTGGGTCGAAGGGTAGTTCTATTTTTAGCTTTTTGAGGAACCTCCATACTGTTTTCCAGAGTGGCTGCACCAGCTTGCATTCCCATACTTTTTTTTTAACATTTATTTATTTATTTATTAAAAAAAATTTTTTTTAACGTTTATTTATTTTTGAGACAGAGAGAGACAGAGCATGAATGGGGGAGGGGCAGAGAGAGAGGGAGACACAGAATCGGAAGCAGGCTCCAGGCTCTGAGCCGTCAGCCCAGAGCCTGACGCGGGGCTCGAACTCACGGACCGCGAGATCGTGACCTGAGCCGAAGTCGGACGCTTAACTGACTGAGCCACCCAGGCGCCCCTAACATTTATTTTTTTGAGAGACAGAGACGGAGCATGAGTGGCGGAGGGGCAGAGAGAGAGGGAGTCACAGATTCCAAAGCAGGCTCTAGGCTCTGAGCTGTCAGCACAGAGCCCAACACAGGGCTCGAGATCATGACCTGAGCCAAAGGCAGATGCTTAGCCAACTGAGCCACCCAGGTGCCCCAGTAGTGATATGTTTTAAGAAGAAGGTAAGGGGTGAGGGAGTTACTCTATTTAGGGTGATCAGGGAGGACTCTAAGGACACATCCTAGCTGAAATCTGAATAAAGTGAGGGCAAGTCGTGAGACTATCTGGGAGTAGGAACATTCTAGGCCAGGGGCATGGCAAATGCCAAGGTTTTGAAGCAGGAATGAGCTCAGTGTGCTTAAGGAATACAAGAAAGCCAGGGAGCCTGTAAGGGAGAGAGGTAGCAGGACACTAGTTAGAAGTCTGTGACAATAGCTCAAGCAAGAGGTGAAGGTGGCCTACGTTAGGGGAGAAGTGGTGAAGTGGCTGGTTTGGGACTTATTTGGAAGACAGAGTTGACAGGCTTTGCTAATGGATAGCAAGCATGAGAGGAATCAAGGACAACTCTTAGATTTTTGGCATGAACAGTTGGTTGAGCGGTCATGCTACTTATGAAGCAGGTTTGGGAGAAAAACCAAGGCGTCTCTTTGGGATGTTAAGTTTGAAGTGGCTGGTAAACATTGTACTCCATATTTTTCCAAGTTTCTGAAGTAAACATGTATTTTTTTAAATTATTTTTTCACATTTAATGTTTACTCATTTTTGAGAGACAGAGAGAGACAGAGCATGAGCGGGGAAAGGGCAGAGAGAGAGAAAAGGAGAGACAGAATCTGAAGCAGGCTCCAGGCTCCGAGCTGTCAGCTCAGAGCTGACGCAAGGCTCGAACTCACAAACTGGGAAATCACAACCCAAGCCGAAGTTGGATGCTTAACCAACTGAGCCACCCAGGCGCCCCAATATGTATTTGTTAATACATGTTTTACTTTATAAAGTTATTTTGAAAATGAAATGAAAGAAAAATAATGAAGACTTCACCCCAAAATTTCACATCAGCATCCAATATTTATGTTCATTTCTTTATGTTCTCTTTACGTCCTTAACATAGTTTTCATGTAACTGTAATAATTGTTTATTTGTGTGGGGAGGTATTTTTTTCTGATTTTTTCTTCTCATCTTGATTTCATGACACTTTCATGTTTCTATGTGTCTATATAATAGATAATCATATTTATTGTTTTAATGGCTGCATAATATTCTATAGTGTTTTCTCATAATTAATTTAAACTTTCTTCCCTTGTGAAAATTTACAGTTGTTTTAGGATATATTATTAAATATACTACTTCAAACATCTTTGTATGTATTTTTTTCTCTGTAATTATTTTCTTTAAATTAGTGGGATTCTTTTTTAAGACAACATTTTGTTATAGAACATTCAAATAAATGCAAAAGTAGAAAGAACAGTCAGTATTCATATTTCCCAATTGCCTTATTATTTTTTTTAATAATCTGTTTGACTCAGGATTCAAATAAGGCCTAAATATTGCAGCAGTTGATATGTTCCTCAAATTTCTTTAAGGGTCCCTTTCTATCTTTTTTTCTTTTTGTTGAAGAAACTAGGCCTCTGACCTGTAGGATTTCCCACCATTTAGATTTTACTACCTATGTCCCTTGGTGTCATTTAACATGTTCTTCTGTCCCCTATGTTTCTAGTAAATCGGTAGTTGGATCTAGAGGCTTATTCAGATTCATTTTCTTTCTTCTTTTAAAAAACACTATTCCGCAGGTACAAATATCTGGTTGTCTTTTTTTTGTGATGAGTCAGATCTATGAAAGAACATAATTACACTCTTTCATAATAAACGTGAGAGAAATTAGGTAGAAATTTTGGTAAGAGAAAAATGGGTGGTATAGACTCATGGTTTTCCTTGGTCTCAGATATAATGTCTTCTTCTCTTGCAGGAGGCTGAGAAGATGTTAGAAATGGGGGGAGACAAGTTCCCCTTAGAGAGCAGGAAGTTACTAAGTAGTCCTGGAAAGAACAACAGTTTCAGGTAAAACTCCCCAAAATCCACAAGGAGTTGACTGTTTTTTTGGTTGTTCTAGAAACAATCTGGCTTTGTGGTGGGGGGTGGTCACAAATGGCGATCACTGGTATAAAGAGCTAACGTTCAGCCTCTCCATTCCAACCTGGGAAAACACCTTTTCCTTCCATGCTTTACTGAGCACCTGCTAGACGCCAGGTACCACCCCAGATGCTGGGAAAGGAGGACAGAGGTAAGGGAGCCCACATACTGAGCGTCTTCTCTGTGCTAGGACTGTGCTGGAAGCTTTACTTATGTATTCTCATTTGATCTTTGCAGCAGCTCTCTGATAAAAGCCTCATTACCCACCTTTGTCCAATGAGGAAACTGAGGCTTGGATGGCTTTAGGTAATTTCCCCAAGGTCACAATGCTGCTAAGTAGAAAGCTTAAGAGACAAACCCTAGTCTTTGTATTCATCAGATCAGTGCTCCCTCTGCCTTTCTCTGCCATTTTTCGGAGATGAATAGGATATGGCCTTTGTTTCCAGAGAGTCCTCAGCCTGTGGAATTCCCATGCTTGGGCAAGCCTTTGTCGAGGGGCAGAGGCAGCCCCTTCAGTTTGACTCATGGCATCTGTGGTCCTAGGAGCCAAGGGGGAACCAAACTGGGGTCCCCCAAATTCCTTAATTTCTGCCAAGGCTCTTAGCTGCCTTCTCTAGCTAAGCTATTGCTCACCACGGGACACGGGACACTAAATTGGTCCGTTAGTGGTTTTATTCCTGGCATTTTGTTTCCACTGTGGAAGAGGTACACATAAGCTGAAAGAAGCCCAGAGGCTGAGAGGGGGCAGAAAAGGAAGAGAGAGGGGATCTGGGTCATCTAGATCCTGGATAATTTATTGCCAAATCATTGAATCCATTGTGGTTTATACTCAGGGGAAAATGGGGAAAGTCACATCGTTGGGATTTTTTTTCCAATTTTGATTTATTTACTTTTGACAAATAAAAAAATATATTTAAGGTGCACGACATGGTGTTTTGATATCTGGACACACTGTGAAATGGTTACTGTCATCAAAGTAATAACATATTCATTACCTCTTACAGTTATCATTCCTTATTTTGTGGTGAGAACACTTGACATCTACTTTCTTAGCAGATTTCAAGTATACAGTACATTACTATCAACTATGGTCACCATGCTGTATACAGGTCTTTAAAAATTATTCACCTTATAACTGCAAATTTATACCCTTTGATCACTATCTCCCCTTCCACCCCACCTTCCCAGCCTCTGGTAACCACCAGTCCACTGTCTGTTCCTAGGAGTTTGATTTAAAAAAAAAATTTTTTTTTAATGTTTATTTATTTTTGAGAGAGAGAGACAGACAGGCAGAGTGCGAGCAGAGGACGAGTAGAAAGAGAGAGAGAGAGGGACACACAGAATCCGAAGCAGGCTCCAGGCTCTGAGCTGTCAGCACAGAGCCCGACATGGGGCTCCAACTCAGGAGCTATGAGATCATGACCTGAGCTGAAGTCGGATGCCGAACCAACTGAGGCACCCAGGCACCCGTCTTTTGGCCCTTTAAAAAGAGACTGGCTTGTAGAAAATTTCCTAGTACTCTGGGCTTCTAGGAGACCAAGGACTCGATTCGAGGCCTTGATTGTCCTCTTACTGACATTTGACCTCGGGTGATCACTTAGTTCTGAGAGCTTTGGTTTCTGTACCTTCAAAATGAGGATGTTAATCATCTCTGATTGATAGTGAAGATATTGTAACGAGTGCTTTGTTAACTACAAGTGGCAAGCATTTGGCCATGCACGTGAGAAAACCAACGAAGACTGCTTAGCACCATGCCTGGCACCCAGCGAGCCTAGCACACAGCGAGCGTTCAGTAGGGGGTAGCTCCTGAGGCTCCTGTTGACATCATAGCACTGTCAGGGCAGGATGGCGGTGGCACGGCTGCCTGCCACGTGGCACAGCAGCCCAGCCCTCAGCACCACCTCGTGGGCCACCTTGCCTCTCTACATTCCAACCACCTGGCTCCTGGTGCTGCTGAGAACTGTTAGCTGAGCCCCCTCAGACCTACTCTTTCCCGCCTGGTGGGGTGTGATCACTATAGACTGAGATACGTATTTTATTTGTGTGTCCTATGTTTATTGTCCTAAGCATTGATTTCAGATGTGACCCCTCTGAGATTAATATATCTGATGAAATGCCTAAAACTACGGTCTGGAAAGCTCTCAGTATGAACTCTGGAAATGCAAAGGAGAAGAGGTAAAGAGAACTATAGTTGCTGATTTTTATTTATTTTGTGCTTTTAAAAATAGCAATCATGTTGAAAGTAAAATATATCTAAGTTGTAAAATTAAATTCGTCTAAAAAAATATCCCTTCCGGGACTGGTGCTTAACCCCAGGTGAATTGCTATATGCCTCAGAGAAGGAAAAAAATGTTTTTTTAACTATTTGCACAGATGTGCTGTTTTGAGCTGCCCATTTACACAGCCAGCCCCCAAACCAAGGAGTGTGTGGATGTGTACATTGCCTTTCTCTAGTCACCTGAATCCTCTTTCCAAAAGTTCCCATTTCAAAATCTCTCTGGTTACCGGAACCACACAAACTGGAAAATGGCCAGAATGTCCAGAGAGTGTCGATCATGCCAATACAGACTCCACCTATTTCAGTCATTCCATAATGAGAACTGTTGCCAAGGAAAGATTTGAAATATTAAACTATAAACAGGTTTCCGATTTTGGAAATGAAAATTCTGTGTATCATTTGCCAATAGCATAGATCAAGTTTAATCAGGTTGCTGAAGAAAATGCAAGGACTTGAGGCATCTTTGCCTGCACCGAGCGAGGGTGGCTATGTACCCAAACTACTTGAATAATTTAGTCCAAACACCATTTTAAGAAGTCAGCCTTTAATTAAAGGCAAAATCTTAGGTCTTATTAAAGGCAACTTTTCTAGTTAAAAAAAAAAAAGCAGTAGGCCAGGAATTAGGGGGCCTGGTCTAACTATTTATTTCCGTGTGTAACCCGGTAGGCTACTGCTTCTGGCACTCAGTTTACTGAGCGGTAAAATGGGGATAATAATAACTAACTGCCTCACTCATAAGAATGCTCTGAGGAGGAGCTGAAGTACTTTGAAAAGTCACAGCCACCAGTGGGTGGTAGTGGGAGGTTATTCCTTCATCGAATGGGTTAAAATAAATCTGTGCTGAATGTGAGTGAAATATAGAATCTTGTTTCCTTCAGAGGAAAATCCAGGCAGCTGTCGAAATGTATAACGCACATGGTTATTTTTAGTTGAGAACTAGTCTACTTGTAAATGAACTTAAAATATAGCCAGATCCAAATTGTGGTGACATCTTCAAAGTGTTGTGTTAAAAGCAGGAATGAATCATGTGTTCCCTTTTTGTCTAATTGTAACACTTTTATTCAGTCTCTTCAACTAAAAGTCTTTGCTGGGAAGGAAGATTTGGGCCGTGAGGTGCCTCAGGGAAGTTCTGGTTACAGAGAAGATGTGAGTCTCTCAGAGAAGAAGCAAGACCGAGTCTGGCCCTGCCCGTGGTCACGTCAAAGCCATGCCGAAGCATTCAGTTACCCGTGCTGTGCACTGGAGGGCACCCAGCTATCCCCATACCAGCAGCCAGTCACCAGATGTGGACGTGAAGCAGAAGACCACCTCCTGTTGGTACTTCTTCCTTTCTCTTTCTCTTCAGAATTGCCACCAGTGAAGACCCAGCTTCCCATTTGCCAGACATTTTCTCTGAAACTCTCTGCTGGTGAACAGAGCCATATGGATCCATGCTGCCGCTGAGGGTTCCTTCGATGAGTTCCCTCTTCCTAAAGGATGGGATGGGGGAGTAGGAGGAGAGCAGAGAGGAAAGGAAAGGCTCTCCCGCCCTGTAGAATCTGCAGGCTCCCAGGCAGCCCTGGGCCTGGGTTTGATGCCTACTCTGGGGGATGCTGGTCAGACCCAGAGGCTGTCAGGAGGGTCTGCCGTTAGGACGGTCGGCAACCTGGGCATCGGCAGGGGCCCACCACCACAGCCAGAAGATGCCTCTGCCTCGGAAGCATCTTTATCGCTCCCTAGCAGCAGCCTGTGTGACTCGGTGAGAGCCTTGGATGATGAAAGGGCCATGAGGGACACCGGAGTTGTTTAGCTCAGACAGGAAGAAGGTTGGGGGAAATAGATAATGATAAGCGAGGATGAGCAGCTTCTCTTGGTTTCGCTAAGGATAGACCAAGAGAACGAGCTTCGATTGCTACAGAAGGAGTTGGTTTAGACACCAGGAAGGACTTCCTAGCCTGAAGAGTTGTCGTGGCGTCTGCTTTCTAGACACCTGCGAAAGGTTTGATGATAGTTGTTTGTGAGCAGAAAGAGAGATAAGGTGTTTTTATTGGCCACGTTGTGGAAACATCCATGTCCTGCCGCTGTCTCTTGAGGACGCATTCTGATTTCACTCCTGGAGAGATCCAAGTGCTTACGTAATGTCTCCCTAGCTGCCTTAGTAGCGAACCATCATCAACTCAATGGACCAAAACCACCTTCAGCCATGTGGTTTCTTCATCATCATGAATTTCTTTCGGTTGACAGATGTATGACTCTCAGATGTAAAAGACCACACTGGGAAATGAACTGTAAGTGGTGAGATTAATTTTGGTATTTGGTTGAAAACTATATTTATAGTTTCTCTCTTCTTTTCTCTGTTGCAATGAATATCAAGGGTTTGGACTCCAGTGTGTATATCTTCCCTTCCTTTGTGCACAGAATGTGACTAGTAAGCATGTCGGTACCCAGGGAATTCGATCCTATCAGTCTTCCATCCTGGAAGACCTTTGTACAGTGGGATGTTCTTTCAGGTTCCTCTCCTTTCGTAGGTGAAGAGTTGGCTACAAAACTTCATTGAATGTTGCATTCCTTAGCCTCTTAAAACATATCAGTGTATTCTGGCCTTGCTCCTTGGAGTAAGACTCCTTACGCCTTTGAAATTGAAGGAATCCCGCATTTCTTGACCATTTCCACATCTCCGAGGACCACACCTGTTTTAATACACAGATGGTTTTCAAAATATTTAACAACTGGTACAGGATGGACACCAACCACTCAGAACGGATGCCTGCTGTAAGCAAGCAGTGTGCAAGGCGGTGCCAGTGCCTCGTGACCAAACATCATGCTACTTGCGGGCATTAAAGTGATATCCCATTGAACTGTGGGTATTGCTCCTGGTTTGTCTAATTTCCGCTCACAAGGCTGTTTTATGCAGAGCCTTGGCTTCCCTTTATATAGTGCAGACAGGAACAGGCATGCATCTTCGAACTATACGGGCATTAAAATCTTGGCGAACCAAAGCTTCACATTTGATCACTTTAGGAGAAATGTAATAATTGTACCCATTTACCTACCTAGTGTAGAAAAATCAAAAGGCAACCTGTCAATGGGGAAAGCTTTCCTGCTGGCTGACTTTCCCTGCCTCTCTCCGGCAGCTTCCTTGAGCTTGCCTCCTCCTTTGGCTTCCTCGTCCCCTGAGAACGCTCCCATTTTCTTCCTCCATCTTGTCCCTCCCATCTTTTCCTGCCACCTCTGTGTAGGAAGGTTGGTGGCTGCTTCTCCCGTCCCCCTAGTCTCAGCACAGCTGGAAGGAATGTGATAGGGAAGAGCCCATCGTACAACAAATGAGGTGGCAATATCACTCAGAAAAATCTCTCTCCTATTTCATCGATGTGTCACGATGCCTTCCTTGTGTAGGCTCTCGAGAGCAGAAACCTGTCTTTATTAACTCTGTGCAGTGCAGTTACCGGACCATGTGTGTACTTTCAGGCCTTCCCGAGCCACATCCTCCCAGGTTACTGCGCCGTAGGAACGTTAGTTACTCTGGAAGCCTGTGCCAATCCTTTTAGGCCATTACATCTTTCTCAGATAACAGCCAGCCTCATTCCTGCTACATCTCAGTGGTAGACACCATTCCCCCCTACTCTCATTGTCTCCCTTTTCCCAACTCCCACCCAACCCTCAACCCCGGTCCTACCTGCATGCTTCCTTGCTCAGGTCTGTGGCCGGTGGCTATGGTGGCACAGTCAGTTTGGGCAGTGTTGGGGACAGGAAACTGGGAGTGGAGGTGAAGCAGCAGCAGTGTGTGTGTGTGTGTGTGTGTGTGTGTGTGTGCATGTGCATGTGTGTTCATCCATCGACAAATACGAGTGTGTCCATGAGGTGTCACTGCTGCTATTAAATAGTTTTGTGTACCTAAGCTGGGAGGGGGACATCAAAAAAACATGATAATTCCCCCCTCTAGGGGTTCTCTTCTCAGACTTCTCTGATAGAATAGCTCGAGGGCAAATATAGGCAGATTAGTCTATAGGAAAAGATGTTTAAACTCAACGTTAAGTAGAAACTGACGGTTTCTCCTTGGGCCGGAGAAGCAGTCCACCTCTTTCATGACAAGGGAGATTTCAGGAACGGTTTGAGCGTTTGCAGGCTGGTGCCCTGATGGGCTGGTGGTGTCAAAGTAGGAAGGGAGGGAAGCCAGGGATTGAAGAAACTGATGGTAAGTGAAATCTTGGTTCTAATGGTAAGAACTGGTGTTGCTGAGTGGTTGGGTTACTTCCTAGCTCATGACCTTTAAGGGAAGGGTTGGTCTAGAGAGAAGATAAAGCCCAGCAATCTAGTATGAACTTGCCAAATACATTCGGTTGCATAAAATGCAGGCTAGCTCTTTGTGGCTACATAAGATTTCCAACTTCTGATGACGGGCTTCTCAGGAGATCTGGTGTTTACACATACAGCTCCTGTCCCCATCTCCTTAGTCATATAAATTTGCCTTTGGGATAGAGGGGCAGGGAACCATTTATTCCAAAAGATGGTGTGAATAGTTGCTATTTCTCTTTGTCTGGGATGTGATTGGCTTTTAAATTAGTCACAAATCTTTGGTAAAAATCTGGTAAATGCTAAGTCTCAGGCTTGGTTGACATCTCAGGCTGTGAGAGCTGTGACCTTCAAGAAGTCTCTGTGCTTTCTGGGCATCCAAACAAGACAGTTCCTGAGACTACTTTATTTTCTACCCACTTCGCTCTCCAGACCTCCCTCTTAGCAGAGGAACCAATGGTTCTCCCTGCGTCTTCTCTATGAACTTTAATGTCTGTGTTCTGAGCCTCTAGGTTTTCCTGAAGCAGGGGAGAAGGTAGGGACCCTGGCTTTCCTTTCAACTGGTATCAGAAGTCCCATCCAGTGTGTCCTCTCTGCTGTTGCTTCAGCCTCTACATTTCTTCTTCTACAGGAGCGTTAGCACCGCCTCCTAGGACTGTTCAGCGGTCTTTGCTGGCTTGTCACTGCGTTTCCCTCGGACTTCTCAGGTTTCCAAGCCACATCCTGGCAGGACATTCAGGAATCCTGCACTGAATGTTCTCAGCCTTCTTGATTTTCTTTTGGTTGTGGCTGTCAGGGCTCCGTGATGTAGAAATCCTTCCTGCGGGCTCTGACTGGCCAAATGAGACATCATCCAAGTTCCACCCCTTTTACTGACTCAGCTTCCTTGGCTTCCTCACTTCTTCGAGCAGCCTTTCTTCTCCTTTCTGCCTCGGTCTTTCAACTCCTCCTTGGATGGCAGTCAGAGGTCCTAAAACCCACCACCAGTTGGGGGTGGTGAGAGAGGTGAGGACGTTGGGCAGAAAGGGGACTTTCTGTTTTCCTTGCTTGGGGTGAGGGGCTACAGATTCTCAAGCCCTCACACTCATCCATATTTTAATAGAAACAGAAAAAGATATCCCCAAATCAAATCGGAGTGGTTTTTCAACCAAATCTACTCTTTTTGATTCTTGGTGCCCTTGTTCTCTTACACGAATTATAGAGAATGGGCAGCTGACTCCGTTAACATTTCTTTGCTAGAAAGGAGGCTAATTTTCATAACCAGAAGAGATGTGAAGGAACTGTATCAGTGCGTGAATCATGAAAAGAGGGAAGGAGTGCTATGTGAGTCTCTTCAATAGGAAAATTCAGAAAGTGGAATGATTCATCCATAGGCAAAATTCCTCTAGGACGTTCTGTGCTCAAAGGGAACGGAATGGTTTCTGATCCTTCTGAAAAGGAATGGCATTTTTCTTACACCTAACCCACTTTCAGCATTGGAGAGTACAGAAGGCTTTCTTCGAGCTGATGGCGTTAATATTTCCTGAGAGAGAGAGAGAAAAGCTACCCACAGCATGTCTCCAAGCCCGGCAGGAAGTAGCTTGGGCTTCTCTAGCAGGTTTGCAATGGACCCCAACGTGCAGGTTTTCGTACATGCGATCGTGCTGGAAGCAGAAGTACCAAACTGAATGTGCAATGACTCCTTCTGCAAAAGAGGCCAGAATCCTCTTCCCCACTCCTTTCTCCCATATTCCCTCCTCCAAGATGCTGAGCCTCCCTCATGTTGATCTCTGTCTGTCTGATTGGTTAGATACGGCTGCCCTAAGCGAATGGTGTCAGGTGGGGAGCAGAGCACGATTCCCGCGGAAGGGGACAACTCGAGGTGCTGGTACATTTCTCTTGTTTTCTATGTTCTTCTTTCTAGTAGGTCTCGTGTAGAGATAGAGATATTTTTGTTTTAGAGATTCCAAAGTATATATTTTTAGTGTAAGAAATGGACCCTCTCCACCCTCCATGGTGTAAATAGAACCGAGAACAAATGTGTTGTTGTGATAATCCCATAGCAATCTGTGGTAGGAATAGGACCCTCTCCCTTGCCACCAGGTCTCACGGTGTGTGTCTGTGAACCAGGGGAGGTGATTGTGACACCTCTGCCTGCCCAGACCTTCCTGTGCTCAGTGGGTGAAAAATAAAGTCTGTGTAAACTGTTCACACCTGTGGTATTTTTTGAGCCCGAACCAAGGGGCTGAGCCAATGCCGGCCAGTTTCAGAAGGTGGGAAAGAGTGAAGGGGGGTCATGAAGGTGGTGGAGAGAGGAGGGAGGGGTGTCTGCTGGGCGTGCGTTAAGCAGGGCACATGCACCTCCTTGGGGTCGACGCCGCGCAGTCCTTGGGGCAGAGCCACGGAGGGAGGCTCTTAGGGCCCTTTCCCTGGGGACTGCCTAGACTTATGTTTGGGGTGGGGGACAGGAGAGCAGGAAAAGATAGCCCACCTTGGAGATACAACCGGGCTGACGAGAGCAACTGCTAATATTTAAGGACTCTACTGCCTAGAAATCCAGATTTTAGGGGCGCTTGCTTGGCTGGCTCAGTTGGGAGAGCATGTGACTCTTGATCTCGGGGCCATGAGTGCGAGCCCCATATTGGGTGTGGAGATTACTTTAAAAAAAAAAAAAAGAAGTTACTCCTCCCTTAAAAAAAATAAAAGAAATCAAGATTTTAACAATCGCTATCACTTGGAGTGTTCTGGGTTTGGGGGGGAAGGGGGGTGCCCCATTTATCTTCTTCTCAAATCCAACCGTTGGAAGGTTGGAGAAAAGGGGAAGAGGGAGGCAATGGCGTAAGAACAGAGAGACCAGTGAGTGGGTGAAAGGCAAGGGTGTGGGGAGAGCCAGTCAGCAAGCACCATGGAGTTCCTAGAAAGGCACCACGTGAGGGCACCCTGAGCACAGAGCGCAGTGTGAATATTAAGGAGAATAAGGCCAAGTTGGACGATGGACCTAGAACTCACTAGCTCTGGGGGCTTTTGCTGTCTTTTGGCTATTTGAAAATATCCTGACGGTGTACACACTATGTCCTTTTGTCTCGGAGATCCATGCTGAAATTGCATCGAGTAATGGGCAGTGGATGGGAAGGCTGCTTGTGCAGGACCTGGGGCCGGCTCTGATACGGGCTTTGGGGGGGTGGGTGGGGGAGCATTTAGCCTTCTCGTGTCCCAAGGACTAGCCTCAGGCTTGGGAAGGGTTCCATTAAGTAATACGTGAAAAGTGCTTGGAATGGCACGCGGCCCATGGTAAGCACATAGTTAAGTAACAAGAAATCTGGAGGGAGGCGGTGCCTGGTGGTAAATGCGGCAGCAATCACATCAGGACTCTGGTCGTGTTCTCTGCAGTTCTCTCGGCTCTCCCCTCATCGTCATCACGGGATGGCTCCAGAATTTCCAGGCATCACATCAGCCAAACGCAGCAAGAGAGAAGGGCATTTCTCCAGCTTCTCTCTCTTTGAAAGGGGAAAATTTTCCCCAGACTCCCCCACCATGTCATTGGTCGGCACTGAGCCACCTGCCATCTCTCAGATGGGAAAAGGGACAGGATTCCCTTGTGTAGCTTGGACCACTGAGGCTGTATTCTCTGGGGTTGGGCTCATCTTCCCTGACCGTGCTGGTGCTCCAGTACCTGTACAGAATTAGGGTTCTGCTTGCGGGGAATAAGGCAGAGGCTAGACGTGATTAAATATCCCGAAGCGTCTGCTGCAGAAGGCAGGAGTGCCCGAAGCAGGGGCCTCCCGCAGAGCAGCCGGAACCTCACTGAAGGTCAGTGGCTCTCCACCTGACTTGACCTGAGATTCATCTGAGGAGATTTCGAACCTATGGTGCCTGGTTCCCACTCTACACCAGTTAAATGGAACCTCCGGGTATGAGTGCAGGCACTCATACCTGTTAGATTCTCTCCAGACGATTCTGACACACAAGGCAGGGTTGAACATCATGCTTCGCCTTGGCCCGACTCGGCTCTTGGCGTCTGTTTCACTTCCGGCCAACTGATTTCTCAGCCTTCACTGTGTAAATGCTCGTCCACACTAGCTCCTCGGCAACATTAGTGTCTCTTTGACCCACCACAGCCTTGACCACCTCCACGTTCTTTCACCTTCACTGGGTCTGTGTCTCCAAATCAGACTCCCAGGTTTGAGGATGTGATGGGTCCCTCAGCAGGTCACCTTGGAGGTCCCGACCAGACCGTTGGGACTGGGGCCATTCCTGGGCCAACTAGCTGAAATTCAAGCAGTAAATTCAAGCAGTAAAAACTATGGCAGTCAAGGGGTGTTCCTTCAGCAGAGGCTGTCGTCACTTGTCAGTTCCTCTTGGAAAGAGACAAGGGCCAGGGAGGCACAGCAATCGACGCGTCTGGTTATCTTTGTGATGCCCAAAGGCTGATCCCCAGGTCACAGACCTGACCACAGACTCACCCCTTTTACCTCTTGGTTGTGTCCAGGAACACACGGGCACACGCCTGCAAGAAAAAGGTGCAGGTTAGGTGCACTGCTCCCTTCCGCCGTTGCCCCACACGTCCCTGATGGAGCACACTTGCCTGCATCTCACCTGTCCGGTGCTCGCTAGTGGAGGGGAGCACGGAGCTTCTGTCTGGAGGCAAAGTGGGTGTGACTGAGGCTCTCAGCAAGCAGCAGTGAATATAACAGGTAAACCAGGCACAGGCCTGCCTGAGTTCAAGTCCCAGCTCTGCCTTGACAGCTGTGCGACCTTGCATAACTTGCTTTCATCTGTGCCTCCCGTTTCTACACTGCACAGTGGAAGGGCTAGGACCACCACCATCTAGGGCCAGGGGGAAGGCTAAATGGATCACCAAGCATGGTGGGGCCGGCCTTGCGTGCCCTCCGTGCCCCCTCTAGCGGCAGCCTGCTTGCCACCCCGGTCCTTGGCTCTGTGGCTGGGTGGTAAAATGGGGCGCTAGGGCCAAAGGTAAGGAGTCACAGCACTGCAACCTCTGTCTGGGCTGTTTGTGGGTATTAACTCCGAGGAAGGAAGAGGCGTCACTTGGGCTTCTTGGCCAAAGCCATGTTCTCCAGCTCAGCTTCCACCCGAGACTTTAATGTGGGGTTTTGGGGTGCTTGCCCAGTAAGATTATCAGTCTTTGTTTGGGTGTATGCTTCCTAGGTCCAGGGGGAGAGGCAGGGTGACCCAAGCCCCTAAGGGTAATGGCCATGTCTCCATTATTACCATGGTCCCCAATGCCCCGCCCCACTCTCAGAAATTACAGAATGAATTACAATCACCTGATTTCCTTCATGGCCACAATGGGTAAGGAGTAAATGCCCAGGCCTTGACCATCCAGGCAGAATAGTAAGTTTTCTAGTAACTTCAGGCTATGTGATTCCAGGGCCGATTTTGAGTCCTGTTGCCCTCAGTTTCCATTCCGCCAGCTGCATGAGGTTCCTGTCCATGGGGTCTGCATCTAAAACACACACCTGCATGTACACAGAAAATAATTAAGAAGACTTACCAAAAATAAAAGCATTAGAGAAATACGAAATAAGAGAACATAACAGTTTTATCGCTTGTGAATGGCTGAAGTTGAGGAAACGAGCCCAGTGTTCCAGAAATAACCTAAGATATGGCCAGGTATGCAACAATGTGTTTGAATGGATGACCAAGGGCAGTGGCAACCAGTCCTGAGCAATCCTGAGAAAGTTTCCTCAAGAAGAAGAACTTTAGGATGCACTGGTAAGATGCAAAGAACTTGAACTGATCAACTATTTGGGGAACCGGAGTGAATAGTCGATGGTGGTCGAATGTTCTCACCGTAAGTCACTGCATCCCTCTCCCAAAGTTTGGTGGAGAGATGTCCAAAGCAGTGCCCTTGAGAGGAACAGATGGAGAAAATGAAGAAGACGTTCAGGGAGCCCTGGCAGCTGGTTTATGTCATCATCGCCCTGTGAAGGGTGTGTGGGAATAAGGGTTCTCAGAGGACCTCCAATTGGACTCCTGTCAAAAATAAGACGGCTTATGTCAAGCACAGTGGTGAGGACCATGGGTTCTGTGGGGTGTGCGAGGGCATCCCTTCGGAGCCTTGGAAATCAGGCCTCCAAAGATGAGACCGTCTTGGAGGAGGGGAAAAAAAGAGGGTGTGGACCAGTTCCCAGAGGCAGGAGTACTGATGGAATGTTCTGAGGCCAGTGAATTTGAGTGGTTTGCTTGCAGTCAAAGGTGTTGTGTAAGGAAGTAATTCTACATAAGTTTGGAGACGGAGGAAAGAAGACCTTGAATGCCAGGATAAGAAGGAGTGAGGAGTTCCTGTAGGCTCCAAGCCACGGTCAAAAGGGAAATGTACGTTTGCTCTGGTGGTGGCAGCGAGGAAGCACCGGAAGAGGGAAATCCGGAATGGGTGGCCAGGCACGGTGTGGGGCCGGGGCAGTGGTGACGAAGAGGGAGGGCAGACAAGAAAGATGAACTGAAGGAACAAAAATGAGTGTGGGGGAAACACAGGTGGCACGAATCTCTCTCTAATGTCACACATCTGCGAGAAAGGAGAACTGATTTGACGGAGCTTCAGAGGACAACAGCCGGGACAACCTCTCATCTCTGCACAGGCAGATTTGGGCTCAGTGTTAGGCACTCGGGCGAAAGCTGTCTGAGAAGGGAATTTGCTGCCCCGGGAGCCTGTGGGCACCCAGCGCTGGAGGTGCCCCTGGGGGTGCGCAGGGAGGCCATCTGCCGAGAGAGCGCAGGTGTGGGAGGGCCCGTGACTCTGCAGCAGGGACGGGGTGGGAGCTGCAGACAGACGACGTTACCTGCGAGGAGGATGAGCCACGGGAGGGTGGTGATGAAGGAGTGGGTGGGGAACAGATGTCTGAGTCGAGTAGATGGAGCGAGCGGTGCGGGGAAGAGAGTGAGTGGGATGAGGTTGTCTGCTTCTGAGGCCGAGTGTGAGGATGGGGCCTCTGCACTGAGTCCCCAGTGCTCTGGGGCTGGGTCTTTGGGCTGTGTGGGTCCCAGGTTACATGGCTCTAGGTTAAAAAAAATGCAGGGCTCCAGAAGGACACGAGAGGGCATTTTCCTGGCTGTCCCTTGCCCCCCACCTCCTATCATAGGACTTCCAGGCTCTCTTGTTAAAAGACCCCAGAGCCAACTCATGTCTGCTCATGATCTTGGTGACCTCAACGACCACCTCTCCATCTGGGCCTTGGTTCCGGCTCTCGGTGCCATGCCCTGTGCCGAGTGAGACCCTACCGCCACCCCTGCCTCTGTCACCCACCGCGGACATGCTGTACCGGGCCAACACCGCACGTGCCGATGGCAGTGCTGAGCTGTTCTTCCCGGTCCAGGGAAAGGAGGCTTTCCTCCCAGCGTCAAGGCCCCGTCTGCCATTGGATTCCCAAAGCCGGTTAGTTGCCCTGGTTCATCAGGTGTGTCAGAGGAAGAGCGTTCTCTACAAGGTGGCAATTGCCTGGGGGCCCATGTCCCCTTTCTTCAAAGGGGTGGAACATGCTGACCTCTACTACTAATGCCCTACCTTGGTCCAACCAGTGGTGTCCAATGTCAAGGTCATGCGGGCAGTGGAGGCTGTGAGTGGGGCTTGCTCCCAGAAGGAGGTATGGGGAGAGCTGGCCTCATTGCTCATGGAGCATCCCCAATATAAAAAAATTACCATACCCTGAGGGCTTAGCGTGTGTCAAATGCTGGGCCAAGTGCTTTAAATTTATAATTCACTTAACTCTCACAACAACACTTTGAGGTAAGTATTGTTATTCCTTCTTTACAGGTGTGGAAACTGAGGTTAAGAAAGTGAAGTGATTTGCCTGATGATGGCCAGTCCGTAGACGGCAGAGCTAGGATTCAGACCTAGATCTTTCTGAGTCCAAAACGCATCCATGCTCAAAAAACACATCATTGTTCACTGTTCTGACCACACTGGGTCAGCCTTGTCCAGTCTGGGGCCAAATGACCCCTTTTTTCAGGGCCGGGTAATTTGGTTTGGCCGACTTGCTTACTGAGCCAACAAATAATGAGGGTGCCGCCCCCAGTGCTTAGGACACAGTGGTGAACAAACTGGTGAAGGTTCCCAGTCTAGAAGGGGGTGACGTAAGTGAACACATTACATTGAGGAGGAGGCTGATCTCACCAACACGATGAGCAGTTTGGAAAACTTCTGGAAGGGACCTCGGTCTCCTGGTTGTTACATGGCCCTGGGGAAGGGGAGGTCAGGAGATGGGGTTCTGGTCCTGACTCTGCTCTTCACTAACTTCAGTTTCCTCCTCCGTCTCCAGTTTCTTCATCAGTATAATCGCGGGGTCACATTTAGATAGTTTCTTAACTCTCTTCTGAGATCGATGTCCCCTGAGTCCAGAATGGGGGCAGGGATTGATCTGCAGGGTGAACCCTGGACTTTGGGTGTGGTGAACCGGGAGCCACAAGGGCGGGGCAAACCCGGAACCACAGGGCGGGGCAAACCCGGAAGACCGGACAGCAACGAGGCTGGGGAATCGACCAGGGACATCTAGGAGGGTCCGAGCAGGCTGGAGTCTGGAATCCAAGAGGCAAATCTTGAGGTAGTGGCACCAGGAGAAAGGAGTCCCTTGCAGGACCTAGACCCCCAGGGACCCTCTCAGGGGCAGCCTTGTGCCCATGTTTATATGTGGACCCTGCCATTACTGACATTGATGAAAGTCCAAACCCGGGCGGGGTTGTGGTCTCTGATCTCCTGCCTGGAGGAGGCAACACAGATCCATTCAGATCATCACTAGGTCATACACTCAGCTTTGTACACCCTTTAATGAGTTATTGGAAAAATCTAACCAGAGGGAAGCTGCAATATGTTCCTGGAGTGATAGCTGCACTCTCAGACAACCCTGTGACCTTGCAGATCAGTCCCTGGGACTGGAATCCTCATGCCGCTGGCAACAGTGTGACCGGGAAGGGTGGAAATGCACCCCCGGGGAGGAAGGAGTGACCTGTCTAACCCTCTAGATCAGGCCTCCGCCATCTACATGACAAATATATCTCACTGCTGGTTATCTTACCAGCTTCTCTGCAGACTTGATGGAAGCTGATCGTTCTGCATTCCGTCCTTCCCGTCCTCTGCTCCCCACTGATCCCCACTGATTTCTTCGCATCCCCCTCTCCCCTCGCACAGGACAAACATACCAAGGGATGTCATGTCTCAGAGAACACCGTGGGGCCTGTCCTCTCCGTCCCCCAGCTCCAGGTCTCACCTGGTTCCTGCTCACGTTGACCCTCACGGTCCAGGTGCAGCAAGGCCCTCTCCTGCCCCCAGCATCTCTCCCATCTACCTACTCCTGTCACCCTCACCAGAGAATCAGAACCAGATGAGGTAGATGGATGCTGTTGGGCTATACACGGTTTCAAATAAAACATACCTTTTGTGGAGCGCTGGATAGTAGGTATAATTATTCCTATTTTATAGATAAAGAAACCAAGGCTCAGAGATGCTTAGGAATTTTCCCAAGGTCACACAGCTATTAGGTGGCAGATATGACTCCGAAGCACTTTCCACTTCCTATTTCATTAATTCATCTCCCAGAACCTCTGAGGGAGGCTTTCTTAAGTATTTTAAACTGACGCTTTTTATCCAAATATGAAATTGTTTCGTAATACTAAACATGCTTTTTCCTACTCTGTATTCTGCCCCCTGACTGCCCCCCAGGGAGGCGGTGCATCTTCACAGGAAGACATTCTTACCCCAGCTCCTGAGGGCCATGAGCTACCTTAGAGTGACAGGATTCCACGTGGGGAGATGCCAACGTTCCCCTAGACTCAGCCAGAAGCGTGAATCCGGAAAGAAAGGTTTCTGCCAGTGCCTTAGAATGGGAACCGCAGTTTTCTCTGAGCTGGAATCAGTCAAAGTGCAAAAGAACAGGCCTTCGGGATCCCACGGCAGGAACAGCAGCCGGTCCCTCCTTTCTCCTTCGCTTGGACCAGCTGGGTCAGAAAGAGCCCAGCTTCCCCCGAAAGCACCTCTTCTCCCATTCGGTTTGTCTCGAACAGGAGGGGACTGACAGGACCCGGCCTCTTTCTTCACAGCAGTCTTTTTGCATATGGCATCTGATTCGATCCTGGAAACTGCCCGAGAGCAATTATTCTTATTTCCTTTTTAGAGATAAGAACATTCAGGGCTCCAGGGCCAGTTAGTGCTGTCCTTGCGTCCTGTCTAGGTCGGTACATGTCACACCCTTTCTTTTCAAAGTGGACATTTACCTACAGTTTGTTTCCTGGGGCAGATTTTAAAATTTTATCATAGAAGTCAGTTATAGACCTGTATTGTCCAATATGCTGTCCACTAGCCTTGTGTGACTATTTCAACATAATTAAAATTAGAGATTTAAAAATTCACTTCCTCGGTCACACCAGCCGCATTTCAAGTGCTCTGCAGCCACAGGCAGCTAACGGCTCATGTATTGGACAACACAGAGGAGAATATTCCCATCGTTGCAGAAAGTTCTATTTGACAGTGCTAGTTAGTACCAAATACTTAGAAGATACAGAAAATGATAAAGCCACGTAGGAGTATAAACGTACTCATTTTCCATTGCGGTGTAACGAGTTACTACAACCTTAGTGACTTATATAACAGGCTTCCTATCTCACACTTTCCGTGGGTCAGGAGTCTGGCCACAGCTTGGCTGGTCCTTGGCTCAGGGCCCCTCACGGGCTGTAATCAAAGTGTCAGCCAAGGTTTCTGTCTCGTCTGAGACTCAGTCCTTCTTCCAAGATCATTCAAGTCATTGAGAAAATTGAGTCTCTTGCAGCTGTGGACTGTGGCCCTCAGCTCCTAGAGGCTACTCAGCTCCACGGGCCCTTTGCACTGTGATGGAGTGCTCCTTCAAGGCCAGCAGGGGAGCTTCTGGTACCTCTAGACCTGCTCTTAAAGGGCTCGCCTGATTAGTTCAGGCCCCCCCAGGACACCCTCCCTTCTGATCAACTTAGAGCCAAGTGATGAACCAATTTTGATTAGGTCTGAGAGAGGTCCTGACCTTTGCCATACAATGTAACATCAGGATGGAGTGATGTCACATCACCTTGACTGTAGTCTCTTGGCCAGGAGCACTTGTTTCTAGTCTTACGGGTTCCACCCACCCTCAAGGAGAGGGGATTGTACAAAAGGTGTGGAGACCAGGGGGCAGGGATCACAGGGGCCAACTGATAATTCTGCTCACTACCACCAAGTATAATAGTACGAAGAGACAAGTAGTGTGAAATAGTATGAAAAGACGCAAGTCAATAGATCTGTAATTCTGCCATTGACGAGAACCCTTGCTAGCATTCCGTTAGATTGCCAGCCTGTCCCTTCTGAGCCTATTCCTTTTCTACTACTAAAATCATGCTGTATGTACAATTTGAATCTGTTGTTGTTGTTGTTTTACCATTATCAGGCCATGAGAAAGTCATTGCAAACATCATTAATGGCGGGATAACATCCTACCAAGGGATATATTATGATTTCGGTAAGCAATTCCCTCTTGTCGGACGTATATGTTGTTAATCGTTTGCCTGATCTTATCAACACTGTGACAAACATCTCTGTGCATAGTTTTTTTTTTCTACATGTCACAGTATATGTAGAATAGAATTGACAATGGAAATTATTAGCGTAAAGAGTATAGCGATTTGTAAGACTCTTGATACACCTGACGGCTTTCTCCAGAATGCCAACTGCTCTTCCCCCAGCAGGGGGTGCGCATGCCCACTGCATAAGTCATAGTTTGGGACTTCTTGGGTTTGGTCGCGTTGAGATGGTTGAGCCTCCCTGAGCAGGACCACAGGGTCTCCAGGTTAACGTCCCACCTCCTCTAAACCAGGGAGGGGTAGCCCAGATTCTTCATCAGCCTCCACAATTTGAACAGAACCTTTCGCGAACGACACAACTCTTCCCTCGTCTGGAGAAACTGAGAGCTGTCTCCATTTTACCTGCTGTTTGAGCACAGCGCAGGTGCACTTTCCAAGAGAAAGAGGAAGTTCAAGAAATGTTTTGAAATGTAGAAGATCTGTGCTCAGACTCTGGGGGATTTTTCAGGGACCCCCCCCCCCCCACATAAATACTGGTTTATTAGAGAACAACTTCCCCCTTCTCTGCTGAGATTCACATGATGGCGAGGAGAGGATATTTTCTGTTGCAGGACCGAGCATGTTCAGCGAATAGGGAAAACTCTTCTATTTTTGAATTCAAATTCACAATGCTTCCGACAGCAGACGCGTGGGGTTTCCACACCAACAATTCTAACTGCCTGCAGTTAGTGCAGATACCACAGGTTCAGGGCTCTGTCCCACAGGACTGTCCCCCACACACTTCAGAAGCCAATTGCAAGCAGTGGGTCCCCAGATTGCTCACGACTTCTGTCCAACTTGGCTACAAGCCAGAGGTTCCCATGACCTCCTCTTTTAGGTTTGATGATTCACTAGAGTGGCCCCTAGAACCCAGGGAAGCAGTTTACTTATATTGCCAATTTATTTCAAAGGATATTTTATTTTTTTTATTTGTGTGTGTGTGTGTGTGTGTGTGTGTGTGTGTTTTATTTAAGGACATTTTTATTTATTTTATTTTATTTTATTTTATCTTTGTTTTTGTTTTATTTTGTTTTTAAATGAATGAATGAATTTTTAAGTTTACATCCAAGTTAGTTGGATGCATATAGTGCAACAATGTTTTCCAGTGATTCATCCCCTATGTATAACACCCAGTGCTCATCCCAGCAAGTGTCCTCCTTAATGCCCCTTACCCATTTAGCCATCCCCCCTCCCACAACCCCTCCAGCAACCCTCAGTTTGTGCTCTATATTTAAGAGTCTCTTCTGTTTTGTCCCCCTCCCTGTTTTTATATTATTTTTGCTTCCCTTCCCTTATGTTCATCTGTTTTGTCTCTTAAATTCCTCATATGAGTGAAGTCATATGATATTTGTCTTTCTCTAATTTCGCTTAGCATAATACCTTCTAGTTCCATCCACGTAGTTGCAAATGGCAAGATTTCATTATGATTGCCGAGTAATTCTCCATTGTATATATATACCACATCTTCTTTATTCATCCATCGATGGACATTTGGGCTCTTTCCATACTTTGGCTATTGTTGCTAGTGCTGCTATAAACATGGGGGTGCATGTGCCCCTTTGAAACAGCACAGTTGTATGCCTTGGATAAACACCTTGTAGTGCAATTGCTGGGTCGTAGGGTAGTTTTAGTTTTAATTTTTGGAGGAACCTCCATACTGATTTCCAGAGTGGCTGCACCCACCAACAGCGCCAACATCTGTTTTCAGAGTGGTTGTGTTCCCACCAACAACACCAACTTCTGTTGTTGCCTGAGTTGTTAATGTTAGCCATTCTGACAGGTATGAGGTGGTATCTCATTGTGGTTTTGATTTGTATCTCCCCGATGATGAGTGATGTGGGACACTTTTTCATGTGCTGGTTGGCCATCTGGATATCTTCTTTGGAGAAGCATCTATTCATGTCTCTTGCCCGTGTCTTCACTGGATTATTTGTTTTTTGGGGTGTTGAGTTTGATAAGTTCTTTATAGATTTTGGATACTAACCCTTTATCTGATAGGTCATTTGCAAATATCTTCTCTCATTCCACTGGTTGCCTTTTAGTTTTGCTGATTGTTTCTTTCACTTTGCAGAAGCTTTTTATCTTGATGAGGTCCCAGTAGTCAAAGGATATTTTAAAGGATACAAATGAACAGCCATATCAAGAGATATATAGGGCGGGGTATGGAAGGGTCTTGAGAACAAGAGCTTCTGTACTCATGGACTTGAGGTGTGCCACCCTCCCACAACCTAGAAGCTGTACTTTTGGGATTTTTATATAGAGACTTCATCATTCAACCATGATCAATTATTAACCCAATTTCTAGCCCCACTCCCCTTTCTAGAGGATGGGGAGGGGGGTGAGGCCGAAATTTCCAAGTTTCTAATCATGGCTCCATCTACCAGCCCCCATCCAGGAGCCATCCAGGACCCACGCAGAGTCACCTCATTAGAAACAACCATCCAGGAAATTCCAATGGATTCAGGAGATCTGTGTCAAATGCCTTCTACCACTAAGAAAATGATAAGGGTTTTAAGAGCTCTTTGCCAAGAACCGGGAGCAGAAACCAATATATATTTTTTCTATTGTTTCATACTCAGGATTGCCCTTTGTGCTCCGGTCACACGGGAAAGGGGCTGAGGCAAGGTCTCGAGCATTATCAAGCCTTCTCCCTGCTTGCTGGGCCCAAACTCCTTTCCCCATCTGGCTGTTACTCCAGCCCTTCATCCACGTTCTGCCCCTGACTAGCTGTGTGACCCTGGCTAAGACACTTCCCTACTTTCCATATCAGTTTCCTTCTCTGGAAAGAGAAGATGCTGAGTTTCGGTGAGTTTAAGGTCACCTCCGTCCCTATCGCTTTATAATACATTTGAAATTACTCTGCCACAACACAATGTACATATTATGCATTTATAGTTTATTTTGTGGCACATAAATATCACGCATTGCCATTCAGAGAGGGAATGGATCTGTGCATTTAGTCCACAAGCATTTATTGGGTGTGAGCAGGATTGATGCTAAGCTGAGAGATATGGAAATGATGTAGGGGCACCTGGGTGGCTCAGTCAGTTGAGTGTCTGACTTCAGCCCAGGTCATGATCCCGTACTTTTTGGGTTCGAGTCCCGCGTCGGGCTCTGTGCTGACAGCTCAGAGCCTGGAGCCTGCTTCAGATTCTGCGTCTCCCTCTCTTTATGCCCCTCCCCCATTCTGCCTCTCTAGCTCCCAAAAATACATAAACATTAAAAAAAAATTATTGAAAAGAAATGGTGTAGAGTAAGAGAATCTGAGATGCTGGCTTTGTGGGACTTGGGTCCCAGGGAGGGTGGGCTGGGGGGTACAGAAAGTAATAACATGATCTAGTAACCTGGCTCCCTTATTCTTGAGTCCCGGCAGCCATGGGCCCCCAGCATTAGGCTGGAGCCCTACACCTTCCTCATTCCTAGTCTGGGATGTGTTCCCGAGGTCTTTCTTTCATGGTAGAACCCATCCAGAGCACCACTCAGATGGCCGCCAGACTCTGAAAACCACCACAGCCCAGATTCCCCAGTTGAGTCTGCCTCGCCCCTCGGGATGGAATGCTTGGGGTGGATGGGTTTGCCAATCCCCCTTTACAGGGTCTGCTGGTCTCTCCCGGGGAGGAGAGTGGAGACAGGGTTGCCACTCTGTATTCATGTGCCCTGAGAGGTGCCCAGCCGAAAGGGAGAATGGGAGCTGGGACCAAGCTCACGCTCCAGTCACCAAGCTGACACACGCTGTGCCCTAACACGGCCGTGTTTGGGTGGAAGAAAGAACACTTTTTTCAAAACTGCACAGACACCCTCTGGGCTGACGGTGGCTCTGGGTTTCCCAAGCTCCTGCAGTTCCTGTCACTTGTCACCGCCTTGGCCCATCATCCCTTGGCACGTCTTAGAGTTCCTCCCCTCTTCTCACCCACCGACATGTGACTCTGGGACCTTGTGACCTGCCCTTGAATCCCCGTTTCCATCCTCAATACTGCCCTACCCTCAGACTCCAGACTGATTCTGTCCCTGGCTCATCGATTACCTGAGCTGAGAATCAGTGTATCTGGGGAAAGCCTGGTTTCTGTGCAAGCCAAGTGCCAGAAGCATCAGTAGGAAAGTTCAATAATATAGGGAAGCATGTTCCCCAAAGAAAGGGGTTTCCTAAGGACATAAGCAAAGGGGCTGGTTAGGGAGAGGCCGAGGAGGACATGAGCATCGATATTCCCTGGATGTCCTCTCTCTCAGAAGGCAGCCTTGCTCCAAGCAAATCCCCAGGGCCTCAGACAAGCCGGAGGTGGTCCCTCAGGATCTGCAGCAGCAGGTTCCAAGGGCACAGCTGACCATATAGGGGAGCTTTCTCGCCCACACCTTTATTATCTTTACTCTATGGTCCTCTCTTTTCTCTGCCTCCTTTTGGAATAGGTTGTTGTCTCACAAGAATCCTGCGCCTGCCCAAGCCCCCACACTGGTCTGTAAGGAGACTAGACTATAAAAGTCTTCAAGACAGGGCCCAGACCTATGGTGTCCATCTCTGCATTTCCAGAAGAGCACGCAAAAGATGCTCATTAACCCTTCGTTAAATAAACACATGGCCCGGGGTGCCTGGGCAGCTCAGTCGGTTAAGGTCTGACTCTTGATTTCAGTTCAGGTCACGATCTCATGGTTCATAAGATCAAGCCCCATATCGGGCTCTGCACTGACAGCACGGAGCCCGCTTGGGATTCTCTCTCCCTGCCCCTCCCCTGCTCACTCTCTCTCTCTCTCTCTCTCTCTCTCAAAAATAAACATTAAAAAAAAAATGAACACATCGCCCAACTCCAGGCAGCATTAACCTGCAATTATATGCTAATGGGGTACAAGGACATTTAAAGAGACGACAGATCTACACCAAATAGATTAATTACAGAACAGGCTCAGCTGGGTCCACGGCAAGGGTCTGCTTCCTGGTGTCTGTGTGGAAAAGGGTCAACCCGGCAGGCCCGGCAGCTCAAACCGCAGGCCTTCTGGAGAAAGGCTCGTCTTCCGGACTGTCCTTGATCAGCTCCTGGAGATGACGTTTGAGCCCTTAGAATACTCTGCTTGATAGGAGATTTTTTCCCCATGCTTGAGGCCTTGGGTCATAATTCGTCAGCCTGACCAGTTTATGCCAACAAAGTCACTATGGTAATGCCCATTTTGTACGCATGAGGCCCAGGACCATGGGTATCAAGTCTGACCTCTAGCAGGGCAGGGAGCTAGAAACCGAGTAGCTCAAATCAGTCTCGCACGCGCTGTATCGCCTGGAAAACCCTGGCGACTCCCAGTAAAACCCTGGACCACAAGGCTTGGCTGTGCTTCTCTAGCTGACAGTGCTTTGCACGGGTGCTCGCACGTAGTTTCTGGCAGCATGAAGGGCACCCTCGTGCGACTCTACTGGGAGGGAACCCCTGGGAAGTTGAGCCTCATTTCTACCCGACTGGACCCCACACCCTTGTTCTCTTCGCTGACTTTAATCTGTAGCCTTCTGCTTTGATGAACCACAGCTGTGAGTCTGGGAGTTTTTCTGAGTCCCGCTGAGTCTTCCCAGAGAAACTTCGAGCGTGACGGTGGTCTTGGGGACCCCCAGCACGAGGTCTGGGACGAAAGAAGCGGAAGAATCTGCCTTCGGCGGCGCCGATGCCTCCTCACAGAAACACTTCATTCATTCATTCATTCAACAAACGTTTCTTGAACACCTACGGTGCGTGGATGTCCCGTTCCAGGCCTGGAGAACACCAGTCAGTGAAACAGAGACCTCTGCCCTCACGGAGCTAGGGTTCTTGTGGGAGCAGGGGGAGAGGCTACAAGCAATAAAGAATAAATAAGATAATAAATGCTCAGGTGGCTCAGGCGGTTAGGCACCCGCCTCTTGATTTCGGCTCAGGTGGTGATCCTGTGGTTTGTGTGTTCGAGCCCAGCTTGGAGCCTGCTTGGGATTCTCTCTCTCTCCCTTTTTCTCTGCCCCTCCCCTGCTCGTGTGCTCTCTCTCTCTCTCTCTCTCAAAAAAAAAAAAAAAGTCAAGCAGATACAGGGGCTCAGGGGTGCTGGGGCGAAGGCGGAGCCCATTGGGAAGGCAGGCGTGGCTTGACGGAGATGTGGGAGCTGGCTGTGTGGGTGGCTGCTAAGCCAGGTTTCTGCAGGACAAGCCCCGCCCCTCCATCGCTTCTCATTACTTAACGAGCACCTTAATCCCTACGGGAGCTGGCGAACAAACCAGACGCCCGGACCCCTTTTGTGTGCCTGGAGGGGGAAGGAGGATTCGTATTTTTCACAAGCACTGCTGGTGAGCCTGGCACTGGAGGTCTGTGAACTGCAGGTGAAGACACAGCCCGGCAGGCCGCCCGAAGGTGGCTAAGACAAGCCCCTGCCCTTGAAGAACTTCCTCTTCAGTCAAACAGAGTGGTATCGGGGCGCCTGGGTGGCTCAGTTGGTTAAGCGTCCGACTTCAGCTCAGGTCACAATCTCGCGGTCGGGGAGTTCTAGCCCCGTGTTGGGCTCTGGGCTGACGGCTCAGAGCCTGGAGCCTGTTTCCGATTCTGTGTCTCCCTCTCTCTCTGACCCTCCCCCGTGCATGCTCTGTCTCAAAAATAAATAAACGTTAAAAAAAATTAAAAAAAAAAAAACAAACAACAGAGTGGTATCTGGGGGCACCTGGTTGGTTCGGTCGGTGCAGCATCCAACTCTTGGTCTTGGCTCAGGTCACGATCTCAAGGTTGTGAGTTCGAGGCCCTCACGGGGCTCCCTGCTGACGATGCGGCTCCTGCTTGGATTCTCTCCCTCTCTTCCCCTTCCATCCCCCCTCTCAAAATAAATCCATAAATTTAACGGAAACTATTAAAAGAAGAAAAAAAAGAGGGGTATCTGAAAAAGCATAATGCCTTTTAGAGCATCTCTCTGCCATTTAATACCTCCGCGGGGCTTTCTGAGTTGAAAGTTGCTGGGAGTAGAGAACTCTGCGGGGACACACCTGGGAAGCCAAGGTAGGAGGGATTGCGGCACAGTGATGAGCACTGCCATGAAAACGTAGGTTCCCAAGGCCAACAAAGGAGGCCCCGAAACACCGGAAACGTCTCCTCCAGGGAGGCAAGAGGGCTCTGAATCCTCCTAGGCTTTCTCAGAGGTGGCCCTGCCTGAAGGGACAGCGCCTCTGGCCACCGAGACTGGATAAATAGAAGGGGCCTTGGAGAAAGTGGCAAACGCTGGTGGTACGGCCCCGGGTCCCCTCACAGCTCCTCCACCCGCTCTGTGTCCCTCCCTCAGCATCAGTGCTCACCCCTGAAGGCTCCTGGCAGCTCCTGACTTCAGAGGACAAAACACAGGCAGGTTCTGGAGCTGCTTCACCCCAAGGCACCAAGATCTGCAAGTCCCTTGGAGTTCACATCCCCCCCGGGCAGTCGTGCCAGTGACCCCTGGTGCAGGACTACGACAAGAAAGAATGGTCTCTGTGCCCCCGGCTGGGACAAACTCTGCTACAACGTCTTCTCCAGGGCTCCCCACGGGATCAGGCCGAGGCTAGGACTTCCCCTGGAATCGAACACTGGCTTCTCCGTCCCTGTTCTGCTTTCCCGCATCGGAGTGGGAATATTTCTTAGTAAACCACTTGCGTGTGAAGCTTTGTCTCGTCTTTGTCTCATTCAAGCACAAAAGCAGCCTGTGTCCTGGCTCACAGCTCTTAGGAGATGGGACAAAATGAGGGGTGAGGTGGAAAAATGGAACCTCTTCCCGTGGCAGCCCAGAGAAGCATTCCTCCCCGCTTCCCCAGCCTGGACCGCCAAACCTGCCTTGCCTGGTTTCTCTAGAAAGGACATTGCTAGTGCTTCAGGAGGCACCAGGCTTCAAACTGCCCTCAACTACGGGAAACTGAAATGCAAACTCAGTATCAATTCCAGGCAAAACCAAGGATGTACATCTGGAGCCCAGAGTTGGGGCAAATAACTTCAAAACTCACACAGAGAGGATTTACCTTTGTTAGCAAGCCTAGAAAGCGGTCAGACTGTTCAGGGGCGAGGAGACCAACAGGAGAACTTGTCTAAACAAGCAGACTCTCTGTCCTATCTTTGCTCAGCCCGCCCTCTGCTGGAGTGACTCATGAACAGCGGCTAGTCGGGAGGGACAAAGCCAAAAGCAGGTTCCAGAATTCTACTCAAATCCCACCCATCCTTCAGGGTCCAACTTAAACGTCACCTCCCCCGGGAAGCCTCCCCTGATTCTTGCTGCTGGAAACGAGTTCTTTGTTCTGTGAGTCATTAGCCACTTGGGGCATTAGCACATTAGCAGAGCCCAGAGCTCAGAGCCAGGGTGTAACGGGAAAGGTTTTTAGATGGCAAAGAGAGGTGAGAAAAGAAAAGGGGTAAGGAATAAAGGAGGAACGGGTTGAGCATGGGTCATTTCTGACCACAGTGCCTGGATAAGGCTGGGGAGAGGTTGGGGCATTGGAGGGAAGCAGAAAGGTATCAGGACTCATTTACCCTGAGTTAGAGGTTCCAGAAAGGTGTGGGACAATTCTCAGACAGGCCATTGCATCTTATAGGACCCAAAATGAAATTATTGGCTTAAAATGGAAAAAGAAAACAGTACAACAGAATTAATAAATAACTGTCAGTTAAACATAACATTGTGACAACTTCATTAATCGCTAAATTTAGCATTTTAAATATTCATTCTATTTGAAAAAGAATTAGTAGGTTAGACTTTCTCACTTCCTGAGTAGAATTCCCAAGTAGAAACAATGACTCCTAAGAAATTGTAGCCAATTGCAAATTAAATATTACTCATAGCCAAATAATTTCCAAAGCAAACTCATAAAAACTCCTTGCAAATTTCCAGGGCAAAATTACATTTGTTGTAGGATATGAGCACATTTTAATATATTCAACATAATAAACGTAGGAGTCCCTGGAGCTTACAAAAATTTTAAATGGCCCTGTCAAAGATCAATTTCCTCTGTCCCCTCAATTCCCCCCTCGATGACATCACAGGCTTTACCTGCCACAGACAAGCTGCTTCCTTCTCTGAAATGCAAACTTATCTTCTCGTCCACCTGCACGGGCCCATTCCTTACAATTAACTGAGTCATTAAATGCTTGGAATAGCTAACTGGAAAGTCGTCCTGTTCTCAAGTGTGATTCATTTCTTGTGTATATTTCCTGAGCCTCCCATGCATTTACAAACAAAAACTGAATACATATTCTCTACCTTCCCCTTCGACAGAGCTCCTAATTTCTCGCATTACCACGTTCCTTGCCCTTTCTACTTAACAGTTGAATCCCCTTTTTATTTTTGTAATGTTTATTTATTTTTGAGGGAGAGAGAGAGAGAAAGAGAGCGTGTGAGCAGGGGAGAGGCAGAAGGAGACGGGGACAGAGGATCTGAGGTGGGCTCTGTGCTGACAGCAGAGAGCCCAATGTGGGGCTCGAACTCACAAACTGCGAGAGCATGACCTGAGCCAAAGTCGGATGCTCAACGGACTGAGCCACCCAGGTGCCCCCCTGAATCCCCTTTTTAAAACCCATAACTGTGAGGAGACTACCAGTAGCTTCCCCCACCCCCACCCCAAATGGTCAGAAGGGGAAGAAACTTACAGCCCTTCAAAAGGCAGAAGCAGTTTGTGTCTAGTTAGCAAACACTGAGCTACAGAATGTAGTGAAAAGGATGCCTGGGTGACTCAGTTAGTTGGGCAACTGCCTCTTGATTTCGGCTCAGATCACGATCCCAGGGTTGTGGGGATCAAGCCCCGTATCGGAATCCATGCTGAGTGTGGATCCTACTTGGGATTCTCTCTCTCTCTCTCTCTCTCTCTCTCTCCCTCTGTGCCTCCCCTGGTCTCTCTCTTTCAAATAAAAGGGGGGTAGGGAAACAAGTCATGTTACAGACACAACTTAGACTCCCGGATGCAGAGAATGCCAATGTCAGAGTGTATGAAATGAGTGAGCCCTAGAGAAGCCTGATGGCCAGAGTCCTATTTTTCCATTTGCAAGAGAAATGGTGATGAGCATCTCTCTCCTCTCCCTCCGTTGTCTTCCTCCTCCTTTCTTCTCTGTCTTGTTCCTGGTACAGATAAAAATGATTGCCAAGAAGTCTGGAGGAATAGCCACCTAGAAGCAAAGGGAGGCCAGTTATTCAACAAAAGCTGAGCACACACTGGGTAGGGGGTGAGGCCTGGTCGTAGCAGAGCTGCGGAGAACTCGACACTAATCAAGAAATCAGAGGAGCTGGGCTTGAGTCCTTAGTTAAGGGAGGAAAGGAAGAGAATCCAAGGTTTGGTCGTGTTTTCTCTACTTGCATCTGAAAACCTAGAGAATGCAACACAGTGATTTTTCTTCAGGGGCGGCCGTGTATCATCAGGCAGGAGGGCCCAGCAGTGCGCAAGGTCCCTGTTCCACGGCACTGACTTTGTCAGGGAGAAAGACCACACACAAATGCATGGCAATTATGTGACATAATATCAGGTTGTGATCAGTACTTTAAGGACACAGAAAGCAGGCGGAGGGGCAGAGACCGTCAGGATGATGGGGGGAGATGTGACTTTAGACAGGGTACCCAGGGAGAGCCTTTGGGGGTGCGGTGGCATTTGGGCAGAGATCCACAGAAAACAAGGGACTGAACTGTTCTAGTATCTGCATAATGAGCCTGCCGAGTAGTGATAGCACTTTGCTGCGAGGTGGGCCGGGAGGGGGACGAGGTTGGGGAACTGGTCACGTCAGCAGAGGCCCGGGCTCAGTAGTGCAGTGAGACCAACATGTGAAAAAATGAAGTGGAATCCAACAGGCAAGGAAACATCAGAGTGCATTGTGCGTGGTACAGTAAGGATTGTTCTGGGAAATATTTGTTTCAAATATATACGTGTACATATATTAAGTCATAACATAAACAGTATGTCCTTTTTAAAAAATTTTTTAAGGTTTGTTTATTTATTTTGAGAGAGAGAGAGAGTAGGGGAGGGGCAGAGAGAGGGAGAGAGAGAGAGAGAGAGAGAATCCCAAGCAGGCTCTGCACTGTGATGTGGGGCTCGAACTCACGAACTGTGAGATCATGGCCTGAGCTGAAATCAAGAGTCAGACCCTTAACCGACTGTGCCACCCAGGTGCCCCATAAACAGTATCTCCTATACTAGGTGTCCCAGCGAAGAAAGTATGAAGGCCACTGATGCGAAGGTGCTTAATCTGGACTGGGATCATCTTTACACACACACACACACACACACACACACACGGTAATGTGTATAACATCCATATACAGTTGGCCCTTGAACAACATGGTTAGGAGTGCCAACCCCTATCTATGTATAACTTTTGACTCCCCCCCAAACCGAACTACTAATAACCTGTTGACCAGAAACCTTACCGATAACATAAAGAGTCGGTTAACACATATTTATATGTCGTACATATGACATGCTGCATTCTTACCATAAAGTAAGCTAGAAAAAACAAAATATTAAGAAAATCACAAGGAATAGGAAATACATTTATAGCATGTACTGTATTTATCAAAATAAGTTTGCTTATAGGGGCGCCTGGGTGGCTCAGTCGGTTAAGCGGCCGGCTTCGGCTCAGGTCATGATCTCATGGTCTGTGAGTTCGAGCCCTGCGTCGGGCTCTGTGCTGACAGCTCGGAGCCTGGAGCCTGCTTCGGATTCTGGGTCTCCCTCTCTCTCTCTGCCCCTCCCCTGCTCATGCCCTGTCTCTCTCTGTCTCAAAAATAAATAAAAAACATTAAAAAAAAAAAAGTTTGCTTATAAGTACACCGGCACAGTTCAAACCCGTTTTGTTCAAGGGTGAGTTGTACACATACAGTGATAAACTTCTTGTTTTGGAATAATTTTAGGTTTATAGAAAAGGTATAAAGATAAAATAGACACAGTTCCCATATGCCTCTCACCTAGTTTCCCGTAATGTTAACATCTTCTATTACCGTGGTATATTCGTTAAAACTGGATACTAACATTGGTATGTTACTACCAACTAAGTCTCCGTTTGGATTTCAGTCATTTTTGCAGTTTTTCATATTCAGGATCCGATCCAGGATGATGCATTGCATCGGGTCATCGTGTCTCCTTAGCATCTCTGGTCTGTGATGGTTCCGGGTTTTCCTTGGTTTTCATGCCCTTGACAATTTTAAGCAGTATTGGTAAAAGGTGTTTTGTAGACTGTCCCTCAATCTACAAACCCTCCAGCGGTTTTTTCTCATGATCAGAGTGGTTTTCTCACGATCAGAGTGTTGTTATGAGTTTTTTGTTGTTATGTTTCCTTTTTTTGTTTCTAACTAGGCTTCACATCCACCGCAGAGCCCAGCAGGGGGCTTGAACTGAGATCAAGACCTGAGCTGAGATCAAGAGTCAGCTGCTTAACTGACTGAGCCACCCAGGTGCCCTGTTGTTTTAAGTTTTTAGGAAGAATCCCACAGAGGTCAAGTGCCCTCCTTATCGTATCCTCTTGGTGGGTATTTATTTTGTTGCTCAGACGGTTCCAGCTTTGGCCATTGGGAGATTTTTCATGTTGGTTCCTGGGTGTCTTTGACATCCTTTTTAAAAATATACTTGTTTGTTTTAGGGACAGCGGAAGCTGGGGAAGGGCAGAGAGAGAAGGGGACAGAGGACCCAAAGCAGGCTCTGTACTGACAGCAGAGAACCCGATATGGAGCTCGAACTCATGAACTCTGAGATCATGACCTGAGCCGGAGTCTGATGCTCAATGGACTGAGCCACCCAGGTGCCCCCCACCCCACCACGCCTTTTTTTTTTCTTTCTTTTCTTCTTCTTCTTCTTTTTTTTAGCACTTCCTTACTTTCTTGCACTACAATATAATATCTTTATATTTTTAAAGTCCTGCTCTGCAGTGTACCACTTTGTTGTTTTTCCCCAGAAAAAAAAAAAAATGCCTATTTGTATCATTACATTAGACATGAGCTGTAAAGGGGGATGTGAGGAGGTGGAGACTCTCGCTGTCCCCCAATATCCATTCTCCCTTCCTCCAGAATACAGAGGTCACCCAAGTAAACCTACCTCTGCTAGACTTTTGCAGCCAGATGTACCTGTTGACCGTCCTGGCCAGTGATTTGCACGAGAAGTGATATAAGCCACTCTCAAACTCTCGCCCTTAAAAGGATGGAACAGGAGTGAGCCCCCTGGGTCCCCCTCCTCCTTCCTGCTGGCCGACAGATGGCGAGGCCCACGGCAGCCAGCTCCTAGTAGCTGCAGCAGCAAGAACCCGGACCCGGGTCGGGGAATGGCTTTCCAGCAGCTGAGCTGAGGGAGTCCCCCAACCTGTTCTCTGTTTCTAGGAGTCTTTCGTACACGGCACCAGCACAACAAAGCAGACCGCCCGAAGTCGGACGCTTAACCCACTGAGCCACCCAGGCGCCCCAATACCTTGGGCAGGGGTCCTTCTGGTGGTAACTTCGAGCCAGGCGCCAGGTGAAAGGGGGCGGATGCTACCCTGCCAAGGAGTTAAGGACCCCACAGCGGAACAGTACAAAAGAGTCAATGTTGTCGGTCGTCTCTGGGCCTCAAGAAGCATACCCATCCCGGGGCACCTGGTGGCTCAGACCCTTCTCTTCACCGGGACCAACAGCCCTCACTCCTTCTGTTGTGTTTCAGTTATGTGATGGGAACTCCCTCCTGTCTCTTCTCTTGACCTTCTCTTTCAAGAAATAAAGTCCCAGGTGCCCCACAACCAGAAAAACAAAGCCAACTTGTGCTTCATCCCTGTTCCCTGTCCACTGTTTATCTCTCTGTTGACGCTTCTATCGTTGGTATCATAGTATTTGGGGATGCTACTTTCTTACCCCTCTTGTGGCGGATTAAAAATAACCACAGGCCCTTGGCTGCTTTTCCCACCAAGAAATGGAGTCTGTTTCTCCACCCCTTGAATCTGGGCTGGTCTTTTGATTTGCTTTGGCTGATAGAACATGGCAGAGGCGATGACTTCTAAGCCAGGCTCAAGAGACTTAGCAGCTATCACTGTGGTCTTCTTGGGACTCTGCCCTGAGGCCATCGTGCTGAGAGGAAGTCCAGGGTAGGAGAGCTGGGGAGGGAGAGAGAGGCCCAGCTCTGACATTCCAACCGTCTCCGCGGAGGCCCCAGCCAGCATGCAGCTGCATGAGTGGGGCCCTGAAACACCAACATAGAAACTGCCCTTGAAACTCACAGAATGATAAATAATAAACCGTTGGTGTTTTAAGCTACTAAGTTTTGGGTAGCTTATTGTCTAGTACAAAACCGATACATTGACAGAAGAAGTCCTTTTATTGAGTGCTTTTGCTCTCCACTCACCCAGAGGTTTTCTTCCCTTGCAATAGTAGAATATTTATCTACCGCCCTTCTGTCCCTAGGTGTCCCCAGCGCAGGGCCCCCAGCCGTAGGGGGAAAGAGCCCAGCCTTCTTGTTGTGCAACTAGCTATGCCACTGCTAAGAATGCGTGCCCAGCATAGGGATGAGCAGCCCAAGCCAGGAAACTAGACCCCTTTTCCAAATGACAGTTGTCAAAGAAAAACCGGATGTCTGACACTGACATCTAAGAATAGCGTGTTCTTCAGTAGCTGGTATCCCACTGTCTGATATTGGGAGGAATTTAGCAAGCCAAAGGGAGACACAATGGCAGATGGAAGAGGCCAAGTGGTGGCCTCTCTGTGGAGTCAAGAGAGTAACGGAATAACTTCCGTTTCCAAGATGGTTTTTTTTTTTTTAATTTTTATTTTAGAGAGAGAGAGAGGGGTATGCAACCAGGGGAGAGAGGCAGAGGGAGAGAGAGAGAGAGAGGGAGGGAGAGAGACGGAGAGAGAGAGAGAAAGAAAGAAGGGGAGAGAGAGAGAGGGGGAGGGAGAGAGAATCACAAGCAGGGTCCTCACTCTGCATGGAGCCCAATGCGGGGCTCATCCCATAACCCTGGGATCGTGACCTGAACCAAAATCAAGAGCTGGGTGTTCAACCAACTGAGCCACCCAGGAGCCCCTCCAAGAAGTTTTTTTGTTTTTGTTTTTGTTTTTAATATTTTTGGGGGGGTCTTTGGATTTCCAGGTAAAGAGACATTAACAGAGATACGGAAATCAATTCACTCCAACAAACACTTCTGAGCCCCTATTAAGTGCCACAGCACATGCATTAGGGATGAAGCAATAAACACCACCAGCCCTCAAGGAGGTCAGTTCAGATCCAGAAGGCTGGCCTGCAGTGGCAATGAATAGCAAGATATCTGTAGCAGCTGCGATATGACCTGTGGCTTCCATCAGGTACTGCTAATTCTACTGGAATTTGTTGCCTACATTTATATTTAAAGATGCTGCTGGGGTGCCTGGGCGATTCAGTCGGTTAGGCCTCCAACTTCGACTCAGGTCACAATCTCGCGGTCCGTGAGTTCGAGCCCCGTGTCGGGCTCTGTGCCAACAGCTCGGAGCCTGGAGCCTGCTTCGGGTTCTGTGTCTCCCTCTCTCTGCCTCCCCATCCCCCGCTTGTGCTCTGTCTCTGTCTCTCTCTCTCTCAAAAGTAAATAAACCTTAAAAACTGAAAACAAAAAGACTGCTAATTTTCAGGTAGTAATCAGTGAAAGTAAAGATTTTTTTCCCATTCAAATACCTAGGCCCTGGATTGAGACTCCCCGGTGTCCAGCCCAGCAACTAAAGAGAAAGCAAGACAGTTGTTTCCATATTGTCGAGGTCCAGGCGCTTAACCCTTCACCACACAAGCAGAAAGGGTCAGCCTCGCTGGGGGGAGCCCAAGCCCCAGCAGTCCCCAGCCCTCCTGGGGTGGCTTGAGGAGGGACTGTCAGGCACTCAAGCCATGCTTGCCTCCGCATCCCCTCAAGGAGCCCACACCAATCTTTGTGACGAGCCCCTGGCTGGCCCCCAATTTCTGCCCCTCCGTGTCACTTGGGTTTGCGGTGGCCTTGGCTTGCCATGGTACCTTATTTTTTGAGGCCTGAAAAAACATTTATCTGAAACAATTTCAAACTCACATTAAAGTTGTAAGGATATAGGAAACTCAGAATACGCTGTATTCATGTTCACCAACTTTTACCAGTTGTGTATTTGTTTTCTCATTCTCTTTATCCATAGATATTTTTATATTATAGGCATCTGTGTATGCATATGTACATGTATTGTATACACACGTAGTATTTTCTAAACAATTTTTGAAAGGGGGTTGCATACATCATGCTCCTTTCCTCCTAAGTACTTCACAGTATATTTCTTAAATATGGATGTGCTCTTCTGTTTGCACATTACAGTGATCAAATTGAAGAAATTTAATGTCGACATATTACTTTGATTCATCCGTAATACACATTCCAATTTCTACAACGAATTCAATAATGTTGTTCTTAGCAATTTTTTTCCCTGTGCAGGATCCAATCCAGGAATCAATAATACACTCTGTTGTCCTGCCTTCTTGGTCACCTTGATTCTGGAACAGTCCCTCAGTCTGTCTTTGTCTTTCTAGTCATTCATACTTTTGAAGACAAAAGATACAGACCAGGGGCGCCTGGGTGGCGCAGTCGGTTAAGCGTCCGACTTCAGCCAGGTCACGATCTCGCGGTCCGTGAGTTCGAGCCCCGCGTCGGGCTCTGGGCTGATGGCTCGGAGCCTGGAGCCTGTTTCCGATTCTGTGTCTCCCTCTCTCTCTGCCCCTCCCCCGTTCATGCTCTGTCTCTCTCTGTCCCAAAAACTAAATAAAAAACGTTGAAAAAAAAAATTAAAAAAAAAAAAAAGATACAGACCAGATATTCCATAGAGTGTCCTTCACTTTGGGTTTCTGCAATATTTCCTCATGACTAGATGTAGGTTATGCATATTTGGCTAGAATCGTACATAAC
The DNA here is from genome assembly GCF_028018385.1 of Neofelis nebulosa. Lineage (NCBI taxonomy): Eukaryota > Metazoa > Chordata > Mammalia > Carnivora > Felidae > Neofelis > Neofelis nebulosa. The sequence goes on along the minus strand of NC_080789.1, from coordinate 64,297,906 downwards.
TTAGATAGTCTTGTTAGGAAAATCACGTCTAAAAGTTTGTGAAATTCATCTGCCCCTTATTGATGATATGAATTGTGACCCCTTACTTCATGTGTTGTCCAGTGTCTCCAGTGTGTTTTGATGATTTTTTTCTCTTGTGATTAATAAGTAACATGGAAGTAGCTATTCTGAGACTATTTAAATATTCAGTTGTTCCTCCAACCCGTCTGCACTTGACTTCATAGGCATTGGTGAAGCTTGCCTGAATCCATTGTTACTTCGTGGTTGCAAGATGGTTACTTTTAAAACTTCATTCCTTCAGTATTGATTAGTATTTTTTTTTAACGTTTTATGTCAATTCCAGTTAGTTAACATGGAGTATTAGTTTCAGGTGTACAATACAATGCATCACCCTGTGTTCATTACGACCAGTGCACTCCTTAATTTCCTTCACCTAGTTCACCCAGCCCCCAACGACCTCCCCTCTGGTAACCTTCAGTGTGTTCTCTATAGTTAAGAGTCTCCATATTTATTAGTCAGGATTTATTTATCTGCTTATCTGAGTTTTTAAAATCATTATGAACTCATGGATTCTTATTTAATGGAATATAATACACAACTCTCCTTGAGTATTTTGATGCTTAAAATTTTGACGTCCCAGATTTTGCCAGTGGAAGCCGCAAAAAGCTGATTCCTGTGTCTTTTTCACACATCTCCATAATATTTTTTTTAAGTTTATTTATTTTTGAGAGAAAGAGAGACAGAGAGAGAGTGAATGAGGGAAGGGCAGAGAGCGAAGGAGACACAGAATCTGAAGCAGACTCCAGGCTCTGAGCTGTCACCAGAGCCCAACGTGGGGCCCGAACTCACAAACCGCAAGATCATGACGTGAGCCAAAGCTGGACGCCCAACTGACTGAGCCACCCAAGCACCCCTTCATCCATAATATTTTTAAAGCACTTCCTTACTTTCTGGCATAACAAGGCATTCCAGGCTCATCTTGTACTTTTCCTGCTCTAGCTCTGGACTTAGCAATTTCTCCAAGGACCCCTGATTCACTAAAGAAGATATACTATTAACCAAGAAGCACATAAAAGGATGTTCAACAACATTAATCATCAAGAAATGTGTATTAACATGTAGTTGAAGGATAAAAAAAAAAGAAATTGGTATTAAAACCACAATGATAAACCACTGCACACTCATTAGAATGGCTAAATATAAAAGAATGACAATAAAAAGCGTTGACAAAGATGTGGATGACCAAAACGCCCATTCATCTGCTGCTACAATCACTCTGGGAAACAAATTGACAATTTTCAAATAAAGTTACACTTATAAAGTTTTATATTTCCCATGTGACCTAGAAATTCTATCTCCACGTGTTAACCTAAGAAGAATGAAAATGTATGTCCACGTAAAGCCCTGGCATGAATGTTCAGAGCCACTTTGTTCATAAAAGTAAGAAATTGGAAACAAGGCAAATGTCCATTAACAGGTGACTGGATTAATGCATTGCGGTGTAACCATACAAGGGACTGTTACCTTGCAGCAAATAGAAAGAAACTACCAATCCAGGCAACAACAAATGACCTCAAAAACATCATGCTGAGCCAAAGAAGAACAAGAGTATATACTATACGATTTCATTTGTATGAAACTCTAAAGGAGATAACTCGAATCTTTGGAGATAAAAAGCAGGTAAGTGGCTGCTTGAAGTTGGTGGCATGTTGTGGGGCTTAGCTGGGAAGGAGAATCATAAGGAAATGGGAATAATAGAAAAGTTCTATATTTTGATTTGGGGGCTGGGGTGTTTACGAGGGTGCGTGCATTTATCAAAACTCCTCAAACTGTATACTAAAAATGGATTTATTGTATTGTACATAAATTACGTTTCAGTAAAGTTGATGGGGAAAAAAAAACTATATAAAAAGTATGTTCAGAGAAGTGTCACTTCTTTCCCTCTTTCACTGAGTCTTGGGCTGGAGCTAACTTGTTCTTGCTTGGGAGCGATGATTCGGTGAATCCCTGTAGGAAGTTTGAAATTGACCACAACAAGAGGATTTACACCGATGAAACTGGCAAATGTATAAACTAGGGCTTTCATTTTTATTTATTTATGCATTTATTTATTTGCAGAGAACTGATTTACCAGTCCACCACTGTCTCTATCTTACTGACTCTCCAACCTCATAGATCACTCATGGCGTTGGTTTCTGGTTTTGTCTACCGGTGTCTTTCTATGAAAATCAACAGACACATGTTTGTTTTCTTTTTTTAAATTTTTTAATGTTTATTATTTATTTTTGAGAGAGAGGCAGACAGAGCACGAGCGAGAGAGGGGCAGCTCTGAGCTGTCAGCACAGAGCCCAATGCGGGGCTCCAACCCACGAACCGCGAGATCATGACCTGATCCGAAGTCGGACGCTTAACCGACTGAGCCACCCAGGTGCCCGACGTGTTTGTTTTCTTATTTCCTTTCTTTCTTACATAAAATGTAGCATACTATATAAGCTGTTTTTTGCAATTTGCTTTTTCTCACTTAACAATATGTCCAGGAAATCACTCCAATTCCGTTCACAGAGCTTTTTTTCCTTCTTTTTTCAGCTGCATACAACGTCACTGGGTGACTGGACTATACTTTACTCAGCCAGTCTCCTACTGTGGGACATACAGGTGGTTTCCAGTATTTTGCAGCTGCACGTAAAGCTCTGATAAATAACCTGGGCCTGCAAAGTTCTGCGTTGTTGGAGGTGTCTTTTGAAATTAAATTTCTAGAAGTGGGATTGCTGGGTCAAAAGGCACATGTTAGACATTGCCAAACTCCTCTCCATAGCGTTATACTTCATATTTTAACCAGCAGCGTATGAGAGCGTCTGTATCCCCGCATACCTTGCCAACCATGTATGTCGTTAAGCTTCTGAATTTTTGCTAAATTCGAAGGATGAGGAATGGTGTCTCAGTGTATCTTCAATTTGCATTTCTATTATAATGAGCAAAGTTGAACTTCTTTTCATGTCAAAGGGTAGGGTGCACACTCTTGCCCCCATCCTACAAAATCTTTCTTGTCTGACCAAGCCTGAGCCTTTTGTTTCAAGCCACTGAGAGGGAATACGATCGGCCCACCTCTCTGTGAATTTGCACCCAGTTGTCATCAGCTGTCTCTTCCTAGGTCTCTTCCTCTGTCCTATGACAGGGGCTTGATGGTTGAGGGAATTCTCAGAAGGGAGTGTGGATTGAGCAGTCACTACAAGCATGAAAGATGCTGAGTGACGATCAGTACTGAAAATCTGTGCTGGAGCCCCAATGCCCGTTTCCGATAAGACTGCTACTCACAATTCCTTCATTCAATTGATATTTTTTTTAAGTACTACCATGTGTAAAGTACTGATCTAGGCACCACAGAAAACACCATTTTTTTCATTAAAAATACATTAGGGGGGGCGCCTGGGTGGCTCAGTCAGTTAAGCGTCCGACTTCGGCTCAGGTCATGATCTCATGGTTCGTGAGTTCGAGTCCCACGTCGGGCTCTGTGCTAACAGCTCAGAGCCTAGAGCCTGCTTCAGATTTTGTGTCTCCCTCTCTCTCTGTACCTCCCCTGCTCATGCTCTGTCTCTCTCAAAAATAAATAAACATCAAAAAAAATTAAATATATTATGGAACATTGCAAATGTAAACAAAAATAGAGAAAACATATAATGAAACTCCATGAACCCATCACCCAACTACAACTATCAACCCATTTCCAGTTTTGTTTTCACCTGTATACCACGTGCTCCCCTCCCCATAGCTTTACATTATTCCATGTGCAAATAGTTCAGTGCAAATTTTCAAAAGATAAGGACTCCTAACTATAAAAACATAACTACATTACCCTTATCACACCTTAAAAATTAATGATAATTGCTTACTAGCAAATATTCACTTAGTTCAGGCTTGCATGTTTGTTTTTACAAGTTTGTTCAAATCAAGATCCAAATAATTTCCATACACTGTAATTGATAGGTCTCTCAGGTTTCTTTTAATCCAAAACTTCTCCCCTTTCTCACCCCTGACCACTGACTCCTCTCTTCCTTTCCACTTATATGTTGAGGAAACAAGGTCATTTAGGCTGTGGAGTTTCCCACATTCAAGATTTTGCTGATTGCATGCCTATGGTAGTATTTAAAATATACCTCCATCTCTTTATTTCTTTTAAACTCAGATTTTTCTTTATTTATTTTTCCAAGACTCTTTCAGACAGGCACAAAATGTCTGGTTGTTTCTCCTTTTGAGATGTCAGCAGCCATGTTCAACCCATTATTAGTTCTTTAGGGAATGCAGGATGGTGATATTTTAATTCTACCATTTCTTCTTTATTAGCTGGAATATTTCTACAAAGAGAGGTTTCTCATTAACTATTTGATTATCTATACTTATGATTTCCATAGGAAAGGCAGGATGAATGCTTGAACCCAGTTTTCAACCCAAGAATCGGTTCTTAGTATGAGAAATGCAAACTGAATCTGCCATGGATCCTGCCTTCATGGAGCTTCCCTTCTAGTAGGGGCATAAGACATGTGGACAGAGTGATAAGAGAAGCCAAGGAGCACAAAAGGCCCTGAGCATACCCAGAAGGCCATGGTCCTTAAAAGGCAAAGCAAGTTGGGCTTCAGTCCTTCTGGACGCTGGGCTTCAGGGGAACCTTGTAAAGGTGGTGGAATTTCAGCTGAGCCTTGAAGGATAGAGGGGGCGGGGTAAGGAAGCACCAGGAAGAACCCAACATCAATTCTGCCATTCTTCTTTGCCAGGGCTCACGTCTTTCAGAAATAAGATAATTTTATTTTTCCTCGCAGTTCCATGTGGCCATAAGACAAAGTTCCGGTCTATGGCTGTTATTAGAAGAAGTAAACTGAACAATTCCCAGGTTGTACCCTTAAAAAAGGGGGCAGACCTTTTCCGTCCCCTTCCTCCATCCTGCTGCTCACAAAGTAGGTGATGTGGTGCACCATCTTGGAACAAGAGGTCCAGGAGGCACCATATGGATGGCTGAGTGACAAGACAGAAGGAACCGGCTGGATCCTGGATATATTCCTATGAGCCACGATACCAGCCCTGGACTGCTGTCCAACTGACAAGAACAGGAATAAACCTCTTCCCCTGATGGAGCAGCTGTGGATGGAAGCGCCTTCTGGGGTCTCCCTTGGAACACGTGGTATCCGCTGGCACTGGGAAATAGTGGGGAAGAGAATCCAATTCAAAGAATGTAGGGACTGGAAAAAGTGTAAGGCCAGGGAAATGTTTTCAGTAGTTTACACATTGAGGAAGAAGAGAAGAGAGCCACCAAAATCATCTCCCAAAGTCTATAAAAGGTGGGGTTAGCTGGCATTTTTGAAAAGCATAGACTCTCCCTCTTTCCCTGCAGTTTACTCAATGTGAGAGTCAAGCAAAATGTGCTTGTTACATTAATGACTGGAAGGCCTTTAAATTCTCTAATATTTTCTGCATAGCTTCCCAAATTATTTTGTAGAAGCTTTAGCATTCACAATGTAGGAGCATTTAGTATTCACATTCAGACTTGAAATTCATTTGGCTTTGGGGTTTGTGTAGGGTAGGAAGTAAGGACAAAGTTTCAATTGTTTTAGAAACCATCTTTCTCCTTTTGCTCTACAGGGATAACTGTGTCACAAATCAAAGGTATCTGGTAATTCTTACTGAAACAGAACCTGCAAATACCCTCTGATCCAGTAAATCTGCTCTAGATATACAGCGAATAGACATGCATTCGTCTGTATGTATGAAAGGACAGATTTGAGAATGTTTACAACAGCACTATTCTAAATAGCCCAGTAGACCACCCTATTGCATTAAAATCATCAAACTTGCTGAGAGACTAGAATTTCCTGATTCCAACCTCTAAATAGAAAGGATCATTATATAAGTGACAGAGATGCTAATTATCGCTACAATGGCAATCGTATTACAATATTGGAATTAAACATGGAATTAAATTAACATGTTGTACACCTTAAATTTGCACAATGGTACGTGTCCAATATGTTTCCATTTCTTTAAAGGTTTTTTAAAAAAAAAAAAACCCCAAACCAGAACAGCCCTAAAATGAAAACAGCCTACATGTCTATCAGCAGTAGGATGAGGGAATCATGGTATATTCATGCAATAAAATAGCACTCAGCCGTGAAAACAAGTGAGCTAAACTATATACAATAACTGCTAAATCTCACAGAGATGTTGAAGGAAAGAAGCCAAAAGTAAAATAATAGAAACTATCTCAATTCTGTTTATATAAAGTTTAAAAATAGGCAAAACGTATCTGTGCTCTCAGGTTCCCTCTGCGGAGGGAAGTAGATAGAGTTAGTAACAGGGGTGGATACTGAGAAGGGTTTCTGAGGTGCTATTAATGTCCTATTTCTTTCTTTCTTTTTTTTTCAAGTTTATTCATTTTGAGAGAAAGAGAGAGTGCAAGCGGGGAAGAGGAGCAGAGGGAGAGACAGGGAGAAAATATTTTTTTTTTTTTGAGAGAGAGAGAAGGCACAAGTGATCGAAGGGCAGAGAGAGAGAGAGAGAGAGAGAGAGAGAGAGAGAGAGAGAGAGAGAAGTGGCGCTTACCCAGGGCTCACCCAGGGTGTTTTACCCCAAGTTGGGCTCGTGCTCACCCGATGTGGGACTCGACTCACTAACTGTGAGATCATGACCTGAGCCCACGTCAGATGCTTAACAACAGAGTCATCCAGGCGCCCCTAATGTCCTACTTCTTAATCTGGGCAGTGTTTGCTGATAACGCATTGAGCTGCACGTTTCTAATATTTGCAATTTTTAAATCTGTATTATACATCAATCTAAAGTTATTTTATGCAAGGAGTTGGCCAGCATGTTACCGGAAGTAAGGCTGAAGAGACAGGTGGCTGGAGCTAGGACAAACCACGTGGCCTGTTCTGGTTGCAGAGTAGCTGTTGGCGTTTCTGCAGTGAAGCACGGAAACACACAAGATGTTAGATATACGTGCGAAGCAATGTTTGCTATAAAATGATAGCTAGAAGCAGGGTGCCTGGCTGGCTGAGTTGGTGGGGCACGCGACTCTTGACCTGGGGGTGGTGAGTTCAAGTCCCACACTGGGTGTAGACATTACCTAAAAATAAAATCTTCTGGGGTGCCTAGGTGGCTCAGTCGGTAAGGCATCCGAATTCGGCTCAGGTCATGATCTCACGGCTCATGTGGGGCTCCATGCTGGTAGTGCAGAGCCTTCTTGGGATTCTCTCTGTCCTCTCTCTCTCTGCCCCCCACCTCTGTCCACACTCTCTCTCAAAACAAATAAATAAACTTCAAAAATCAAATAAAAATTAAATATATTTTTTAAAAATGATGGATGGGTGAGGAAAATGAAGCTAGTAGTCAGATTTCAGCAAATCTCCAACACCACTGACTATAAATGTACCATCATTTTAATAAACCACTTATAAGGGGAAAGTGTTGCTAATTAAATATGAAACCACGCCTTAACAATGGTCCTGGGTGACACATGAAATGGTCCTATCAGCTTCTCATTGCTTTGAGATTTCTTTGGTTTATTCCATGGGATTTGACAGTTTTCTTACCTTCGGTTGCCTTGTTTGGCTTATGGTATTATGATAGACATTGCTTATGCACATATTTCAGATACAAAATTGAGCACAACCTCATCTAGCTGTGGGTCTGTCTCTTCTTTTCTTAAGTCCGGTAAAACTCTTGGTTGGTCCTTACAAGATAATTTTTTTTAAGAGTTTTTTTTTAAAGTTTATTTATTTTTGAGAGAGAGAGGGTGGGGGGCAGGTGCAGAGAGAGAGAGAGGGAGACACAGAATCTTAAGCAGGTTCCAGGCTCTGAGCTGTCAGCACAGAGCCGGACACAGGACTTCAACTCATGAACTGCGAGATCATGACCTGAGTGGAAGTCGGATGCTTAACCCACTGAGTCACCCAGGCGCCCCAGTCCTTACAATAGAATTTAGATTTGGGCCATTCCTCCAGGGTGGAGTTTTTACTTTATTACCACCAATTTGCCCCCACTGCTTTGTTTCTCTGCCTTCCTGTTACTATAATAATCTTTTGTTTCAATGGGCAATCTTTTAAAAGATATTTTAAACATCAATTAGACTCATCCGCAGTGATGCCAATGGAATAGCTATGGCCAAGTTCACACATGTGAAGACAGTGACACAGCTGCTGCCTGGCCGACAGTGACTATAAGAGGCTTCTCGATTTCAGAGATGTTAAAATGTGAAAAAATGTGCATCTTAGAATTGATGAATCAGTGTGTTGAAGGGAAAGGCAAAGTCAGAAAATTACTATTTACAGAGTGAGAGGAAGTCTTACATACTTGCATAATTTGGGCTGAAAATAAGCAGTGATGTATTTCAAGGATCTAGAAGAAAATCAGGGAAGAGGTCAAAAGAAAATAACAGAGTTTGCCTAAAATAAATATACTATGCTTGATAGAGGCTGGTCTTCATTAACTTGACATGGAGAAGCGTGGCTGGTCTCCCTCTCCCCTTGGGAGACAAGGTAGTGTGATAAATTAAAGCAAATGGGTGTTAGTAAATGTTTACCAACTGTCTCTCTGGAAAAAATGGGCACATGTATGTGTTTATTATAAATTTTGCTGATATAAAGGATGTATAGCGCACAGTTCACAAATTATATTAAATCTATAGGACTCTGTTATAAAGTACCATATCGCCAATTAGCCAACTGACTCCCACAGAACACTTTTCTGGATTTCTCCCTCTTTCTGTATCCAGAGCCAACCTGCGGTTTCAAGTGACAAAGGAACACAGCTCTGACAAGAATATTGGTTGATATTTTTGTTTACGTTAATGAATAAGGGCAAAGTGAAGCAGCAAAGACGTTTGTTGGAACCTCGCTCACCCGTCAGCGACAGAAGTGACTTCTTTGGTGAACCAGGTAACGGTCTTCTAATGCTGAAAGAATCCTTCCTCGACGTGTTTGTGTTGTGGAAAATGCAACAGCTCTCTGAGTGTAGTCCACGTGATTAACACGTCCCACTACCTGCTTAAGTCTAGACAATTGACACAATGTTAAATTAAGCCCTGATTTGTACTTCGTGCCAGATGCTGAGTTGCAAACGCTCCCGTCGTGGCCAGTTTCAGGCTGTCAGTGTGATCTTACCAACGTGGAGATGGGAAGAGGTGGGCAGCAGCATTTCCACCCTACCGATGTGAGAGTTGTAAATAACCTTAAAGACACAGCCACTAGTAAAAGGTAGCGATTGTAATTGGGAAGGGATGAATTTTGAGTATTTATTATCTTGATCTAAATATAATTTATTTAGTTATAAGTGTGCATCATTTAATTTTGTTCAAGTTTATTTGATTTATTTTGAGAGCGAGACTGAGAGAGAGAGAGAGAGAGAGCGCACGTGAGCAAGGGAGGGCAGAGAGAGAAGGAGAGAGCAAATCCCAAGCAGGCTCTGCACGGTCAGTTCTGCCCCACAAACCGTGAAATCCCGACCTGAGCCGCAATCAGGAGTCGGATGCTTAGCCACCCAGGTGCCCCCCATTTAATTTTTAATAATGACCGTGTTTAACAAGCTCCCAAATTTCCTGAAATTTTAACTATCAGCTCTTGCAAGCCTCTGTGAGTCAGCTCCGGCACACCTCTGCTTTCGAGTCAGACGACTTCGGGTTTTTAGTTCACTTTATCAGTTCCTTGTTCTCCAGCCACGGACGATGTGCTTGGCCCCTCCAAGCCCAGTTATTTCTCTATAGGACTAACGATACCCACATCACAGAGTTGAGTTGTTGAGGATGGCACAAGATCAAGTCTGTGAAGTGCCAGAGTCAACACCAAGTAGGAGCACAGTATTAACTCTTTTCTCTTCCTTTGCTTTTTCTCTGGTCTGATGCATCTGCTGATTAAAATGATCTTCCCAGGGGCGCCTGGGTGGCGCAGTCGGTTAAGCGTCCGACTTCAGCCAGGTCACGATCTCGCGGTCCGTGAGTTCGAGCCCCGCGTCAGGCTCTGGGCTGACAGCTCAGAGCCTGGAGCCTGTTTCAGATTCTGTGTCTCCCTCTCTCTCTGCCCCTCCCCCGTTCATGCTCTGTCTCTCTCTGTCCCCAAAATAAATAAAAAACGTTGAAAAAAAATTTAAAAAAAAATAAAAAAAAATAAAATGATCTTCCCAAAACAGAGAGGTTGCTATGGCCTCCTTCAGACTGACCCTGACATTAAGCATAAACTGCAATTTGCTATCAAAGCCCACATCTCACCAATCTCAGTTTTTCATTACTCCCCAGGAGCTTGTCTGTGCCCCAACAGCAAATCTGTTGACATCTCCCCCATAGTCCTTGTGGATCCCATCTCCACACGTCTGTTCCCCGCATTTCTTCCCGCTGAGATCTATGTACCACTGCACCACCGCCCTCCTTCCCCATCAAAGCGCACCCCCATGAGACTTCCTTTGTTAGCCCCAGCTGCTAATAACGTCTAACCTGTACTGAGCGCAGGGCATACGCCAGGAATCGTGCAGAGTGCTTTATGGTCATTAGTTCGATTTAAAGATGAAGAAACAGAGGCACGGTGAGAGTGAATAATTTGCCCACAGTCATACAACTAGTATACGATAGAGCTGGGATTGCAACTCAGGGGGTCTGACTCCAGAACTTGGGCTCTTAGATATCATGTACCACATAACTGCCTGAATTATTGCTTTTTTTTTTTTTTTTTTTTTTTTTTGAGAGAGAGAGCGAGAGAGAGTGGGGGAGGTGCAGAGAGAGGGGGACAGAAGATCTGAAGTGGGCTCTGTGCTGACAGCGGAGAGCCTGAAGCGGGACTCAAACTCACAAACTGTGAAATCATGACCTGAGCGGAAGTTGGACGCTTGACCGACTGAGCCATACAGGCACCCCCTAAATAATTGCCTTTTAAGATAAATTACCTCTGTTTGTTTCATGTTATGTATCATGTATAATGTTACATATCATGTTCTTTGCCTTTTCCATGTCTAGGTTTCTACGCTTTATCATAGTACCATCTTCTTGAAGGCAAAGGTATTCATTTACCAAATATTTACCAAGTGCTCTCCCCATATATCAGGCGTTGGGGACGTAGGACCAGTCCTTGGTTAAAGAAATGACAAAACATCCATATAGTAGAATACTATGCGGTTATAACAAAGAATGAAAGGCTCTTTATGTAGGGACGTGGGAAGATTTCCAAGATATATTATTAAGTGAATAAAAGCGACATACAGAACACTGTTCACTATGCCACCTTTTGTGTAAAATATGATGAGGGGTTAATAACTTTCCTGCGTGTTTTTACCTGCTAAAATAAAAGACGTAGCCTTTGCGATTTTCTTTTAAGATTTTATTTTTAGGGATTTCTACACCCAGTGTGGGGCTTGAGCCCACAACCCCGAGATCAGGATTCGCATGCTCCACCGACTGAGTCAGCCAGGCACCCCAAAGATTCAGCCTTTGTCATTATGAAGTTCACAGTGTATACAATGTACTATTATAACGCTGTAACTGGTGAACAATCGAATCTTGATCTTCAAAAAATGTATATTTTGAAGTCCTCACAAACCCCTAAAATCACGACGACCATCATGGCGGCGAGGGCTAGCTGTTTATTAAAGTCTCACGAGGGGCGCCTGCGTGGCTCAGTCGGTGGCATGTCTGACTCCGGCTCGGGTCGAGATCTCGCGGTCCATGAGTTCGAGCCCCACGTCGGGCTCCGTGCCCATCGCTGGAAGCCTGTTTTGGATTCTGCGTCTGACGCTCTCTCTGACCCTCTCCCGTCCGTTGTCTGTGTCAAAAAAATAAATAAAGGTTAAAAAAAAAATTAAAAAAAAAAAAAGTCTCACAATCTCCTCCCACAATGTGGAGCTGTTGTTCTAATGTGGCTTCTGGCAAAGGATTATATGTTCCAACGTTCCTCGCATGTGGGACCATACGATTAAATTCTGGCCTGTGGAACATAGGCCCAGGTGATGTGACCACTCCTAGGCCTGGCCGTGAAAACTTCGTGTGGGAGCTGCAGGCTGAATAGTGACATCCAGGAAGTTCTTGAATGACTATGTGGGACAGACCTGCTTTATTCCCCTTCCTGGCCGTCAGCCGCTGGGCTGCACGTGAGAAATGAAAGTCTATTGTGTGTAGCCAGTGAGATGATAGTGTTGATCCATTATTACAATTTCTAGCACTTTCATCGATACACCAGTCTAGTATAGAGGTTTCTGCTCACAAAGTAACTGAACGTTTTGAATGACTCTTTCAGATTCTCACTCATTTATCTTATCTGATGAGCCTTTTTACCTGATACTGACGGCAGGATCACCCGAATCACAGAGCTACACCAACGGCATGTGTGACAGCTCACTTTTTTTTTTTAAATTTTTTTTCAACGTTTTTTATTTATTTTTGGGACAGAGAGAGACATAGCTTGAACGGGGGAGGGGCAGAGAGAGAGGGAGACACAGAATCGGAAACAGGCTCCAGGCTCCGAGCCGTCAGCCCAGAGCCTGACACGGGGCTCGAACTCACGGACCGCGAGATCGTGACCTGGCTGAAGTCGGACGCTTAACCGACTGCGCCACCCAGGCGCCCCATACAGCTCACTTTTTAAGTAATCCAATATTTCCATTTTATTGCCAGAACTATATTTTCTTAGACCTTTCAGCCTCTGTCTCTGGTGTGTTAACAGCTGCCGTCTTTCCTCATCTTTTTCTACTTTTTCTAATTTTATTTTATTGTGAGATGCATCATACATACAGCAGAGGGCATAAAACAGAGGTTTTTTTTTTATTTAAAAAAATTTTTTTAAATGTTTATTTATTTTTGAGACAGAGAGAGACAGAGCATGAACGGGGGAGGGTCAGAGAGAGGGAGACACAGAATCCGAAACAGGCTCCAGGCTCTGAGCGGTCAGCAACAGAGCCCGACGCGGGGCTTGAACTCACGGACCGCGAGATCAGGACCTGAGCCGAAGTCGGACGCTTAACCGACCGAGCCACCCAGGTGCCCCATAGAGTTTTTAAGAAAAATTAGGAAATGAAGACCTGGAAAGTGCCACTCAAGTCGAGAAACAGAACACTGCTGTCCAGTCGTCCTTTTCCAAAAACAATTTCCTTCCTTCCCCCACAGACGAAGCCATTATCCTCATCTTGGTGATAATGCATCTATTGCGTTTCCTTAGAGTTTTACCACCTGTGTCTGATCCCTAAACGCTGCGATGCAGTTGATCTGTTTTTGAACTTTGTCTAAAGGGAGTAATCGTCTCCATGCACTTTGCATCTTGCTTCTGTGTCCAACATGATGTTTCCTATGGAGCTGGTCGGTTCATGTTCATTGCTGTAGAGCAGTCCTGCCTGTCACCTCTAAAGGAATGACATTTGACTATTGTAAGCATTGCTTTTGTGAACATTCTTATCGACGTGTCCCGTGGCAGATGAGCATGTGTTTCTCTAAGGGAGACACCTGAAAGTAAACTTGCTAGGACACGGAATAGCCCATCTTCAATCTGACTGGATAACGCCATGCTGCTTGGTTATCCTGATGGCGCCCTGATGGTTTGAATCTTGACTTCAGGAGTTCTTAATCCTAGACCGCTGTCAGTTGTCTGTGTTTCAAATATTTTTCATACCCAACACTTTATCTTTTCAGTTTCTTTATGAAATCTTTTGGAATAGACACTCTTAATTTGATCAGGTCTGGATTTACCTTTTCCTTTGTAGGTATTGATTTTTGTGTCTTGCTTAAGAAATCCTTCTTTTAAACTTTGACGTCATGAGGTTTTCTTCCACCACCCCCCCCCCAGTTTTATATTCAAAGCTTTTATAGTTCTGCTTTCACATTTAGATCTTTATTTCTTTCAACGGTTTTTTTTTTTATTATTATATTTTTGGGACAGAGAGAGACAGAGCATGAACGGGGAAGGGGCAGAGAAAGAGGGAGACACACAGAACTGGAAACAGGCTCCAAGCTCCGAGCCATCAGCCCAGAGCCCGACGCGGGGCTCGAACTCACAGACCGCGAGATCGTGACCTGGCTGAAGTCGGACGCTTAACCGACTGCGCCACCCAGGCGCCCCTATTTCAACTAGAAGTAGAGGTCTTAACTTTATTATTTTCCATGTGGTTACTCAATTGTTCCCCCACCATTTATTGAAAAGTCTGTCATTTCCCCATTCAGCTGCAATGTCTCCTGTGATCATACATCTAGGTTTCATGTATGGGAGGTCTGTTTCTGGGATTTCTTTTTTATATGTTTATTTATTTAGTTTTTGAGAGAGAGAGACAAAGAGAGAGAGAGAGAGAGATCAGGGGAGGGGCAGAGAGAAAGAGAGAGAGAGAATCCCAAGCCGGCTCCATGCTGTCAGTGCAGAGCTGGACACAGGGCTAGAACTCATGAACGTGAGATCATGACCTGAGCTGAAATCAAAAGTCAGATGCAGATGCTTACCTGACTGAGCCACCCAGGCGCCCCAAGATTGTATTATTTTTAAGTAATCTCTACGCCCAGCATGGGGCATAGACTTACAACCCTGAGATCAAGAGTCTCACGCTCCATAGACTGAGCCACCTAGGCACCCCTGTTACTGGGATTTCTATTCTGTTCCACCTATTTGTCCGACTGTGTGCCAATACCATTTGTTTTTTCACATTTCAGTTTTCTTTTCGTCATTCATTCAACACTTTTATTTTGAGTATCTGACAGATACTGTTCTAGATACTGAGGATGAAGTAGTGAAGAGAGTAGACAAAATTCCTGCCCTTCATCCCGCCCCCCCCCCCCCCCCCGCCCAGAGTTCATGTTCTGGTGGGAGAGTCAGATGATAAACAGATAAATCAGTGAATTACACAGTATGTTAGATAATGGTGCATGTTAACGAGAAAAATAAAACAGGCAAGGGCAATCGGAAGTGTTCAGGGTGGGGCTGAAAGTTTGGATAGGATGGCCAGGGAAGGGGTCCTTGGGAAGGACATGGTTAAGTTCATATCTAAAAGGAATAAGGAAGCACCCTGTGGCTCTCTGGAGGAAGAGAGTTCCAGGCAGAAGGATCAACAAGTGCAATTTATGTGGTGCGCCTGGTGTGTTTGAGCGATGGGAGAGACCAGTGCGTGCAGCATGAGTGAAGCCACAGGCCGATGGAGTCAGAGAGCTAGCAGGGGCCAATCGTGGGGGGCCTTGTAATTCACAGATTGTGTCTTTCACTGCTACTAGAGGGTTTTTAGTGGGATAACTGGATCTAACTTCTATTTAAAAGGATCCTTCTAGGGGCGCCTGGGTGGCTCCGTCGGTGGAGTGTCTGACTTCAGCTCAGGTCATGATCTCGCGGTCTGTGAGTTCGAGCCCCGTGTGGAGCTCTGTGCTGACAGCTGGGAACCTGGAGCCTGCTTCCCATTCTGTGTCTCCCTCTCCCTCTGCCCCTCCCCCACTCATGCTCTGTCTCTGTCTCTCTCTCTCTCTCAAAAATAAACATTAATAAAATAAAATAAAATTAAAATAAAATAAAATAAAATAAAATAAAATAATAAAAGGATCCTTCTAGATGCTGAGTTAAAGAAAGACTGAAGGGGGCCAAGGTGGAAACAGGGAGGTCAGCTAGGAATCTTTTGAAACAAGTCAAGACAAAGAGAATGGCGATTTGGACCTGAGGTAGATGTGGTTGTCTACGGCCATACCACCCTGAACGCGCCCGATCTCGTCTCATCTTGGATGTGGTGAGAGAAGGTAGACTCTGGATTTGCCGATAGGTCAGATGTGGGGGTTGAGAGAAAGACAGTCATCAAGGGTGACTCTGGAGTTTCTTCTTGGGGACATTTAAAAGCAATAAACTTTTTATTATTTGGTGAGCATTACTATACATAGAATGCTGACAAAGAGAGGAGAGAACTTCAATATGACGTAGGCACAGGGCCAGACTCATCCGCCACCACCTCTGTCAATGACAACCAAAGCAGATTTCTTGGAGGAGGCTGAACCCAAGCTAGTATTTTGAAGGACACGTGAGAATTTGCCAGATGAACCCCGGGCATTGCAAATACAAACATGGAATGAGTAAAGGTCTAGAAGAGTGAAATGGCACAGGGCCGACATTTCTAAACTTTCTCAGTTCACTGCACCCTCAATGTTCTGGTGACTTTTTCATGGCATTGGGCAAAAGTAATGCCTAACAGTTCCATTATTGACTAACTAGGTCCAAGTAACTTAATAAATATTTATGTCCTAACAACTAAGTCGCTGCTGGAAAAAATAATACATATAAGTTGAAAGAAAATAATCTTTTTATTCTACTCTTAAGTTATCACAATGACCTACTAATGACGTCACTGTGGGACATTGGGATGTGTGCATCTGTTGCGCACACAGTTTCTCGGATGTTGGAATCCGACTGGACACCGGCACCATAATTTCCTCCTCCATGCTGATTTTCACATGGTGTTTGCTTTTTGTTATAGCACCTCTTGAAAACCCAGCTTTGCAAAGAGATAATCTCGCAAGGGAAGCTTGTCATCTAACGTTGAAATTGTCGATTACCTCAGTTACTAGTTTGTGCGGTGTCTGATGGATGTTAATTATTGGTGCATTTTCCTCAAAAAAGTTAAAATATCTCCCAACGCCCCGGTGAGTTAAGTGTCCTGGGGTGCCTTGGTACACAGTTCAGAAGCTGCGGGCAGTGGACATTTGGGGGAACTAAAAGCATCTCAGCACTGCTAGGAGATGACATGTTTGTGCAGCGGTGGGGGGGGTGGGTGGAGAGTAAGAGGAAATGAAGCTAAGCTACTAGGCAGCAAGTAACTTATGCAAGGGATTGTCTGTCACATTACACTTTATCCAGGCTCAGTGGAGTGCCGGGAATGTATCCTCTTAATCTCTGGAAATGCACATTATAGCTGAGCAGATAGACTGCTCATATAAATTATATCTGCAATACACTGTGATTATTTGTCTAACAAAAATAATACTAAATGATTGGTTGTGACTTGGGAGGAAGTTAGAGAAAGCGTCATAAAGCACAGAACGTGTATGGTTGTATTAGTCAGCTACTGCTGCATTCATGCTGCATAACAAACCACTCCAAAAGTAAGTGTTCCTCACTCACAGGTCTGTAGGTTGACCACATCTCAGTCAGGGTGGGCTGGATTCCAGGCTTGAGGCTGCAGGGGGTCTAGTTCTGCTCCATGTGTTTCTACATTAGCCCTGGACTGGAGACTGCTTGGGGACATTCTCTTCTCAGGGTAGATCTTGGTGCAAGAGACCAAACAAAATGGTGTACAGGCACACGTAAAGCCTCTGCTCAGCTTGTGTTGTGCTAACTTTCTATTGAACTAAGCAACTCACATAGCTCAATCCAAAGTTACTGAGGCGGGGAAATAAACTCTGTTTACTCCAGGACATTGCAAGGTTATATGGCTGGGAGGGGGAAGCAAAAAAACCTTTTTTACTTAAGTTTTAATTTTAATTCTAGAATAGTTAACATACAGTGTTATATTAGTTTCAGGTGTACAATATAGTGATTGAACAATTCTATACATTACTCAGTGCTCATCATGGTAAATGTACTTTTAACCCCTGTTCCCCTATTTCACCCATTCCCCCTGCCCCCCACCCCTCTGGTAACCATCAGTTTGTTCTCTATGTTTAAGACTCTGTTTCTTGGGATGCCTGGCTGGTTCAGTTGGTTGGGCATCCAACTTCAGCTCAGGTCATGATCTCGTGGCTCATGATTTTGAGCCCTGCATTGGACTCGTGGCTGTCAGGGTGGAACCTCTCTCTCTGCCCCTCCCTGCTCACGGTCTCTCCCTCAAAAATAAATTAAGAACATCAAAAAATACTCTGTTTCTTGGTTTGTTTCTCTTTTTTTTTCTTTGCTCATTTATTTTGTTTCTTAAAGTCTGCATATGAGTGACATCATATGGCATTTGTCTTTCTCTGACTTAACTGCACTTAGCATTATACTCTGTAGCTCCATCCATGTTGTTGTAAATGGCAAAATTTCATTCTTTTTATGGCTAAATGATATTCCATTGTGTATGTGTATACATACCACATCTTCTTTGTCCATTCATCTATCAATGGGCACGGGCTGCTCCATAATTTGGCTATTGTACATAATGCTGCAATAAACATAGGGATGCTTGTGTCCCCTCTGAATACGTTTTTGTATTTTTTTGGTAATCACCCAGTAGTGTGATTACTGGATCGTAGGTAGTTCTATTTTTAAATTTTTGAGGAACCTCCATATTGCTGTCCACAGTGGTTGCACCAGTTTACATTGAGGGAAGCAAAATTAATAACACTCTGCTAACAATACCCCTGTCACTGTAGTAACGGCAAGAAATGATTCGGACAATGTCAGTGGGAAGGAGGATATAAAGTCAAAAGCATTAAGGAGCAAGAGCTCCCAGGACTTAGGGTCCATTAGAAATGAGGCAAATAAAGAGGTTTTTTTTTTTTTAACGTTTATATATTTTTGAGACAGAGAGAGACAAAGCATGAACGGGGGAGGGT
Source organism: Neofelis nebulosa (assembly GCF_028018385.1). NCBI lineage: Eukaryota > Metazoa > Chordata > Mammalia > Carnivora > Felidae > Neofelis > Neofelis nebulosa. Next base: position 64,279,416 of record NC_080789.1, on the reverse strand, counting down.
CAGAGAGAGAGGGAGACACAGAATCTGAGACAGGCTCCAGGCTCTGAGCAGTCAGCCCAGAGCCCGACGCGGGGCTCGAACTCACAGACCGCGAGATCGTGACCTGAGCTGAAGTCGGACGCTTAACCGACTGAGCCACCCAGGCGCCCCAATAAAGAGGTTTTCTATCTTGAGCATGTGTGTAATAAACTATGAGTTACAGAGTGGTTAGAAGGAGCTAGGTACCATTCTAAGTGTTTATGTGCACTAACAGAATCTTGTCATAACAACCCTGTGGGATAGGAGCTATCATTGTCTCCATTTAACAGATAAAGAAACCAACACATGGTAGTTACATAGCTTGATGATGTTTAGATTTGAGTCCCTGACATCTGGCCCCACAGTCCACGGAGCTGACCACTATGACTACTGACTCTCAACCATGCCCTTCAAAGAGTGGACTTACTGCACAGGATGCATAGCAGTACCATCAGCGGGGTCCAGATGCTGACCTTGAAGCATGAGGGATGCTCCTGTAGATAGTGTCTGACCAAACTCATTGGTAAATTATTTGCAAAGCCATAGTAAAAAGCAGGATAAGCCAAAAGTAAGATAAACTCAAAGTAGGATAGTCCGAAAGTCCACAGGCTAACACATGAGGCACATTGTTGCTGGGGATGTCGCACCGGCTGCAGTGAAAAGGAAGAATGAGTGATATCTTCCATATTGCCAATATTTCTGCAGGGCTTGCCACTGTGGGAGGAGATTAGGAGTAATCTCAGAGATAAAATCTTCAGACTGGAGTCTGCTGGCATCGCAGCAAGCTAAGGAATTAAATCCTGTTTCCACTGAAGGGAGCAGTAAATTTAGAGGAAGAGTAATGTCTGGAATGAGAGATAGAAGATGAAGTAAATTATTATTGGGTCAAAGGGTAAAAAGAAGAAGTGGGACAGAACATCCCAAAGTACTTCTGCTGGATTTCCATCAGGGAACTCTGGACGACCTCCAAAGGTGGTGGCGCCGCCGATGGGGATAGAAGCGGAGGGTGATAGGCTCTGAGAGGGGAAGGGGCATCGTCGCACTTCACAATTTAAACATCTGTGTACACCAGACATTCTTAACCTGGGGTTCAAGGATGGGCTTCACAATCGAATGTAAAATTGTGCGTGAGTATATGTCCATAAGTGTGCATGGGTCTGCGAATTTATCTGGGAGGAACGACCTATGGCTCTCATCAGATTTGCAAGGAGTCCTTGACCCTAAACACATCCGGAACAACTGATCTTACAGCATCTCCTTGAACTAACACCTCGGCTCCTTTCCTCGGGGGCGGTCTGTGTTGTTGCTGATCAGCTCTGTGAGAACATTCTTCCTCGTTGTGAGCTGGCATCTGTCTCCTAGGAATTCCCTTGGTTTTGCCCTCTGGAGCAACACTGGGTAAGTCTAATCCCTTTTTCATCTTTCTAAATGGAAACTCATTTCTCAGCATATTGAGCTCTTTCCTGATATGAGCTTAGTTGTTAAAGGAAATCCTTGACATTTTTGATGACTTCCAAGATTCTCATGGAGTCAGCAAATATTCTCATATTTTGAAAAGTTTGTAAGATTACCTACCTGAAGCTTAAAAGTTACAGATTCTATTACTTGATCTCCATGTGATCCCAAAGGCTGAATTTCCACGTTTGTTAACACATTGGAGAAAGGATAGAGAACTCTGTAACAACCAGAGGTTTGGAAAATGCAAAATATAAACTATTTACAAAAGCATCTATTATGAGAAAAGGGTTTCTTTATGTTATGGGATGGGATTTTTGAAAAATCGGTGACCTCAAACTTCTTTTTCAAATGTATTTACACATTGGCTTTCTTATACATTATGCTACATAAAGCTTTAGTAATTCCAATTTTAATCATTTTTTTTGTGAATTTCTCTTTCTTTTCTCAGCTTGATTTAGCTACCATATTGGAAACTGGTGTTCCATCTCTGCATGTAGTTTGAGGCCTGCTGCAATTAAAACCAACTTCTAGGGGTGCCTCGCTGGTTCAGTCGGAAGAGAGTGTGACTCTTGGTTTCGGGGTTGTGAGTTTGAGTCCCATGTTGGGTGTAGAGATTACTTAAACGAATTTAAAACAAACAAACAAAGAAAACCAACTTCTGGTTCAATTACCTGGAGCCCCCTAAGCAGGCAATCACCAAATGTCTGTTGATGTAAGAGGGGAAGAAACAAAAGGTCATTCTTTAAGTGAGTATGTATTGAAAACCTCCTGTGTACAAAGGATGCAAAGTTCAAGTAGCCTGAGAACTTACAGTTTAATTTAGTACCCAAGTGAAGGTAAACACTTAAATTCACATATCGACAAAATAGCACAACAAAGAATTACCGCTAAGAAGTCAGCAATATAGATAAAATGGAATGACAAAATATATTCTAATTAATCAAAACAAGGCAGAAAAGAGAAGAAACAAAGAACAGAAGGAACTAATGGGAAACAGCACAATGTGAGATTTAACCTCAACCATATTAATATACACATGACCTGTAAATGGTCTAACCACCTCAATTGAAGACCAGAGATGTGGAATGCCTTGGTGGGTCAATCACTTGAGCATCCGACTCTTGATTTTGGCTCAGGTCATGATCCCAGGGTTGTGGGATCAAGCCCTATGTTGGGCTCCAAGCTCACTGTGGAGCCTGGTTAAGATTCTCTCTCTCTCCCACTCCCCCCCTCCCCCATTTACACACACTCTCTCTAAAATAACAATTAAAAAAAAAGATATATGGGAAATTCACAAATATTTGAAAACTAAAGAATACACTAAAAATAATCCATGAGGCAAAGAAGAAATCAAATGGGGAAATTAGAAAATTTCTTATCTGAATTATAGTGAAAATCCAACATATCAGAATTTGTGGGATACAGCTAAAGCAGTGCTTAGAGACAAATTTATTGCAATAAATGCCTATTTTAGAAAAGAAGCAGGACTGAAATGAATGACCTCAGCTTCCACTTGAGAAACTAGGGAAAAAAGAGCAAATGAAACTCAAAGTAAGAAGAGTAAAGGAAATAATAAAGATCAGAGTGGAAAGCAGTGAAATAGAACACACACACACACACAAATCAGTAGAGGGGTGCCTGGGTTGCTCAGTCAGTTAAACGTCTGACTCTTGATTTCGGCTCAGGTCATAATCTCACAGTTCATGAGTTCGAGCCCCACCTTGGGCTCCTCGTTGACAGCACAGAGCCTGCTTGGGATTCTCTCCCCACCCCCCTCTTTCTGTCCCTCCTCTCCCTCTCTTTCTCTCTCTCAAAATAAATAAATAAACTTTAAAAAATTAGTAGGGAAAAACCAATGTAACCAAAAAGTGCTTCTTTGAGAAGACCAATAAACTTATAGCCAGACTAATCAGGAAAAGAGGGAGAGAGAGAGGGAGAGAGAGAGAGAGAGAAAGAGAGTGAGAGAAGACACAAATTCCTAATCTCAGGAATCAGAGAGTTAGCATTAAAGGTTCTGTAGATAGTAAAATAATAATATGGAAATATTATGAACAACCTTATGCCCATATATTCAACAGTTTATATGAAATAGAAATTCCTTGAAACATAAACTATCAAAGTTCATCCAACGGAAAAAAAATCAGAATAGCTCTACATCTATTAAAGAAATTAAATTTGTAGTTTAAAACTTTCCCTGGGGGTACCTGGCTGGCTCAGTCAGTAGAGCATGTGACTTGATCTTGGTGTTGTGAGTTCCAGTCCCACATTGGGCATGGAGCTTACTTTAAAAAAAAAAAAATTTGTTTTTAATAAATAAAAAAATAAAAACTTTCCCTCAAAGAAAACTCCAGGCCCAGATTATTTCACTGAGCAATTCTGCCAAACATTTAAGGAAGAAATAATATGAATTCTACACAAACTCTTCCAGAAAAATTGAGGAAGAGAGAATATTTCCTAACCCTTTCTAGGAGGTCCACATTACTCTAGCAGGTCCGCATTTCTAGGAGGTCCGCACACCAGAACTAGACAAGGAATTACAAGAAAACCATAGACCAATACTTAGTGAACATGGATGCAGTAATTTTTAACAAAGTGTTAGCAAGTCAAATCCAGTAATTCATAAAAAGTATAATTCTCCACAATCAATACATTATTCTAGGTTGGTTTAACATGTGAAAATCAACGGATGTAATATACCATATTAACGGACTAAAAAGAAAAGCCACATGCAGAGAAAGGATTGCAAAGTTCAATATCCATTCTGATAAAAACTCTCAGGAGAGTAAGAATAGACAAGACCTTCCTCAAATGATAAAGGGCATCTAGGAAAAACCTACAGCTAGCATCATACCTAATGATGAAAGATCGAATGTTTTCCCCCCTAAGATGAGGAAAAACAAAGATGTTTGCTCTTACCACTTCTATTCAACACTGTACTAGAGGTCCTAGCCAGTGCAACAAGGCAAGAAAAAGGAACAAAAGGCATTAATATTGGAAAGGAAGAAACAAAACTGTGTTTATTTGCAGATGACATGATTATCTTTGTAGAAAATGTTGCAGAATCCACAAAAAAAAATCTACTAGAGCTAACAAGTGAATTTAGCAAAGTTGCAGCACATACGATTAATATACAAAAATTAATTGTACTTCTATATACTACTAAGGAACAATCAGAAATTGAAAATTAAAATACTATTCAATAGCATAATAAAAATATGAATATTTAGGAGTAAATCTTAGAAAAGTGGGCAAGACTCATATTTTAAAAACTACACAACACTGTTGAGAGTGATTAAAGAGAGCTGAAATAACTTGAGTGATATACTGTGTGTTATTGTTATGATGTCAGTTCTTCCCAAATTGATCTATAGATTCAATGCAATCTTGATCAAAATCCCAGGGGGCTTTTTTGCAGAATTTGATAAACTAATTCTTAAATTCGTATGGAAATGCAAAGGATCTGAAATAGCAAAATCAATATGAAAAAAAGAAAAGCAAAATCAGAGGGCTTACACTATCTGACTTCAAGATTTATTATAAAGTCAAAGTAATCAAGACAGTGTGGCATTAGTGTTAAGATAGACACATAGATCAACAAAACAGAATAGAGAGTACAGAAATAGATCCTCAACATACCTGAACGATTTGTTTTTTAACAAGGGTGCAAGTGTAATCAGACAGTGTAAGAATAGCTAGATATCCATGTAAAAAACAACAACAACAAAAAAAACTCCGATATGACTATAAAAACATCATCCATAGAAGAGAAGATACTAAATCAGACTTCATAAAAAGTAAGAATTTCTACTCTTTGAAAGACACCATTAAGAGGATAAAGATATGCCCAGACTGGGAGACGATATTTACAAATGACATATCTGATAAGAGACTTCTATTCAGAATATATAAATCCCTCTCAAAACTCAATAATAAGAAAACAAACAGCCCAACTTTAAAAATAGGCAAAGGACTTGAACATACACTTCACCCAAGAGGATTTCCTGGTAACAAATAAGCCCACGAAAAGATGCTCAATACCGTAGTCATCAGGAAAACGCCAATCAAAACCACAGCGAGATACCACTACTTACTTACCTGTCAGAATGGCTAAAATAAAAAAGACTGGTCATAGGTAATGTTGCCAAGGATGTGGAGTAACTGAAACTTTCATATGCTGTTAGTAGGAATATAAAATTGCACAATCACTTTGGAAAGCAGGTTGGCCCTTTCTTAATATGTTAAGTATACACCTACAATTGGACTTAGTCATTCTATTCCTAGATATTTATACCCAAGAGAAATAAAAGCATACACATGCAAAGCATATTCATACAAAGGCTTGCACACAAACACCCCTATCAGTTTTATTTTTAATAGGCAAATCTGGAAATAACCTAAATGTCATCAACAAGTGACTGGATAGACACATTGTGATATACTCCTATAATGAACACTACTCAGCAATAAAAAGGAATAAGCTATTTATAGACAACTGAATAGTCAACAACAGGATAATTGCAAAAACAGTTATGGGAGTGGAAGAAGCCACACACACACACACACACACACACACACACAAAAGTACATACTGTATGATTCCATGTATTTAAAATTCTGAAAAATGCAAACTAATGTACAGTAATAGAAAGAAGATTGGTGGTTGCCTGGAGAGGGACCAGTGTGGGAGAGTGATACATGGACACATTACAAAGACGCAGAGGGAAACTTTTGGAGGTCATGGGTATGTTGATGATAACTGCAGGTGATAACTGCATGCGTGTATACATGTCAAAATTGTGCACTCTCAACGTGGATAGCTTATCGCAGGTCAAACATACCTCAGTAAAGCTACTTAAAAACGTATTTAGTGGGCACACTGACGGGCAAACCGTGTGCCAAGTTGTGTTGTAAAATGGGTGAAATGCCTTCTCTTCAATCCTCACAACAAACCGACCAGGTTGGTACTAGGATTGCTCCCTGTTACAGGGGAGGCTCTGTAAGCCTTTGACCGAAGTTTAGAGAGGTTGTTCAGGCTCCAAGGCTACCCAGTTAGTAAGTGGAAGCCTGACCATACTCTCTCACTCCTAACTATGAACTTCTGGTAGAGAGGCATATGTACAAAGTGCGAAGAGTTCTCACATTATGTACATCCTCGTCGGAGAGTGTGGAGTAAGCACTTCAAATGTTCGCGCCTACTTTACATGCAAACGGAGGTTCAAAAAGATTAAGGTGACCTTTACACAAGCTTCAGACCTGGGGGCGGTCAGGAGAGCGATGTGTCCCTACTCCTCACACCAGGGCCCTGTCCACTGAATCACAAGGCTCCAACTGCTGTTTATAGACTTCTGCATTTTGGTTTTTCTTCCAGTCGGCCAAAGATCACGCAGATGGGGTTCTTTGTGCTTATAGGTATCAGCACTGCCAACAACGGGGCACCGCGATATTGCTGGGCATTTCCTTCGCAGCTGCCGTTCAGGAGACAGGTGAGACTTGGCATTCACCAGGGTCACGGGGCACTGGAGTCCACGTAACACCTCGGGTTTCAGCGCTCAGGTGCTGGCAGGCTGCCCGGCACCGTCCCGCTGCCGCGTCCCGGCGCTCAGCCGGGTGCCCCTCCCGCGCGGCTCCGCGGGGGCGTCGGGGAGGCGGGCCCGGGGACGCTCGCGAGGCGCTCCGGCGCGGCGCCCCCTGCCGGCGCCCTGCTCCCTCGCCCCGGATCCGGTCCGGGCGGCGCGGGGACTCCGGCCTGAGAGCCAGCGAGCGCGAGGGCGGGCGGCGCGGCGCGCTGCGGGCGAGCGGGCGCGTCCTGCAGGGGTAGGTGGGCCGCCGGGCGCGGGCGAGCGGGAGGGCGCGGGCGGCGCGCGCGGGCGGGCCCCGGACGGGCGGGGGGCGCGCGGCGGGGGTCGGCGCGGGGGCGGAGCGGGCGGGGGGCCCGGCGGCGGGGGCGCGCGCGGCAGCGCGCGGCGGGCGCGAGTCATCAATTATGCAAGGACTCGGGCGGCGCGGGGGGCGGGCGCGGGGAGCGCTCCAAGATGGCGCCCACCGCAGTCCCGCCCGCCGCAACCTCGGCGCCTCTGCAGTCCGGCCGCGCCTCCCGGGCCCCGCGCTAGGGCCGCCGCTGCCTCCCTCGCCGCCGCTGCCGTAAGTCGCCCCGGAGCCCCCGCCCCGGCGCCGCTCCTTGCCTGCCGACTTCCCCTTCTCGCCTCGGGACCCCGGAGCGGGGCTCGCCCATCTCCAGTCGGGGGCTTTGCCGCAGAGTGCGCGGCGGGGCTCGAGGGGCCGTGGAGCTGGGTTTCTGCCCTCCCTGTTTTGGACAGGTGTTTGGAAGTCTCGCTTCCTTCTCCCGTGTTTACCGGGAGTCCCTGAGGAGAGTTGAGGACCACCGGCCACCACCCCCATACACCCTCGCTCTTCTCGTCTCTTGGCTGCGTTGGGGGACACTGGCCTGCCCTCGGCGCCCCTTCCGTGGTGCAGCCCCCCTCCCCCCATCTCCGAGGGCCGGGACAGAGTCGGGGCCCCTCGCCGGGTTGCACTGGGAAGGGCAGCGCTGTCGGGATCTTCCTCCAGCAGCCCCTCAGCTCTACCCCCTCCCCCATGTCTTACTGCATCCTTCTCCCCCAGCCGGCTCCAGGTCGTTACCAACTGCAGAAGCTAGGAGCTCCTGGGTTCTTAGGGCAGCCAGGACTCCCTCTGCCCTTTACTCGGATGCGTCCGTCCCCCTCCTGACAGGGTGCTCTGGGGCTGTGTTGGGGGGCCCCCGGGACCTTCCTCGGCAGGCTAGGATTCCTGCATTAGGGAGTACATCACTTTCAGAATATCCCCCTTCCCCCACCCCCATCCCTACGCCACCCGATGCAGAGCCTGTTCCTCTCCTCTTTTCTCCCTTCCCTCCCCCACCTTACCACAAGCGGCAGCACCCTGGGCTTCTTAGCGTTTGGCTTACAGGACTGCCCAGCTCCACAGACCCCTCCTCTAGTTCTCTCCTGGTATTTGGGGGACCGCAAAGCCTCTGCATTTTTCCTCAGAGCTCAGCTCCATCCCCTCCGTGCCTGCAGCAACCACCGGTGGAGACTTGGCAGTTAACTTTCCGGGGTTAGACAGGGCTTTCAGACCCCTTCAGAGGCCCCAGCTTAGAGGTGGGGTGCAGTGGGAATCATTTTCCAGCCTGACAAATATGATTCTTCAAGCCATGCATTCCTTCCAACTACTCCACCCTGTGCCCTCTCCCTCACTTACACTGCAGTTTTTGAAACACGGGGGAATACGTTTTATATGGGGAGATTCCAAGATTCGGGGCATCAGTGTTCATAATAAAAGGGTGTCACCTGTTTGGGGAGGGGGGAGAAACTTGGCATTGCATCTGGCTAACTCAGGGAGAGGGAGAAATAATTAGCATGGAGCAAGCTCTACCATACAAGGAAAATTCTTTTTAATGCACAGTGGGCACCAGAGCAGCAGGAATGGAAGCAGGAAATGTGGTTGAGGGCTTCAGGAGCAAATGGGGATAGTGCTTTTTATAACTATTTTCTCAAGTTTGAACCTGGAGAGCCTTTAGAGAGGTAGCGGTGTGTTAGGGCTGGGGGATGTTTTAGCTTTGCAAGGGAGATTTCGGGTGTGGTACGCTTTCACTGTTTCACAATCTCTCTGTACTTCTCTTTTCTCCACGTGCATTAGAAGATAATGGGGGTGGAGGGACTTCTTTTTCTTTCCTCAAAAAAAAAATTTTTTTTTTTTGATGTGTAATGCAAATGGCTGGATAACGTTAACATCCGGTACCATTCTGGTAGGAATCTCGGGGGAATCAGACTTAAACTGCTGAAAGCTTTGTAGCACGTTGCCTGTAACCTGGTTCTTGAAATACTGCAGCATTTTTTCTTTGGAACTCATGACCCATAAGGCCTTCAGTTCTCCCTGAAAGAGAATTTGATTGCTTGGGAGGGGGGTGGTAGTGATGGTTTGCTATTCAGCAAGCATCATCTGTCCTAGAAATTGAGTCTGTCCCTAGGGAGAACTCTGAGCATGTTCTATGTTCTCAACGTCTGATTTAGGGTATGTGTGAATGTGTTGTGTTTCTTAGTAGGGCTGGCAGTGGATGTTGCAAAGCAGTTCTTGATAGTGCAGGCCAATTATTGGTTTCTTGGGTTCAGTTTGAGAGGCAGACTTAATATACCTTTGGTTTTCATTTGGGGCTCTGTCAACCTTTATCAAAGTAATTAAAGGATTTTATATTAAATTAATAAAGGATTATGAGGTAGAATATAGCATACTTAAAAACAAACACCGGTGCAGTGCTTGTTGCTTTCTTTGTAGGAGATTTAACGAATTTTTCTCACTCGATCCAGCTTGGGATGCCCGTGTTTAGACTTGCACCAGGGTTTCTTGCTGTGGTGCTGAAAGGACAGTTCCCTGACCAGCCCTGCGGGGAAGTGCGCACACGCTGGACATGATTTGGGTTTTTCTTTGCTTTTGTTATCAGCAGGCTTTCTTGTAGATGTGTGTGTGCATGCGCAGCTGGGTTTATTCTTGAGGTTGCAGGCCTAGTTATCATATTTTATTACTCCCACATAACTCTTCATTTTGGCTGTCCCTCATGGAGACAGTGTTTTACAGGCTGCAACAGATCCATATGTAAGACATACAGTGACATTTTGCTGACTGCATTATTTCAGCACATTTCAGTAATTTCACATAGCAAGGATCTGTTAATAATTATGGAGATTTGGTCTCCACAAGAAGTAATCAGATAGCTTGCTAAGTTAAGCTGGATCAGAAGGGAATATTCTCTGGGTTGATCTGAACAGTGAGCTAAGAAAAGGACTTGACATGGCAGACGCCGCCAGTGTGCAATCCATTGTATTGCTAAAGTAGACTTGTAAAAAAATTTATTTTAAAATCCTAGAAAGGGAAGGTGGTCATAACATTCAGCTCGTATAACCTCCCAGCGCAGGAATCCCCTTATGGGAGATCTTTGCTTTGAATACTTCCGTGGAAGGAAACTTCCTACTGCATAAAATAGCTCATTCCATTTAGGTCCCACTATGATTGGAGTACTTTAATGTCACTGAAAAGATAACATGTATAAAGTTAAAAGACCTATAGATTGGGGCTATATCAAGGCCAAACGTCATTCTTGTGTTCGTTACCAAGAAAAGATTTTACAGGAAATCTGCATCTGCTTAAAAAGCATTCAAAGATAGAGACATATCCACCTAAAGCAAGAAAAACATTCTATGAATGGAGAGAAAAATAATTATCTTTAACTTGCAGATGTTATGTAACAAGTTCTGGAGGCACAGGCATGAATTAATGAATACTTAATTCCTATTGATTATATCTGAGAAAGAAAATAACCCCACACTGTATGGAAAGTGTTAAAAAGGTACAGTTTTTCCAGAGTGAGATTAGTTTCCATAATTATGAAAATAACACATACTTCTGGCAGAAAAAATGTAATATATGTAAGAAAAAAAACAGGAAAAAAGTCATCCTTAGTCTTAACTGTCCTAAGCAAAACAGTTGTCTGTGTTTCATTGTATATTTTCAGTCTTTTGTTTTCCATAGAGAGGGCAAGAAGCTCTTGCAAAAGTTATCCAGAATGAAAGTATTTTTAAACCAAGCCTTTTAAAACCTTAAGTTCATAGTCCACTAGTTAGTCATTTAGGGATTTAAACACAAGATTGTTATATTTAACTTACCTTTTTTTCTGAATCACGTTTATATTTCCCAAAAAAATTATCTTTAATGAGAAAGGACTCATTCCCGGAATTGGACTCCTGTAAAATCTCTTGATTTAAATATAGCAAGATAACTAGAGGAGTAAAGAAGTCTTTAAAAAAAATTTTTTTTTAAGTAGGCTTCATGCCCAGTGTGAGGATGTGAGGCTTGAACTCACAACCCTGAGATCAAGAATCAGATGCTTTACTGACTGAGCCACCCAGGAGCCCCAAAGAAATCTTTTCTTAGTGAATCAACAAATATTCTCTCTGTACCTACTGTATGTGAGGCATCGTACTAGACACTAACACTCTTTAAGTGGCAGGAACAGCTTAGAAAATGATACCACGCTCAAAAACTATGGCTGTTAAAGTGTTGAATGAAACAGAACTTTCATGCTTTTGGTGTACATTAATTGCTGAAATGTGGCATGGCAGACTGTTAGGTCTAGCCTGGTAATCCAACCTAAAAAAGAATAGTTTGCACAGGAATAGGAAGTAAATGCAGGAAAAGAAAAGGCAAAGAAGAAGCCTTCTGGAAAAATTTTCTCTCTTTGTGAGGTCGTAGAGACACAAGCAGGACGCAGAGGTCAGTAGCATCTCAGGAATTAAGGTGAAATGAAGACACAAGAAGGTTGCCGTAGTTAAACACCATTGAGAAAAAAAGCAGTATGGGCTCTGGAGTTAGGCAAAACTAAGTTCAAGTTCTGACTCTGCTACTTATTAGCTTTGTGGCTTTGGGCAAATTATTGAATATATTTGAGCTTCAGTGTTCTCATCGATAAAAATAGGAATACTAATACCTACCTTGCAGGGTGTTTGTGGGGATTAAATGAAATCTCTGTTACCTTGTGGTTTCTGACACATAGAGCTCAATATATATTTGCTCCTTTTCCTCTAGGGATTTAGCAGCTTAGTGCGTATTTATATGTGTATTTGATATAGTATCTATGTACTGTATTAAATTTCAGTAGTCTCAAAAGCAGACGGTTGCTTTATCTTCAGTCTGGCATAGAGGATAGAATCTGCAGATACCTTGATTTGGATGGACACTGTTAGTGTAAAAGGAGAAAAGTTTTACTGTACAATTGCAGTACTGATCTCCACCACGACAGTGAGAATGCATTTACCAAAGTAACTCTTTTCTCATTCATTCCTGAACTATTCTAGAATAGGACTCTTTACCCAAGAGAAATGCCCTGGCACTGACCAGCTAGCTGGCAGGCAACCGGACTGTTTTTAGCTACAGCCTGGGATCTGAAGGTGGAATAGGCCCAAAGACTGAGGCTCCCCTTTATCCTTCCTTTAGCTGGATATTTTAATTACGATGAGTGATTATCAAGTTTGGAGTTTCTTTCGTCTTCAGAACCATTCTGGGTTTTCCCATAGTATTTGCATGGATTTATTTGAATGGGTCTCATGTAGTTAGGTCTGACAGCTGACCATTGACCTTTGGTAATTATTACTCTTTGTTTTTCTGTTTATCAGAACTTTTAAAATCCTTCTATCAGTTGATTGAGTCAGATAAGGCAGATATTGTTCTACCTGTTTTATAGCTGAGGAAACTGAGTATCCCACAGCTTACGTGTATTGTCCAGGGCTACAGGACCATTAAGTCATGGAGTGGAGATGGGTACCCAGGTTGGTTGACTGACTCTTGCTTAAAGATGTTTTTCCATTAAGTGGTGTTATATTCTGATGTTCATATAACCAAGTAAAGTGAACAATTTTGGCTTTAAGAAATTATCATTATCCTAGGTAGCTAAACATAGTGAGTGGGCATAATGAAAGATTCTGGGATAGGCAGAGGGAGGGCAAGAGTACCTTTGGTAGAAGCATTTTGGAAGCAGGAAGGATGAGGGAAATGAACAGAAGATTTACCAATAAATAGAATATGGGTGAAAATAAGAGGTGTTGAAGTAACATACCTGTTTTGTTTCTGCAGCTCTCTGAGGTACTTTTTAAAAGGTCTTGGTGTCTGCTTATCTTTCTTCATTTCTCTTGCACGTAAATACACACATTTGGCTACTCATGAATGCTCTCATATCGCCAACATAAGTTATAACCAGGACTGTAGAGGAATTATGGCTTCTACCACCTGACTTCTTTGCTTATGTGCAAGGCTGAAATTGGTGTAGGACTGTATACTGGGAATTGGTGCTGGGAGGGGTATTTGAGGTGGAGCAGAAAAAGTTCTGGGAGGCTCTTGGGCTATAACAGCAAAGGTAAAAGTGGATAATAGTTAAGATTTCCCTTAGGTCTATGGAGATGTGTCATATTGAGGAGAGTGGAACAAAATAAAAGCTGGTTGCCTAAGAGGTACTCTAGGTTTGGGACTCAACGTCTCTTGATCCTGAAAGGAGTCAGTTGGGTTAGGGTAACTGAAATGTTAGCTGGAGGGGTCTGAAGCACTTGCATTTCACTGTTGGTGGTAGGGAGAGGCCTCCCATGTTCAATGGGCTTGTTCTGGGATCTGGAAGTGGAAAGCACTGAAATCCCCCAAAAGACACATCGATGGGCTCCTCTCATGTTTGGATGATTAGCGCTGTTTTTATGCTGTAAAATCTTCTGAGTTCCTGGAGAGTAAGAATATTAGAGAAATAAAAATGAATGCTTATTTACCCAGGGATGGATTATCTAGACTGTGAATTATACATGTCATTTATTTCCCTCCCTTTTCCCACATTTTGGGTATTTTACCGATCATTAGCATTTCCACTAGAATGAGCTTGGGAAGGGAAAAAAGTCAAAATTAAAATGTTACGTTAAATTTTTAGGTAGTGATTGATAAAGGAAGAGATCACAGCTACTTTATCAATGAAAAGGCAGTTCATTTTTCGTCTGTTCTTATTCTGTTGTTATTTTAATAGTTCCACTTTTTTTTTTTAACGTTTATTTATTTTTGAGACAGAGACAGAGCATGAACGGGGGAGGTCACAGAGAGAGGGAGACACAGAATCTGAAACAGGCTCCAGGCTCTGAGCTGTCAGCACAGAGCCCGATGCGGGGCTCGAACCCACGGACCGTGAGATCATGACCTAAGCTGAAGTCGGACGCTTAACCGACCAAGCCACCCTGGCGCTCCTAATAGTTCCACTTTTTGAAGGCTGAACCTCTAAAAGTTTCCAGCTTCCCTGGAAGCAAATGTGAAATACCAGTTTTCCTTCATTTTACTGAGCAACAGTGCTGTAAATAAATAGGACTTAATTTATTACATGGTTAGTTTCTTGTTTCAGGAGGAAACCTTCTTCATTTAAGGATAATGTAACAGGCTTTTCCTTCACATTCACTATTGTCTTTTTGTCTTAGCAAGAAGCTGAATAAAATGCTTTCAAATGAAAACAAATTGATGTATTATTATTAAATTGCAGAGAAAAATTGAGCAGGTTGCAAATGAGACCAGTAGAGCTTTCTCGGGAGTCAGAATACTCAGAAACCCCATTTGCTGCAGAATCTTCAATTGGGTTTCCTAAGATTCTGGCGAAGACTAAAGAGGCAAAGTGTGTTGTTTCTAGGAAAGAGGCCTTGGAGAAAATAGGCATTTTTTTTTTAAGATTTACATTGTGATAGGGAGGAAAGTATTGGGAGTATGAGGACTCATCAGAGCAGAGGTCGGGAAAGGGTGGGTACGACTGCTGTGAAATGGACAAGGGAGTTTGGATGTGAACTTGGGGAATGGCTCATTTCTTAGGAGAAGGAGACTCTTTTGGAAACATCTCTGTGTACCACTGAACTAGAGTGCTCCTGATCTTTTCTGGATGGGGCTTGGAGCCTTAGAAAGGTGTTTGGTTTTTAAGTGTTGTTTTATCCCTAGCTCTGCCAGAACCTGCTTGCAAATAGCTTTCTCTGTCTGATCCTTGGATTGGAAAAGCTGGAGAATGTTTTCTCGCTTTGGAGCAAAAGATATAGTGACATTCTTAAATGTTATTTTATTTCCCCTTTTTAAAAAAGAATTCTAAGTCATTTAATAGCAAAACTTTTTCTCAAAAGGCACTGTTGAAGTTAATCTCTTCCATTCTGTTTTGTAAAATACATATTTTACATTTGAGTAGCTAACGGAGGCACAGTGTTAAAAAATCAGAAGATTCAAAGTTATTTAAGTCTTCTTGTAACTGTCTCCCAATCAGTTAGTATGCACTCCACGAAGGCAGTAGGCATTACCAGTTTCTCTTGTATTTGTTTACGGATTTGAACTCTCATTTTAAATCATCTGAGATCAATTTTTCCTTCTTTTCCTTATGATGTAGCTAATCCCTCATGTTTTATTTTTCTTAGTGACATTTCTTGGCTTATTTAAAGTAAAAAAGTTAGTTTGGACCAAAACAGCCTTTTCCTACCAACGACATTGCTTTTTAGGGTTTCCATTTGAGAATTATTTATGAAAAAAGTATAGAGGAAGACATGGCCTTGAGAACTATTGGTCTGTTGCTTTCTGTGGGGAACTGTAGATCACCTACCCTGACTACACCAATCGACAGATTTTTCATGAGTAGCAACTGTGGGTGAGGCATTGTGACAGGGTTGAAAGATAGAGAAAAGATAGACCTTATGTTGCAGGAATGTATTTATTTGGTGAAATACATTATAAACACAAAATGTTAAGAGGTTTTCGTAATGGTTCATGATGACAACTTTAAAGGGTTTAATTGGCACATAAATGATATAGAATGTAAGTAAGTTGGGTGGGTTTTTTTTTGTGTGTGTTGTTTTGTTTTGGAAAGAGAGAGCTTTAAGCTGGTATAATGAGAGACAGGGTGACAGAAGAAGTATGATTTGAGTTGGGCTTTATGGAATGGTTCGGTAAGACAGTGTGAGTCAAAGTAAGAGGGTGAGAATGCACAAAGTATTTTGGGAGTGCAGTAAACAAATCAGTTGGGCTGGGGTAGGAACCCCTGCCCCCCAAGTGGCAGGAAAGCCTGCAAAAGATAGGGTAGAGGTAGCCAAATATTAAGGACTTTGTGAAGTTGCATTTATCCTTAGAGACAGTGAAGAACAAAGAAGATTTTAGAGGGAGCACAGAATGACCCATCATCAAAGCTGTGCTATAATGTGTTAGGATTGGGCAGCAATGTGTAATAGGACAGAATAGAACAAGAAGTGGACATCCAGTTAATTGGCTATTTGGTTTAGCCTTAGATGCATGGTGATGAGGGCTTGGACTAGGATTGTAGTGAGAAAGATAGGAAGGAAAAGAAATAGAATTTTATATATGTGTGTCACGTGTGTTTAACTAACATTTTCCTAATGTAAGAAATAGTTTATAGGAAGACTCAGTAGGACTTGATGAAAGACTACATGGGGAAAAGGGAAGAGGAGGAGTTCAAGATTATTTTGCCGTTTTAAAGTTTAAAGACATAGAGTCTTCTAATTAGAACATTTAGGGAAGTATGTTCTACAATACATATTGGCAGTCTAGTCCAGAGCATGTTGGTTAGCAAGCTATCCTTATTTATTTATTTATTTATTTATTTATTTATTTATTTATTTATTTTTGTAAGTAAACTCTACACCCAGTGTGGGGGTCGAACTCAGGACCCTGGGAGTCAGATTCTCTTCTGCCTGAGCCAGCCAGGTGCCCCTATTTCTAATTTTTAATCCTTTCTCTGTAGAGAATTTTGCCCGCTCCTCACCCCACCCACCTCCTCCCCGCCTTGAGCTTTTAAAGTTTTCCCTAAGGGAAACTTAAGTGTCCCCACTTCTTTATTCTCCGTGCTCGCTCACTGATAAAGATTACTTAACCTTTGTAGATCTCTGTCCTTTTCTAATTTTGGAGTGTTAAATTCTGTCCATTTATAAGCAGAATTTAACATGTGGTCTTTTTCCTTGATATTCTCAACTAACCTTTAGTTTCGCATATAAAGAAATAAGAATTATGCACCTTTTCATAGACCTGGGGGATGGCTGTTTTATCCTTACTGAAACTCAGTGGCTTTCTTTCTTTGATCATTTGCTTATGTTTTGTGTGCTTCATGAAAACCATTTGAAACTGCAGGCTTAATTAAAGGTTGCAACTGAAAGGATTCTAATAGGTAAAAGCAGAGGGAAAGAGACTTTATCAGCCAGTGGTGTTTCTTTTTATTTCAGGGATTGACTCTTGGGCTGTGGATACAAAATGTCAGACTTGACTTGCAGAAACGTCGGTTGGTGTATCTAGGGTACCAGACAGAGGCCAGTGGGCCCTACCATGCAACTTCAGAGCAAAGGATGTGCTCAGGAAGCTTAGGTTCTGTTCTAGCCTTTCGTATTCAGCAAAGATCTTTGAATAAGAAAAAAATAAAGGGTGATTGGAACATTAGAATATGTGCATGGAAAATAACGGCATACACGTAAGAGGAAAGCAATTTAATGCAATAAAATTTTTCATTTAATTTGTTAATATTATTTTCCTTCTTGCCACTACAATTACTGAGTTCTTGCAAATTCCATTAACATTTGCCACAGTTTGCACTCAGACAGTTGGCAGAAGTCCCCATGGTTTGTGTGGAACCAGTAGAGCAGACAGAGTTCATGTACACGATGTTAGTACATTTAGCCCTCTTTTTAGGGATGCAAAGCATCCTTACAGTAAGTAATCCCATCGGGAGGTTCTCTGTGCAATCACAGTGTAAGTTAGTACCTGTTTCCTGGTTTGACTGCTCAAAGCAAGTGATTAAGTTAAACAAAAGCCAGTCCGGGATGAGGAAAGTCCATAAAGACCTCTTCACTGAATGCTGGCAACCTGTTTTATTAATCTAGCTGTTGTAGAGCAAGTAATGTGTTGGTAGATTTACAGATTTTTATTTTATTTCACTTACTTTTGTAATAGTTCTTCCACATCTCTAGAAAAGAAAGTGGAGGGGTATGTAAGACCCAAGAAAGGCACAAAACGAGTGATTAAGTGTAGTGGGAAGCAAAGTAAACAACCATGTGACTATTTCACTTGCCTTATAAGCTTTTTTTTCCCCCTCACTCATAAGAAAAGTTCAGCCATGAGTGCAGACGGGTAAGACTTCTTTCATTTTGAGATCTTAATATAGACTCTTGGCATTAGAAATTGCTGGAAAGTTTTATAGGTCAAAGAAAATAAGTACATTTTGTGTTATGTATGGATATTGAAGACATGTTATTAATTAGATCCGAGTGTTTTCCACCTTTCATTTTAATTAGACTACATCCAGCCTGACCTTTGGGGGCTGCTAGGTTTTGTTCCTAGCCACATGCTCCTTCCTGACCATTAGTAAGTCTTCGGTTTGTACTGTCCCCTGTGGGTTGTGGGAGCTGCCACAACTTCACCTCCCACTCCTTATCTGGCTGCCTTCCGGCTTTCCAGTGGTGAGGCCTAGCGGTCCTCTGGGGGAGTGTGACTTCTGTGCCTGCTTGAACTCTGCTCTGGAGCCCTAGCTTTGCTCAGGATAGTGCTCAGAGAAAGGGTTTTTGTTTGTTTTTTAAGAGCAATATATTTATCACTCAGTGCAATCCATTGCAAAATCTCAAGAAAAAAAAATCCTCCCCAGAAAGCAGTGCCACTTTTCTAGCCAGGATTGCAGACCCATCAGCTCCTTTTAGGTACTGCTTCTGTTTATAGGTGTTGACTTGTCACAGCCTTTCCAGGTTTGTTTGTTTGTTTGTTTTTCCTTCCATGGTTTACTCACAGAACCTAGTAAGAACTCTTATTTGTGGGAACTGACTGCCGACTTTTGGTGGTTATTATAAAAATCTACTGTGGATCTGTAGAGGTCAGAGTATGGGCACTAGTCTACATTTTGGGCAGGAGGGTATCTCTGATGTTTTCATGTTTAAAATTTAGGTACCAGAACCCCTGTGATCTAGTTGTGGCTTTGGACTAGTACACTGTGCTCCTGGGATGAAAAGGGTTCTTTTTCCTATTTGAAAACGTGTTCCTATTAGGGTACTATCACCAAATAGGGTCCTGTTTCCTTCACAAGAATAAGTCCCATAGAACTAATATTGGGGCACCAGGGTGGCTTAGTCAGTTAAACATCCAACTCTTGATTTTGGCTCACGTCATGATCTCGTGGTCTGTGGGTTCAAGCCCTCCACCGGGCTCCTCACTGACAGTGCAGAGCCTGCTTGGGATTCTCTCTCTCTTTTTCTCTCTTTCTCTGCCTTTCCCTTGCTCGCTTGCTCTCTCAAAATAAATAAATAAACTTAAAAAAACTAGTATTTGAAAAGTTTTTGAGGTTCTTGCTCATGTATAGCAAATATAATTTTTTCCTTTTAACATTTTTAACAGCTTTAGTTATTTTTTTCTTCTATTGTTATTTTTAAAGTTTACAAGAAGTACAGTTGAAACAAATTTGGTATATAGTTCTGTGAGTTTTAACACATGTCTGGATTCATATATGTAACCACCTCTGCATTCAGCCTACTGAACAGTTCCATCACCTCAGAAAGTCTCCCCACTGCTGTCCCTTTGTAGTCACACTCTCCTTAACCCATAATCCTTACCAGCCACTGATTGGTTCCCCATTCCTAGGGTTTTGCCTTTTCTGGAATGTCATGTAAATGGAATCCTACCTGCTATAGTACATAGCCTTTTGAGACTGGCTTCTTCCGCTTAACATGGTGCCTTGGAGATTTGTCCATATTGTGTGTATCAATAGTTCATTCTTTTTCATTGCTAAGTAGTAGCCTACTGTAGGTTGTGTGACAGTTTGTTTATCCACTCATTTGATGTCCGGTGTTTGATTTGAGATGTGTCCAATTCCAAGCAATTGTGAATAGTGCTGCTGTAAACATTCGTGTATAGGTTTTTGAACCCAAATTCATATTTCTCAAAGATATCTCTAAGAGTGAGATTGCTAGGTAATATAGTGAGTGTGTGTTTACCTTTATAAGAAACTATGAAACTATATTTTGTAGAGTGGTTATACCATTTTGTATTCCCACCAGCAATGTATGAAAGTTCATTTACGCCAGGTCCTCATTTGCACTTGGTGTCTTTGGTGAAGCATCTGTTCAGATCTTTTGCACATTTAAACAAATTGGATTATTTATTTTCTTACTGTGTTTTTTGAGTTTAAAACAATTACTTCTATCCTGGATAGAAAGTCTTTTATCGGATAAATTACCTGGATATATTTTCTCCTAGTTTGTAGCTTTTCTTTTTCTTCTCTTAACAGTGTCTTTTATAGAGCTACAGTTTTCAATTTTAAGTCTAATTTGTCTATTTCTTTTATGGATCGTGTTTTTGAGATCATACATAAGAATTCTTATATATGACACAAAGATGTTCTTTGCTTTCTTCTAAAAGTTTTATAGTTTCCCATTTTTCATTTAGGTCTATGATCCATATGAGTTAATGTTTGTATAAGGTATGAAATTTAGACCCAGGTTCATTTTTATTTACTTTTTGCAGATAGATGTGTGGTTATTCCCGCTATTGGAAAGACTATTCTTTTTCCATTGAATTTGTTTTGCACCCTTGTCAAAAGTCAATTGGCTATATTTGTGTGGGTCTTTTTCTAGACTCTCTATTCTGTTCCATTGATTTATGTGTCTGTCCCTTTCGCTGATACCAACTGTCTGACTACTGTAGCTTTGTAGCAAGACTGACAATTGTGTGGTGTGAGCTTTCTAGCTTTCTTCTTCTTTTTTTCAAAATTGCTTTGGCTATTCTTTTTTTTTTTTTTTTTAATTTTTTTAAATATTTATTTTTGAGAGAGACAGAGACAGAATGCAAGTGGGTTGGGACAGAGCGAGAGGGAGACACAGAATCCAAAACAGGCTCCAGGCTCTGAGCTGTCGACACAGAGCCCGACGTGGGGCTCGAACTCACGAGCTGCGAGATCATGACCTGAGCCGAAGTCGGACGCTCAACCGACTGAGCCACCCAGGCGCCCCTGCTTTGGCTATTCTAATCCTTTGGTCTTTCCATATCAATTTTAAAATCAGTTGGTCTATATGTTGCAAAAACTCCTGCTTGCATTTTGATTAGAACTGCATTAAATCTGTAGATAAGTTGAGAGTTGATACCTTAACTATATCGTATATTCCAATCAATGAACATGATGTATGTCTTCATCTATTTAGGTTGCTTTGATTAATCAGCATTTTATTGTTTTGAGCATACAGATTTACACATTATTTTGTTAGATTTATTCTTAAGTATTTTTTTTTTTGATCTATTTTTAAAGTTTTTGTTTTAGACTTCAATTTCTAATTCATTCTTAGGGTATAGAAATATGATGAATTTTTTATGTTGAATCTGTATTCTACAGCCTTGTTAAACTCACTTAATAGTTCTAGAAGCCTTTTTATAGATTATGGGGACTTTTATATAGACAATTATGTCATCTATGAATAGTGACAGCTTAATTTTTTCCTTTCTAATGTATATGATTTTTATTTCTTTCTCTCTTCCACCCTTATTATAGACTTTACAGGCTTCCAGTAGGATATTGAATGAGAGTAGTGAGAGTAGATATTCATGCTTTCTTCCTGTTCTTAGGGAAAAAGCATTTAGTCTTTCACCATTAAGTATGATGGTAGCTGTTGGTTTTTGTAGGTGTTCTTTATAAGGCTTGGTTCCCCTCTATTCCTAGTTGCTGAGAGTTTTTTCAGGAATGGATGTTGAGTTTTGTCAAATGCTTTTTCTGTATC
The DNA here is from genome assembly GCF_028018385.1 of Neofelis nebulosa. Lineage (NCBI taxonomy): Eukaryota > Metazoa > Chordata > Mammalia > Carnivora > Felidae > Neofelis > Neofelis nebulosa. The sequence goes on along the minus strand of NC_080789.1, from coordinate 64,257,625 downwards.
AATTGATATGATCATAGGTTTTTTTTTCTTCTTTAATCTGTTAATGTAATAGATTACACTGATTGATTTTTAATATTGAACCAGCCTTGCATTCTTAGGGTAAACATCACTTGGTTGTGATGAGGTACTCTTCTATAATGTTGATTTGCTAATTTGTTGAGTTTTACATCTGTGTTCATGAGGATATTATCAGTCCGTAGTTTTGTTTTTTTCTTGTGCTGTCTTTGTCTAGTTTTTGGTATCAGGATAATGCTGGTCTTGCAAAATAAGTTAGAAAGTGTTTCTGTTGATATTTTTTGGAATAGAATGTGTAGAATTCCTTCTCTTAAGTATTTGGTAGGATTCTCTAGTGAAGGCATTTGTGCCTAGGATTTTTTGTGTGTGAAGGTTTTAACTACAAATTAGATTTTTTTTTAAATTTTTTTAATGTTTATTTACTTGAGAGAGAGACAGCGTGCGGAGAGGGGCAGAGAGAGAGGGAGACACAGAATCTGAAGCAGGCCCCAGACCGTGAACTGTCAGCCCAGAGCCCAATGCGGGGCTTGAACTCATGAACCATGAGATCATGACCTGAGCCGAAGTCGGATGCTTAACCGACTGAGCCACCCAGGCGCCCCTAGATTTCTTTATTAGATATAAGACAACTCAGGTTGCATATTTCTTTTGGGGTGAATTTTGATACTTTGTGACTTTGAAAGAATTGTTTCATTTCATATAAGTCGGTGAAATTAATGTACATTCCATGTACTGTTCCCTTGTTACCCTTTAACAAAAATTTTTTTTTACATTTATTCATTTTTGAGAGACAGAGACAGAGCACAAGTGGGGGAGGGGCAGAGAGAGAGGGAGACACAGAATCCAGAGCAGGCTCCAGGCTCCCAGCTATCAGCACAAAGCCCAAAGCAGGGCTCGAACTCACAAATCGCGAGATCATGACCTGTGCCGAAGTCAGATGCACAACTGACTGAGCCACCCAGGCACCCCCCCTTATTATCCTTTTAATGTGTGGGGGTCTATAGTGATATTCCTTCTTTCCTTCCTGTTACTGATAATTTTGTGTATTCATTCTTTTCTTTTTTTCTTTGAGTAGAGGCTTATCAATTTTATCCACCTATTCAAAGGACTAGCTTTTTAAAAAAATGTTTATTTTTGAGAGAGAGAGAGAGAGAGAGTGTGTGTTCATGAGCATGTGCAAGTTGAGGAGGGGCAGAGACAGAGGGAGACACAGAATCTGAAGTAGGCTCCAGGCTCTGAGCTGTCAGCACAGAGCCTGATGAGGGGCTTGAACTCATGATCTGTGAGATCATGACCTGAGCCAAAGTCGGACACTTAACCAACTGAACCACCCAGGCGCCCCCAGAAAACCAGCTTTTAATTTTATTGATTTTTCTCTACTGTTTTTCTTTAAATTGTTTTCTGTTTATATTGTTTTTCTTATATTTCTTTTCTTCTGTATGCTTTAATTTACTCTTCTGTGTTTGTTTATAAGTTTTTTTGTTTTGTTTTTTGTTTTTGTTTTGAGAAAGAGAGAGTGCAAGGGGAGGTGTGGCAGAGAGAGGGAGAGAGAGAATCCCAAGCAAGCTCCATGCCCAATGCAGAGCCCAACTCGGGGCTTGATCTCACATGAGATCAAGACCTGAGCCAAAAATCAAAAGTCGGACACTTAACCGACTGAGCCACCTGGCCACCCCTCTTCTGTTTTTGTTTTTTTTTTTTTTAAGATGGAAGTTTAGATTGTTTGAGACTTAATTTTCTAATAGAAGTTTTTAATACTCTAAATTTCCCTAACTTCCCTGTAAACACTGCTGTGACTATATTTTACAAATTTTGGTATGTTGAAATTTTATTTCCCTTGAGACTTCCTTTTTGAGCAGTTAATTATTTGGAAATGTGTTGATGTGAGGTAGTCCAGAGTCTTTCATTCATTGATTTCTAGTTTAATTCCATTATTGTCAAAGAACATACTTTGTATGATTTCAGTACTTTTACAATTGTTGAGATTTGTTTTACCAGCCAAGATATGGTCTATCTTGGTGAATGTTCCATGTGCACTTGAAAAGAATGTATATTCTGCTGTTGTTTGGTGGAATGTTCTATACATGTCAATTATATCAATTGATTGATGGTGCTGTTCATTTCTTCTGTATCCTTAATTTTTTTCTCCTCTCTCTTTTTCTAAAATGGTGATTTGATTATTTAATTGAAACATTATATTCTACCTTTTTATTTTTTTTAGTTTTTTGAAGTATAATTGACTAATAGGAATTGTCTATATTTAAGGTATACAACTTTATGTTTTGATATCCTTGATTGGTTTTTATTTAGTTGTCCGGTTGATTACTGAGAAAGGAAGATTCAAATCTCCAACTGTAATTGTAGATCTGTCCATTTCTTCCCTTAGTTCTGTCAAGTTTTGTTTCATATATTTTGAGTCTCTTTTGTTGGGTGTATATACATTTAGTGAATTGACCCTTTTATCATTATTTCATGTTCTTTCATTCCTGGTGATTTTCCTTGCTTTGAAGTCCACTTTGTCTGATATTAATATAGTCACTCCAGATTCCTGTTGATCATATTTTCATGTATATATTTTCCTCTCTTAAACATTTTTAAATTTTGAAATAATTTCAAATTATTAAAAGAGTTTCAAAAGTAGTACAGAGTTCCTATGTGCCCTTCACTTAGCTTTCCCTAATATTAACCTCTTATATAGCCTTAGTACATTTATCAAAACTGAGAAATTAGCATAAGTATTAGTACTCTATTAAGTAACCTCAGGATTTTATTTGGATTTCGCCAGATTTTCTAGTAATGTCCCTTTTCTGTTCCCATAATCCAATTCATATTGCATTTAGCATCCTTTTTCTTTTTTTGAGAGAGAAAGAGAGCATGAGGGAGAGGCAGAGAGAGAGGGAGAGAGAGAATCCCAAGCAGGCTCTGCACTGCCAGCGCAGAGCATGACATGGTACTCAAACTAATGAACTGTGAGATCATGACCTGAGCCGAAACCAAGAGTTGGACGCTTAACCAACTGAGCCACCCAGGTGCCCCTGACAATCTCTCTTCTAACTGATGTGTTTAGACCATTTGCATTTAACATAATTATTGCTTTCGATTCAAGTCTGCCATTTTATTATTTATTTTGTTTGTTTCTTCTGTTTTGTATTTACTTCCCTTCTGTTCTTTTGGATTATTTGAATATTTTTTTTAGTACTCTATTTTAGTTTACTTACTAAGTTTTTTTTACTATCTTGTATAGTTATTTTAGTTTTGACTGAGGATTACAATATACATACTTATTCATTCTACTTAGAGTAGGTATTAACTACTTACAGTGGAATGTAGAAACTTTAGCACCATTAGATTTACCTCTTTACCCTCTTCCTTTTATGTTTGTAATTGTCATATGCATTACATCTACATTCATTGAAAGCACCATCAGACATTGTTTAATTTTTGCTTTTTACCATCATTTATATTTTAAAGAACTAAAGAGGAGTAAAAATGTCTATGACATTTACTCAGATATTTATCATTTCTGTTTTAATGCATTCCGGAAATTCTAAGTTCTCCTTAAGTATCATTTCCCTTCCTGAAGAATTCCCCTTAGCTTTTCTTTTGGCAGATGTGCTGGTAATGTCTTCTGTTGGTTTTCTTCATGTGACAATTCATTCCTTCATCATTTTTGAAGGATATTTTCCCTGGATATAAAATTTTAGGTTGACAGTTGTTTTTTTCCCCAGCACTTAAAAATCTTGTTCCATTGCCTTCTGTCCTCCATGACACATCCAGAATCATTTGCATTATTGTTCCTGTATAAGTAATGCATAATTTTTATGATTATTTTCAAGATTTTTTTTCTTTGTTTTAGTTTTCACCGGGCAAGAATGTCTTTAAGTTTATCCTGTTTGCCATGCACTGAGTTTCTTGAATGTAGTTTATGTCTTTTACCAACTTTGGGAAGTTTTTGGCTATTATTTCTTCAAATATTTTTCCTGGACCACACTCTTTCTCCTTTCCCTATGGGCCTTTGATGATTAAGTGTTAGGTCTTCTGTATTGTTCAGCTTGGATAATTTTTGTTGGTTCCATCTTCAAGTTCACTGACTCTTCTGTCATCTTAATTCCACTTTTGATCCCACCCAGCAGATTTTAAAATTTCTGTTATTGTATTTTCTAATTTAAAATGTTCTATTTGGGGGTACCTGGATGGCTCAATTGGTTTAGTGTTCAACTCTCGATTTCAGCTCAGGTCATGATCTCATAGTTTGTGAGATCAAGCCCCATGTTGGGCTCCATGCTGATGGCATGGAGCCTGCTTGGGATTCTCTCTCTTTCTCTCTCTCTGCCCCTACCCTGCTCATGTGCACTTGCGCGCGCTCTCTCTCTCTCTCTCTCAAAATAAATATTTTTTTCCTGAAAATTCGGCCCACCTTGGAGCTCATGGGTCTCCTGATTTTAGGCTGGTCCCAATGCTGAGCCCACAACACTAGGGTGGTCAAGCCACGATACCCAGGGAAAGGCTACTATTATTCTGAGGTGGCTTGACAGGGATGAGCCACTAAAACCAACCTTAGCTTTGGAATATACATATGGAAGAAAAGTAAAAGGGAATAATATACCAAAAGATATTGCTCACTTTTGGAAACTAGGTGGAGGAACCTCCTTATAGGACTTAATCAGCATACTCATCACAAGTGATACTTTATGGACGTTTTCTATTGTTCTTGTTTTGGATCTTTCAAAACCTAATGACCTTTGGCCCACCACGGAAAATGTGTTGCAAGCCACAAAAAGCCACGTAGATAAAGTGATAATGAAACCAGGGAAGACAAATTCTAAAGCAGCTTCTGAAATGAGACAGAAAATATGGAGTAATATGCAGAAGGACCATCCAGTGAGTTGCTGGTGGAATTATTCCCGGAATTCTTAGTTCCATACATAGTTAAAGATAATAACATCACAAACAACTTCCTTAGATTCTTATGTGTGATTGGAAATTCAATTGATGTAGATGACCTTGTTCACTGGAAAATTATAGCAATTTAATAAAACCTCAGTGAAAACAAAACTGTAAAACAAACAAAAAAACTTTTTCCCCCCAATTTGGTTCCTGTGTGTGTGTGTGTGTATGTTCTATTCCTTCGTTGAGATTATGTTTCCATTTACTTCAAGAGTGTTTGCCTTTATTTCCTGGTGTATGATTATAATAGCTGCTTTAAAGTCTTTGATAATTTTATATGTTGCGGTTGGTGTCTGTTCATTGTCTTCTCCCTTGTGTGAGATGTTCAGATTTTTTTATATCAGTTTGGATTTGTATCTTGGATATTTTGAATATTATGTTGTGAGACTTTGAGTCTTGTGTAAATTTTATAGAGAATGTTTCTGTTTGCTTGTTTGAGCAGTCCACCAGTCTTGTTAGGTTCAGGCTATAAGTACTTACCTGTCTTCTATGGGCTGGTGTTCAGTATCTGTCCAATTTTCAAAGTATTTGCAGTGCTATTTGTGTCTGTTCCATGTGGGTACCAGTCAGTGGCCATTCTCAGACCTGGACAGTCATATACCATTTATTAATAGATGAGTTGTCAAAGCCTTTGGTATGTGTTTAGGGTCAGATACATGCCATGTGCAGCTGAGGGATGAGCCCTGGAGTTCACATCCAGCCTTATTGAGCTCCCTCCTCTTCCTGTTCTCTCAAACTTTCAAGACCCAAAGCATTCTCCTTTTTGCTCCTCTCACTAAAAAGCTGAAACTTTAGCTTTCTGCTCTGCTTTGAACTTCCTGGAACTACATTTCCTTGAGAACCAGATGGCAAGGGGGTAGAGAAAGAAAACAAGAGAATGGAGATACCCTCTTTGCTCTTGGGATTGCAGTTTCTCTGGTCCGAGAAAAGCTCTTCCTATTCTGCTGCTGTTGTCATTGCCATCACTGCCTATTTGTTTAGGGTAAAGCAGGAGCAAACAAAAGAGAGGAACAAAATCGGGATTTCCTCTATTTCTTTTGACCTCTAGGGGCTCCCTTTCCTGTTTTTGTTTTTGTTTTTTGTTTTGTTTTGCACCAAAAACGGAGGTCTTGGAGCTCTTTCTGTCTGCACCTGGTATACAGTTCTGGGTTTGGGCTGCCTTTGAGTTCAGTCCAGGAAGTCCCAGAAGAAGAAAAAAGGAAAACTCTCTGTTGATTTCATGATACTTTGAGTTTTGGTTTCTTTTCCCAGCCTTCTGGCGATCAGTGACTTTTAAATCCTCAGACAAAGCATGGAGTAGCTGTATCTAGGGATTTTAGTTGAGTTCAGTGGGAGAGAGAGGGTGGAATGGACTTTTATTCCATCTTAACTGGAACCAGAAATTTGGCTTATTTATTAAACACATGCTGAGATGAGGTGAGAAAGGTGGTGGTTTCAAGGAGGGTTATCAGTCCCAAAAGATCAAATGACTGGGTGAACAGGCCTCACGGTCCCTGGTGGAGGAGGTGCCTCAGGGTAAGACTGCAGCATTTTGGGGGTGGTATGCTCTCTCCCCCATCTTTTTAATTTTAAAATAAAAAAAAATTTGAGTAGATAATGTATTTGCAGGGGAACAAAGAGAGAGAGGTAAGTTTCCTTCACTTACTCTAGCCACCAGTTCCTTCCCCTGGAGACACCCAGTGACCAGTTTCTTTTGTATCCTTGCAGAGATATTCCACACATTACCAAACCTAAAGTGGGAATAAGTGTGCATATATTAACAAATGTTCTGTACACACTGCTCCATGCCTAGCTTTCTCACTTGATATGTCCTGGAGACCTTTCCAGCAGTGTCTGTAGAAGGCCTCATTATTTTTAGCAGTAGTGAAGAATACTGTTGAGTGAATATAATATGATTTATCACTAAGTCATTTATTAGTGGGTGTTATTGCATCCATAAATGTACATTTATTTAGTAAATAAATACTCTATTGATTTCAGTCCTTTGGTTATTATAGGAAAGTTTCATTGTATATCCTTGTACACACATTTTACATATGTGAACCGGTACCTAGGAGTAAAGAGTATGTATGTCCATTTAAAATTGCCAAATTTTTAATAGCATGTTGGTGTCTTATTTCATGCTACTGCAAATAACCCATCAACTTTTTAAGCTTTGGTGAGTAGAGGCATATTAGAATAGGTAATAGAAACCTTCATATAATCTTAACTTTAAGTTTTCTAATTCTGGTTAACATCTAACTCTGGTTCTGCCAGGTAATTTACCAAAATCGTGTGGGGAGCAAAAGAAAGCAGATTAGTTGGCATTTACCTTAATTCCTCCTTCTATTTCTATTAAGAGATGTGCCAACAAGCTGTAGAGAAAATAGTGTAAGATGACTATTTAGTAAACAGCCAAAAGGAAAAGTAAATATGACAGTCAAGAGGACTTGGATGGCCCATGATTAGTCAGTTCCTAATCCTCGCATGTTGGTTTGAATTCAGGCTTTTCTTCTGAGGAACATTTTGTCCACCATGTATTTCCACCTGCACAACCATGCCTATCTATGTCCATGGAGCAGGCTGCTGTCATTTACTATATTTATGGGGGAAGAGAAACCATACAAATACAATGATCATTTTTTTCTGATCTCTAGATCAGCCTATGTGATGTGAAAGTTTTATGGAAGAAGCGGTCTTGGAGACACAGTTAATATCATGGGGACCAAAGTGTCATCAGTTAGGGTTTGTTTGTTTGTTTGTTTAGAGGGAGTGTGTGCATGTGAACAGGGGAGAGGGGCAGAGGGAGAGAAGAGAATATTAAGCAGGCTCCATGATCAGTTCTGAGCCCAGTGTGAGGCTTGATCCTACAACCCTGGGATCACAACCTGAACTGAAACCAAGAATTGGACGTTCAACCGACTGAGCCACCCAGGCACGCCTCCCAGGGTTTGTTTTTTTTATGGTTGTTTTTTAATGGTTTATGGTGTTGGTTTGAAAACAAGGGTTTCAGGTGTAGCATTTTCCTAATAACAGTCTTTGTGACTTTGTATGTAAGACTAAAAATCAGATCAATGAGATACTTAAAATTTTTCATGTTTACTTAGCTTTAATTGTGTTAGTATCTGCTTCAATTAATTTTAGTAAATAATAAAATTAGCTAGAACATTAATATGAAAAAAAAGACTTTTTAAAGGGAATGAATGGTGTGTTCTTTCCAAGTGGGGACCCTACTTGGGTAAATTATTAAGCAATAAAACTGGTTTGGGTGGCTCTTCAAATAGTCACCTGATTTTAATTTTTTAGGTATTTAACCCCATATTATCTGAGAAACAAGGATGAGCATGTATTCATTATTTGAAGAAATACAATGTAGTAGAAAATACAAAACAAAAACAGTTATCTTGGGAGACCGTGCACTTTAATACAGTAAAGCAATTATTACATAAAATATTGTTGGAATTTTGTGTTTGATTTGCCTTCTGAATCTGTTCCATATCAGTCAAATAAAAAAAAAAAGACAAAAAACAAAAAACCCGCTGTCTATGATCAGACACCACTATGGGGCAGACTGGGAAGGAAAAGTCGATGGTTCTTATAATGACTAGCAGGCTTACTGGAAGATACTAAGAAAGGACTCACACACAATATCCTTGGTCTTATCTCACATTGTGGTTTCATAGAGTAATGTGACAGAGGAAAGACTGTCAAGAAACTTTTTATTGCTTAAATGCTGTATCTTTTACTTTTTATCTTCATAAAGTTCTGTGACCTCTGTTTAGCATATAAAGCAAGTTAAGCAAGTGTGGTCCTTGCCAACTATAAACTTATCATATGTCTTTGGGTCTAGAAATTCCCTTTTGAATGCTATTTTCTGAATTTGGATTAGAGATCAGAGCCAGTATACATCTTTCCCAGAGGGCAGCCAATTAATTCTTAGAATTTTATTTTATTTACTAATGTATCTTTTTTCTTTCTTTTTTTTAAAGTTTATTTATTTATTTTGAGACAGAGAGAGAGCTCCTGCATGCACAGGGGAGGGGAGAGAGAGAGAGAGAGAGAGAGAGAGAGAGAGAGAGAGAGAGAGAGAGAGAGAGAACTCCAGGCAAGCTCTGTGCTTTTAGCATGGAGCCTGACTCAGGGGCTTGAACCCACAAACTGTGAGATCATGACCTGAGCTGAAACCAAGAGCTGATTGCTTAACTGACTGAGCCACCCAGGTGCCCTGAATTCTTAGAATTTTACATCATTACCTTAAACATGTAGTGCTGATTTTCATTCAGGAATACAAAGTGCATTGTATTGATGACCTCTTTTAGATGGTGAATTCTCAAAACACTGATGGTAATAGTATGAGTGTCAGGTGTTACTCACCAGGGCTGATATCTTATGAAGAGCCTGTGCAGTTATTTGGCTATAGACTGGGACATTGCTGTTATCAGTTCATATACAGTGTTGCTTCTGGAATAATTTAATCTGGAAGTGGAGATACTGGGGTGGTTCAGATCTCTTTCGTTCTATGTCAGAGCCAATCGCAAGTAAGAAGGAAGGGACAGAGTCTTAGCCATGGCCCTTGGCATTTTAAAGGCTGGCCAGTGTCCAGACCAGACCAGACAAGGTGAGAGTCCCAAGAGAGGCCAGAGTTCTGCTATGTAGGCCTGAGAAGCCCAGTTAATCTCATCTGAAGGCATGGAAAGGAAGGAAGAAGTCCTCATCAAAGAAAGAGCATGTAGTTCTGTATTTTATGGATTCTACCTCTGGTAAAGAAGCATCTGACCAGAAATGTGCCAGGGGAATGCATTATCTTCATCAACAGAAGTATTATTACAACAAATTTAGTTTACAACAGATAGTAGGTCAGGTGCACTTTATTCCCTCTCTGTAACAGATGATCCTATACTTTTGTCACACAGAAATTTTGCAGATAAAATATTAATTAGTTTTCACACTAGTTTGACCTTAAACCAGCATTATATTATTAAAAAAATCAACTTTTTATTTTGGAATAATTTTAGATTCACAAAAAAGTTGCAAATAAAGTTCTGTATACGCCTTACTCAGTTTCCCCTAATGTTAACACCTTACATTACCATGGTATAATTATCAAAAAACTAAGAAACCAAGAGTGGTGCATCATTGTGAAATTCTGGACTTTCTTTGGATTTTAACAATTTTTATTTTTTAATTTTTTTAAAAAAATGATTACTTATTTTGAGAGAGAGAGAAAAAGCACCGCTAAGTGGGGGAGAGGCAGAGAGACTCCCAAGCAGGCTGTGCTCTGTCAGCGCAGAGCCCAATGCAGGGCTCAGTCCCATGAACTGTGAGATCATAACCTGAACCAAAATCAAGAGTCAGGTGCTTAACCATCTGAGCCACCCAAGTGCCCCCAGATTTCACCAGTTTTTATATTAACGTCCTTTTTCTCTTGCAAGATCTAGTCCAACATATCACATTGTATTCAGTCATTATGTCTTCTTAGTCTCTGGTTCCCTCAGTTTCTCAGACTTCCCTTGTTTAGTATGACATTGGCAGTTTTGAGGAGTAACTGGTGAGCTATTTTATCCCTCAGTTTGGGTTTGTCTGGAGTTTTAGGATTAGACTTAAGGTTATGGGTTTTGAAGAATACTGTAAAGGTGAAGTGTCCTCTTTATCATATCCTATCGGCAGTATATGGTATTAACATGACTTACCACTGGTGATGTTAACCATAGTCATTTGGTTAAGGTAATGTTTGCCAGGTTTTTCCACTATAAAGTGACTGTTTTTCCATACTGTATTCCTTGGAAATTAGTCACTAAGTCCAGCCCGCACTTGGGGGGAGGAGGGATGAGAATTAAGCTCCACTTCCTGGAGAAGGTAGTATCTACATACATTATTTGGAATCCTTCTGTAAAGGAAGATTTATTTCTTTTCCCCTGTTTTTTATTGTCATTAATTTATATTAGCACGGACTCACGTATTTAGTATATGTTTTGGGTTATAATCATGCTGTGTATTTGGTTGCTCAGATTGGTCCAGTTTTGGCCACTGGGGTCTGTTCCAGATTGGCTTCTGTCCCTTTGACACGCCCTCATTCTTCTGTTACTTGAGCACTTCCTTACTTTCTGGAACTAGAAGAGATTCCGGGCCCATCTTATAGTTTCCCTGTCCTTACTCTAGAATCGGCATCTTAGAAAGGAGGGCTGGTTCTTTTCACTGGAGAAAGCGAGATCTGATAGGGTGTGTGTATCACTAGTAGGTCCTCTCAGAGGATAGAGCTAGGAAATACACATGTTGTATAACCAACCCATGTATGTATAGTATTTATAATTATTCCTGAATTGATTCATCTGTGCATGTGTATTTGTGTATGTGTGTGTGTGTGTGTGTGTGTGTGTGTGTGTGTTAAGCAGTTAAGCATAGGTTCACTCAGATATCTGTAACACTCAGCTTATCAAGTGGCTGCTCTGTACATAGCATTACATTTGGTGAATAGGTGATACAAGAGAAGATCTTGTTTAAGCCTTCAAAGGAGTTTGCCATCTTCTAGGGAGGGTAGGTTTTTTTTTTTTGTTTTTTTTTTGTTTTTTTTATTTTTTATTTTTGGGACAGAGAGAGACAGAGCATGAACGGGGGAGGGGCAGAGAGAGAGGGAGACACAGAATCGGAAACAGGCTCCAGGCTCCGAGACATCAGCCCAGAGCCTGACGCGGGGCTCGAACTCACGGACCGCGAGATCATGACCTGGCTGAAGTCGGACGCTTAACCGACTGCGCCACCCAGGCGCCCCTAGGGAGGGTAGGTTTTTATAAGCAGTGGCGTAAGGCAGCATTTAGGATTAGCCTGGGTTCTATTCTTTGTGTCTGGTGGTGATGATAATGACAGTATCCAACTGATTTGTGTCTGGGTCTTAATCTATAAAGGTGACTGACAACACGGAGAGGTAAATGCCATTAAAAGAAGAATTTATTAACACTTCCTAAGTAGAGGGATGCCACACCACACAGGGCTGCGGGGGAAGCACCAGGTTTGGTCAGGAGGAGAGAGTGATGAGAAAGCATGGCCCAGAGCCTTTATTGTGTTTTCTATGGGAAAGTCGAGGCAGAGCAGGGGAAGCGACATTGGATTAGCTAGTTTGAATAATTCTGATGGGCTTGGGGATAGAAGGGCCATTCCTCATTGTCTGGTACCTGGACCTGAGTTGATTTAGGGCAAAGAGAATACTGGCTTGGTGTGTGAGTTGATAAAGGATGTAGCTCAGAGTATGGACTCTGGATGGCAGGGAGGTAGAAACAACTCTGGTTGTTAGTTTGGCCCTGTGATTAATGGATGACAAGTAGACAAATACAGAATCTAAGAAAACACAGAATACCAACACAACCTTCCTACATGGAGCTCTCTGTGCTTTCCAGCTGAATACTTTAATTCAGTGCGGTATTGACTGCCTACTTTGAAACAGGGGTATGTAAATGTGTGAGATGAGGTCTTTGCCCTCAAGGAACTCATGATATCAGGGAAAACAGATTCATTCATTCACTACGCATTATTGGACATCTACCATGTGCCAGGCACTTGCTAGTCTCTGAAGATACAGGGTTTAATATAATAGATGGAAAGTGCATAACCAAATAGAGTAGGTTTCTCTCCCTTATAAATGTTAATATTTAATACCAAAATACATATTCTCATTTTGTTGTTTCTATTTCCCTCTTACCCCCCCCCACCCCACTTTTCAGTTGTTTTCCAGACCATACATTTAGATTTAGAGGAACTTAGATTATGGATTTGAGTTTTTACATTCATGAAAAGTATAAGAAAAGGCATGTGATACGTTCTTTTAAGGACCTAGAGCAGTTTTGTTTTTTTTTTCCTGGAGCAGATATTTTAAAAATGCAAAACTTTGGGGAGCGCTCAGCTGGCTCAGTCAATAGAGGATGTGACCCTTGATTTCAGGGCTGTGAGTTCAAGTTCCATGTTGGGTGTGGAGCCTACCGTTAAAAAAAAGAATAAAAATGCAAAGCTTTGTTTAGGTAGTTGTCTTGACTTTATACTGCTGTGTCTTAAAAGCAGTAATGAGCAAGGTTGCACAGTCATATGTGTGGCTAAAGGAGGCGGGAGGAGGGGCGTGGGAAGAGAGTTAGAAGCTGTGGGCTGTGGGGCGCCTGGGTGGCTCAGTGGGTTAAGCATCCAACTTCAGCTCAGGTCATGATCTCGCAGTTCGTGGGTTCGAGCCCCGCGTCGGGCTCTGTACTGACAGCTGGGAGCCTGGAGCCTGCTTTGGATTCTGTGTCTCCCTCTGTCTCTGACCCTCCCCCGTTCATGCTCTGTCTCTGTCTCAAAAATAAATAAACATTAAAAACAAAACAAACAAAAAAAACAAATGTAGTGTATGTTGTAATGTCTCATACATAAAAAGCCTCAAAATATGGAGAGAATGAATGAAAATATCCCTTTTTGTTTGTTTCTGACATTTCACTCTAAGAAATGAGAACGGGGAGAGATCTCGAACTTATTTTCTGAACTTGTGTAGTATTTAACATCTATAGCCGTAACTTAGTAAATACATGCTTTAAGTTTAGTGATGGTTTTGAATGGGTTAGTCTTGGCACTTCATGGAGCATAGCAAAAGAGTATCCGTATTTTCTATCTCCTGCAGAACCAAGAGTACATTGTAAGAACTCAGTACATATTTGTTGATTGATTGATACTTGTTGAATGCTTTGCATATCTAAATAAAACCTTTGGGGATTCATTCTAAAGCAGAATATATATAAGGGGACTGAGGAGTTGGTATACTGACTGGGAGAGATCATCATGGAATGGAGTTAATAAAAAAGACTTGATGGAAGGTTTGAGAGAGGTCCTGATGTTCGGCTTAAAGTCACAGTAGGTTTTGCTTGGGAAAGGAAAGAAGAAAGATAGGATTACAGGGAGGAATGAGAATGGCACACGAGAAAGTGAATGAACTGGTAGAACAGGAGTGAAGGCCAAACTGGTGAGTTGTTAGAATAATTTTTAAATTGTATTTATTCCCTGGGGCTATACATTTATCAGACTCAAGCAACCTTCCAGCTTTGTTCTGAAGTGAGTCCTTGTCACTGTGTAGACTAACTCTGCAAGGTTGAGACTTAATGCTTACAAAGCATCTTTCTTCTGCAGAGCCAGTCTCTTAGGCTGCTGATGTCATTAATCTGTCTGTAGAACGTCAGAAGTTTTTAGCAGCTTCGTAGCCCAGCTAAGCACCTAGGCCAGGAATTAGCATCCTTTTATGGAGCTGTGCCAAAGTTTGGGTTACTTTCCTTCTAGAGGATAAAGAGGATTCTTACTGTGTAGGGATTCTCACCAGCTGGGGTGTGTGTGTGTGTGTGTGTGTGTGTGTGTGTGTGTGTGTGTGTGAGAGAGAGAGAGAGAGAGAGACAGAGAGAGAGAGAGAGAGAGAGAGAGACGGCACGCTGGTCCCCAGCTATAGGTGGCAGGTAGAGACCATTTAAAGTGGAAAAAAGGGGCACCTGGGTGGCTCAGTCGGTTAAGTGTCTGACTTCAGCTAAGGTCATGATCTCACAGCTCGTGAGTTCAAGCTCTGCGTCAGGGTCCGTGCTGACAGCTCAGAGGCTGGAGCCTGCTTCTGATTCTATGTCTCCCCCTGTCTCTGCCCTTCTCCCACTAGTACACACTCTCTCTCTCTTTCAAAAATAAATAAAACATTAAAAAAATAATTAAGTGGAAAGAAGAGCTGAGTATTGGTATCAGCAGACTTGTGTTTGTGTGGAATAGTGATGGCACTTCTCCCCTAAAGAAAATGTTCTATTCTTATCCGGACACTACAGCAGGTTGGCAGGTGCCCATCTCCTTCATGCTCACCATCAACCTAGTTCTATGTTAGTAGGTACTAGTTATATACTATTAAGTACTAGTCTGGATGATATTTTTGCTGGCAGTCTGGGCAACGCAATGTAGGCATGCTACCTGCTCTTGAGAATTTCAGTGCAGGCCTCTTAAACCTAAATATAAAAGCATGTCAAGACATTTCTATAAATGCCCATCTCCTGTGTTTATAGCATAAGATATTGTTACTGTCTTCTGATTTTGAAGAGCTGTCTCATACAACAGGGATATTTGACTGTTGTTGGACCTCAGAATTAGTGTGAGGACTGATGGGCGAAAGCTCGCAGAGGCAAATGGTGATCAAATTTGAGGCATCCGCTTACTTGTTAACAGATGTTAACTGCCTCAGATCACAGTCCTCTGTCCATCGTAGGTATCATAGCAGAAGCTGTCTTCTCTTGGTAATTTGTAAAGGAAGCACAAGTGTCATGTGAGTGGCTGCGCTGCCAGGGTGTCTCAGCTTTGGCACCGTTGACTTTTGTTTTTAAGTTTAGGTATTTATTTCGAGAGAGAGTGCGAGCAGGGGAGAAGCAGAGAGAAAGAGAGAATCGCAAGCAGTGCAGGCTCTGCACACCACCAGTGTGGAGCCCAACATGGGGCTCGAACCTGTGAACCGTGAGGTCATGACCTGGCCGAAACCAAGAGTCTGATGCTCGACTCAGTGAGCCACCCGGGCACCCCAGCACTCTTGACATTTTGAACGGGATACTCTTTGGCACGGTGGGCTGTTCGCATTATAGGGTGTTTAGCAGCATCGCTGGCCTACCGCTAGATGCCAGCGGTACCCCCTCCCCCAAGCGCGACAGTCAAAAATGTCTTCAGACAGGGGCTCCTGGGTTAAGTTGGTTAAGTGTCCCACTCTTTCTTTCTTTTTTTAAAATATTTATTTATTTTTGAGAGAGAGAGAGAGCACACAGGCAGAGGAAGGGCGGAGAGAGGGAGACACAGAATCCGAAGCAGGCTCCAGGCTCTGAGCTGTCAGCACAGAGCCTGACGCGGGATTCGAACCCACAAAGCGCGGGATCGTGACCTGAGCCGGACACTTAACCAACTGAGCCACCTAGCTTGGCTTGACTCTTGTCTCCCTTTACTAGCTTTGACCTGGCCAAGTTTTTAAATCTCACGGTGCCTTACTTTTTTTCATTTTTAAAAACCGTGGTAAAATATATAACGTATAATTGACCATTTTAAAGTATACACTTCAGTGGTATTAAGTATATTCACATTGTGGAGCTGCCGTCACCACCCCCATCTCGAAAACTTTCTCTCCTCCTCGCCTCCGGCCGCTGGTGACCACCATTCTATTCTCTTGACTCCTCTAGGCGCCTCTTACAAGAAGTAGCAGACCGTATTTACCCTCTTGTGCCTGGCATATTTGAGCATAATCTTTTCAAGCTGCAGCCCCAGTAGCTTGCATCAGAATTTCCTTTCTAAGGCCGAACAGTATTCCACTGTCTACGTGCCACAGTGTGTTTATCCATTCATCTGTCAGTGGACACTTGCGTTGTTTCTTCTTTTTGGCTACTGTGAATAATGCTGCTGTGGGGGTTGTTTTTGTCTTTTTGTTGTTGTTGTTGTTCTTTTCATTTAAAAACGGCAAAAAGCGCTTCCTTCCTAGAATCTTGGCAGCTCTCTGTAAAGGTTCCCTGCGGAGTGCCGGACATTAGCACGTGATAAGTGGAACTTTCCTTCCTCACCCTTTTTTATGCAGCTTTTTCGCTTCTGCTGCTTTCATGTCCCCCCACCCAGTACTGGTAACCAAACCAAAACAGGGGCTAATGGATTTTTTTTCCTGCCAGTTAAAGTCCTTTCTCGTACTGACATTTTGCAATCAATATTCTCTGAACCGTTTGTGTTATTTCAAGACTAGTGAATCTCCGGAAATTTGATTCTAAGGTTGCCTTAAGAGTTCAGGTTTTTTTTTAATGGCTCTGAGAGTCCTTCACTAAACTCATTGTCACACTTTTTCCCTAAGATAATTTGTTCCAAAACCTTGCTAATGACAGCTTGCTGTGCCCAGGGTCCTGAGGTCCCTTCATCAAGGGTTTTGATTCATTTGTCATTCAAAAGACTATTGATATCCTGAGGGTGAGTTTTAGATACACTTGGTGAATTTCATTGCTTTGTTCTTTTGACTCCTGCTTTTAAACACCCAGGCTCCCTCCCTCTGTGGGAAGGAATATTTTTGGCTGGCCCTTTTCTGTCTGTGCTGTGCCATCTGTCACAGGGGTCATTGCTCAGAGGCTAGCTTCTTCCCTGCCGGGAGCAGGTGGTCAAAACCCACGGCTATTGACAGGGTCAGGTTGGGGCATCTTACCAATATGCCCCCAAAGCTGTGTGTATAGCCATTATCCTTCAGAGGAATACGAGAAGGTCTTACTTTGTGGTCTTTTTCCGCATTAAAGAAGAAGAGATGCAGATGTGATCCTAAATTGTTAGTTCCTGTGGTCCAGCCGCTTGTCCGTCTGGTCTATGCTCTTGCCTCTATCTGCCTCAACTGGTTCTGGACTCTAAGACTACTACCTGCGCAGCCTACAGTGTACAATGAAAGAAACATCCATGAAAATTGTGGGTGATATAATTACTCAAGCTGATTCATGTCTAAGGGGCTAGAGGTGACATCCTGATCCTTGTCCAAACAAAATAAAATACCCCTGAAATCTTTCAGGGATCTTGGGTGGTAAAGACCTTGGTTTTAAAGTCTTATTTAAAGAGATTGTGCTTCCAACCACTCAAGATTCTGGGCCTGACTCACAGGGGAGCCAGCCCAGTGCTGAGTCACTTAGCCAACTTCATTCATCGATCATGTGCTTGTGCACAGCTTGGTTGCAAGGTGGGAGAGAATTACTATTTTCAAATGTTCCTTCCTGAGGTAGCATGGTCCAGAAGTGAGCCGAGAGACAGGATGCTGGAGTTCTATTCTTGGCCCAGCTATGCACCTTCAGCAAGATACATCCCTCTCCCTACCCCAGTGTGGGGATCAGGGAAATAAAACCAACAAGGCAGATAAGAACAGAGTTGCTTCTAATGGTTTTCCCAGAGAGATTGTAAGGAGGTATGGCCCACAAACCCATGACTCCCTGGTTGGCCGAGTTGTGTCACCACTGTTTGCTCAAGTAACTTGCCACACACAGCCTCTGCTGGTAAGATAAAGAGGAATTTCACCTCCAAAGATAAGCCCCAGCATTCCTAGTCTTTGTTCTTTTTCAAACCCATAATGCCTGTTTCCCACAGTACTCACTGCATGGTGCTTGGGTACATTCATCTGTTTTAAAAAGCAAAAACGATTTTTCTGTTAAGTAGGGAAATTACTTCAGACAATGTATAGAACGAATCAGGCCTCAGGTGTGTGGTCTCAGGTTACCAAGATCAGATCCACCCGGTGTGTAAGGTACGTCGGTTTCTCTGGGGGCTCCCTAGTTCTCCCGTAGGTCTGGCGTTTCCACGGCGCTCTTCCCCCATGCGGGTGTGCTCTTGTGTCTGGCAGTCCAGGCATAATTCTGTCTCTCACCTCTTCTGATCCCTGGAAAAGTAAACTCTTTTCTACTTAGGCCTCGGGTATTATCCACTCCTTGGGATCCTAACCTCAATATGATGGCATCTCTAAACTCTGCCAAAAGGATTTTTATTTTTAATATGAAATAGTTTTGGCATACAGAAAAATATAGAGAATAATAGAACATTTGCTGTCGCTCTTTTTTGCAATGTAAGAAATTACCATGGATTCATTTGGAGGCCCAGAAGCACCATGTTCACCCCCAGTCCCAACTTTTTTGTCTAAGGCACAGTGCAGAGTGCTTGGCGTCCCTGGAGGAGGCCTGCCTTCTGCGACCTATATTCAGTATTCTGTCTCCTCAAGTGCTTTCACAGCTTCCCTCCCCCGCTCACTGTGACCTTGGGTAAATTGCTGTACCTCTGTGAGCTTTCTATTATATTTCTCACCTATAAAGTGAGAATAATAGCAACGCCTGCCTTTTCCAAGTTATTTTGAGAGTCGAGTGTGGTGATGTATGTAGAAGTGGTTTGTAAAGCACCATGTTTTACATGTGGCGTCAGTCGTCCATATGGAGTACCTACAGCAGTGTTTTCCAAGGCTGTGGGAAAGGGTGCTGGGGGGAGGGAGATGGCCAAGGGAAGGGATGGATCAGGATCCCCAGGGGCTTTTCCAAACTACGACACACCTGCCTTTCACTTGTATGTGTATACACGCACATATGCACATGTACATATCATTGGAAATACTTTGAAGGTGCAGGCCAGGGGAAATCCTCTCTATCTGGACTCCTTTCTTCTATCATTTACAAGCTTCTCTGTTATTTTCTGACCTATCTCCCACGTTGTTTTGCACTGGAATGGCCATTTAAAAAAATCAATGTCTTAGTCTGCCTCTGCTGAAAGTTCAAATTTTCAATAAGAATCTTCATCAGCTGTTTGGCTACAGAGGTTTGCTTTCACCAGCATGCTTTGCAAAATTCCTGCCAACAATTCTTTATTACCCTGGAATATGTCTTTCTCTCCCTTGTGCTCTGTCTCTTCTACTGAATGGAGTCTGAAGAGGGCTCTCCTGCTGTGCAAGAGTTAAGGATGCCTCAACAGTTCCTTTATCGCACATTAACCAGAAGACAGTCAGGTGTAATTACTGTCTGATCATTTCTGTGCCACTGTGTGTAGGTTTCTTAATAGATCCTTCTTGCTGGTCATTGTCTCTCAGCCTTCCACATTTACTTAATCATTTGATTTTATTTAATTATGGTACTCTGGCCCAAGGTAGAGAAGGGGTACATGGGTGAAGATATTCCTGTATAACTGTAGTAATAATTTCAGTTTTATTATTTAAAATGTTTAAGGGGCCCCTGGGTGGCTCAGCAGGTGAAGTATCCGACTTCAGCCCAGGTCATGATCTCGTGGCTTGTGAGTTTGAGCCCCGCATCGGGCTCTGTGCTGACAGCTCAGAGCCTGGAGCCTGCTTTGGATTCTGTGTCTCCTCCTCTCTCTGCCCCTCCCATGCTCATGCTCTGTCTCTCTTTGTCTCTCAATAATAAATAAACATTAAAAAAATTTTTGTGAATGTTAAGATTCAAGTGTGGAAATTAAACATGCTTGTGCTCTGGAACCCAGTAATTGAACTCCTAGGTGTATACATGAAAGGAACTTCCTCATTTGAGCACATGGTCACCTGGACAAGAATGTTTATGGTAACATTGTTGACAATAGCATGCAATTGTTGAAAACAAAGGTTCAGCAACAGTAAGGAGGATAAGTTGTAATATCGTCAAACAGTGAACTACAACTGTGAAGCCATGAAAATGCATGAATTAGGGAAATATGTCAAAAGGAATGTGTCATAATGTGAGGTGGAAACATGCAAGTTTTAGAATATCAGTATTTTGCATTTATACAAAATATCAGAACATGCAAAACAATATATTATAAGGGATAGATTGTTTAGAGGGCAATAATATAAAATAATATAAGAAGTGCAAGAGTGAGAAACACCTAATTCAGGATCGTGGTTGCCTTCGAGGAGGGTAGAGAGGAACTGTATGGATAAGAATACAAAGGGGTAACCCAGCAACTGCACTACTAGGCATTTATCCATGGGATACAGGTGTGCTGTTTCGAAGGGACACATGCACCCCCATGTTTATAGTAGCACTATCCACAATAGCCAAAGTATGGAAAGAGCCCAAATGTCCATTGACGGATGAATGGATAAAGAAGAGGTGGCATATATATACAATAGAGTATTACTCAGCAATCAAAAAGAATGAAATCTTGCCATTTGCAACCACATGGATGGAACTAGAGGGTATTATGCTAAACAAAATTAGTCAGAGAAAGACAAATATCATGACTTCACTCATATGTGGAATTTAAGATACAAAACAGATGAACATAAGGAAAGGGAAGCAAAAATAATATAAAAACAGGGAGGGAGACAAAACATAAGAGACTCTTAAATACGGAGAACAAACTGAGGGTTGCTGGAGGGGTTGTGGGGGGGGGATGGGCTAAATGGGTAAGGGGAATTTTAAGGAATCTACTGAAATCCTTGCTTCACTGTATGCTAACTAATTTGGATGTAAATTTTAAAAAATAAATAAAGTTAAAAAAAAGAATACAAAGGGGCAAGATTAAAGTTATCCGTAAAGTTCTATTACTATCTGTATGTTTTTTAATGCCTGAAATATTTCATGAAACGAGTCAACTGTAATAAAAAGAATTCAAAATGTACGTCTTATCTCATTTAGGTTCCTATAATAAAAACGCCCCAGACTGGGTGGCTTAAAGACAACAGACATGTGTTTCTCGGTTTTGGAGGCTAGGAAATCCATAGATGAGTGTGTGGTGAGGGTCTCGTTCCTTTGGTAAAAGGCCATCTTTTCACTGTGACCTCACACGGTGGAAGGGGCCAGGGAGCCCTCTGGCCTCTCTTTTACAGGAGCCTCTGTCTTTTATAATGAATTGGGGCGGGGCGGGGGGACATATTCAATCTATAGCAATGTATAAAGAGTATGGCCCCAGCTTTGTAAAATTATAAGCAAAGGAAAGATTTAACGGTAGCTCTCTGGGTTGAGGCTCATAGATGGTTTTTGTTTTTTATATTTTCCTAGTTTTCTGCAATGAAATCTGTATTATTTGTATAACCAGGAAAATAACAATAAATGTTATTTTTTTAAAAAGAGGTCACAGGATATCAACATAAGACAGTAAAGTGGAACTGACAGCTGCTCAGAGCTTTTGCTCCAGTCTGGACCTGAAAGCATTTTACAGTGACTTTAACTGGCTGCATAATTTTCACACACTTTCATGTGATGAGTGTTTTCCTGCTCTCTTTGCTTTAAAAAGTTTTTGTTTTTAAGGAATTAGGTTTAGAGGAAAAAAACTGCTAGGATTTTTAAACCAAAGGATGCTATTTAGCATTGTATACAATCATGTTAAGACAAATAATGATTCTCCAAGACAGACAGCATGGTTACCAAGCTAACCACTTCCTAGTGGGAAGAAAGTCTCATGGGGTTAGAGATAGGCTGAATCAAACCAGAGAAATAAACTTCATGTTAAACTTTTCCGTTTTCCTTGTCCCTGTCACCCATTTCACATGTTCGTAGAACAATCCACCGCATCCCCATCCCCCTCCGCCCCTCATTCTGGGTTATGTGACTCTTTGGTACCTAAGGTACCTGGTATTTTAATGCTGTTGTGTCCCTGCATTGTAATTGGCTGGTAATACATCTGTCTCTACTGCAGTGTGAGTTCCACAGGATAGGATGCAGAGATTTTGTTCATTATTGAATCATTCCTTGGGATCCAGCACAGCGTCCGGCACATAGAAGAAAGCACCGGTAGATAATTCTTGAATGAACAAATGGATGAAAAGGTCAGAGCTGAGGGGGACCTTCTGGAAACTGACCCATTTGATGGAAAACTTTAAAGTAGGTTTTTTTGCTCATAGGTACAAGAGAAATAATTGAGTAATAAGAATTTCAGAATTCTCCCTGGAATCTCTAAGTAGAGAAATGAAAAGCCAGAGTTTTAAATGCCAGCACCTTACTAGAAAATAACAAAGGAGGAAGTAGGGAAATGATGAAAGTGCACCCAGGATTGAGATAATTAACAATTAAAAAATTGTTAAATTGGTTGTTCCTTCCTCTTATCGGATTTTAAGTGCAGTTTTTAACTCTTGCTTTAAATGGTCTGATTTCTTAATGTAGGCCAGTTGTTTTATCAGTATTCATTTTATAAATACTTCTTATTGAAATACAAGATGCATACAGAAGAATGCAGAAATCATGGGCGTATGCTGATCAAGTTTTGGTGAGTACACCTGTGTACCCAGCAACCCAGTAGTCTCCTCCTGCCTCTCCTGATCACTTACTACCTTTCTCCAAGGGAACTACTATCCCAAGTATTCATTTTTTCACACAGTTTTTGTAGAATGCCTCAACCTATCATAGTCCTGTTAATATGAGGACTCAGTTCAAATTGTTGCCATTTTCCACCTGGTGGTCTGAATGAAGGCATGGTAACTTTAGCCTGAGTGGATGCTTCGTTTTATTGACCACAAGTCATATTCCCAAATTATCACTTAACCTTTAGCACAGAGATCATTGACTATGGTGTGATTAGCAGAAATTTAGTTCAATAGTTGATTTGAGCTGTGGTTCCCTTGACTACTGAAGATCTCAAAACTGTTAGATGCAGGGGCGCCTGGGTGGCTCAGTCGGTTAAGCATCCGACTTCGGCTCAGGTCACGATCACGCGGTCCGCGGGTTCGAGCCCCGCGTCGGGCTCTGGGCTGATGGCTCAGAGCCTGGAGCCTGCTTCCGATTCTGTGTTTCCCTCTCTCTCCCCCTCCCCCGTTCATGCTGTGTCTCTCTCTGTCTGAAAAACAAATAAAACGTTAAAAAAAAAAATTAAAAAAAAAAAACTGTTAGATGCATTATTTAAGGGGTATGAGAAAGTCAATTTGCCTTATAATATAGCTGTTGTCTTACTTAAGACAAAAGCTGAATACCATTCTTCCATTTATGCTGCAAACGCTTATCCCATGTCCTACTCTGTTCTTCTTTGTGGACAAAGCCCAGTGCCAGGCAAGGCATTGAGAGGATGCCGTGGTTAATAAGCATGGCCTTTGCCCTTGAGGCACGTATAATTAAGGAAAATGAAACACAGACACATAAAATACTATTTGAGGAGGGGATATAAAATACTGAGGGGCAGGAGAAGTTGTCTTGAGTAGGGGGAATATGAACCGCTGTCCCCAGCAAGGTTAGGCATGATAGCATTCTAGGCAGAGGGGACAGCGCAAGCAAAGGTGTGGCAATGGAAAAGTACAGTAGGAGCGAGGAGTGGTTTCGTGAAGCAGAAGCTACAAGCAGAGAATAGCTATTAATAGGCTGAAAAGGGCCCTGACTGCTCATTTAAAGATTTAAATTTTAATCAAAAAGCAGTGGAGAGTCTGAAGATTTTTGAGCAGAAGGGAGCCACGGCCATCAAAGCTAAATTTCATTTCAGTTTCCGATTGCGTCTCCAGTTTAGAACGACTGTACTGTCCCTGAGGCTGCCTGGGTTGTGCCAACAGCTGTGAGGATTAGTCAGTTCATTTGTCGTTGGTGAAGTGGTTAACAATAGTCAGGGTATCATAACAGTTATGAACAATTTTCTGTTTTAATGTCTCCTACAGGATGTTAGCTAGTCCCACCTCCTCTGAGTAGATAGAGAGAACTTGGGACATCTCAGGGAAAAGTGTAAGATTAAATTTTGTTAATGTTATTAGAAATGAGATTAGAAATAGATTTCTCATCTTGCTACCACTGTGCTTGTCCCATTATAACGTTCTTTTCCCGAAACGTTGCACTACAGAAGAACGCAACTGGATGAAGGGCCACACCATGAGTTTAAGTCCTGACTGTGCTACGTACCGTCTTTGTGACCCCGAGCAAGTCACTTCACCTCTGTGGGGCTGCCATAGGGCGGTTGTGAAAGTCCAGTTGGAAAGTGGTTGTGAAAGCATTACTAATAGTATTCCTAACACGGCGAGCTGCTGTGCTTTCTATTTGGAGGTGATGTTTCATGCGGGCCGTGTTCGTGGATTCTTCTGTGAAGTCCCCGCCTACGTGGTGTCCACAGTGCCTAGCGGCAGTGTGTTATCGCAGGGGAAAAGCAGTGGGACAGAAAGAAGCGCCCAGTGCCAGGCCACGCCCTGCCGCTTGCCCATGTCCCTCGGATGTAACTGCCTGCTTTTGTAAGCTACCCTGCATTCGTCTTAAGGCACCCAAAAAACTAAACGATACAACCGCAAAACAACAGAAACAAAACACTCAATTCCAAAAGACTTCATGAGTAATGCGCATGTTTACCAGATGATTCTTAAAGAGATGAGCAGGAAGAAAGAGGTGCCTGGGTGGCTCAGTTGGCTGAGCGTCCAACTCTTGTTTTCGGCTCGGGTCATGATCCCAGGATTGCTGGATCCAGTTCTGTGTCCAGCTCCTCCCTGAGCATGGAGCCTAAGATTCTCTCTTTCCCCCTCTGCCCTGCCCTGCACGGGTACGCTCTCTCTCAAAAGAAAAAAAAAATTTTTTTTAAAGATTAGCAGGATGTATCGGACATTAATTCACTAGACTTGCTAAAAGATATTCGTTAGCCACTCCATATAATCGCTGTCCTGTCTCCTGCTTTCTCCTTTTCGTTCTGTCTGCAAACTTCCCAGCCCCAGCTGAAACCCATCTCCCGCATCAGCTGTATTCCCAGAGCTTTCCTGCCTGGCCTCTTTATCATCACCACCATTATCATTATTATTATGTAGTTTCCCCCTTTCCCTTCTTACTCCTTGTTCTGTTCAGCAGCGAGGAAGATAGCTAGTCTCAACAGGAAAGAAATTCTCCCTCCTTGGAAGATGGACAGGGGACCATTTGCTATTTTGTCCCTGGCCACTGGCTGTTGGATACAAAGCAAGTCAGTTAACCTCTCTAACCCCGGATACCTTTTTCCGGGAAGTGGGGTCTGGCATTCGTTTCTCCTTGAACCTCACAAGTGAGGATGAGATGAGGTAAAGATGAGAAAGTGAGCGCTTTCTCATCTCACAAGTGAGGATGAGATGAGCGCTCTATAGACGTTAGAGCGCTATGCAGATAAGAGGTGGCGTTCGTTTGTAGCCTCAGCAACTGTTTGACAGTTTATCGCTGTCAGCCCGGTCTCCTGAGACTCCTAACAAGTCTGAAACCTCGTTCAGGAAAGATCTATCCTGTTTTTAATCATGGCTGACCACATTGGCTTGTTTGTTGCGATGATTTCCTCACAGCTCACAGCGAGGCTGCAGCGTATTACCGTATTGTCATTTGTACGACACCGCGAGCTCCTGATATTCTCTTTTTTTTTTTTTTTTAATTCACCATTTTATTTATTTATTTATTTATTTTTTTAAATTTATTTATTTTTTTTAATATATGAAATTTACTGTCAAATTGGTTTCCATCTGATATTCTCTCTTCTGCTCCTTGCGGTAACCCTGTGTGAGGAAGATGATTTTATTATCCCCATGGCCATCCCCTTGTCTGTGTCTCCCTGCTTGTAGTCACCATGTGTGAGTGCCAAAGTGGCTGCTTGTGTGGCCCATCTTCCCTTCCCCTGACAGCCTCGAAGAAGTGTGAGTGATGCTTCTGAGTTTGGTCAGCACCCTGTCTTCTGATAACCACGTAGTGGATCTACCCTGCTGTCCAGTAGTGACTGATAAAGCAAGTGAAGAGCCAAAACCATAGGAGCTCGGCAAGATGTTTGTGGTGCCTATACTCCGACCTTTTAGCCACAGCCAAGGCCTTGGCGCTCCATGCCTTTTGAATGCCATACGGTGTGACCCAGTTTGGGTGTCACCCTTTTTGGCCAGTGAAGCAACCTGTGTGTTGCCTGAGTAGCAAAGCTCCGTGGAAGCCGTCAACTCTCATGGTTTCGTTAAAAGTCTTCCTCTTGTTTGTAGAGCTCTTTGGAGTAGGCGAGTGCTTGACCTTAGTCATTGTCAGAGGCACCATGGTACTGGGGAAAGCATGTGGGCTTTGGAGGGAGGCTACTTCCTGTGTGACCTTGGGAATTACTTTTTCTTTCTCCTTTGAGTTTCTCTTTCCTCATTTGTAAGATGAAGCTGACAATATTTGCATTACTAGATTGTTGTGACGATTAAAGGTAGTGTTCATAAAGTGCCTGGCAATATATATTATCCCAATCTTTATAGCTACTACACCAGCTTTGCAGCTTTGCACATAACCACTTTCATACATTTTTGTATGTCCATATCAAGTGAGCTTTATTAGTGAATAGTCCCAGATTCATTGTGCTTGTTGTCCAGTGAGCTCTGGATTTGAAAGACACCCAGTCATTATTTTGAGTAATTGTTTTGGGGCCATCCTGGCACTCTGCAGGGGTGATCTGAGAGGAGTGAGGTGGACCTTGTGCCCACTCCCTGCATCAGTTAGAGCAGAGATACTTTTGTCTGTGTTATTGATGTTTCATCTGAGATTTTATTTGAAGAAGACTTCTGATGATTGAAAGCGAAAAGCTTTAACATTTTAATCCAACTTTCTACCATCCGGTGCAGGAATCTCCTTTACAACAGGAATGGCAGATAGTGACTTGGGAGAATGTGTTGTGATACCAGTTTTCTAAGTTCTAAGCTTTCCAGTGCCACATAGTAGACACTCAAGAAGTGCTTAATTGAAGGAGTGAATTCTGGGTCATTGTTATGGCAAGGATCAACCGAATAGCACTAGACCTCTTCTTAGCCTCCGTGTTCATTCCTTTATTCGACATATAGTTATTTGATGCTAGGTGAGTCGGGACACAGTTCTTTCTGGTTGAAGCCTATATGTTCAGAACCTCAGTAATTCTCTCAGAGAAGCCAGCTTTGCTTAGCCTGTCAGAGTCTACAGCAGCTAATTAATTTATGTTTATGGAATCATAGAACTGAAAGGGATCTTCGAACAGGTTCAGTGAAGGGAGAAGAGTGCTGATAAGAAGTAGCATGGTGAAATAGTTAAGAACACAGACTCTGAAGCCAAGCAGCTTGGGTTTGAGTCCCACTCTGTGATCTTGGGCAAGTTTCTGAACGTCTCCATTTCAGTTTCCTCGTCAATAATGTGGGATTGGGGGGGCCTGGGTGGCTCAGTCCGTTAAGCGTCCCAACTCTTGATTTTGGCTCAGGTCATGAGGTCATGATCTCACAGTACATGGGTTTGAGCCCCACATCAGCATCTGTACTGATGGTGCGGAGCCTGCTTGGGATTCTCTCTCTCTCCCTCTCTCTGCCCCTTCCCTGCTCGCTCGCCATCTCTCAAAATAAACATAAAAATAAACTTAAAAAGATAATGTGGAATGATAACAATAAGTACTTCACAGAGTTGTTGGAAGGATGAAAAGGGTATAAAAGCTCTTAGAACTGTGCCTAGAGGATGTAGTAAATGCTCCGTCTTAACTATAATTATCAGTAGTATTATGATCATCATTATTTATTTATTGTGGCCTATTTCACATGCATTATCTCATTTAACCCTTAAATGAGGAACTGGAGGCTCCCTAAGATTATGTAATTTGCCCAAGGTCAATTAGTTGACAAACTACAGTGCTGGCTCTATGAACCCTCTTACTTACCTCCCTCCTTTTGTAAATAAGACCAAGGCTTGGATAGGTGAATTGAATTATTAAGGGTCATACAGCTAGTCAGTGACAATATCCAAACTGTAATCTCAGTTTCTCACTCTTGACCTAAGATTGTTTCTCTTTTGGGGGTGTAGTAGAGGTCTTGATCTGATGTCATAATTAAAAAAAAATATATAGCAAAGGTAACGTTAGCTGTCCAGAAGTAGTATGATTGGAAATTGTCAAGCGCTATAGAAGCATGTGGGCGAGGGTCTTAAGCAATCATGGAGAGCAGAAACCTCATAACCCTTATTATATTCAGATGCCCTAGTTTTGAAGATGGCAAAGATAAGGCCAGCTGTGAAATACTGTGACTTCTAAAATCTGTGTAACAAAAAAGTATATGCAGACAAAAGCACAACACCCCTACGAGGCCGATGTTACCCTAGGCCGTACCTTCATCCTCACTTGTGAAAGTTGTTGCCAAGTCCCTCAAGCATTTCTACCGTCTCTTTCTCTGTTGAGAGTGAAGTCCTCTTCGTCCCTCAGCTGACCTTGGCAGGCATGCCTCTGGCTGTATATAATCTATAACGGAGTAGAGAGTATCTTGCCTACATATTGATCCTCCTTAGCCACCTTTTTATTATCCACATTGGCATTTTTTTGGTATCAACTGAAAAATGAACATTTATGAATAGTATTTTGTGTCACTGACTGCCCACCAAAAATTTATTTCCACGGTGATGCCATCTTTGTTCAGCAAGATTTAGGCAATGATTTTTCAGACATTGTTTTGGCTTTTTATTTATTTTATGAAGATTGAACAAAGTGAGAAAAAAATTAAACTGATGATACAGGTGGTATTAACTAATATTTACTGTGCACCTTTTACTTGTTAGACACTGTGTTTATCCCTGTGGAATGAAATACAGCTTCCCAAATGTTTTGGTCTTCCTTAGAAGTATGAGCACCTTTTAAGTGACATTTCTTTTCTAGATGCTTAACAAGTATCGATAGTTTAGTTCTCTGAAAAACATGGAAGCAATCCAGTGGAAAATAAGACAACATCTGCTCTTTCTTTAGACCACTGGGGATGGGAGGAAGGATCAAGTGAGTGGAGAGGAGAGTCTCAGTATGACTACGAAGGGAAGGCATAGGAAATTGAGGTTAAAATCTAACGTGCATGTTGGAATTGAGACCAAAAGAAGTAGAGAGCCACCGATTGCAAATTTCAATTGTAATGCCATGAACAAGAAAAAAATTGTTTGCACTGTCACTTGAATCAGGAGACTAGTGAAGGGAATGGCAATAGATGTGGGGGCAACAACCACAATCTACAAAGGGTTTAGTGTGTGGGGTATAAAGGGAAAAGGCTCCTGTGCCTTGTGGAAGAAATAAAGGAAACATGGAAAGCCAGTTAAATTTGAAAAAAAAAGGAAAGAAAAGAAAATTGGTGATAGGGGATAAGTGATGAAATTGAGGAAAATTTTGACTGGTAGTGTCTGCAGGGCCAGAGAGGTGAAGTCTAATGACCTCTTGATTGGGCCATAGCTTGAGAAGCAGAGAGAAGAGTAGGCTTTATGGTTGTATGGATCTATAGACATGGCGGAATCCTGTCTTCATTTTGGGCTGACGGGACCTGCTCCGAGAAACATTTGGATCCATTTACAATCATGGTAATAATTGGTTTTGACCTTATTTAAATGCCTTTTTACATCAAGATATTCAAGTACTCAAAGTGTAAGTGCTTCACAAGCCTTTCCTGGTAGAGTTATTTATGAATCCTGGATGTGTTTATCATGGTCAATTTTATGTTTATATCCATATTAGGCCTCTTTCAAAATATTCTATAAACAGACCGTTCAAAGGGTATCTGCTGGAAGACATAGATGCAAATCACGGAAGGGTGACTGTCTTAAAGGGATTAGGAAGACACCAATTATTGAGAATCAGAAGCAGAAATAGGTCAGCTTTGGGAGAGTTTGATGAGTGTGAGGCTTAGGAAGAACAAACCTCAGAGTGGCCTCATAAGGTGGAAAGCCATTGCGACAGAATGCTTAAGGCCGCTCTCCGTTAGCATGGGTGCTGACAGTCACCAGGGTGAGCCTGGGCTGTTGAGATCTTGTAGGAGGGAGAGCCAGATTTTGATGCCATCAAGAGAGGGTTAGGATTGCAATTTTTTATGTTTCAAATGAGTAAAATGAAGGTTTGACCAAATTGTTTTTATTTCAATTTCTAGAACTGTTATATGAGTTCCCAAAATGAAATCTGTAAGTGACAAAGAAAATTGGCAGCCTAGCATCTAGTTGTCACTTGAGGAAGGAGGGGCCTAGGGAGTGGGGACAGTGTAAACTCCATCCATCTGGCTGCATTTTTCTCTTGGGTGGTTAGAGCCGCCCACCTTCCTCCCAGTGCAGCGCTGCAGTGCTCCTCTGGCTGATCCCACCTGCACCATATATCAACATGCGGAGAGCTGGCTGGCAGTCCTCGGGGGCTAGCTCGTGTTCTCCACCACACTTCTCTTCTTTTAGTTCGTGGGGTTAAGTCTTTCCCTTGAACTTCAGAACTGCATATCTACTGCCTATCAGTGTGGCTCCATTTGGATGTACCAAAGCAACTCAGACTCAACTCTTTTAAAAGTCAAATCATCATCTCAACCCCCAAGGTGTGCGTCACATCTTATTCCCCGTCTCACTGAATTTTACTGCCTTTCCTCCATTTGCCCATGACAAAACTCTGGGCCTCTTTCTTGATTTTCCTTCTCCTTCACTCCCCACTTCAAGTAGTCAACAGGAGTGTGGAGTATCCTCCCTACTGCTGCTGCCTGATTCAGGCTGCCGTTGTCTCTCACCGGAATCACTACAGCAGTCTACGTGGTCTTCTTCCCTCGGATCATGCTCCTCCCCCACCCATCTCCCCACTGCCCACCTCATTCTATACACTGTAGCTGGAATAATCTTTCTGAAGTGCAACTTTGATCAAGTCATTCCCCATTTAAAAACCTTCAGCATCTCCGTATTGCCTTCAGGATAAAATCAGAACTCCTTCCCATGATAACGTCTTTGCCTTCCTGATGTGGCACCTGCTTATCTGTTAATTTTCTGAAGTCGGCTTACATTGAACTGTTTGCAGTACCCAAGTGACTTGCTCTGGCCTTGTCTGAGGTCTCTGGTACATGCTGTTTCTTCTTCCTGCAAAGCTTCTCCATTTTCCTGTCACCCCCTACTCCACCAGCCATCCTTCAGGCTTTAGCTGAGATATCACTTTCTCCAGACAGCCTTCCCTCATCTCTCCAAACTAGGTTAGGGGTCTCACTTGTGTGTGTCTATAAAAACCTGCTTTACTTTATTGGATTTATCATATGGTACTTTGTCTGTTTACTTGTCTACCACCCCCAGAAGACTTTAAAGGTCCCTTAAAGGCAGGGAGCTACATTGATCATCAGTACAGTTTCTGGCATATGGTAGGGAGCACAGTAAATTATCATTTGCTTTTTTTTTTCTTTTTTAAAAAGTTGTGGTAATGGGGTGCCTGGGTGGCTCAGTTGGTTAAGTGTCCAACTCTTGATTTCGGCCCAGGTCAGGATCTCACAGTTTGTGAGTTTGAGCCCTGAGTCGGGCTCTATGCTGGCAGTGCGGAGCCTGCTTGGGATTCTCTCTCTCTCCCTTTCTCTCTGTCCCTCCCCTGCTTGCACTCTCTTTCTCTCTCTCTCAAAATGAATAAGTAAACTTAAAAAAAATAAATAAAAATAAAAAGTTGTAGTAAATACATATAATACGAAATTTACCACCTCAAATGTACAATTCAGCAGTGTTAAGTACATTTACATTGTACGACCATCACCACTATCCATCTGCAGAACTTTTCATCATCCCAAACTGAAACTCTGAACCCATTTACATAATTTCCCATTGCCTCCTCCCCGTTGCCCCTGGTAACCACTATTCTACTTTGTCTCTATGTATTTGACTGTAGGTACCTCATATAAGTGGAATCATACAATATTTGTCTTTTTGAGTCTGGTTTATTTCACTTAGCATGATGTTTTCAAGGTTCATTCATGTTGTAGCATGTGACAGAATTCCCTCCCTTTTTAAGGCTGAATAATATTCTATTGTACGAATATGGCACATCTTTTCTGTCCATTCATCTATCCATGGACATTTGGGTTGCTTCCACCTTTTGGCTATTGTGAGTAATGCCACTGTGACCATGGGTCACAGAAAGAAGAAAACTATTTGAGTCCCTGCTTCCGATTCTCTGGGTATAATCCTACAAGTGGAATTGCCGAATCTTGTGGTGATTCTATATCTAATTGTTTGAGGCACTGCCATACTGTTTTCCACAAGGTTTCCAGGTTTTCTATGTTCTTGCCAATTCTTGTTAGTTTCTGTTTTGTTTTGTTTTGTTTTGTTTTAGAACAGCCATTCTAGTGAATGTGAGGTGGTATCTCATTCTCATTGTGGTTTTGATTTGCATTTCTGTAATGATTAGTGATGTTGTGCATCTTTGCATGTGGTTATTGACTGTTTGTATGTCTGCTTTGCAGAAATTTCTATTCCAGTGCTCTGTCCGTTTTTTTAACCAGGTTGGTTGCTTTGTTGTTGAGTTGTAGGGTTTTTTTTTAAATAAAGTCTGAGTATTAGTCTCTTATGAGATATATGGTTTGCAAATACTTTCTTCCATTCTGTGGGTTGCCTTTTCACTCTCTTGAGTGCCCTTTGATGCACAAAGGTTTTTATTTGATGCAGTCCATTATATCTATTTTGTTGTTGTTGCCGTACTTGTGGTGTCCTATGCAAGAAATCCTTGCCAAACCCAATGTCATGAAGCTTTCCCTCTACATTTTCTGCCAAGAGTTTTATAGGGTTAGCTCTTACATTTAGATATTTGATCCATTTTGGGTTAATTTTTGTATGTGATGTAAGATAAGGGTCCAACTTCATTCTTCTTCATGTGGGTATCTAGTTTTCCCAGCACCATTTTTTGAAAAACCTCTCCTTTTCCTCATCGAAGGGTCTTGTCACCCTTGTTGAAAATCATTTGACGATATATATAAGTGTTTGTTTCTGGGCTATTTCATTGGCCTATATGTCTGTCTTATGCCACTACTGTTGCGGGATCACCCCCTGCAACGGCCAAGAAAGAATTCTTGCGATGTTGTATGGTGCAACTTAGTCTGTTTAAGTAGCACGGGGACAAGAGTCCCTTGGACAGAAAGAGCTGCACTTTTGCTCAGTGAGGCTTTGCTCACGAGGCTCTGTGACGCTTCATGCTCAAGCGGATGGGGACACGCAGGGAGTATTAGATCATAAATGTCTTCTTCAAATTTCTACTCATAAAACTACTTTCACAAGATTTCTCTGATGCTTATTGTTCAGTTCAGTATCAGCTATCAGTGAGATTTACAGGCTGTCATGAGACCCTTTAAGAATGTAGCAACCAGCATATATGTGATCCTTATCAGAACTGTGCAGGCTATAAGTCAGCCTTCAGGGCTAAAGATGAACATTTTTCTGCTTTTATCCCTCAGCAGTACCACACTGCTTTGGTAACTGTATCTTTGTAGTAATTTTTGCTATCAGAAAGTATAAGTCTCCCAACTTCGTTCTTTTCTTTCAAGTCAGACGAGTGTTTAATACTATTGGCTATTTGGCCCTCCTCCTAACATTTTTTCTTGTGTACCCTTGCCTGTGATGTTTCCATTAGCAACTCCTCCTGCATGACTTCTCTTCCTTCATCCCTGTCACAGCCACTCCAAAGCCAGTTTTGTCTCCCTCTCCTATATCCCTCTCCCCTTAATTTAGATTCATTTCTATTTGTAGTTACAGACCACAGCTAATGTTTTAAGATCTTAATCCTACTGGATGACCAAGAGAAGGGAATCCTAACCGTCTCTTTCTCCCAACTTTGAGTCCAGTTCAGTCTCTTTCAGAGCTCTTAGGGTTAAATGTGGCTTTTCTTGTTCCTTTGTCATCTGGGCTGACTGTCTCATCGCATCACTGCAGGACGAAGAAACCTGAGGCTGGGGTGGTCTGATGGGCAAGGTGTGCTACCCAAGAGACTGTGTGCTATGGTGAGAAGAGTGTTGTGTTGGAGGCCAAGAGACCTGAGTCCTAGCCCTACATCTGTCACTAATTAGCAGTTAGATAACTCAGCCTTTCTTGCTTCTTGCAAAGTTCTCTTATCTGTAAAGTAAGGAAAGTTGGACTCGCTGGTCTCTAAGGTTCCTTCTAAATCCAAAAAGTTTATTTTTACTTTTTGCAACACAGTTTCCTCAGGAGAAGGAATTTAAGCTGGTTTTAAGGGACAGCTAGAACTTTGAAGAGGAGGAAAGAATGACTTCAGGAGATTTAAAACAAGAAAATGAAAAGTATATTTAGGGGGCGCCTGGGTGGCTCAGTCGGTTAAGCGGCCGACTTTGGCTCAGGTCATGATCTCGCGGTCCGTGAGTTCGAGCCCCGCGTCGGGCTCTGGGCTGATGGCTCAGAGCCTGGAGCCTGCTTCTGATTCTGTGTCTCCCTCTCTCTCTGCCCCTCCCCTGCTCATGCTGTGTCTCTCTCTGTCTCAAAAATAAATAAACGTTTAAAAAAAAAATTAAAAAAAAAAAAAAGAAAAGTATATTTAGGAGTCAATGAAAATAAGTGACCAGTCCTTTCTTTTTTTTTTTTTTAATGTTTATTTTGAGAGTATGTGAGCAGGGGAAGGGCAGAAAGAGAGGGAGAGAGAAAATCCCAAGCAGGCTCCTCTGCACTGCCAGCACAGAGCATGTCCTGGGACTCAAGAGATCATGACCTGAGCTGAAACCAAGAGTTGGATGCTCAACTAAGCCACCCAGGCTCCCCAGTGACTAGCCTTTTATTGAGTGATACTGGGTCAATGAGATATCCATGTAGGAAAAAAAAAAAAAAGAACCTTGACCTCTAGCTTATATATAAAAAAAATCAATTCCAAATTATTTGAAATCTAAGTAAGAAAGGTGAAACAGTGAAGCTTCCAGAAGAAAACATAGGCTAATAACTGCATGACCTTGGGATAGGCAAAGATTTCTCAGAACAAAGAAAACATGAAAGAGAAGATTGATAGGTTGGGTTTTAGCAAAATTAAGAACTACTGTTGATCAAAAGACACCATTAAGAAAATAAAAAGGAGAAAAACATTTGAAATATATCTGACTAATGACTTGTATGGAAAATATCCAAAGAATTCCCACAAATCAATGAGAAAATACAGATGATCCAATAGAAAAAAGTGGCCAAAGACTTCATTTCACAAAGGAAGATATCTGAATGGTCAATAAACATACGAAAAGGTGCTCAATACCATCAGAGAAAAGCAAATTAAAACTCCACTGAGCCAACAAACATGAAAAAAATGCCCAACCTCTTTAATCATTAGGGAAATGCAAGTCAAAACCCGTAATCAGACACCACTCACACCCACTAAGATGGCTGTAATAAAAAAATTTAGAAAAGAATTTAAAAAGGAAAATAACAAGTGCTGGCTAGGATATGGAGAAATTGGATCCTTACATTGCTGATGAGAATGCAGAATGGCTCAGCCACTGTAGGAAAAGTTTGGCATTTCCTCAAAAAATTAAATATACCGTTACCATATGACCCTGTAATTCTACTCCTAGGTGTATACCCATAAGAGTTGAAAACAGGAACTAAAATAAGTACATATGTACACACTATTCACAATAGTCAAAAAACGGGAAGACCGCAAATGTCCATCAATGGATGAATGAATAAACAAATTATGATACGTGTAATGAAACATTACTCACCCATAGAAAGGAGTTGAAGTCCTGACACATGCTACAGTGTGGATGCACTTCAAAAACATGATGCTAAGTGAAAGAAGCCAGACCCAAAAGGTTACTTATTATATAATTCCCATTTGTATGAATATCCAGAAAAGATCAACAGAGACAGAACACAGACAGACAGCTCCTGTTGCCAGGAGCTCAGGACGGGGGGGGGGGGGGGGGGGGGCGGGGTGGACAGGGAGAGAAATGAAGAGAAACTAATTAATAGGGTAAAGCGTTTTACTCTGGATTGATGGAAATGTTTTGGAACTAAATAGACTTGGTAATTGCACTACACTGTGAGTGTATTAATTGCCACTGAGTTGTTCACTCTGAAATGGTTAATTTTATGTTATATAAATTTCACCTCAGTAAATTATTTTTTACGAAACTGCAGTACCTCTATATATACACATTAGAATGGGTGGAGATAAAGAAGTCTGTGATTTTTTTTTAGTGTTTATTTATTTTTGAGAGAGAGAGAGAGAGCGCACACATGGGAGGGGCAGAGATGGGCACAGAGGATCCAAGCCAGCTATGTGCTGACAGCAGAGAGCCTGACATGGGGCTTGAACTCACGAACCATGAGATCATGACCTGAGCTGAAGTTGGACGCTTAACCGACTGAGCCACCCAGGCGCCTCACCCTCTTACATTTCTAATGGGAGTATCACCAAAGCTAGACAAACACATGCCCTCTTCTGACCCCAGCATTCTACTCCTGTTTATACGCTAAAAAGAAATGAACACATATGGCCACCAGAAGACATGCACAAAAACATCCTTAGCAGCTTTTGTCCATAATAGCCTAAAACCATAAACAACCTAACTGTCTATCAAGGTAAAATGGATAAATAAACCATGCTGTGTTCATATGTGGAATACTACCCAGCAATAAAAAGAATGAACCACTGGTACATACACAACGAAGATAAATTACACAGAAATAATGTTGAGTGAAAGAAGGCAGACCCTGAAGAATATTTTATATTCTATTTATATGAAGTTCAGGAACAGGCCAAACTAATCTATGGAGATAGATGTCAGAACAGCCTTTACTGGGCGTGGGTGGTGATGGTGGTTATTGACAAGGGAGTTCGAGAGAGCTGTCTGGGATGCTGGAATAAATCTATTACTTAAGCTGCATGGTGGTTACACAGATGTATACATCTGTACAAAGTAACCAATCCGTGCACTAGAGATCTATATACTTTATTATGTTCCACCTTTAAAAAAACCCTAGAAAATCAAAACAAAAAGCAGTCACCAGTGTAGATGTTCTTGCGGGGAAGCAGTAGAAGAGAATGTTTGAGAAGCGTAAGGTTGTAGAAGACCTTGAATGGCGGTGGAATGGCATGTGTGGGTTGTCTCCTCTGACTCCGGTAGGCCTGAGGGAGGGAAATGACATAATGGAAGCAGAGATGTGCCTGTTGGACTGAGGCCTGGTCTACAAGTGAGGCTGTTGCATTAGGACCCCGGTGAGGGTGATGCTGTTGAAAATGGAAACTCAGAAGAAAGAAGGATTAGTAAGGCTGGTGACTGGTTGGGCAAGGACAGCAAAGGGTGACAGAGCAGAGATGACAGATTCCGTGCTAGATGGCTGGAAAAACGATGGTTCTTTTTTTGTTGTTTGTTTCTGATTTGTTTTTATAAACATTTTTTTAATTTAATTTTTTTTTTTATTTTGAGAGAGAAGAAAGCGCACACCAAGTGGAAGAGGGGCAGAGACATATGCGTGAGAGAGAACCCCAGGCAGGGTCTGCACTGTCAGCGCAGAGCCCAACGCAGGGCTCGATTTCACAAACGCTCAGTGAGATCATGACCTGAGCTGAGATCAAGACTCAGATGCTTACCTGACTGAGCCACTCGGCCCCTCTTGTTTTGCTCTTTAAAACGATGGTTCTCATAACAGAATTAAGAAAGCCAGGAGAAAGAATCCGTTTGGGAAGTCAAGAGATGAGTGGTTTTATATACTTTAATTTTGAAGTGGTGACAGGCAGCTGTGGGGGTCAACAGAGCAATTAGGACTGGTGCTAGAAATCTGAAAATCACCCAGGTGCAGATTATTTGGAGTAGATGAGATCCCTGAAAGAGTGTTGCAGAGAGATTGCAGAAGGCTAGCCCCGAGAGAAGAGACTGTAGTTGTGGATAGAACCAAGATAACATGCAATGAAGATCACTTAAACCAAATGGAGAGAGAGCAGGGCAGGAGATATAAAGGGAGAAGATACAGAAGTAGGAGAG
Organism: Neofelis nebulosa; assembly: GCF_028018385.1. Classification (NCBI taxonomy): domain Eukaryota; kingdom Metazoa; phylum Chordata; class Mammalia; order Carnivora; family Felidae; genus Neofelis; species Neofelis nebulosa. The sequence goes on along the minus strand of NC_080789.1, from coordinate 64,219,638 downwards.
GAAGAGTGAAGATTGAGAATGTGAGGGGGAGCTGGGATCATTGAGGGACCATGGTGTTGGAGAAGGCAGGAAGAAAGGTGGAGAGCTTAGCCTTGGATAGGGTGAGCGGTGAAGAACCCAGGTTGTGCAATGCGGTCACAGAAATTGTCAGCATCTTCAGTCACTTCTTGCGTATTTGTTTTCAATTGAAGAATAGTTGATTTGCAGTGTTAACATTAGTTTCAGGTGTACAACATAGTGATTGGACAAATCTATATGCTCACCATAAGCGTAGCTACCATCTCACCATGCGATGCTATCACAATGTCACTGACTATATTCCCTATGCTGTGCCTTTCATCCCCATGATGTATTCATTCCGTAGCTGGAAGCCTGCATCTCCCCCTCCTTTTCATCCACCTTGCCCATCCCCCCATTCTCCTCCCCTCTGGCAACCATCAGTTTGTTCTCTATGGGTCTGTTTCTGCTGTTTCTTTAGATTCTATGTATGAGTGAAATCATATGGTATTTGCCTTTTTCTGTCTGACTTAATCTCACTTAGCATTAAGCCCTCTGGGTCCACCCATGTTATTGCAAATGGCAAGGTATCATTCTTTCTTATGGCTAATATTACATTATATATATAATACATATATTATATATATCAGAATATGTTTAAATATATATATATATATGTTTAAATATACATATATCTCAACTTCTGTATCCATTCATCTTTCGATGGACACTTTCCATTTGGGAGCAACTATTGCAATATTTGTCCTCCAGGTAGGAACCAGAGTTGAGAATGAGTGTGACCGTGGGAGCCAAGAGGTCCCAGGTATTTAACCTAATTATGGGTTTCAAGCATAGTCCCATTTTTTGTGAAAGGGATACAAAAGTAGTTTAAGGCACCCTCCATGCCCTCTGGGAATTTATATGGTGCAGTTCAGCAATGACTAAGAGCCCAAACAAGTATGAATAGGATGTTTTGAATCCTGATTTACCCGTTTCTAGCTATGTAACTATGGGTAGGTCTCTGTGTCTCTTTTCTCATCTATTAAAAGGGGAGAATGATGATATCTACCTCGTATGTTGTTCCGGAGATTAAATGAGTTCATATAAGTAAGGTGCTTGGAACAGTGCCTGCAACATAGTAAGTAGTGGATAAAGGTTAGCTAAGATCATGGTAAAGCTATAGCAGTCAAGGAGGAAAATTCGTGTGGAGACAATTCAGGAATAGAGAGGAGGGAAGGAATGAGAGAAAAGGAATTCTAGTTTGAGGGAAACATTGCGAATAAAGTCTTAGAGCAGCAAAACCATTGGCATTTGCGCGTGATTTACTCCATGATCCAGACCGTTCCCGCTGGGATTGGAGTAGGACAGGAGGGTGGGTGACTGACACTGGTCATAATAAAAGTGGGAGCCGGAGAGTCAGAGCTCTTTGGCTGTGATTTCTATCCTGGCCCTGTGACTTTGAGCAAGTTGTCTCATCTCTTAGGACCCCAGGGTTCCTAATCTATAAAATGAAATGGACTGTATCTGTAAAATCCTTTGCATCTCAGGAAACCTGTGCTTCACACGTGGGAATGATTTCTTTGACCCCATGGTCTATGGAATAGTGGGGTTTTTTTCAGCACAGTGTGAGGCTCTCTGGTGTGTGTGAGGGCGGACTTGTGGTTCTGGCCTCATTAGTCCCATGCTGTAAGGGAGTGAGCTGACCAGCCCCATATATAGACGCTACACACTGCCTTTGCAACACTTAGCAATCACCACCACCAGAGAAATCTGGGATCTCTGCGGGTGTATTTATGAAAAGAGCCCTGGGGTATTTCACTCTCAAATTATTTAGAGTTAACTCTACTACCATCCTCTTGAGGAGCCTTGAGTTTTATGGGTACTTGCCTTGAAGTGGACCCTGAGGGCTAAGTAGGAGGGAGAGAACAATCTTTAGCCTTTCTAAAAGAAGTTCCCTGATTGTCTTTGTGGAGCTCACAAAACTAAAGGGAGAAAGCAGCACCAGGAACACCAGATGAGATGCCGGTACAACCCTAAAGCCTTCGTGGTAAGACTCACCTGCTCAGGTCCTTTTGTGACAGGCACCAAGCATGAGTGCTTTTGATGTTAGGGATTCCCCTGTGTCAGGGCGTGTTTTAGATGACCCAGGACTCTGTGTAAACATGGAAACGGGCTTTTCAGATCCTGTGCTTAGAAATCACTGGCTCTCGTGTGGCACTACTTCATTTTTCCTTTTAGAAGAAAAACTTGGTTTGTTCTGTTCTTACTTCTGTCCTTCCTGGCTTGAGCCCCTCTGGGTTGCATGCAGGCCTTTCGGCCATCGTTCACCCTGTGGCAGTGTGGTGCTGTTGTTTCAGAGGAAGTTCTCTGAGATTCCTCCACCAATTGCTCCCCTCACCCCCACCCCCCGCCCCCGGTTGTCCCTGGCAGGATCTTGGTCATCAGAGCACGCACTTCTGGACTTCTGTACCAGATGGATTTTACACAACTTGGTGGATTGAAAAATAACTCGAAATGGAAGAGCCAAAGCAGATGGAAGCTATTTTGTCTGTATTTTGTTGTGCCTCCAAAGTTTTGAAGGGTTTAGTGTTTTCAGAACCCGGAATCTGGAAAGAGTGACAGTTTGCCCTTGCGTTGTCTTTGGAAGAAAGAGTATCTCTGTAGGGAGTAGACTTCCAGGACAGGAAGGTGACTTGAGCATCATAGGAGGATTCCAAAGCTGACACGTCCCCCTGGGTGATGTCAAATATGCCTTACTAATTTAGAATAGAAGTCCGTTGAGGGTATGGGATGTATGTTTGTAGTTGTGTGTGGTTTACAAACAGTGAGTTGCATGTAAGTAACAAACACGAGCAATTTAGGAGCCTCCCATCTTTGGATCGCCCTGGCTGACCGTTCCCCTGAGAGGGGCTTATGAGCATCATCTCGCCCATTCCCGCCACAGATTTTCTGAAGAGCAAAACACCCGTGTCACAGAAGAAACTATGTGTTGCGGAGGTTGTGAATAAAGGTCGAGAGTGAGATGGTTTGGTCTGGCCTCTTTTTAGAGCAGCGATTGATTACTGCTGTCTGTGTTGCCGTTTCTTCCAGAGCTGACCTGTCCCGGACGCAGCATAACTAACGAAGCTGCTGCAGGATGAGAAGATGGCAGCGCGGCTGCTCGCACCACCAGGCCCTGATAGTTTCAAGCCTTTCACCCCTGAGTCACTGGCAAACATCGAGAGGCGCATTGCCGAGAGCAAGCTCAAGAAACCGCCAAAGGCCGAAGGCAGTCATCGGGAAGACGATGAGGACAGCAAGCCCAAGCCGAACAGTGACCTGGAAGCGGGGAAGAGTTTGCCTTTCATCTATGGGGACATCCCGCAAGGCCTGGTTGCAGTTCCCCTGGAGGACTTTGACCCATACTATTTGACGCAGAAAGTGAGTTGGAGGAGACGGCAGTGCGGCTTCAGACACCCCTTTCCTAACAGGCTTAGGGGAGACGGGGGAGGAAGAACTGTCCCTTTGCCAGAGTTTGGATAAGTAGTTAATCCTTTGTTTCGCTTCTGGTTGATGGGGTTTGTTTTTCAGTGTAATTGCTGCGCAGGCTCATTTGTGGGCCTTGACGCTCCTCGAGTCTGTTAATAAGGCTTCAGTTTTTGGTTCCAGGCCAGATCAGAAAAAGATGAAAACAGATTCGAAAACAAAAACAAAAGAGAACATAAATGAAACGGGACTATTTAATAGAGTCCAAGAAAGATGGCGTACCGAGAGATGATGCAGCCAGGTAGAATCTGTCTCCCACACCCACTCAGAATTCCATCTTTACATATAAAGATGATGTAACTGTTACAACATCAGCAAAGCCTACTGTTTTGAAGGAGATGATGGATTTGTACTCTATCGGAACTTCCTCTGTCCCTTGGTGACATTAGATCTTAGCTGCTGGGGACAGGAATAGTAGAGGGTAAACCAAACTGGGCCCGTGAGGAGACCAGGTCTTTGGCCTTGTTACTCAGTTGTCCGCCTTGAGCCAACACTCATTCTTACATTAGAGTCCGTTCTGTTACTCTTGCTCGTAAGAAGCACAAGTGAAATAAATACTTGTCTTCATTTGGCCAAGAGTTTCAAACTCCTCTAACAAACATTTGACCCAACCGTGGGCTTCTTTCTCATGATTCTCTTTTGCAGCAAGGCAACAGGTGGAGAAGCAAAGCCCCCTGGCTAATCTGCCAGCCAACTACTTAGCCATTGCATACTGAGGACTGACGCCAAACACCATTCTAGGGATCCCCCGTTTGACAAAGGTCATTTAAAGAATTAGATTGAGGGGCGCCTGGGTGGCGCAGTCGGTTAAGCGTCCGACTTCAGCCAGGTCACGATCTCGCGGTCCGTGAGTTCGAGCCCCGCGTCAGGCTCTGGGCTGATGGCTCGGAGCCTGGAGCCTGTTTCCGATTCTGTGTCTCCCTCTCTCTCTGCCCCTCCCCCATTCATGCTCTCTCTCTGTTCCAAATATAAATAAAAAACGTTGAAAAAAAAAAAAAATTAAAAAAAAAAATAATAAAAAAATAAAGAATTAGATTGAGAGGTGTTTCCAGATGAGGGGAGAAAAGGCTGTGTGTGATAACATATTCACAAATATAAAGCTTAACTCAACTATCTATATTAACAAAACTGCCCCATAAGCTTCCCTTAACTAAATTGTCCTTCAGGCTCATAATTTGGAAGAAATTTTAGTTTCTTGGCTTAATAACGAGACAGAAGTAAGATGAGACCAGTTGATCTCTTGACCCAGCTGTAGTTGTGAAGGCGTTTTTGGCTCAGGATGGCAAAGGCAGTTACGACGTTGTCTACACAAGATGGTCCTTCACTCACTTCTCTTGCAACTCAGGATATAAGTGCCAACAGTGGCCTGTATCCTCCACTGGGAAATATAGAAAGTTTAAGAAACGAAGCATGAAGTGATGTGAATAACAGTCAACCAGAAGTAAGAAATCCTGACTCTACCATAATGCACCATGTTTCTGATCTATATTTCTCTTTTGTCATATGTGTATTGTTCAAGATGCCTCAAATAGTTTATGGGAAAAGCAAGTTACAAATAAAACAACTTCCCAAAACTAGTTCATGTCCTTTTAGCAAGATGTGTCACCTCTTTGGGCCTAAATTTTCTCATCTAGAACTGAGAAGTTGGACAGACTTTCTAAGAACTTCTTCACATCTCAAGTTCTGGAGCTGAGTAGTTTTCATAAACTTTCATTGATTTGCTCAGTTACTCTTCCCTTCTTTAAAGTCTGGCTTTGTAATGTGGGCCTTTGCCGAGTGGGGTAGATGGGTGAGGGAGGAGGCAGGCTTTAACTTTCCGGGTTAGTGAACAAGGGAACGTGGAATCTTGGGCTATTTTTAGAAGAACATTTCATCCCATTGTAAATTTTTGAAATATTTTTAGAAATGTCTTCTTACACTTTCCTATCCTTGCATCCATGATCTTAGTAGAGGTACAAAGCAATGACAAATCACAGGGTTTAGGTTGTGCCTATTTAGGTGAGTTGGCCAATGGTGTGACTTTTTCAGAAAGCACTCTTACTGCAATAAGTAGATATGTAAAGCCCTTTGGACCCTGGCCTTTCAGGCAGCCAGAACTGTTTTGCTTTTATTTGAACTGTTTATCTTTCCAACTCAAATGCAGATTCAATCTCCTTTCCTTAAACCCAACTTAATAGATGAAGAATACACATCAACAGGGCCCAGTTTTCCTTTGCATGCCTTTTCCCCTGGTGTCTGCCCTATAGGTAGCCTCTTTTCTCCTAATGCCTCAGATTTCAGTGACCCTGGATTGGAAGTGAGGCCTCAGAGAGGGCAGATCTCTGGCCCTGATGGGTGTCATTCCTTGGGTAGGAATGTTGGTGGAGCTCCATTAGGAGACTGGTTCTTCATGATAGACAGGATGACTTCAGCCTTTGGCCTCACCACAAGGGTATATAGTCTGTGGAAAGGATAACTTTAATTGTATTTTTTTTTTTTTTGGTGATCATTTTTTTTATTGTGAAATATACCGGCATGCAGAAAAGTTCATAAAACATAAATGCATAGCTTAATGATTGTTATGAAGCAAACAAACTAACACTTGTGACAAGAAAGAACATTAGTAGCACTTCGGAAGTATTAATTGTCCTTATAAGCAAGGGATGTTTTTGTTTAAGATTTTATTTTTAAGTATTCTCCATACCCAACAAGGGGCTCAAACTTACAACCCCAAGATCAAGAGTCGCATGCTCTACCGACTGCGCCAGCCAGGCGCCCCAAAGCGAGGGATTTTTTAGTTGATTAATAATGTGCTGGCTCAAGTTTATTTGCAGGTCTTCCCTGGCATTACTAATACTTCTTACTAACTAGGCCTTTCACTAGGCCAAATTAGCAAGGTCTCCTCTACAAGGAAGCACACTGGGAACTAACCCACAAATCAAAAAATCCTGAGAGTAGAAATGACTTTAAGAGGACATTCCCTTATGTTTGTGCTTCATGGGCTGCCTTAAATAATTCTTCCCAAACAGAATTTCTTTGCTAAGTGATAAAAGTGGATTTCTTTCCCGTTTCCTCATAGGTCTCCTTTTCTACCTAATTAATCACTTTTATGCCTCTCATTGACACCGGTGTCTCATTTCCTTCCCTCTGTTTTAGAGGGTGAAGGAAAACTACTTCCCCATTCGTAGAGTTCTCATTTTTATCCCCTTGCGGATTTCACACTCTTCCAGGGACACGGGGACATAAACCTGTGTGTCATATTTTTTAAGACACTCTTGTACCAGCTGGTGCTGGTTTGAGCTATCATAAGCTACTTCAGGCCCTCAACAGGGTTGTGCATGTTGTATTTCACTGACTTTCCCAGATGGTCCCTGAAAACAGTCTAGATGATTCTCTCTTTGGGTTTCCTCCGACCTCCCAGTGTTACAACATTTTCTTTGCCTCTTGGGACTTTGTTCTAATGTCTCCTTTGTTTGGCTTTCTTGTTTTGCAACAGTTGCTTGCAAAAAATAGAATTTCGGGGATGTTTATATTTATTTATTTGATTTTTAAATAAAAATAAGGTATTTACCTACATGGTTAAAAAGTCAATTAAAGTTATTTGGTAAAAAGTCTCCCCTTTACATTTCTCCCTCATCTGCTCACTTCTGTCTCCCTGAACAGGTGACCACTGTTTTAGTAGGATCTTCCCGAGTTTCTTTATATATGTATATTCAAAACCAAATAGGTACTCTAACAAGCTTGAACTCGCCAACATGTCTTTATTCTTGGTTTTCTTTCTATTTTCTTAAGCCTGTTGAAGTCTTTCTTTGTTCTGTTTTTTTTTTTTTAGAGAGAGAGAGAAAGAGAAGCACACAAATGAGCAGGGGAGGGGCAGAGAGGGAGAGAGCATCTTAAGCAGGCTCCACGGCCAGCACAGAGCCTGACAGGGGGCTCCACGTCATGAACGTGAGCCCGAGCCGAAATCAAGAGTCGGACGCTTAACCGACTGAGCCACCCTGACGCCTCTCTCCAGTTCTTAATAATAACTTAGTGAATTTCAAATGGCCACATATATTCCAATAACCATCTTAAGTGGGGCAGCAAGAAAGTCTATGGATTAAGTTGAAAAAGGCCTTCAGAGTTGACTCCTACTCCTTTTCCCATTTCTTAAAATTGGTAATTGCTCTGTGTGTCCTTTTCTGTTCAGTGGGCATATCCTCTTAAAAGAAATATAAATGTAAACAAAAATCGAAATTATAGGATGGACTGATGTGCCTTTAAATAGGGCTCGTTCCTATTGCATTAAATTACATGTTGTTTCTCAGAGTTCAGTGTACCTTCAACTCTTCCTGTCTCTTTTCCTGCAAATTGGAGTCTACCCAGAATCATAGAAAATTAGAATATTGTAGCCTTAGATATAGACTGGTTCATCATCCTCCTCTGATAAATTTAATGGGGTAAAGTTCTTGTCAAAAGCCAGCACCCGTGTTGGTGGTAGAGTCAAAACTAAAACCCATGCCTCCTAACTCTCAGTTTATTACAACACGTTTCGAGGTCTCCGCTTTTCTCATGTTTTATTCATCAATACTCTACTCCATTGGCTGAGTCCTTCTGGAGCTAGGTAGGCAAATTTAGAGACAGGAAGAAGAACCTGCTTTTTCACCCACATCCCTGATCGTCCCTGTGGCTTTATAACCTTTTTCAGGATGGGTCCTGACAGGTACAGTGCTTCTGAGGGGAAGGATGGCCTTTGTATCAGCTCCAGGATTTTACCTTCTCCAGTGAAGTTGCTAAGTCGTGCAGTGGCCCTCGATAAGCTGTTCCAGAGACTCGGGCTCAGTATCAGCACTGCTGCCACTATTCAGCTGGATATGTAATCTAAAGGCAACTCATTTAACCTCTCTGTATATGTTTACTTTTTTTTTTTTATTTAATTTTTTTTTTTTACGTTTATTTTTTTTGAGACAGAGAGAGACAGAGCATGAACGGGGGAGGGGCAGACAGAGAGGGAGACACAGAACCGGAAGCAGGCTCCAGACTCTGAGCCATCAGCCCAGAGCCCGACGCAGGGCTCGAACTCACGGTCTGTGAGATCGTGACCTGAGCTGAAGCCGGACGCTTAACTGACTGAGCCACCCAGGTGCCCCTGTATATGTTTACTTTTATCAACGTTTTTTATTTTTATTTTTGGGACAGAGAGACAGAGCATGAACGGGGGAGGGGCAGAGAGAGGGAGACACAGAATCGGAAACAGGCTCCAGGCTCCAAGCCATCAGCCCAGAGCCTGACGCGGGGCTCGAACTCACGGACCGGACCGCGAGATCGTGACCTGGCTGAAGTCGGACGCTTAACCGACTGCGCCACCCAGGCGCCCCTGTATATGTTTACTTTTAAAGGGAAGAAGATCTCCCACCCGTCCCCAACGACAGAATGGGACAGTGAAAAGAGCACCTAGCTGGAAACATAAAAACTTCCATTTTAGTTCTTTCTTTGCCCCTTGTTTGCCTTTGGGTAAATCACTTAAAATCTCTGGGGCTTCAGTTCCCTTACCTATAATAAATACAAGATAAGAGTTGGGCCTATATCTATATCCTTCTCATTGTGTTTCACACATGTGTCTGTCACCGTTACGTTTTAGCTGGAGCAGACTGCTTTCTGTTTCCCTAGTGCCCCCTGCCTCCTGGTCTCCATTCCCTCCTCTCAGAATGTGGGACTCAGAATGTGGTCTCCATTCCCTCCTCTCAGAATGTCCTTTAACTTCAGGAAACTTTTGACCCTCGACCCATTCGTCCAAGGCCCTCTTCTTCCTTACAGCCTGACTTGATTCTCTCTACCAGAACTGATTCTACCTTCTGAATTCCTGTGCTACATTAAGATCTTTAGCCCTACCTTTACTAAGAAGTGGCTTTTAGATTTAATTCAGGTTAGATATAGGAGGGCATCCTGTTCCCAGGAATGTTTACAATTTTCTCCTTACCCACACACACACACACACAGGCACACGCACACGTGCGCGCATACACACACACACACACACACACACACGCAGTCCCATGTGCTCTTGGCAGAAAATCCTTGCTGAATCTATTTTCACACACTTTTCAACAAGTGTGCAGAGCAGAGACAGGCCGCTAAAGGAGAGTTTACATCCATTAGGTGTGGTTTGAAATTTTGCTAATGAAGTGTTGCATTGCCTGCTCTCGCACAATAAGGCTAGATGCACCCTTCCATTCTAAATAAAAACTGCATGTTTTCAAACTTTATTTTGCTCAAAAAAGCCATTTTGCAACAATATTAAAAAAAACCAAAATGGTGTTTCTGTTATTTTATTCACCAGACCAAAGGGAGGCAAATGCTTATGCACCAGTGGGAGGCAGGCCATTCTCAGGGTGATGGGTTAATGATGTGCATGTATGGTGCTCTTTTCCACTCTCTAAGCAACATTCTCTAGAGGGGAAGGAATTTAGTTGAACATTCCCAACTCTAGGTCTTCTTTAAAACCTTAGCAGTAGGGGCGCCTGGGTGGCTCAGTCCTTTAAACATCCAACTCTTGATTTCGGCTCGGGTCATGATCTCACCATTCGTGAGTTCGAGCCCCGTGTCAGGCTCCACGCTAACAGCACAGAACCTATTTGGGATTCTCTCTAGTTCTCTCTCTCTCTGTCCCCTCCCCCCCAAAATAAATAAGGTTTATTTGTTTTATTATCTTTTTTTAAAAACCCTTAGCAATAGACCCAGTGTTGGGAAATCTTATTTCTGACCCCCTCCCCATCTAATTCCAGGTTAACGTGTATGTAACTTAACCACTCAGGGAATCAGTTTCCCTAATCCTGGAAATTAAGATTATAGTATTGCACCTATTTCGCCAGGTTGTTGTGATGATCTTGACTATGCTTTACAAAATGAAACAGCCTGTTGCTCCTACCCCGCATCAGTTTTCTCTGTAGCACTCAGCAACACCAGCCATATGTTTATTTGTTTGTTGTTCATCCTCTTGTCTGCTCATCGGCTGGAGCAGTGCCTGCACTGTCGTAAGTGCTCAATCCCTATCTGTTGAATCAATTAATCTTAGGAAATATGCCTACGAAAACACTATGTACTTTTCTGAGTGCTTTGAACATGAAAGGTGACATTATGATGTTTTCTCTAATGAAAATTTTCCCATCTACCAAAATGAATTGAACTCTAGAGGGAGAAGAGACTGATTACCAGTGTATCTTTTCCTTTCCCAAAGAATTAGTTTCCTTTAGGGGCTGAGGAAGTAGCTCCTGACATTTTAGAGATCTTCAAAGGGCTGGATGACTATTGTTCAGCGCCACCAGTCTTATCTCTCCTCTTGTAGAAACTTAGAATTGGAAGGAACTTTATCAAAGGTCATGGGTTGATAGCCTCCTCCTAGTGCTTGAATCTCTTCTTGGTTTATTGGTATCAAGTGTGTATTATACAAAGGATGCCACTTCCTGAATATTCTAAGTTGTCCTGTCACGTCTGCCTTTATTAAGTGTTCTTGCTTCTTTCTTGGCTGGGCGACTTGTGTCACCCTCCATGTATTCACTGACTATAAAGGAAATGAGAGAAGCTGACATTGGAATATATACTAGTTTGGGTTGCCTCATATAAGAACAACCTGCTTATTCAACAAATACTTCTTGAGTATTCCTATATGGGAGGCGTTGCAGGGGTGGAGCAGTCTGTTCAATTCTGTTGGGGAAACAAAGATTCATGAAGTCCACTCTTTACCCTGAAGTAGCTTATAACAAGGTAGTGTATAATATACTATTTTTGGTAAGGGAGCCCCAGAAAGGGCCTTACTTACCTCATTGTAATTGTAGTATTTGAATCAGGCTTCGGAGTTTAGGAAAGAAGGATAGACTGAAACATTGTAGGCAGAAAGAACAATATGAGCAAAGGCTCAGAGACCAGAGTGTAGGACAGTGGAGGAGAAAGCTGAGGGGTCTGATTGAGCTGGAATGTGGGGGAATGAGTGAGGAGCCTTGGGAGATGAGGCTGGGAGGGGAGAGCTGGAGCCAAATCACGGTGGACTTAGTGTGAGACCAGGAACTTTGGTCTTTACTTGACAAATAGTGGAGAACTACTGACGGTGTCGGGGACTGAGCAGACGTGATTGAAGCTGTGCTTGGGGGAGGTGAATGTGGCCGTGGTACGTACGGTGGACCAGATGGAAAGAGAACTGGGACAGAGACCAGCCGTGGGGTAGTGAGGGCAGAGACCAGCCGTGGGGTAGTGAGGGTCCAAAGTGTGATGGTGGAAGTGAAAAGTAAAGGGAATGGATGAAGTCAAGAGGTGTTACAGAGATAAGTTGATAGGATGTTGTTGTGATTGATTGTGGAGGGCTAAGGAAAGAGTTTAGCATTCAGTCATTCATTTGATAATCTGATAAATTGTTATTGAGCGTTTTCTATATGCCCAGGCTCTGCTCCATGCCCTTGGGAACAAAACAGACGATCTCTTTATGCTACTCCGGAACCTTAGTTTTTGTTGGGGAGACAGATAATAAACAGGTAAAGAAATTCATCATTACATATAATGGTGAGTGCATTAAAGATAATACGGTCCAGGTACTTGAGAGGTTGTGGTGCTCTAACTTGGTATGGAGACTAAACTTGGAGAATCCAGAAGAGTCAAAGGCTGCATGCTGTCTAAATACTCGGTGTCTTAAATAGGCCTTTAGCAAGCACTAAATTATAATCTTTAAAAGGACCCATAATGCCGATCTCCTGAGTTACTTAAAAGCCAGGATTGTCACTCTGTTGAGACATTTTGCCAGTCTTCGATTTTTACATAGGCAGGGGTCCAGTACATTTCAGCATCAGTGTGAGTCACCGGGCCATCTGCAGATAGAACCTAGCATTTTCTCCAGAAAAGAGCCTCAGGTCTTCTCAAGTCCTTGCACCAGTAGCCACATTAGTGAGAAAGACACCTTTTACCTGAATTCTGGAATGTGTGTTATTAGCTAATCACCTTAGCCATAAAATTCCACGTGATTGATTGATTCCACTATCAGAGGGATTAGTCTCTGACAGTTTTTTCCAGGGTGTGAAACATTTTTATTTTAATAAAAATTGACCCATCGAATGACTTATTTAGTAATGACCATTGAAATGTTGGAGGATGTCTCAAAATCAAGGTGATATTGATCATCTTCTGATGATAATTAACCATATTTTAAATCCTTTCTTCGTCAGAGAGTAAGCCCGTAAAGTCCTTATACAGAGGAATGCTTCTCTTACTCATTGCTTCCAAATTCATATGAGTTGTAAATTCTTTACATATTGTTCGTTACATATAACCCTGTTTGACACCATTCAAGATTAGGATTGCCCCCTTATAGGACAATTTCTGCCATCTCTGAATCTAGCAGTAGAATGTTCCATATAAGCTCTGGAGAGGCACTCCTGTTCCAGAGACTTTGTTGGGGCTACAGACTTTGGCCTATGGATTCAAGTTTGAATAAAAGATTCCCCCAATTTCAGAGGATGAAATCTCCTGTCTGCTGTTCAGGGTCAGTCCCCATCCAGGGGACTTTCTCTAGAACTTTCTCTAGAACTTCTGTCTCTCAGTTTTCCTCTCACTGTTCTGTGCTGTGACACTGTTCTGTCAGTCTTTCCCTTTTCACTCATGCTCCTTCCCCTCAGCTTTAAACACTATCAAAGCCTCTCGCACTGTAATGAGCCCTTACTTGACCCCACATCCCCAGCTAGTCTAACCACTCTTCTCCTGCCATTGAAACTTTCAAAGAGTAGCCTTTACTCAGCATCACCACCTACAAACCTCCCACCCGCTTCTTCACCCGCATCCTCCCTCTCTGCTGGCATTCTCAAGATAAGATCCTCTGTGATGTCAAATTGCCAAATTTATCGGATGTTGTTTCACTTCTTATCCCACCAGAGCTCTGTGCTGTGTTTGATACTGTGGATTGCTCCCCAATTCTTGCAGCTCTTTTCTTTACTTCCTTGGCTGCATTCTCCTTACATCTCAGACTATTCCTTCTCTCCCATTTCCCCCTCCTCTCCCTTAAATGTTGGTGTCCTCCCGGGTTCCGTACCTGGCCCATGTTCCTGGCACACTCTCCCTGGGTGATGTCACCTAGACTCTCAGTACTCCTGAAACTGTATTTCCAGCCTAGAACGCGCCTTAATATTCAGCACCTTGCCAGGCATCTCTCTCTGGATTTCCTGCAGGTAACTCAGTGTGTTCAAAATTGAGCTCTTTTCTCCCCTTAAACCCACTGCTTTCATCTGCTATTTTAGTGGATGACACCAGCTAAATTCTGGATATCATTATTGATTCCCCAATTTTCTGCAGTCCTTAAGGGTGACCAGTGTTAGGGAGCTGTCAGTAGAATGTTGCATATTTTTGTAAGTAAGAAAACATCGTGGCTCAGACAGAAATCGTAATTGTTCACATTTCCTCAGCTGGTGTGTGGCAGAGCCAGATTTAAGTTCCAGGGATGTAGGATTTAATATTCACGGTCTTTCTACCATATCACGCTGTCTCTATGGAGTATATTACAGACTGAGTTTTTGTTTTCTACTATCATTTTGAGATAATTTTCTGTCATTTTACATTGCCACAATATGAAGCTAGTATGTGGTGTTTTGCGTGTTTTTTTAAGTGTATTTGTTTATTTCATGCTATATCTTTAGCATGGTATCTAAAGACATAGAAAAGATGAGAAGACTTTTCAAACTAAAACAATTCTTACAGGAGGATGAGCTAAAGGGTGGAAAAGGTCAATTAGGCACCTAGCAGAAAGTTGTGTAAAGTTATAGGTTTGTTGTATAGTTAGTATGGTATCCTTTCCTCAAGTCTTAAGAGATTCATTCATATGCTCAGTAAACACATGTGAGCTCTCTACCTTATGCCAGATGGGCATCGCATTCTGCACTCTGCTTGCTGAGCTGAGAAACGGTAGTTGGAAGCTATAACCCTGCCTTTAAGGATCTCAGGGTCCAGCGAGAGACAGAGATGTGTAAACAAAAGCGACAGTACCACATTAACTGCTCTAACAGGAGTAGGTGCGGAGTGGAGACACACAGGAAGGAAGGATAATTCTGTTTGAGACAGTGGAATGGGGCCATCTTCAGAGAGGAGGTGATAGTTAAGCTGGACCTTAACGTATACCATATAAAATAATGGTTTTAAAAAATCCACCTGTTGGAGAAGAGAAGAAAGAGTAAGTTTGGGTATAAAGACCGGTGCATGAAAAGGCAGAGAGGCATAGGAAAGGCTGAATTGTTTCACACCGTGAGTTTACTTGTGACTAGAGCACTACTTTGGCTATGACAGGAGCCAAAGGTGGAAAGGCAGGTTGGATCCCAGTGTGTGCATACTAGGCAGCTTTTATTTTCTCCTCCTTCCAGAGTTCCTAGGTTTGACCTAAGCCCTGGGGCCTGTTTTGAACCAGTGAAACCATACAGGTGTCTCCTAGTGACTCTGGAGAATTGCTCTACCTTGTCCTACTGGCTTCTGCCAAGCGTTGTGAATACCAACTAATGTGAATGTTAGTCCTTAGACTCTCCTTTTTTTTTTTTTTAATGTTTATTTTTGAGAGAGAGAGCGAGGGAGAACAAGACAGAGTGGGAGCAGGATAGGGCAGAGAGAGAGGGAGACACAGAATCCGAAGCAGGCTCTGTGCCGACAGCACAGAGCCTGGCATGGGGCTCGAACCCACGAAGCATGAGATCGTGACCTGAGCTGAGGCCGGACGCTTAACCGACTGAGCCACCCAGGCACCCCTCTCGTTTTTTTTTTTAAAGTTTATGTATTTACTTGAGAGACAGAGAACGTGCGTGTGCATGTGCGTGCACACACTAGCATGGGGAAGGAGCAGAGGGAGAGGTAGAGAGAAAATCTCAAGGAGGCTCTGCGCTGACGGTGCGGAGCTCAGTGTGGGGCTCGAACTTGTGAACTGTGAGATCACGACCTGAGCCAGAATCAAGAGTTAGATGCTTAGCTGACGGAGCCCTCCAGGCGCCCCATGCCCTTCAAGTCTCCTGACGGCCAGCCCGTGTTTGTAGCCAAGGAGCAGGAGTGGCAGTGGCAGCATCATAGTCACGTTTATTGTGTGTTTATTCTGTGCCGGGTACTGTAGTAAGTACTTTTTGTGACTCTGTATTTCATTCTCACAACCTGATAAAGTAGCTAGTGTCGGTCATTATCCCTGTTTTATCAGTGAGAAACCTGAGTCTTAGCAACCTAAATAAGTTGACAAAGGGCCTGACAGCTAATAAGCAACAGAGCTAGGTCTTAAATCCAGCTCTTTGTTGTATCAAAGCCTCTATAGAAACCTCTCTGCTGCTTTCTAAGAAAGAAGAGAGCGAGAATATAGAATATTCTGGAATACGAATACAGTGACTAGAGGGGTTAATACACTTTCCATAATAAGCATGCATTTTGCTTTACCCCAGAGCAGCTGCAGTCTGTGTCCCCTAAGAGGGTAAGGAGGAAGAAGGTCAAAGGCCACCTCCTCTTGAAGGGCAGTGAGGAAGAGAGGCCATGTAGGAGGTTCGGAGCTGCCCGGCCTTGGGGAGCAGCATCATGCTGGCTCAGCGCTGGAGCAGGTACACAGCACTGCTGTTGTGCCAGGTATGGCTTCCTGTGACCAGGATATGGGCAGGAAGGGTGTCAGCTGCTCCCAGTGTGGGTTGGAGGGCACGAGGTTACAAGGTCAAACTGAATGAGAAAGTGTATACAGAATCACCTGGAAAACAGCAAAGCCATAGATAGATGTGGCACCAGCATTGCCTTCATCCAGCTTAATTTGGGAGAAAGACCATAACCAGCTGCTGTGATCTCTGAGGCACATGCAGGGGCTTTGCTTTTTGCCGGAGTTAAAGGTATTAAGCAAGAGAGATTCCTTCGTTGACCCAAGGATTGGACTAGATGACTTGGGGTGGTGAAAAGCGTTCAGGACCAGATGCCGGGAGACCTGGGACCTGGTAAACCTCAGCTCTGTGGTGTCAGTGTGCACAGAGCTCTCTCTCTGCTTGCTTTCTTGTCTGTAAAGTGAGGAGTTAGATTTTTTTAAAGCTTTTTAAAATTGCCGTACGGTATGACAATTAAGATCAGAGACTCTGGAGTCAGATCGCCGCCGCAGTTCGATTTTAAGTTTTGCCACTTAATGAATAATTGTGCGGTCTTGGGAAAGTTACTTGACCTTTCCACCTCAATTTCATCATCTGTAAAATAATACCTACCCATTACTGGGTGACAGATATTGTATAGGCATCTTAGTATGGTGCCTGCCACATAGTAAATGCTTAATGCGTATTCACTGTTACTCTTCAGGTAAGTTCATGGTATAGCTATCAATGACCCAAAGCAATAAAAACATAAATTTGGGATTTAGAGGTCTCTCTTGCTCAATCCTCAGGGTAGTGGAATAGAGACTTGGAAGATGAGGGCTCTAAATATTCATAGTTCAAACAGAAGTACAAGCCTAATCAGAATTTGTCCGTGTCTCATGTCCTGCTTGAGTTCAGTATTTCTAAAGGCAGCTTAGTACCAGGACACAGATACTGAAGAAATTCAGGCCAGCTGTGCCTTTGCTGGAGCCTTTCCTGAGGCATACTGGGACTAAAGTTGTGATTTCACCTGAGGGGCCCACTAAGCAGATTGGGATTAAGAAAGGCATCTGGACTCTTTTCAACATGAGGTAGTTGTTTTGACAGTACAGGCCATTTACTTCTGAACACCTTCCTGGTCTGAAGTAGAATCTGTTTATTTTTTAATTTTTTTAAAGATTATTTGTTTATTTTTGAGAGAGAGAGAGAGAGAGAGAAACAGGAAATGAGCAGGGGAGGGGCAGAGAGAGAGGGAGACACAGAATCGGAAGCAGGCTCCAGGCTCCAAGCTGTCAGCACAGAGCCTGACGTGGGGCTCGAACCCACGAACTGTGAGATCATGACCTGAGCCAGAGTCGGATGCTTAACCGACTGAGCCACCCAGGCGCCCCTAGAACCTGTTTAGATTCAGCATTTTATTTTCCTTTATTAAAGCAGGGAAACTTTGGGGCGCCTGGATGGCTCAGTTGGTTGAGCGTCCGACTTCGGCTCAGGTCACGATCTCGTGGTCCATGAGTTCAAGCCCCGCATCGGGCTCTGTGCTGCCAGCTCAGACCCTGGAGCCTGCTTCAGATTCTGTGTCTCCCTCTCTCTCTGCCCCTCCCCCGTTCATGCTCTGTCTCTGTCTCAAAAATAAATAAACGTTAAAAAAAATTAAAAAAAACAAAATAAAGCAGGGAAACTTTGAGAGGACATTTGCTTGTTGCCTGCCATATTGGCTCTATAGCTAGAAGTCAAATGCCAAACCACCGTTGACCAGCGGATACCTGACTCCTGCCCTTACTACTGCTGTAGCTGCCCTGCAGATCAGCTGTATTTGTATTATTATCTGATAGAAGACCACTCTGTGCATGCACATTCTGAAAGCAATAGGCAGAGAGGATTTGCCCCTGGTAGAAGTTACCGGAATTAACAGTTTGAGTTAGGCAGGAAGAGCTAACAACTACTGTAAGTCAAACTGGCCACTTGCCTGGTACAGAAGAGGTACATAGGTCTGGGAGAATAAGGTATATATGTTAGGTTTAGGCAGGCAAGAATTGAAGGCTAGAGAAGGCAGCTAAAAACAAGAGGGTTGGGCAGTGCCAGAGATTAAAACAGTTAAGATCTACGGCCCAAACTCTGGGAGACAGTCATAAGTCAGTGTCAGTAACAGCTCTAGCTAGATAGACTCAAAGGACATTGGTTTCCAGCTGCCTTCTTGTTGGCTCAATCTCTGGGCCCCTCAGTGTTCATTACAGCCAGAAGGTCATCAGGTACCTGCAGGTTACCTTTGCCTTAATTGAGATGATGACCTCACAGGAGAGGGAGAACTTGGTTGAGTGGAGAGCCACTCTCCTGAGCCGTGTGTCCCACAGCAAACCAGGGGCTGGGTACTAAACCTGTCTCTCTAAGAAGCTTTCTGTTCTGTGATATAGTCCACCCTGTGTTGAGCACTCTTCTCTGTAATGTCCTTTCAATCTATACTTTTTGTGTGATTAAAAAAGTTAATCTGATCCTGGGGTGAAAGTGAGGAAATGCTAATAAGTTGGCTGCACTGCAGTGCTTTGGTAACTGTGTAGATTTATTGTATTGCATTTGCAGTATGCTAGGATTTGTGTGGCGTGTGTAGGAATGGGCTCGTACCTGGTCTTACACAGTGTCCCTTTCCCTTATCGTAGACCCGGAAGAGGATACATCTTACCCTGAATTAGCAGTGGTGAAGCTCCTCCATCCTGCGCTCCAAGCCCCACGTTGCTAATTGGAAATGAAAAGCCTGTGCTTTTCAGAAGGTTCATTTTATGCCCGAATGACATATTTATTAATTCTCCATGCCATAACTCGTTAAGAGCCGTTCCACTGCTCTTAATGGGCCTTGTGTTCAAACGCATTCAGTGGCTGTTTTTATAAACTGATATTTCCCCTTGGGCAGTAAACCACAATTCAATTCCAGTTTTCCTTTTAACTCGTTTACTTCACAAAGATCTAATTTAAGACAGATTAGGTAAAATATTATTGGACTGCATGGACACCAAGTTATTCTTGCTTAAGAAGTATTCTTGTAAGAATCCAATGCCTGCTTTTCCTTTCCACTCATCCTGGGCTTTGAAGAATCCAGTGTTTGAACAAGGGACGAATCTCCTTTTCTTGATTCTCATCAGCAGTTTAATGATGATTACTGAGATTTTATTAGCCATGCATGGGGCATGCTTTAAATATATATATTGTTTTAGTTAGCCCATCACCAGTCAGGCCGCTTCATTTTCTCTCTTGTATTCTCTGTCCTGCCGAGAAGAGGGCCTAAAAGCCTGGCAGATAGGGCAGGGGAATGCGGCCTGTGGGCAGCTGTGCCGTGGGGCTGCTCCATGCTGCCCCCTGCCCACATAAGTGTAGTTCTCAAGATAGTATCAAATGCTGTTGACCCTGAACTTGACAGAGTATCCCATGAAGGAGCAAAATAACCAATTCAGGAGAGTTCCACCAAGATGTAATGTGAAAGAATAAATAATAATAGGCTTTCTCCTCCAAAGTATGGTTTGCTGCTTTGTTGTACTTAATCTTGGATGCTTCTGCATATTTTCTAAATCAGAGTCACAGATGTCAGAGCAGGAAAGGACCTGGGCACGCCCATCAGGCAGCCCTCTCTCTCATATTGTAGACAAGGAAAATCGGATCCAGAGAGATGCAGTCCAGGCCATACAGCGAGGTAGGAGCAGTTGAAGCAGGAGAACCTAAGTGTTTTAAGACAAGTGTTTTGAAACCCCACTGTTTTAGGGACCTGGGAGGTGACCTGGTGGTTCCCAAAATCCTGGTGAGCACAGATTCCTCTGCAGCTTACTGCATCAGAACCTCTGGGGTGGGACTTGTGAATTTGCATTTTTTTAAAAAGCTACTCACATAATTCCTATGCAGCCAGTCTGGCCTAGGTCTGGAACTGGTGTTAGTGTATAACAGGGATCAATCGCCTATGTCCCATGGGTCAGGTCATCTCTGCCATTTGTTGTTGTGTGGCCCGTGAGTTCACAAGGGTTTGTACATTTGTAAATGGTTACGGAAAAGTCAAAAGTCACAATATATTGTGATGTGTGAAAATTACATGAAGTTTAAATTTCCTTGTCCATAAATAAAGTTTTATTGAAACACAGCCACTCTTACTTGTTTACATGTTGTCTGAGGTTACTTTTGCACCACAGGGACAGGGTTGAGTTGACTGTATGGCCCACAGAGCCTACAGTATTTACTGTGTGGCTCTTTACAAGTCAAATTTGCTGACCCCTGATATATACTGTTCTATTTCTCATATAAGCACCACACGGACCAGTGTCAAAAGGGAGATTCCTAAGCTTCGAGAACTTGTGTTAGTTCAAACACCATCTTGTTTTATGCTAAATATGCAGTTATGAAAAACTGCATATAAATTAAGTTTATGTAAATAATTATTTTAACAAAAAGTGTGTTTTATTGTAATACAACTCGCTACTTGAAGTATGGAGGATTCCTCTTCATTTCAGGAAATTTAGTGTGGCTTATATGTTTGTTTCTCTTTGAATAGAAAAAAATACCTTGTTTTTCTACTTGATGAAGATATAGGATGTAAATATTTAGAAAGGAGTGCTGATAAACTATTTATTCTGTGTGCAGTGTTCAGTACGATTCATTATGAAATTTCTACTTCACGTTTAAAACATTCTTAATAAAGCCCATATACCTATAAAGCTGTAGTTTTAAAATTCACTGAAGATCCCTACTTTCCTCGCCAGCTCTTACTAATTCAGGATCTTAGCTGCCTCCTGGTTTTTCTTCAACCAAAGCTAACAGTTTCAGTGTCTTACTGTCTTCCTTTTCTTTTGCCTTTCCTTCTTGTCCCTCATCTCGCACATACAAGCATTTGTTCATTAATCAGGCAGCAGAGATTTATTAATGCGCAGATGCTGACTCTGCGATAGGAAGTACCCTCGGTGGCACCTCGAGACCTGTCTTTCCACCACGATCAAACTAAAAGATAAGAGAAACGGAAGGTGCAGGGGACGTTACTTTTAAAAGTCCTCTTCCCTGTCTTCTTCTAAGGCAGGTGGGTGATGTTGTCAAGGCCTGGCCTGGTGGTTTTTAGATCCTGGGACATGGGCCAGCCTTCTTTCATTGTTGCTTAGGCTTTTCTGTAGTGTACCCCAGGGGCTCACCTTTCTCATTCACCAGAGAATCCATCCCCCACACCAGTTTCATTCTCTGCCAGGTTGCCGCTAAACTGCCTCTCAACCTGGCACAGTAGAAGCTGTAAAGAGGCTCTCAACTTGGCATAACATGCTGCTCTGGGCTGCGTGACCTTCGATAGGTGGTGTCCCTCTCCTGAGCTTTTGTAAAATGCATAGAGGATAACAATCCCTCCTCAGCCATACTTCACAGGAATATTATGAGGTTGAATGGGGAGGTTATTTAAAAGGCTTGGCATTTTCATAGAGGGAGTTGCTATGGAAACAGAGGCCTACAAGTACTTCAGAGAGGGGGTTTCGGGAAAGGCCCCGGGGTCTTTGTTTCTTTGGGTAGCCAAAATATGGAAGACCCGGCCTCTGACCTGTTTTCAGCCTAACCCTGGGTCTACCGCTCCCTCTTGCTTTTAGGATTCGGCTTCCCTGCAGCATGCCCTGCCAGAGCCAATACCCTCTAGTAACAGGAAGAACGATTTCGCACTGCAGTCTCTAGGGATAGTGAATTGAGCATTTCCAGAGTGTATGTGGCTCAATACCAGCACTGCTTTTCTACTTGGGAGAGAAAGGCGTGACTGCCAGATTACCAAAGGAAAGAACAGAAGATGAGAGGAAAGGATCTTTTATTTATTTATTTTTATTTTTTTAAATTTTTTTTTTAAACATTTATTTATTTTTGAGACAGAGAGAGACAGAGCATGAATGGGGGGAGGGTCAGAGAGAGGGAGACACAGAATTTGGAAGCAGGCTCCAGGCTCCGAGCTGTCAGCACAGAGCCCGACACGGGGCTCGAACTCGTGCACCACAAGATCATGACCTGGGCCGAAGTCGGACACTTAACCGACTGAGCCACCCAAGCGCCCCGAGGAAAGGATCTTTTAAAAAATAATAATCTGTGAGCAGCTGTTTATTGGGAGTGAGTGGCATGGGTTGAGCCTTCTCCTGGAACCGTGGGAGGAAGTATGAGATTGATTCCTGCCCTCTAGTTTCAGGGGTAACTGTTGGGGGGAGGCGCCGGGAAAGAAGGGTTAAAAAAAAAAAGGTGGCCCAGTCAGTTAAGTCAGTTCGAATTTAGCTCAGGTCATGATCTCATGGTTCATGAGTTCGAGCCCCACATCAGGCTCCACGCTGACAGTGCAAAGCCTGCTTGGACTTCTCTCCTCCTCTCTCTCTGCCCTTCCCCCACTTGGGTGCTCTTTCGCTCTCTCTCAAAATAAATACTCTTAAAAAAAAAAAAGTTCAGAAAAGGGAGAGCTCAGAGTCATTGGGGATATTTCATTAAAAAGTGGGACCTCAGGGTGAAATTCAAAATCACGCCTCCTTTCTGGGAAGAGGGTATATTTGGAGCGTGTGACGGGAGGAGCAGTATCGGTAAGGCCTTAGCTCTTCAGCTCCTGATGGGTACATAGATAGATGTTAGTGGTATCATTCTTTAGACCTTTTTATAGGTCTTACACTTCTTAAAATGGCTCACTGTTTTGTTTTGTTGCTGTGGTGTGTTTTTTACTGAGATATCATTCACAAGCTAGACAGTTCGCCATTTTCAAGTGTGCTTTTCATTGGTTTCTTGTTCACAGGTTGTACAGTTGTCACCACTATCTAATTCCAGAACATTCTTGTCACCCCAGTGAGATCCATTAGCAGTGACTCCCCCATTCCCCTCTCCATCTAGCCCTAGGCAGCCACTGACCAACTTTTTGTCATAGATCTGCCTATACTGGGCCTTTCATATAAGTAGAATCCTACAATATGTGACCTTTTGTGTCTGAATTCTTTTCAGGATTTTCAAGGTTTACCCATGTTGTGGCATGGATAATCCTTAATTTCTTTCTTTCTTTCCCTTTTTCTAGGGCCAGATGTGTTTAGTTTCCAAAAAGCTCCTCAAATCACTCTGAAGTTCAGAATGGGTTAGGAACCACTTGTAGCTATTATTATGCTTAATTCTACTATTTGGCTTGGAATGAAGCTAATTATTAAAAGTTTGTCAATAACACCTTACTAGACACTCTTCAGGTAATAATGTATGTATTTTTATTGTGGTAAAATAGATGTAACATAAAATTTATCATTTTAACTATTTTTTATTAAAATTTTTAAAAGTTTCTTTATTGGGGCACCTGGCTGGCTCAGTTAGTTAAGCGTCCGACTTCAGCTCAGGTCATGATCTCACCATTCGTGAGTTCGAGCCCCACATCGGGCTCTGTGCTGACAGCTAAAAGCCTGGAGCCCACTTCAGATTTTGTGTCTCCGTCTCTCTCTCTGTGCCCTTCCCCACTCACACTCTGTGTGTGTGTGTGTCTCTCTCTCAAAAATAAACGTTAAAAAAGTAATAATAAAGTTTATTTATTTTGAGTGAGAGATAGCGCAAGTTGGGGAAAGGCAGAGAGAGAGAGGAAATGGGAGAGAATCCCAAGCAGGCTCCATGCTGCCAACACAGAGCCTGACGCGGGGCTTGAACTCATGAAACCAAGAGTCAGATTATTACCTAAGCCGAAACCACAAGTCAGATGCTTAACCAATTGAGCCACCCAGGCGCCCCTTAACCATTTTTAAGTACCCAGTTCAGTGATATTAAATATATCCACCATGTTGTACAATCATCACCACCATCCATGTCCAGAACTTTTTCAATATCCCAGAGAGAAACTTGCATCCATTAAATGGTCACTCTCCATTTCCCCTCCTCCAGCCCCTGGTAAACTCCATTCTACTTTCTTTCTCTGTGAATTTGCCTATTCCAGGTTCCTCGTAGAAGAAGGAATCCTATATCTGTCCTTTTGTGTCTGTCTTATTTCACTTAGCATGATGTCTTCAGGGTTTCTCTGTGTTGTAACATGTATATGAATCTTATTCCTTTTATTTTTTTTTTTAAACATTTATTTATTTTTGAGACAGAGACAGAGCATGAATGGGGGAGGGTCAGAGAGAGAGGGAGACACAGAATCCGAAACAGGCTCCAGGCTCTGAGCTGTCAGCACAGAGTCCGACGCGGGGCTCGAACCCACAGACCGCGAGATCGTGACCTGAGCCGAAGTCGGCCGCTTAACCGACCAAGCCACCCAGGTGCCACTCTTATTCCTTTTAAAGACTGACTGACATCCCATTATATAATGATAGACCACATCTTGTTTATGCATTCATCATTGATGGACATCAGGGTCCTTTCTGCTTAGTAGTATTTTGAATAATGTATTAATGAACATTCGAGTATGAGTTTTTGTGTGAATACCTGTTTCCAGTTCTTCTGGTCATACACCTAGGAGAGGAATTGCTGGGTCATACGGTAACTTTGTGTTTAACTTTTAAAGAACTGGCAAACTGTTTTCCAAGATGGCTGTACCATTTTACAGTCCCGCCAATAATGTGTGAGGATTCTAATTTCTCTATATCCTTGCCAGCACTTTTTCTTTTCTATGTTGTTGTTGTTGTTGTTCATTATATTCATCCTGGTAGATGTGAAGTGCTGTCTCATGTGGTTTTATTTTCATTTCCTTAAAAACTTTTGATGTTGAACATCTTTACGTGTGCCTATTGGCCATTTGTCTGCTTTTTCTAATCTTTTTTAAAACTAGATTGTCTTTTTACTGCTGCTGAGCTCTAAGAGTCCTTTTCTATTTTGGCTGCTAGATCCTTATTAGATTCACAATTTGCAAATATTTTCTCCCATTATGTGGGGTTTTTTTAACTTTCTTGATAGTGTCATTTTGCACAAAATTTTGAATTTTAATGAAGTCCAATTTATCTCTTTTCAATTTGGTTGCTTGTGCCTTAGGTGTCACAAATATGACACCATTGCCTAATCCAAAGATGTGAAGATTTACACTTTTGTTTTCTTCTAAGAGTTTTATCATTTTAGCTTTTACATTCAGGTTTTCATTCCATTTTGAGTTAATGTTTGTATAAGATGTGAAGTACAGGTCCGGATTCAATTCTTTTGCATGTGGTTACCCAATTGTCTGAGCGCTAATTATTGAAGGCTACTCTTTCCCTTTGAATTACCTTGGCACCCTTAAAAAAAATCAATTAACGTAGATGTATGGGCTCATTTCTGAATTCTCAGTTCTGTTCTATTGATAGATATGTCTATCCTTATGCTAGCACCACAGTCTTTTTTTTTTTTTAATGTTTATTATTTTTGAAAGAGAGAAAGAGAGAGATAGAATGCAAGCAGGTGAGAGAGAGACACATAATCTCTGAAGCAAGCTTCAGGCTCTGAGCTGTCAGCACAGAGCTCGACACAGGGCTTGAACTCACGGACGGTGAGATCGTGACCTGAGCCGAGGTCAGACACTTAACTGACTGAGCCACCCAGGCACCCTGCTAATACCACGGTCTTGATTACTATAGCTTTGTAGTGAGCTTTGAAACAGGGAAGTGTGAGTCCTCAACTTTGTTCTTATTTTTCGAAATTGTTTTGGCTATTTTGGTTCCCTTGCATTTCTATATGAATTGAATATGAATTTTCAACTTGTTAATTTCGGCCCAAAAAAGCAGTTGAAATTTTGATTGGCGTTGCATTGAATTTGTAGATTAGTTTGGGGAGGATTGCCATCTTAACAACATTATGTCTTCTAATTCCTGAACACAAGGTGTCTTTCCACTGGTTTAGGTCTTTTTAAAAAATTTCTTTGAATGATGTTTTGTAGTTTCCAGTGTACAAATCTTATACTTCTTTTATTAAACTTATTCCTAGGTATTTTGTTCTTTTGGATGCTCTTGTAAATGGAGTTGTTTTCTTAATTTCTGGACTGTCTATTGCTAGTGTATAGAAATACAACTTACTTTTATGTATTTATCTTGTATCTTGAATCCGTGCTGAACTTGTTTATGAGCTCTAATAGTTTTGTGTTTTGTTCTTGTTTTTAGTTTTGTGTCTGTGTATTCCTTAGAGTTAACTGTATACAAGACCATTTCATCTGAAAACAGAAATTGTTTTACTTGCTTACTTGCCTTGCCTAGAACATCCAGTACAATATGGAATAGAAGTGGTGAGAGGGACATCCTTGTCCTGTTCCTGCTCTTTGGGAGGAAGCTTTCAGTCTTGTCATTAAATGTGATGTTAGCTGTGGTTTTTTCATAGATGCTCTTTATCAGGTTAAGGAAGTTCCCTTCTATTTCTAGTTTATTGGGTGTTTTTATTATGAAAGAGCATTGGGGGGGCACCTGGGTGACTCAATCAGTTAAACATCTGACTTCAACTCCAGTCGTGGTCTCATGGTTCGTGGGTCCAAGCCCTGCGTCAAGCTCTGTGCTGACAGCTCAGAGCCTGGAGCCTGCTTCGGATTCTGTGTCTCCCTCTCTCTTAGCTCCTCCCCTTATTGCACTCTGTCTTTCTTTCTTTCTCTCTCTCAAAAATAAACATTAAAAAAAATGAAAGAGTGTTGGATTTTGTCGAATGCTTTTTGTGCATCTGTTGAGATGATCATGTGGTTATTGTCCTTTATTTTATTAACGTGTTGCATTACATTGATTTTTCACACGTTAAACCGTCTTTGTATTTCTGGGATAAATCCCACTTGATCATGGTGTATAATCCTTTTTTTAATGTTTATTTATTTATTTTGAGAGAGAATGTATGAGCACAAGTCAGGGAGGGGCAGAGAGAGAATCCCAAGCAGGCTCTGCACTGTCAGCTCAGAGTCCGACACGGGGCTCAGTCTCACAAACCATGAGATCATGACCTGAGCTGAGATTGAGTCAGATACTGAACCGACTGAGCCATCCAGGCACCTCCTGTAATCCTGTTTATATGCGGCAGGATTCAGTTTGCTGGTATTTTGTTGAGGCTTTTGTATCTATATTCACAAGGGATATTAGTCTTGAGTTTTATTTTTTTTTTCTTATGGTATCTTTGTCTAATTTTGTATCAAGGCAATACTGGCCTTACAGAATGAGTTGGGAAGTGTGTCATCTTCTGTTTTTTTGGAAGAGTTTGCGAAGGATTGGTATTAGTTCTTTAAACATTTGGTGGAATTCATCAGTGAAGCCATCTGGTCCTGGGCTTTTCTTTGTGGGGGATCATTTTTTTAATGCAAGGTGCAGAAGAGTATTTATAGTACAATCCCATCCGAGAGAGAGAGAGTCTTTTTAAGGCTGTATCTGTGTGCTTGTATTTACACAGAAAAGTTCTGAAAAGACATACAAAAAAAGATATATAAGTAGCAAAGCTTATCTTTGGGTAATGAGTTAGAACTTAAGTCTTGTGCCTTGTATGTAATTACAAGCATGGACTGCTCTATGTTTTTTAAAAAGCCTACTTAACATGGCCAACATTTGACCATCTGCCCTTTCATCCGCTAGTGAGGTGTTGGTGCTGTGTACTTGCCCCCGGCCTTGTCTCCTTAGGAACTCAGTCTGGTGGGGCCCCTGTACCTCCAGCTTCACAATCTGCTGCACCCCTTCTCTGTTTATCCTCCAGCAACCCCGAATTACTTGTCAGTCCCTCCAAAACAGCCCGCGGTTGTGTGCTACTATGCCTCCATACATACTATGCTGTTCCCTTTCCCTGCCAACCTTTCGCCCTTTATCTGCCAGCCCTTCCCCTGTTATCCTTTAAAACCCCTTCCAGGAGCTCCTGGGTGGCTCAGTCAGTAAAGCTTCTGACTCTTGCTGTCAGTTCAGGTCATTCCAGTTCGGGAGATCGAGCCCCACATCGGGCTCAGTGCTGAGCATGGAGCCTGCTTGGGATTCTGCCTCTCCCTTTTTCTCTGCCCCTCCCCCGCTTGCACTCTCTGTCTCAAATTAAGTAAATGAACTTTAAAAAACAAAAACAAAAACTTTCCAAATACTAGTTACCTTCCTTTGTGAACACCTTCCAGCTCACTCTCCTCCCTTTCATTCCCTACCCGAAGGGAGAGAAAACTCTCCCTCCTGCTGCCTCTCATACATTACACGTATGTTTGTTATTGAACTTTGTGTTTACCCTGCATCATAATTACTAGCTCACATGTATGTCTTCTCTAAAAGTACAATTTTATACAGTTTCACACAAAATAGATGCTCAAAAGTATTTTGATTGAATTGAATTCGTGAGACGAGAAAAGCATTCTGGGTCGGACAAGCAACGTGAACAGAGGCCAACATTGCGAGTTATTGTAACGTGTACTCATTTGGCCAGACAGGAAGATTCGTGGTGGAAAATATGGTTGAATGAATTTGATAAGGGTGATAATAGAGGCTCCTCAAAGGCAGATGGAATTGGGGCACCCGGGTGGCTCAGTCAGTTAACGTCCTAGTTTGGCTCAAGTGGTAATCTCACAGTTCGTGAGTCCGAGCCCCACGTCGGGCTCTGTGCTGACAGCTCAGAACCTGGAGGCTGCTTCAGATTCTGTGTCTCCCTTTCTCTCTGCCCCTCCCCTGCTCATGCTGTCTCTGTCTCCCAAAAAATGAATAAACGTTAAAAAATAAAAACAAAAAAGGCAGATAGAGCAGACTTGGTAGGTATATATTGGTGGAATGAAGAACTCTTCTCACTTCAGTTCTTTGCTTACATCTTTTTTCTCAGTAGGCGTACCCTGACCATGTCCTTTAAAACTGTCACCTCTGTGTTCCCTCGTCTCCTGACCCCAGCACTCCCCTTCCTTCATCTTCCTCCTTCTTCCATAGCAGTTGCACTTGTATATAATTTACTTGTTCATTGTGTTTATTTGTAGTCTGTCTTCCCCATTGGAATATAAGCTCCCCACACCATGGTAGCCTTGTTCCCTGCTGTTTCCCAAGCCCCTAGATCGTTGCCTGGAACGTAGTAGGGACTTAGGAAACATTCGTTGAGTAAATAAATCCTATATTAATGAACTTCAGCACCTTGTCCAGAGCTGGCCGAGATACAGCCCCGGTACAGTTCAAATGGCTTATTTCTGAAAGAAGGAAAGAAGTTTACAGAAATGTATGAAACTGCTAAGACAGTGCCCGCTGTGTATTATGTATATAATCTGGGGCAGGGCAGGGGAGGGAGGTGAAGGTAAGAGAGACGTGGAGCTTTAAGGTTTCTTGCCTTAGAAACCAAATTGGGAAGTCAAAAGTATAAGTATATTTGAGTTTATTTATTTCTTGCCTAGAAAAAATGTTGTTTTATGTGGTGATTAATTCCCATGCTTTAATAATTTCTCTTTTTCTTTCTCCACAGACCTTTGTAGTATTAAACAGAGGGAAAACTCTCTTCAGATTCAGTGCCACGCCTGCCTTGTACATTTTAAGTCCTTTTAACCTGATAAGAAGAATAGCTATTAAAATTTTGATACATTCATATCCTTTTCACAAATGTGGAGTGCAGAAGTTGCATGCTCGCTGCTACACGTTTCTGAACTTTGACAATCGAATTGTATATTAAGTATTTTATCAATAGTGTACTTGACTATCCCACCAGTCAGAAGTGTGAGTGAACTTCTTCCAGATCCTGAGCTGAGCTTCAGCAAATTCTTTTTTCCTAGGATGATATCATGGGAGTCTGGAATTTCGTTGGTATCGTGAAGAGAGACAAATTAAGATGATAACCTGTAACTTTTTAAAGCGCTCAGTCTTCAGTAATTTTATCCTGAACATATGATTCAGTTCTTTAACGTAAGTCCGATATTAGAATTTTTTGGAAGGCTGCTTCATTGAGCGCAAATAGTTGAATGAATGCTTTAGAGATCTGCCTTGTATATTTCTGATTTCTTGAGCAGTGGGTATGGAAAGTGTCTGAGATAGTCTCAGATTAAATGGCCTCCTCGGTACATAGGTTTGGGTCTAGATTGTAAGACTGATATGCATCTTTCTGGTATTTTTACTGCCCTTAAATAGAAAATGCCAATTTACTCATGTGGCCTGCCTTTTTTTAAATCTTATTAATATAGGAGAGCATATGACAGATAAAAAATTATGTGATGGGTTTAGCTACTTTGCATAACTTTAAAATTTTATGGTTGGTGTTGAATCTGTCAGTGCTCAGTCCTGTGCTCCCAAGGATAGTAAGGGAAGATGAGGAAGTCCAGGGAAGATGAGGAAGTCCAGGGAAGATGAGGAAGTCCAGGGAAGATGAGGAAGTAGCAGTTGCAACTTGGGCAAATTGGTTTGCTAATAAGCTTTTGCCACATTTTATTAACTCTAAGCATTTAGTAGCTTGATTCTGAGATCAGTGGTTTACAAGTAACATAGTTCTGAAATCTAAAGGTTTATAAGGAATAAATAATTCACAATGGACTTCTTCCCTTTTTGCTGGTTCAGAAGACAATGTCTTCTGTTATGATTCCCGGAAGAAGAACCCAGCGGTAAGAAGTAGTTTTGGTTTTTGAAACTCCATTAGTAGAACGAAGATGGTGAATGCCATTAGCAAGAGAGAGTGAGTTAGCGATAAATGAGATATGACTTCTCTGCTGGGTAAAGTGACAGTTTGAGTTTGAATAACTCCCATGCTGACCTAAAGGAGTTTATTTTTTTCTCAGTAGACAAGAACAGAAAGGGCCGAGAAAAATCTTGGGTGGACTGAAAAGACATCAAAGTGGTTTGTTATCCATAAGCATTGCTGGGCGCTTTCAAAATGATCAGATGGGGGCGCCTGGGTGGCGCAGTCGGTTGAGCGTCCGACTTCAGCCAGGTCACGATCTCGCGGTCCGTGGGTTCAAGCCCCGCGTCGGGCTCTGGGCTGATGGCTCGGAGCCTGGAGCCTGTTTCCGATTCTGTGTCTCCCTCTCTCTCTGCCCCTCCCCCGTTCATGCTCTGTCTCTCTCTGTCCCAAAAATAAAATAAAAAACGTTGAAAAAAAAAATCAAAATGATCAGATGAATTTACCCCATTATCTAATTTTTAGGGGTGCAGCGGTACAGATGTCCTTGAAATCCTTCCCCAACAGGCCATAACTGGTTTCCCAAAGTGTGCAAATGCCACACATAGTGGCTGTAGCATTGCCCTCCAAGGACAACTCAGCCCTTTGGAGAACTAGGGAGAAAAGTGAACTGTTTCGTTCTAAACCCGAGCTAACGTAACATTGTATATATCGACTATACTTCAATTAAAATTAAAAGTAAACCATTAATTGCATGTAGATTTTTCAAGTAAGTAGTTACATAAGGTAAATTAATAAATGAGTACTGAATAATACAGGTTCAATTCAATTTACCTTGTCACCTGATGACTTTGGCATCCAGTAGACTGGTAGCTTTCAGGTTACTGTGTATAAAGGTATTTGGAGGCTTATTCCATAGCTGAGGCTAAAGTGGCAAGAGGGGGGAATGTTTTATCCAAAAGGGGTAGAGCAGTGACAGGCTTTTTGAAAGTGGCCTTCCTGCTGTGTCCACCCACAGTTCTCTGGTCAGGTGTAGATACGTATGGTGGCATTCTCCTTTCAGGTTACCGATTTAATTCTCATGATACCCAGTGTGAAACGTGTTTGCTTTCTGAGGAAGAAAACAGGCCAGATTTTGTACATTCTCCCTTGACTCTTTTCTACAGTATTTAGCATGATCATTATGTGCACTATTTTGACCAACTGTGTATTCATGACTTTTAGTAACCCTCCTGAATGGTCGAAGAATGTGGAGTAAGTAACTCATTTATTAATTTGTCTGCCTGCTTGTTTCAAGGATTTCTACTCACCGAATCTTGCTTTGCACAGTTTAAACGTCAAGGGAAAAAAATTGTTGTTGCTGTTTTTTTCTTCTCCCCCCACTCTTTACTTCACAGAGAGGGGGGAGGCTTCATGTGGAATTTAGGAACTACCCTTAGAGGCAAACTCTAGAAAGAGAAAGAAGAGAAAGTGTGCTCTGGAAGTTACTGCCCTTCACCTCCACCCCCTGCTGTGCTGGCCAGAGCCTTTGACCTGCTCCCCCAGTGCCATCTTGTGCCCTCAGTTAGTCCCTCGTGGCACTGCCTTCTTCTCCAACATGAGGTCTCCTTTTTTTTTTTTTGACTTGTCTAAAGTTAAAAATAGCTCTGGGGCCTCCTCACCTGGTTCAAAATTATCACCTACTAGATGGTACCCACAACATTCCAAAATTCTTGGTTTTGTGTTTCGGTAAGTTTCCTTCAAAGCACCCCTTCCCCTTCCTGCCATTCTTTCTGCTGCACTGGCTGTGCCCGTTATGTTTTGTCTCTGTCAGTCGAAGCTGCATTTCAGGCACTGTAGTTACCTTAAAAGATTCATTCAAAGTTTCTGTCTGTTCAGAACTTACCTCGAGCTATCCGTTTCTTTGACAGGTACACATTCACAGGGATTTATACATTTGAATCACTAGTGAAAATCATTGCAAGAGGTTTCTGCATAGATGGCTTTACCTTTTTACGGGATCCGTGGAACTGGTTAGATTTCAGCGTCATCATGATGGCGTAAGTTGTCTGCTTACTTTATTGACTGACATTCAGGGTGTGATTATGTCTATGTGGTTGTATGCGTGGTTGTGTTGGTTAAGGGCACGTTTGTGGCCAGCTACAAGCAGAGTTAATGGGTAACCGTGCAAGGCCACACAGGCTTATGCCTGAGATTCTTGTGAGGGCTGGGCAGTCTAGGCAGTGACAGCATGTCTATATGGAAGAAGGTAAGCCAAGGCTTTACAGCTAGGAAAGGAAGTAGGAAGTGATTTTTCCATTGACATGCTCCCGTATTTTCTTCCCCCTTATAACACTGACCAAGGTTTGCACGCTGATCACTATGGGACTTTAGTGAAGACTTGAAATGTTTTTGGTGTAAACCTTAATTAAGCTGAAAATCCATGTCCTGGGTATGTTATATCGCATGTAATTTCGTGAGGCTGACCCAGATGTTGGAGACTTCAGAGCACATTTTAGAGTTAAAACAAGAGCCAAGGTATCCAAACTGGTCACTTCCTAAGGAAGTACTGACCAGAACTTCAAACTATTGCAAGATAATAGTATAATTCCCCATTAGTGTGCTAGCTGCTCTTGGTAACTTGTTCATTGTTGTTTTAACAGTGAACACGTATCTCTTTGGGAAACTTAGCTGATGATAGAAGAGTTATAACAGACTTTATTATTTTTATCTTCAGGTTTGGAAAGCACTCTCTGGTAGAGTAGGGTATAATAAGGGTGTTGTATAGGCTGTGTGTGTGTATGCAAATGTGTGAAAGGTTGAGTGTGTTTGTATATATACGGCCTGAGCATCAGAAAGATGTATTTCACCTGGAAAATGTGAATGAATGAATGAATGAATGGTATGCATTGAATATTTGAAACTGGAACTTTGACTTTCTGTTATTTTAAGGCAACTTCTAGCTTTCCAACATTATGAGTACACCTTGGTGTTCATTTAAAATTTAAGTGTCTTTTGCTAGGCACAGAGCTGGTGACAAAACGGGCACTTAACACACTCTTTGCTTTGATCCCATGATCCTGAGCCCTGCTTTTGTATGTCACAGGCTATAACTTCATCTGTAGGCATGACTGCAAAGATAATGCGTACAACTCTTGGATAAGTCATATATACAGACAGGCACTTTTGCCGTTGTCATCGAGGGAATTATTTGAATGTAAATTTGTTTTTATGGGGATTCTGCTGCAGAAATTTGTCTCCTCTTTCTAAGAAATTGTTCGCAAAGCTTGGGGACATAAGCCTTTGATACCTCCTGGCCTTCCTTTTTGCTAAACATAATGAGTGGACTGAGAGTAGTCATTCTGATTGGGGTCTACACAGCCCGATGCTGATTAAGAGAGTAAGCCCCCCGGAACCTCCCGGTTGTATCGGTTCTTTCAAATATTCTTTTGAATTCTCCTTGCCAATTGGAAAAAAAAATGTGTTCTTTAAGTGTTTATATTTTGAAATTTTCTTTTTCAACAACAACAAAAAATGAAATCATAGCTTGTGTGTAAGACCCTTTCTTCCCCCCCATTGTCAAACCCTCGCCCAGTGGTACCATTACAAGTTAACTTTGGTTTGATTCTGCAGGTATATAACAGAGTTTGTAAACCTAGGCAATGTTTCAGCTCTACGCACTTTCAGGGTACTGAGGGCTTTGAAAACTATTTCGGTAATCCCAGGTAAGATGGCCCGGGGTTGGTGTTAGGTGTGGGGTTAGGGCCCTGACGTGACGTATTGTACTTTTTGTTTTGTTGTGGTTTTGTTTTTTTCCTTTGGTGTTTTGTGTTCGTGTCTGTGTTTGTCATTTGTGTCTGTGTGTGACCTCCCTTACTACAGATATGTGACAGAGTTTGTGGACCTGGGCAATGTCTCAGCGCTGAGAACATTCAGGGTTCTGCGAGCTTTGAAAACTATCTCTGTAATTCCAGGTGAGAAAATTTACACACAAGACTGACTGCCTCATCTCCTCTTTCCCCTCCATTCATTTGTCCACCACATTCTAAAGCTGGCGTCAGCACAATTGGTATGGCCTTGCACTCCGCATGTTTCTCCTGGGAGACATTCTCTGGGATGGCCCTTTGGTCGTAAGGCAGTTTCAGTGATGACGCTTTGCCAGGCATGCAACCCCCATTCCATGCTTTGAAAAAGCACGTGCTTCGACATCATTTGGATCTTACAATATGTGAAAAAATTGTCACAGAGCTAGCTGTCTCTTTGAACATAAATCATGTGCTTCCTGGCCTCATGGAATTACAGTAATTTAACATTCACTGTCATCCCATTGCTTGTGATTTCTAGGCTTCCTGTCGCATGGTTTGCTGATGGGATGTTCTTCAATGAACTATACTTTTACTGTTACTGTGTTAATGGAATTATTTAACCCCAGAAGAGACTTACCCGTTGACTAGTCCAGTATTATAGCCAAATTAAAGAGCCTTGGAGTTAGGGAACTGAACTTTAATAATCACAGTCTATCACATTCTGTCGCTGTCTGTTTCACTGGAGTAAGAACCAGTGAATATATATATATATTCAGAGACCATTTTCAAGCACAGATCCCCATGAATGCTTGTGCAGATGCTGTTAAAAACAATCCAAGGTAAGATAAGATACATACATCTGAATGTATGGGCAAACAAAAAGGACAGAAACTTGAGAAGAAAAAAAAGGAATCAGTGGGTGGTTGAGAGGTAGTTAATCGACAGTCTTTTTATAATTTTTGCCTTTTTCTTTTTGGTGCTGTTTGCGCTGGCCCAGTGGTTCTTAACCTTTGGAAGGGTTTGGATCCTTTTGAGAATCAGGGGAAAGTTTGCAGGCCCCTCTGAAACCCATCTGTGGACCCCAAGCTAAGGTCCTTAATTTAATTTAAATCCTTACTACCGAGTAGCACTTAACTGTTTTTTCTAAAGACTGGTTTTGACTGGAAGGAAAGATATTTTAGTTAGTCTTGCAAGCCTGAGATATACTGGCAGTAACACGGCAGAAATCAAGACTGTATGGTTGCTGGTTGGACTTTGGTTGTGTCCAGGGGTTTTCAGGGAAGATTCCCAAGAGACCAAGCTTTTTAGTGCAGCTTTGTAGGAACAGGGACGTGAAAAACAGAGGCGCCCCGTTCCTGGTGTCCCGTGGCTCTTCTTGTGGCTGACTCAGAAATATTCCTCTTTTCCCCTTTTCAACTTTATCTAAATATCAGACACAGAGAGAGGGAAGCACAAAGGTAGAATCCTGGAGAAGGCTGACTTGGAATGTGGCTTTCTGAGAACCTCAAGGAAGGTAAACCTCAGTTTCCCCATTTACAAACTTGGGCCATGAAGTGGGCCAGTAAATTCGGGCCCTACTAAAAATGAATACCTTTGTATTTAGCAATGGGAGCTTTCTCCTTATCAACTAGAGGCTGGGTGTCCATTAGAGTATATTCTTCGTGGCAAAAAACTACAACCCCGACTTAATCAAGGTTCGGTTCCTAGCCTGCGACAGAAAGCGCAGTTCATTCTGTGGGCAGCCTCATGAAGCTCATTGATGGTGGTTTAACCCTTAGGCAGGCCTTGTCTTATTTTTTAAGGCATCTGGAGCACCACATCTTTACTTTCATTTTTCCTTTGCTCTCTTTCGTCTCTGGCCTCTTTTAAATATGATCCCATGTTTTCTGCTCACTTCCCCCAACGTACTCTGCAAGGCATCTGTCTCTTTATGTTCTTGTGATCTCAAAACTTCTCTTCCAGAATTAAATTGGAAAGCTGCATTCTGTTCACTAACTAGGGCAGCAGATGCTATCTCTGGTCTAGCTCTTAGCTTCTGTCTCTGCTGTATGGGTAGCTTCTGACCACAGCATTTCTGCAAGATAACTCTTGACTGGTCTCACATTATTTATCCTCGCTATTAGTCAGTCTATCTATAAAATATATTTATAAGCACATTTCTATAGTGTTTATAAGTACTGGTAGGGCTCCATAAATGATTTTGTGTAACAATTATTATTTAAAGAAGAAACCTAAACTCAAAGAAAGGGCTTGTGTCAGCGTTTAGACCTCAGCTTGATGATTTGAAATAGATTCCCAATTCCTGTTTCTAGAAGCACCCCCACTCGAGCTGGCTTTGTGAAGTTAACTGGGATGGAGAAGAACTTTAAGGGATAATAAAGCCAGTAATAGGTCTCTGTCAGTGAGTGGTATAACTGATCCTTGAATTAAAGTGTGACTTTTTATCCCCAATCCTTTCGTTCCCTATACTACTTATGGAGGGCTATTGTCCTGTTCCTACCTGCCTGTTACCCAGGTCTCCTTTCAAGGTGGGAATACCATTGTATGAGTTAGTAGACCTGACACCATTTCTTGACTGGAAATCTCAGTCATTTTTTACTCTATTGTAGAGCCAGGCCTCAGTTCCCTCTTTGTGAAAGCCATTGTCCTGCACACCAAGTCTTCTCCGGGATCACTTCAGTGGGACTGCTGATATTTTTGCCTTTTCCTGTTCCCAGTTTGACTGTAGGCTTTTGCTGAAGCTGCCAGAAACAGCAGCAAGAGCAACCACAGAACTGACGTGGGGTCTGCAAGATCCCCCAAAGCCCCTGGCTCCCTTCATGAGAGTCTTCCTGGAGAACTCACCCACTCACCTGGGCTGCCACTGCCTTCCCCCTTAGCACCTTTGGTGGGTATTCTGACTGCGTCAGAGCAGCCAGGACTCCCAGGAGATGGGACAGTGCACTGCCTCAGTTAGCTCCAGCCTTTTGGATAAGAGGTGCTTTGATTTAGAGCCTTTTCGTGGCTTAGAAAACACGAAACCCACATTCTCACCCTTTTTATTTGCTGACTCAAGATCTAGACAGGCATCACACATGGTTTACCTTTTGCTTCAGAGAGCTTGGCTTCAAGAACAGGGCTTGCAAACTGCATGCTGGAAATGGTCAGTTACAGGAAGACACCCTTCCTTTCTACATTTCCTTTGGTCTGGAATTTGCCACATTCAACTTGACATTGAAGTATACTATGTCGAAATTTATGTCTTAAAACTTTGTCTTTGCTCTATATTCATTTGGGGCCCAGGCGGAAAAATGAGCTTCTGAGTGACTTTGTCAGAAGTTTCATCTTCTCCATTCTTTGACAGTGTGCCACAGGACTGACCTGCCCAAAGACAGGGTGGACATCTCAAAGCAGGCGTCTGAGGTTTTTCCTACAGAGTAGCATTTAGTGGTGTAAATAGAATGGGTTGGGATGGCCTTATTTACCAGTTGCTTCTCATTTCTAGCATCATTTCAGTGACTCCTGAAAAGCACTACGTCTCTATTTGCCCACACTGGTTTAATATCATTTTGCTTTCTTTAGAGTTGTAATTTCTTGATTACTTTTCTCTTTGATTTTTCATTTCTGTGCTTTCATTTCTGTTACTTTCTCTCCTTACCTGTGGTATCAGAGAAGAAGTAGGAAAAATGATGGGCCCTTTTTCCTCCCACCCCAGTATTCACAAAGAAACCATTTTCTTTAAATGTATGCATTATGAATATGGCAATTTCTGCTGCACAGTGAAGGGGGAAAGTGTTTTCAGACTATATTTAGCCTCATTGTTTCCTTTACAGTATTCGAGTTATTAATCCAGTTGCTTTTATGTTTCTCCTTTTCCCACATTGCTTCTCAGAAAAAATAGCCAAAGTTTAACATAGTGGCCCTAAGTGGGGCAACACTGAAGTCTCATACGATCCCACCGATCCACCTTTGGGAGCTAGTTTAAGTTTTGTTGAGACCTTGTGATATAAATCTGGTGTTGAGTAAATAAATCTACTGCCTCTAAATCT
The DNA here is from genome assembly GCF_028018385.1 of Neofelis nebulosa. Classification (NCBI taxonomy): domain Eukaryota; kingdom Metazoa; phylum Chordata; class Mammalia; order Carnivora; family Felidae; genus Neofelis; species Neofelis nebulosa. Next base: position 64,181,313 of record NC_080789.1, on the reverse strand, counting down.
CTCCCAATTTATTCCTGATCTACAGAACCTTCAATAATATCATTGTAAGGCTTGGACCTGTGGCAAGAAAACTGACCTGGCACAGATTTACCCTAGGACTTGTCTGGACCAAGCCAGACTTCAGGAATTGGGGAAACTTACTTCCCCGTGGAGTGAGAACTCCTCGTTACCGCTCTAGAGACCCGTGCCGGTGTGAATTTTGTAGAATTAGCTCGCGTTGCTTCAAACCAGATAGATTTTTCAACCTGAGCCACAAACCAGGAAATAGAAATTTACTTTATTTACAATCTGGCATCACCATGGTGGAAGATTTTGATCCCAGCATGCATGGCTGATTTCTCTGGACTTAGCACATAAGCAGGCTTTGTTCACCTGTTCAGGAGATGGCTGGATGTCATGAAAGGTGACAGGAGGTTCAGCGGTGCCTTTGGACATAGAGGCTTCATCTTCTCCTCAAAATTCTTTAAATGGCCCAAATTCCTCTCTGATAGCTGACATTTCTGTACATTGGGTCCAGCTGTCTTTTCCTGATTTACAGTAAATGTATTAACTGCTTCTGCTCAAACACATCCCAGTGCTAGTTAATGTTAGCCTTTTCCAAGAGTTCTCGCTGTCCAATTTGCCCCCATGTGGCTTCTGTTGTGCACTCTGTTGTGTAGGAGTTGTTTGAAGGAGCATTCTGCTCTGTTTTGGATAATCAGTTTTCAGTCGGTATCTTGCTTGTTCTGGTATGTGGTGTTGTGAGCCAGTAGAAGCAGCAAAGCAACTTCTCCTCACAGCCAGCACAGTGGCATTTTCCATTCTTACGTGCATCAGGTTAGAAATTCCACCAGCAGCTTCTTACTTCAGTGACCTGCATTGGTGATAGCAGGACGCACTTTTGCCTGACTGCATTTACTAGAGCATATCAGTCACTGCTGGCAAGACTGTAGAGCTTGAGTTCAAGAAATGCATTCTGCGAAAGACTATCAGGTACATGAAAAGACGCTCAATATCACTAATCATTAGGGAAATGCAAGTTAGAACCATAATGAGATATCACCTCACACAGATTAGAATGGCCATCGTCAAAGAGACAAGAGTTAGCAAACACTGGGCATGGATATGGAAAAAAGGGAACCCTTGCACATTGTTGGGATTAGTAAAGTGGTGCAGCCACTATGGGAAACGGTATGAAGTATCCTCAAAACTTAAAAATAGAACTACCATATGATCCAGCATTTCCATTTCTGGGAATACATCCAAAAGAAACGAAAACACTAACTCAAAAAAGATATCTGCACCCCATGCTCATAGCAGCATTATTTACAATAGCCAAGACATGGAAACAGCCAAAGTGTCCATGGATGGATCAATAGATAATGTTGTGAGATACACACACACACACACACACACTCACACACACACACACACACACGCATACATATATACATACACACACACACAATGGAATATTATTCAGGTATAAAAAATGAGGAAACCGTACCATTTGTGACAACATGGATGGACCTTGAAGTATTATGCTCAGTAAGATAAGTTGGACAGAGAAATGTATGATCTCACTTATGTGTGGAATCTAAAAACAAACTCATAGAAAAAGAGATCAGATTTGTGGGTACCAGAGGCAGAGTGTGGGAGGAGGAGGAATTGGAGGAAGGTGGCCAAAAGGTACAGACTTCCAGTTATAAGAGAAAGGTAAGTACTAGGGATGGAATGTGTAACATGATGAGTATAGCTAACACTGCTGTGTGATATATAGGAAAGTTGTTAACAGAGTAACTGCTAAGAGTTCTCACCACAAGGAAAAATTTTTTTCCTTTTTTTCTCCCGCCCCCCCTTTTTCTTGTACCTATATGAGAAGATGGATGTGAGCTGAGCCTACTATGGTAATCATTTCACATCATGATGTACGCCTTAAATTTCTACAGTGATATATGTCAATTATTTCTCAATAAAATTGGAAAAAGAAAAAGAAATACATTGGCAGCATCCTCTCCCTAACTTGGCACTGATTTCTGCAAATATGGTCATTCACAGTCATCAACCCTAATGGAAGGAAGAAGAGTCTTGGCTGAGGCCAGATGATCCAGTGACCATTTACATTTAATATTGCTGTGTAATTGTGTGTCTGCCTCGGGATGCTAACATCACACTAAATCACCTTTCTTCCTGTGGGACCTGGATGAGAATCTTGGAGAGTAAACTTTTTAGATGGCCATCGGTAGTGTTATTTAGTGATTATCGTTGCTTAATTAAGATTTGTTTCTCTGATCCCCTGTATACCTGAATGCCATTTCCAACTTGAGTTTCTACTCGAAACTTCTTGAAAGCTGAAAGAACTCTTACCAAGGAGTTGATCTAAACCTCAGACTTCAAAACAAAACACTTGAATTTTTTTTTTTTTTTTTTGCTTTCTTGACTCATGTTTACAGACTTCTTCAGCAATGACATCTGGTTTATGGAGAAAAGATTTGAAACCAGCTGAGTGAGAGCATGTAGGTCTATTCCGAGGAAAGTGATGAGTTCCACGTACGGTTGGTGTATTAGTTGACAACTTTGGTTGCAAGTGAAAGGATATATGAGGACTTCAGGGAACCTAAGGGTTGGAATGCTTTTGGGCTTCTGGAAGCCCGTGAAATCAGAATGCAGTCAGAAAGTTCCAGATACCAGGAAGTACTTTGTCTTAATGTCTTTTTCTCTCCATGTGCCCATTTCCTTTTTCTATCTCTTAGCTTACTAACTGCCTTTACTTCTCGGGCATATCCTAACATAATGACAGAATAAGGCTACCACTTAGTTCCCACATTTATGTTATCATTCCTTCTACTCGAAAAGGCTACTGGACTGTCTCTTGTCCCATTCTAAATTCCAGGAGGAGCGGTGCCTGGGTGGCTCAGTCGGTTAAGCATCCAACTTTGGCTCAAGTCATAATCTCACAGTTCGTGAGTTCGAGCCCCGGATCAGGCTCTCTGCTGTCAGCTCTGAGCCTGCTTGGGATACTCTGTCTCTCTCTCTCTCTCTCTCTCTCTCTCTCTCTCTCTCTGCCCTTCCCCACCCCCTCAAAAATAAACTTAAAACTGATTGAAATTAAAAATAAATGAATGAATAAATAGAGAAATCAATCAATCCTGGAGGAAACGATTGGGATTTAGATCAGATGTCCACCCTGACGTCTATAAACTATTAACAGAAGGTCACTTCCTACATACAAGGTTGCTGAGAGCCCAGGTTTAGAAACAGGGGATTGTTTGAGCCTCGTGGCCTGGAATTTCCTATTATACAGGCCTGGAACTGTCCAGAGAGTCCCAGCCCAGGAAGATCAGATTAGACTCATGCTAAATTGTATGGTTTTTGAATTTTTATTTTATTTTATTTTATTCATTCATTCACTCATTCATTCATTCACTCATTCATCGAGAGTTCCCAGCCCAGGAAAATCAAATTAGATTCATGCTAAAATTTTATGGGTTTTTAAATTTTATTTAATTTTATGTATGTATTTACATCACAAATGCATTGGTTTGACTATTTTTGTAGTATTTACTTATGTCACTAATATGAATGACAGCTTACAGCTCTTTTCTCAATTCATTTAAAATGGAAATAGAAATGACTTTGAACAATCATCCCATGTTCACATAAGTGTTTGTCTGAACCATTCAGGGGAGATATTCTGAATGATCTTAAGCTCTTCTTAAAGAAGTCCAGGAAGAGAAACTACAACCATTCTTCAGGGACTTATTCAACTGTTGTTTTTTTTTTTTTTTTTAAATCATGCTTTGACTTTGAAAACAGAGCTTTATAATTTTAGGAAGCTAGAATTGAATTATTGACCCAGTATAGACCCACCTCAACCGAGCCAAATGCAGTGAAGGACTTTTCTATTCCTCAGCAACTTATGAAAATAAGACCCATAATACTGCAGCAACTTTTACATCTTGATGGTTGCCTTCTATTTTATACCACTAGTATCTTCTTACTTGCCTGTGTGGCTATGATACAGTTTCTTAAGGCCTTCAAATAAAAGGTTGAAATTTCAGCTACTTAGTCTGAAAGAATAAATATCTCTCCCCTATTCTGAAAGACTTTTCAAGAAGATTCTTCAGTTTTTCCTCCACTGCCCACTGCCACATACTGTGTATGGAAAAATGAGACTGAGGTGGAACCTTGAATTTGCTCTGATGTACAGTGGGTTATAACTAGTGGCTGAGCCAGGACCAGAATTCCTGCTTTCTGATTCCCTATCTGGTGCTCTTTTTGCACAGCCTTATGAGGAGAAAACAATCAGGTTAGAAATGTCCTGTGTCCTGTGCCTTGAATGCAGACAAGCTTTTCCTAATCCTTTCGGTGGCCACAGTCTTCATGGAAGGTCTGTTCTGTAAGAAAGCACAGGCCTTTGCACACTTTTGTATCTCTGCAATCTTAATTTGTAGCTCTTTTTTCTTTAATATCTCTTAGAATCCTTTCAGGTTATCTGTGTGAGAGGAAAGAAAACTTATTCATTTGCTCTTTCAATGAAAATATATTAACTGAGGGGTGCCTGGATGGCTCAGTCAGTTAAGTGTCCAACTTCGGCTCAGGTTATGATCTCATGGTTCATGAGTTCGAGCCTTGCGTCAGGCTCTCTGATGTCAGTGCAGAGCGCACTTTGGATCCTCGGTCTCCCTCTCTCTCTGCCCCTCCTCCACTTGCGCTCTCTCTCTCTCTCTCTCTCAAAAATAAGTGAACTTAAAAAATATGTGTATATATTATATATTTTATATATATATGAAGTGTATGCTTCATGCCAGGTCCTGTGCTTTGCACAGCATGCATAACTATTACTGGACTTGTATAGAAAATTCTATCAAATCCAACTTTAAAAATTCCAGGTGGTTACTTGCAAAATACAGCAGAAAAACCCAATCATGTTCATCCCCCCCCCCCATTCAATCACCGTACGAGGTCAGCCACGTAGTGTCATTATCCCAATCATATCTCTTTGAGGAGGGCACCGCGTGTGTAACAGCGATAGCTTGCCAGTGTCAAGTGCCAGGCCCTGTACTTGGTATTTTACATTCATTTTCCTATTTAAACCTCACAACAGCCCAGTGAAGCGTTTTGGTAATACCTTTTTATAGATGAGTAAACTGAGGTTCAGACAAAAATAGTTAACATTTGAGTCTTTGCCGTGTGCCAGGTGCTATGTTAAGTACTTAAATGAATTATGCTCAATCCTCACAACAGCCCTAGAGGTTCAGCTATAATTATTCCCATTTTAAAGACGAAAAACCTGATTCCAAAAGGTTAGGTATATTACCCAGGTCACACAAATAGTGGTATAACTTAGTCAAGAGTAGTAATTATATACCTCGCTTCCCACTCCACAGCCAAGATTAGGATTTCTCTTGAATTTCAGTCTGGTATTCCTGCCTTCGGAAGTGGATCAGGAGTATGATCCCTCTCGAGGCCTATGTGTCAAGGCACTGGGTTTGCCTCCCATCTGTCCTGGTACACTGGCATCCCTGGAGTGCTCAGTATATTTTTGGCTATGTCCTATGGATGGCCCGATGCCTAGACGTGCCCGGGAGAGCCTCACACAGAATCCGTTTTGACCCAAGCATCATGAACCCACAACCATGTTCTCCTGTGTCTCCTATCATTAATAACTCCATGTGCAGTTAAGAAAGCTACCTGCAGGTTTAAATTTGAACCAGTGGCTTGCAGTTAAACCTCAAATTCAAGTGGGTTATATGTTTTTTATTTTGTTGTCAATCTAGGATAGAAAAAAAGGTCAGTTGTAGAGAACAGGGCATATGTGTGATACAGAGAAGGTATATTCGTAAATGGAAAGACGAACCATAAATACTGGGTTGATAATAACCTTTTCAATATATTGGCCTTACCAGAGCTCTTGGGAAAATATTTATCATACTTTCTTACTACTTGGCTTTTAAACTTTCCAGTAGTTCTCTGTCCAACCAGGAACCCTCCTCAATCCCTGTTTTTCCCATTTGTTTATTCAGCAAATATTTACTCAGTACCTGCCATGAGCTAGGCAGTCTAGATACAGCTGTGAATGAGACAGACATAAATAATTAATTATAACCGTGATAAATGCTACAGAGCAAAGTATGAGGTATTATTAAATTGTTAATAATAATGGAGGAGGGAGAAGAATTGTAAAGTCCGGGAAGGCTTTCTGGGGGAATTGATATTTAAGCTGAGCCCAAAGGATGAATAGGAGTTAGGCGGGTAGGACAGGGGAATGGAAAGGATGAATAGGAGTTAGGCGGGTAGGACAGGGGAATGGAAGGAAGCATTCCAGGCATAGGGAACAGCCTGTAGGAAGACTATGAGGCAAGTAAGAGCCGGATTCATTCGAGGAGGTAAGCAGCAGTCAGACCCAGGAAAGTATAGGAAGAAAAGAGTCACATGTTGGAGAAGGAACTTTCTTTTTCTTTTTAGAAATTAATTGACTCAAGAATTGATACTTCTGGAATGACTGATTGTTGACCCATTGTTATTCCCATGGCATAAGAGATAAAGTGGCCATGGTTCAAGGGTGGTGCTGTGGGGAGGAGTAGAAGCCAGTAGCCAAGAGGGAGGCTGGGGGAGGTGGGGAGGGGTATGGGGTGACTCTGATTCTGAGGCTTCTGTCTCCACAGGCCTGAAGACCATTGTGGGTGCCCTAATCCAGTCAGTGAAGAAGCTGTCAGACGTGATGATTCTGACAGTGTTCTGCCTGAGTGTTTTTGCCTTGATTGGACTGCAGCTTTTCATGGGAAATCTGCGAAACAAGTGTGTTGTGTGGCCCATAAACTTCAATGAGAGCTATCTGGAAAATGGCACCAGAGGCTTTGATTGGGAAGAGTATATCAATAATAAAAGTAGGTGGCCCTTTTCCTGCAAGAAGTGAAAGACCAGTCTTTCTGTAGTTTATGTGGTTCAAAGCCATCACTGGGCTTTAAAAGTAGTTGGGCTGGAAAGGAATCCAGTGCTACTGAAGCAACCTGAGGAAGTTACTCCCTTTCCTCGGGGTAGGACTGTGTTCAGAAACGCACTCTGGTTTTGTTTTGTTTTTTTCCTCTCCTTTTAAAACTGAAAATGAAACTATAGCTTTTTTGCAGGCACCCCTAAACTTTTGCTTTGAAAATCAGGCTCATGAGTTTGATAAAAATACCATTTGCTCTAGTTCAGTAAAACGTCAGATATTTAAACATTTAGTTCAGAATATGCATAGTAAGCTCTCTTAATATTACTAAGACTGTCATAGTTGGTCTGGTGTGGGGAGTCAGGTAATCTATAAGTAACCATTTGAGCCTATTATCGTTAAGGAGTTTTAATAATTTCATTTCAGGAACCAAAGCCCTTGGGTCTTACACTAAGGAACATTTGGTGTGATCGTATTTCTATAAAATGTGGGGTGGGGCAGGAGTGGGGCACCTGGGTGGCTCAGTCGGTTGAGTGTCTCACTTTGGCTCAGATCGTGATCTTGTGGTTCATGAGTTTGAGCCTCACATTGGGCTCTCTGCTGTCAGTACAGAGCCTCCTTCAGATCCTTTGTCTCCCTCTCTCTCTGCCCCTCCCCTGCTCACTCATTCTCTCCCTTTCTCTCTCTCTCTCTCTCTCTCTCTCTCTCTCTCTCTCAAAAATAAATAAACATGAAAAAATTTCTTTAGTAAAATAAAATGGGGAAAAGTTAACAATACCACTATTAGTCACTCCTGAGAAATAAAGGCAGTTAAGTAGCTGTAAGAAAATGTTGCAAAGGGAATTTCAGGAACACATACAGGAAAGGGAAACATGCCTGCTAATTTAATATAGGACATGGTAATGTGATCAGTGAGGATTTTCATTTGTCTTGGGTACAGAAGAAGGATGGAAGGCCAAAGTTGTACAAAGGAATAAAGAACTCAGAAGACTCACTTCTAGACCCCTTAATTTCAAGTCCCAGAAACTAGCGTGAGGATTGGAGATATGAGGGGAAGCCAAGTGTCTGTGAAAAGAACATTGTGTTAGGACTCCCAGTAGCATTTTTCATTTTTAAGTATATATATGAAAATGATTAATGGGAAAGAATTTTTATCAGGTTTTCCTCTGTCAGAAAAGATTTATATGAGCTAAAATCAATAACTGTTTCTGCTGGGGCTAATTAGGAACAGTGAAACTTTATTCTCTCATTCACTTGTATCTGCCTTATTCATTTCCTGCCTCTTCAAACTTTTCTAGCAAATTTTTACACGGTTCCTGGCATGCTGGAACCTTTACTCTGTGGGAACAGTTCTGATGCTGGGTAAGTAGCTCACCTCATTTTGTTCTTGTCCCTTGAAATAATGTGTCAGATGAAAATGGGCAATATTTTCACTTTTCTTTGTGCTCATATAGTAGATCCTAACTAGGTCTGACGTATTGGTTGACTCAGATTTTCTTTCTGTTTCGTATTTGTCCATCCAAAATTGGCATTTCACTAGGAGGTGAATGTGCCTATAGTCTCAAGCCAAAATAAGAAATGTAAAAGGCTGGGAAGGATAGAGTCTGCAACACCAGATATGTTGCCTGTCTCTTGTAGATTTCCCCTCATTGTCTTATACCACAATTAAGAACATCTATAGAAGGGACACTGTCTTGGTGACAGATTAGTACCAAGGATGACCTAAAACATGCTAGGCCTGACAGCGTGGGGAGGGAAAAGAGTAGCAACATAGTCTTTTTTTTTGCCATTTTAAAAAAATGGTGGGAAAGTACACAGAACATAAAATTTACCCTCATAACCATTTTTATGCGTACAGTTCAGTGGCATTAAGTACCCGTTAACTACTAACTCCCCATTTCCCCTTCCCCTCCCATTCCACTTTCTCTCTCTATTATTTCGACCACTCTGAGTCTCTCATGTCAGAGGAATCATGCAGCAGTTGTCTTTTTGTGACTGGCTTTTTTCGCTTGGCAGGATGTCCTCAAGGTTTACCCATGTTATTGCATGTGTCAGAAATTCTTTCCTTTTTCATGTTGAGTGATATTCCATTGTCTTTAAAAACCACATTTCGTTTATCCATTCGTCCGTCGGCGGACACTCAGGTTGCTCCCATATTTTAGTTATTGTGAGTAATGCTACTGTGAACACAAGTTGCCACCAACATAATGCAAATCTTGATTCTGCTACTTTCAGCTCTAAGACTTTTGGCAAGCCGTTTCACTTAGGTGAGCCTCAATTTCTTCACTCATAACACGGAATCAATAAGTCCTGTGCTCGCTTCCTTCAAGGGCTATTGCAATGATGCAATTAGATGACATACATGAAAGTGCTTTGGAAACAGAAAGTCACATAAATGTGAGGGTGTCACATCATTATCCAGGGTGTATTGGCCCTCTAGGAATTGGTGTTTTAAGATGACCGTAACGACTAGATGTCCATTTAATTTCTGTATCTAAGTCAATACCAGAAGTTCCATTGAAATACATATCAGGTGAGTCTAAAAGCAGGAGAACTGGTAAAAACGAGGTCACCGAGATTCCCAGTGTGACATAGGTTGTCTTGGTGAGTATTAAGAGAACAGAGGTGATGAAGAGGAACTTCTAGCTAGCCATTTGTCATTTGGGATCATAGCCAAGAGGAATTTGCTTGAATTGCACATTGGTATGAATCTGGGACAGTGGTTCTCAAATTTTGGTGTGCATACGAATTACCTGGCATGCCTCTTTAAAATGCAGATCCGGGAGGGTGCCTGGGTGGCTCAGTCAGTTGAGCGTCGACTTTGGCTCAGGTCATGATCTCATGGTTTGTGAGTTTGAGCCCCGCATCGGGCTCTGTGTGGCCCAGTGCAAAGCCCACTTCAGATCCTCGGATCCTGTGTCCCCCTCTCTCTGCCCCTTCTCGACTTGCACTGTCTCAAAAATAAACAAACATTTTTTTTTAATGCAGATTCGTGGCTCCCATATCCAGAGCTTTTATACCTAGGTCTGGGTAGGACACAGGAATCAGCATTTTCAAGAGGCAAGCCTGGCGATTCTGATCCTAGGCTGTCCCCAAGACATCGTTTTTTGAAATGTCGACCTTTTCTTTTTTTAACACCTATATTTTGGCCTGACTTTCTAGATGGTTATTTGTTATCTCCATAGTCCTAGAGATGACTTATAGTTGATGACTGGGTAGAATGATGTTGAAAAGCCCTGAAATTCCTTTTCTTTTCTCAGACAATGCCCAGAGGGGTACCAGTGTATGAAAGCAGGAAGGAACCCCAACTACGGTTACACAAGCTTTGACACGTTCAGCTGGGCCTTCTTGGCATTATTTCGCCTTATGACCCAGGACTACTGGGAAAATTTGTATCAGCTGGTAAGTAGTGCTACCTGTCTTTTGAGTGCTTTTTCTCTTTGGTGACAGAATTTGTATGAAGGTATGGGGTTGGGGACATTCTGTGCAAGAGACCTTCAGGGAAGGCATTGTACAGGATCTTAGGATATTATTTCTCGGAGTCAGCTGACTTACAAAATTAAGTGAATTCTCCCAGCTCTTGCCCCTGTCTCTTTAGTGCCCAGTCATGTAAAGCTTGTAGAGGCTCACAGCCTTGACAGCCTTTTGCCTGGCCTGGGAATCTGCTATCTCGGTTTACTTCCTGTTGTTTCACCAGACCATCTGCAGTGTTTCTCTGCTCAGATTTTTGGCTTAGGGTGTCTTTTTAAGGCATATCAATTAAACATACTCTACAAAGCACCATGCTAGACATTAGAAAGATGAGATTTCTGTCCACGAAGACCTTGGATTCTAAACATAACATTTTTGAGATTTGTAACATATGTGGACATATGTTATACAGACAGGTTGTGACAGATTAAAAAAAAAAGGTCTGCCATTCTGTTGGGCTATATTGGTGACTAGGCAAGTCATTTAACTTTGCTGGTGGTGATGGAGGAGTAAGTCTAGGTGATTGCTAAGGGTCTTCCAGCTTGGAAATTCCATGATAATTCATTGTTTTCTATTTGACTCTGGTGTTTGGTGATGCCAGTTCAAGAATAAGAAATATGTCTCCTTCAGGCATGAAGGAATGTCTCGAAGGGAAGCTTCTTTTTTTTTTTTTTTTTTTTAATTTTTTTAATGTTTATTTATTTTTGAGAGTGAGAGAGCCAGAGTGCAAGCAGGGGAGGGACAGAGAGAGAGGGAGACACAGAATCTGAAGCAGCTTCAGGCCGTGAGCCATCAACACAGAGCCCCACGCGGGACTCAAACCTGTGAACCATGAGATCACGACCTGAGCCAAAGTCGGACACTTAACTGACTGAGCCACCCAGGCACCCCTTGAAGGGAATCTTCCAACTCAGATCCTGTAGGACAGCCTAGAGTTCTCTCAGGTTCAAATCTTTCTTGTGAAATATTTGTGGTTGATGCTAAGTTTCATTTATTATTTGTATTTGAAAAGAATAACAATGGGGGCGTCTGGGTGGCTCAGTTAAGCGTCAGACTTCAGCTCAGGTCATGATCTCACCGGTGAGAGTTCGAGCCCCACGTCGGGCTCTACGCTGACACCTCAGAGACTGGAGCCTACTTCGAATTCTGTGTCTCCCTCTCTCTGCCCCTCCCCCCGCCTCTCAAAAATAAATAAACGTTAAAAAAAATTTTTTTTTAATAATGACGAAAACTAAGTAAGAGTAAGTCGCATATACATAAACTAAAACCCAAGTGTTCTTTGATGTCCATTTGCTCACAGCTAGTGAAAGGACTAGTCCTAGGATCCTCCTTCCTACTTTTTTCTCCACTGTTATTTATGCCACATCTCTCTTTAAAAACCCACCCTATTGCAGAAGGAAAGGAAGGATGTCACTCAAGATGGGGACTTCTATGACTTGGACCCGATCCCTAAGATGGAATTTATCTGTTAACGCTCTTTGAGGACCAGTAGATAAATGAGCTGAAGTCTTGTATTCATTTCTTTATACTTGTTTTAGAATCAGCTAACGAAGGCAAATATAATTCTTAGCTCGGAGCATTTTTCCCTTTAAAAACAATCAAGTATTTTTCCATGAAGGGAGTATATCAGGAGTACTCGGAAAGGGAAGCGGACTTTTTCTGTCACAAGGCATTGGAGGTGCTAGTGACATTTACTCTGAATTGAGGCTGGAGGAAGCCATTTGGCCACTGGGGATGCTAAGTACTCTGCAGTATTGAAGGCACACCGCACAACAAAGGACTGTTCTGTCAAAACTGCAGTGGTGCCCCTGCAGACGAACATTATCCCACGAGGTAGTTTCAGCCTGGTTCATTTGATGCATAGGACTCAGAAAATGGTCTTCGTCTTCACAGACCCTGCGAGCTGCTGGGAAAACGTACATGATCTTCTTCGTCTTGGTCATCTTTGTGGGTTCTTTCTATCTGGTGAACTTGATCTTGGCTGTGGTGGCCATGGCTTATGAAGAACAGAATCAGGCAACCCTGGAGGAGGCAGAGCAAAAAGAGGCTGAATTCAAAGCAATGTTGGAGCAACTGAAAAAGCAACAGGAAGAGGCACAGGTTGGTGATCGGTGCTTTGCGATATACAGTCCTTCCTGCCAGATCACCGTGACTAAGGCCCTATCTCATTGCCATTGTAGTTGATCTTTTCGAGGCACGTTGTCAAATAGAAGCCATTGATCTGATTAAAATAACCCAAGTGACAACCGCAGATGGCTGGCCCAATTATTCCATTTGTCTTAACGGCCAAATAGTTTGTTAATATGATCTCTACTTGAATTTCTCAGCTGTTTAGTGTTCAACTGCTAGGGTGGCTGGGCGGGGGAAGCAAGTGGCCAGAGCAGTATATAGAGTGCTTCCTATAAGCATAGCCTTTTTGTTGAGGCCATCAGTAGGATCTCCTTCATACATTCTCTGCGATCATGAAAATATTGGTTGCAATTGAAAAGAAGATACAGGTAAAAGAGTAAAATAAAATTTGAAAACCAGTCCAGTGATCCCACCACCCTAACGCTTTGCTTTCTGATTCTTGTCCAAACATACATGCGTTTTTACACCATTGGGCCCATAATGTGTATAATTTGGTTTCTTAGCATTCATTTTCAGAGTTGTCCAGAAGAAATCTTTTGGTACCAAGAAGGCGGCCACGTTCTTGTCAGAGATACTTCAGAGAATAAATCCCTGAGTTCTTCCCCCTGGGTTCTGCTCTGATTACACAGTGTGTGCCACAGTGTGTGTGGCTGGGTGCCACAATACAGATCAACCAGAAAATGGAGATAGCCAAGTCCTGGCCGCAGTCTCCTCTCCAGGCTGGTTCGCCCTCCTCCTTTTTCCCTGCTTCCCCTATCCGTGGGAAAGGAAATGAACTGCCCTGATTGCTTGGCTCCTTGCAGCTCCAGTTAACTGCTTCTGACTGGCCTGTCACTGTGGCTCCCCCCTCCAGGCGGCAGCGATGGCCACCTCCGCCGGCACGGTCTCAGAAGATGCCATAGAGGAAGAAGGTGAAGAAGGGGTAGGCTCTCCTCGGAGCTCCTCTGAAGTATCCAAACTCAGCTCCAAGAGCGCCAAAGAGAGACGTAACAGGAGAAAGAAGAGGAAGCAGAAGGAGCTCTCTGAAGGAGAGGAAAAAGGGGATCCTGAAAAGGTCTTTAAGTCAGAGTCGGAAGACGGGATGAGGAGGAAGGGCTTTCGGCTGCCAGACAACAGAATAGGAAGGAAGTTTTCCATCATGAATCAGGTAAACTATTTGCACTGGGTCAAATAAGCCTAAGAAATCTCCTTTTCCTAATCTCACTTGATTCTCACATTCCCCCCTTTTGCTCTACATTTTCCAGCCCCTCCCCTGCGTCCTCAGGCCTGTCTCTCCATGGTCCGTACTATCCTCTAGAGGGAGCATTGTGGGCGTGTTAGGGCTGTCCTCTGCTCCAGTCCTGCCCTCCCCTCTCTGCTCTGGGCCAGCCCTAGGACCGTGTGATCACCTCTGGCAGCCTTACTGCAGCTGTAAAGTCCCTTTCACACCAGTAGGCCTTCCATTCTACCCCTCTCCTTAAACGTTGGAACATCAGAATTTAGCTTTCAAACATCTCTGTTTAAGAATTGCATGTAATTGTAGGTTAAAGAAAAAAAGAGTCCTGAAACTCTAGGTCACCTTATTTAAGTGTGGCAAATTCTAGTAATTAATTATTCTAGATATATAATGTCATGCTGATAAATTAGCCTATGGTAGGTTAAAAGCCTCCAGTTGTACCCAACTTTGATAAATGGGGAAACTAAGAGAAAGAGAGAGGAGAGGACTTACGGGTAATTACTGAGCATTCTATTACTATAAATATCACCACATAACACCTATTTTTGGATTTCGAAGAACACCACCAAAATCCAATCCTGAGGCCATTAAATTCCCAATTTTAAGGAAATGCTAGAAAGTTAGTCCGGTATGAAATAGATGACAGTTACTGGTCTTCTGGCAGCGTACCCTGTGTCCTTTGCTTGTTTCCGAGAGGTGACCATTGTGCCTCTCCCTAACACCTCTCCCCTCCCAGTTCAGCCTCTGCCAGTCCTATTCACTTGATCACAGCAGAATCTCTTGTGTCCATCCCCCGCTTCCCATCCTATTAACTGTATCTTAGTTCACGTGTATTAGTCTGTTCTACCTTAGTTATATCCACTGCGGGTTTGTTTCCTCTGATCATTCTCCCTCTCCTTTATGTTGTATATACTGTCAACAGAGCACTTCCTAAAACAAAGCTCTCATTATTCACCACCAAGCAGTTATGGAGTGCCTACCATGCATCAGGGATTATGCTGACTCCCAGAGATTCACGGTGATTAAAACACTGTCCCTCTCCTAAGGAACTTAACAGTGTAGTGGAGTGGCCACCAAAACTTATTTCTATAATACCATGGATGGTTCCATGTTTTTCCGTAATTGAAATAGGCTGGAATGTTTTAGAGGTCACGGGATGTACCGCAACCTGGAGGTTTGGCAAAGACTTTCTCGGGAAGGTTAATAAAGGATAAACAGGAATTAGGTAATGTGTGTGTGTGTGTGTGTGTGTGTGTGTGTGTGTGTATTGATGAGGGAGTAATAGGGCAGAAGAAAGGACATTCCAGGTGGGGAAGAAAAGTATGTTCCAGTTTGGACACCCTATAACCAAGTAGAGAGGTCTTTTAGACACACAGATAATCAAATGACGTCTTTGGGAAGAGGTCCTGAGCCGAGACCTGGTGACTGGAACCGTGAGACTTGATGAGGTACTCAAAGAGGTTGTGTCAGGTGAAGGAACAGTGGCCTAGGGGCTCCATCTCTGATGTTCATGGGCATCGCAGATGGAGCTCATGAAGAAAAACAAATGAACAGTCATGAGAGGTGCTGAGAGGACCAGTTCAGGGAAACCAGGAGAGCACAAAGATTGGAGAAAGCAGGCGAGTGGTCAATGGATTGAAAGTTAACAGAAATGCTTCATGAGATCAGAATTGGAAATAAGCACTGGATTTGGCAATATAAGTCACTGAGCACTTTAAAGACACACTTCAGTCCAGGGTAAGGATGGATGCCATATTAAGTGAGAACTGGAGACGATGAGTGTAGACATCTCATAAAAGCTTCTTGAAAGATATGGGTGGAAGGTAAGTATTTTTTATAATCTGCAGTGGGGGAGCCCAGAAGAAGGGGAAGTAGAGGTCAAAAATGGAGTCGAATAGAAAAGAAACTGGAGCACAGTCTTGGAAGATGTGAAACTAGATAGAGTCTCTAACAGGAAGGGGCTACCTTTTACCCGAAAAGGTCAGGACATGCGGGTATGGATAAGTTTGTAGATAGGGAGTAGGAAGTTGAGGAAGATGACACTGGAATGTCTGTAGTTTGCAGTAATGTAGGAAATTCAAAGTCCTATTGAAGGGAATGAGAGGTTGAGTTTAAAGTTTATTTATTTTCAAGAGAGAGTATGCGCACAAACAGGGGAGGGGCAGAGAGAGGGGCACTCTCAGCACGGAACCCGACTTGGGGCACGAACCTGTGAACCGTGAGATCATGACCTGGACCCAGGAGATCATGACCTGAGCCGAGATCAAGAGTCAGATGCTTAACCAATTGAGCCACCCAGGCGCCCCAAGAGGTTGAGTTTAAAGAAATGAGAGGGGTGTTTAAAGAAAATATTGACAGTGTAGAATAGTTATTACAAAGAATAGGAGAGGAAATTACCCTAAACAGATTCAATCTATTTACCAACCAAGTGCCAGCCCCTAGTTGGAAATTATAGTGCTCCCCGCTCCTGGCCTTTTCAATCCCAGTCACTGTGCCCTGTCAGCCGCCCTGCACTTAGGCCAGAATGAACTACTAGATGCTTCTCATCTACGAGGTTTGTTTCCTACCCTCAGATTTGCTCCAGGAACCCCCTCTCTAAGATGCTCTATTTTTCTTGCTCTCAGTGTCCACATCATACTTCCTCTTCACATCCTTCTCTCAAAAAACCTTCCCAACCCACCGATTCCACACCTCAGTGGGGATTACCATTTTATCTTTCCATTATGTTTCCTACGTATCTCTTTATGTGTTGCTTTTTACTCCTACTATTCTTTCCTCTCTTAGATAAAGTGCTAAAGGCAAGGCATGCATATGGCTAGTGTTCAGATATTTGTTGGACAGATGAATGGGGGACTTTTATAAATCTGATTTCACCCCTTCTGGGACTTCTTTGTGGCCTAGAGCCATCTCTGTCTCACCTTCACCTCACCTTTCTCCTAGTTCTGCCTCTTTTGGGGAAAAGTATGATTGCAGCTTCATTGTAATCCAACCCTTGTCTTGAGAGCCATCACTGAGCTGGTTAATGAATACCTTAGTGCTGTTATTGAATGGTCTCTGATTAATCTATTGGCTTTAGCAGAGTTGCACTGATTGCTCCCTAGCTCAAAAAATAAAACTGGGCTTCTGAAATGTCCTGCTTTGCATGAAAATGTTCACTTCCTCTAATTTCCCCATCTGAAAAAAAATTGTAGATTCCTAGAGGCCATGGCTGTCTGCCAAGACTTGCTTAGAAACCCTACATGGAAGTAATATTCTTTGTCCCAGGACTCTTCTGCGGTTTCTCAGATTTTATCTGGAAGAAAGACTAAAACTGAGGCCTAGAGTCGTTAACTTATCTAAGGTTATATGGCTAGTAGGTGTTTCAGTCAAGATTTGAACCAGGTCCTTTGGACCACAGAGCTTGTATTCCTGTACATGACCGTGTGCAGCCACTCCCTCCCCACTCACCTCCACACATCCATGGTCATCTCTTCTGTTGGCTCACCAGTGAACATGGCTTCAGTTCAGTTTCCTGTGTTGCCAGATCTGTAGAGAGCCCTTAAGACATCTGCCCACCCAATCTCCTACTCATTTCTCTATAAAATTACTGCTCTGGTTTTATGGCTTAGGACAGTTTATAAATATTAAGTTGAGTTCAATTAGGCACAGTGTTTTAATTTTTCTATTACAGTATTCCTCAAGCTTTTTGGTCTTAAGACCCCTTGATTTTTTTTTTTTTTTTTTTTTTTTTTTTTTTTTTTTTTTTAGAGAGAGAGAGAGAGAAAGAGTGAGGGATAGAGGGAGAGGGAGAGAATAAAATCCTAAGCAGGCTCTATGCCCAGTGTGGAACCCCATACCTGGCTCAATCTTAGACCCCAGGATCTTGACCTGAGCTACACTTGATCTTAGCCAAAAGGTTGAGAAGTGATTGACCTGAGCTGAAATCAAGAGTTGGATGCTTAACTGACTGAGCCACCCAGCTGCCCCTAGGCCCCCTTAATATTCTTAAAAATTGAAGACCTCAAAGTGCTTTTTTTAAGTGTGCTTTTAATCTATATTAGAAATTAAGAAATTTAATAATTAAATATCTACAATATGTAATTTAATAATTACTATTAAATTCAGAACTTTAAAAATATTAAACATGTTTATTTACTGATTTACCTAAAAATAATAATGATAGGGGCGCCTGGCTGGCTCAATTGATAGAGCATGTGACTCTTGATCTTGGGGTTGTGAATTCCAGTCCTACACTGGGTGTAGAGATTACTTAAAAAAAAAAAAATAGGGGCGCCTGGGTGACTCAATGGGTTGCACATCAAACTTCAGCTCAGGTCATGATCTCACAGTTCATGGGTTTGAGCTCCCCGTCAGGCTCTGTGCTGACAGTTTGGAGCCTGGAGCGTGCTTCTGATTGTGTGTCTCCCTTTCTTTGCCCCCCCCCCCCCCCACACACACACACACATCTCTCTCTCTCTCTCTCTCTCTCTCTCTCTCTCTCTCTCTCTCTCTCTCAGAAATAGATAAACATTAAAAAAAAGGATATGTTAAAAAAATTTGGGGGGTTGACATATTTGAAGGAAATCTAGTTTTGTACGGATATAATTAGAAAAGGGATGGGGCGCCTGGGTGGCTCAGTCGGTTGAGTGTCTGACTTCGGCTCAGGTCATGATCTCACTGTCTGTGAGTTCTAGCCCCACGTCGGGCTCTGTGCTGATAGCTCAGAGCCTGGAACCTCCTTCAGATTCTGTGTCTCCCCTCTCTCTGCACCTCCCATGCTCATGCTCTCTCTCTGTCTCTCAATAATAAATAAATGTTAAAAAAAATTAAACAAAAAAAAAAAAGAAAAAGAAAAGGGAGGAATAGGGGTGCCAGCGTAGTTCAGTCGGTTAAGCGTCCGACTTCAGCTCAGGTTATGATCTTAGTTCATAGGTTCGAGCCCCATGTTGGTCTCTCTGTTGTCAGCACGGAGCCTGGAGTCTGCTTCGGGCCCTCTGTGCCCCTCTCTCTCTGTCCTTCCCCTTCTCACTCACTCTCTCAAAGATAAACATTTTTTAAAAATGACAAAAAAAAAGGGTGGAAAATTTAAAAGCCTTTTCAGATAATTATGAATATTCATCTTTGATGCTATTCCAAAACTCAGCGCAATTATTGTTTTTTCAGTGATTAGTTGCAGTATAGAATTTGAAACTGTAAGTCTGTTACATTAAAATCCTTTGCTGTATTTATCACCATAGATCATTAACTCATGAGTGATTAGTAGCATCATGCATTGATCATTTAGGGAATATCTGTTCATTGAGTTACACACATCTTCCAAGTACTGCCACACACAAGTTTTAAAAATCACATACAGGGGCGCCTGGGTGGCTCAGTCGGTTAAGTGTCCGACTTCGGCTCAGGTCATGATCTCGTGGTTCACGAGTTCGAGCCCCGTGTCGGGCCCTGTGCTAACAGCTCGGAGCCTGGAGCCTGCTTCCGATTCTGTGTCTCCCTCTCTCTCTGACCCTCCCCCCATTCATGCTCTGTCTCTCTCTGTCTCAAAAATAAATAAACGTTAAAAAAAAAGTCACATACATTATTATCACTAACAGCTCATAAGAAAAGTCTAAATACTGTGAAACTGTCATGCTTCCAGAGTCCACTCTATACTTGTGAGAAAATGAAAGTGATAAAGGAAGATATGATCTTAGTATTGTTATGAAATAGTTTTGACCTCTTGATCCCCCTTAAGAGGGTCACAGGACCCCCAGGAGTCCCTAGACCACACTTTATTTATTTATTTTTTTTTTTAATTTTTTTAATGTTTATTTATTTTTGAGACAGAGAGAGACAGAGCATGAATGGGGGAGGGGCAGAGAGAGAGGGAGACACAGAATCGGAAGCAGGCTCCAGGCTCTGAGCCATCAGCCCAGAGCCCGACGCGGGGCTCGAACTCACGAACCGTGAGATCGTGACCTGAGCTGAAGTCGGACGCTCAACCGACTGAGCCACCCAGGCGCCCCTAGACCACACTTTAAGAACGAGCTGTTTTTCACTGCTTTCTCCTCTAGGGTTTTGATGGTTTCCTGTCTCACATTCAGGTCCTTTATCCATTTTGAGTTTATTTTGGTGAATGGTGTAAGAAAGTGGTCTAGTTTCATCCTTCTGCATGTTGCTGTCCAGTTCTCCCAGCACCGTTTGTTAGAGAGACTGTCTTTTTTCCATTGGATAGTCTTTCCTACTTTGTCAAAGATGAGTTGGCCATACTTTTGTGGGTCCAGTTCTGGAAAAAGTGAAATATGGCATGGACATAGAACATTTAAATCAGTAACTTATCACATCCTAAGGATCCCAGTCATGGTTAGCCTGGTCCCAACAGACAGCTGGCATGGATACCCTAAAATCCTCAGTTTTTCCATGGAATATGAGGGCCACCTCCTCAAATCGAGAACACCCCATAGCCATTCTGCTGAGCAAACACCTAGGCCTAAGGTAGTATTTTCTAGTGAGCTGTGATGTGTGAAGCTCCTGGTTGGTGGACAAGAAAGATTTTGAAAATAGAAGGAAGGTAAGGCCCACCCATTTCATAAAGTAGCCTGGATCCCGGGAGTTAATAGAGCCAAGAGTCCTGGGTCATCACTGCAACCCTCTAGCCCTGGGAAACTGAGACCGGTGACAGGCTGGGCTGGCTACCCTCAGGATGTATCTCCTTAGAGAATGGGCTGGAGCAGGATTGAATATTGGGTTCTCTTCTCCCCTTCCACATTTATTACCATCAGCTCTTTTGCCAAGAATGGAACAGGGAACTAAACAGTAAGACATAAATTATTTTCTTTTAGTGTGTACTGTCTCAGGATCCTGATTTCTATGTGTTTGTAGGTCACTAAATTGATCATTATCTTATCACTTTCCTACCCGTTAAGAATAGATCTCCTGTAGTATATATTTCCTACTAGGCTGCAAGGTTTGAGAGGACAGGGACCATGCTATATGTCTTCTTTACAACTGTATTCACATCACTTAGTACACAATAGGTATTTAATGATCATTCGTCGAAGAAATGAAACCTCTTTCCTAATGTGGAGACCTAATGTACCGTGTAGTGTGAGCAAAATCACAGATTTAGTCCAGGGAAGCTTGCTATGAGAAGTGAAGCAGTGACCCAGTGCAGGTGTGGGATAATGCTAAGGTGTGGGTGGCTAATTTATAGTATAAAACCCAAGTACCTGTTCATTAAATTAAGCACCGCACCTACGATGTACAGAGCACACCAAGAAAAGATGAATCAGGCAGTGTGACCCTCTGAAGAGCTTGTAGTTCGTCAGAAAGGAGAGCTAGGGGCGCCTGGGTGGCCCAGTCGGTGGAGTGTCCGACTCTCGATGTCGGCTCAGGTTGTGAACCCAGGGTCGCGGGATTGAGCCCCGCATTGGGCTCCGTGCTGAGCATGGAGCCTGCTTAAGATTCTCTCCCTCTCTCCCTCTGCCCTTCCCCCATTTGCATGCGCACTCCCTCTAAAAATTAAAAAAGGAGAGAGAGAGACAGAGAGAGAGAGCTAAAAGCATATATACAAAGAACTGTAGCAAAAAGTAGAGCGCAAGTACTGTGAAAGAGAGGCTCCATGCTGTTGAAGGGTAAAGGAAGTTTGTTGAGGAAGAAGGTGAAGGGCTGGACCATGGACAGTAGAGAGAATCTCCACAGCTGGAGGTATAGAAAATAAAGACCTGAAAGCAGCGTGGCTCAATGGTAAGGTCTGTGAAGGGAAAGGGTAAAAGATAAAATGGAAAAAGTAAATTAGAGTCAAAGCTGGGAGGATTGATGAAATTAAGTGTGATCATGGGATTTAACAAAGGAGCCCAAGAGTTCTGGCCTTATTTCTCTCTAGTGAGCCTTACAAGGAGATACATACACCGAAGACACTGTTTGTCAACATCTAACACAGAACCTCAGAGTTCTGTGTTCCACTGAACTGAACATGTGGGTGGAAGCTCAAAGATATTTCCCATCCCTCCCTCAATCCAATCTTGGGATCCTACTGTAGTACTTATGGTTTTTATTTTCTGTATTTTATGATGCTTTGACATTTTAGGAGCCTTGCTAGCTGGGGAGAGAGTGCCCTTCCCAGTGCAGACTTAATTCCTGGACACTGAACAACTTGCCTGGGAGTGTGCCTTTCATATGCAAATGGATCAATCCAAACCCTCATCCCCAACTTTATTTAAAGCTCACATGCCAAGATATACCACACCAGTGTCTCCCCTGCCCTAAATCACTCCAAGGGCCAGGCATTGGGCAGCTAGGACCAGTCCTGTAGCCCAGAGCCTACTGAAATTATTCAAACTGCCCAATCCTGGACTTCTCAGATGTGCCTGCTCTGCCTCACCTGTTCCTGCCAGGGAGACCACCATCCAGGCTTTGAACCATGCTTTTCCCTTGCTCTTCTGCCTCCTAACTGACCCTGCTACCTCCCCAGGAGGCCCTGCATGGCATGGCATGGCGTGGCATGCCCCCTTCTCGTGGGAGCTGTGACTAATAGACTCTTCCAAAGGCAGTTGTCTCTGTGTCTGTCACCTTACCATTTTTCATTAGAACAAAATCATATGTAAAATAGGAAGGCACTGCCTTTGGCATAGAACATTGCCCTGAGGTATAAAAATTGAGGGGCAGGGGGGATGCCAAACAAAGAGACAATTGAAAATATTTGGGTCTTTAAGTTTTCTTTAACCAAGGAAATTTAAATCCATTGTAAGACTTTCTGAATTTATCTGTCTTATACTCAGGGCTGTTGAGATGTTTTAAAATCAGGAATTGGATGGATGTCACTGGGATATATATTACTACATTTATTTAAAAGGAAAAATAAGGGGGCGCCTGGGTGGCTCAGTCGGTTAAGCGTCCGACTTCGGCTCAGGTCATGATCTCGCGGTCCGTGAGTTTGAGCCCCGCGTCGGGCTCTGTGCTGACAGCTCAGAGCCTGGAGCCTGTTTCAGATTCTGTGTCTCCCTCTCTCTGACCCTCCCCCGTTCATGCTCTGTCTCTCTCTGTCTCAAAAATAAATAAATGTTAAAAAAAAAATTTTTTTTTTTTTTAAATAAAAAGAAAAATAAGGTCTGGGGTGCCTAGGAAACTTAGTTGGTTAAGTGTCCGGCTCTTGGTTTCGGCTCAGATCATGATCTCACGTCTGTGGGTTCAAGCCCGGCATTGGGCTCTGTGCTGACGGCATGGAGCCTGCTTAGGATTCTGTCTCCCTCTTTCTCTGCCCCTCCCCTGCTTGCTCTTTCTCTCAAAAATAAATGGATAAACATTAAAAAAAATTTTTTTTTAATTTTAAAATGGAAAAATAAGGTCATAATTTTCAAATTAAAAAAAAGTCTGAGTTGGTCAAGTGGTTTGACAGTAAGGACTGGCTTTGCTAATTGTATCATATAGTGGGTATTTTTATAAATGAAACAAGCTAAATCTGTGGCTTTAAGGTTTTGATGAAAATATCTTGAAGGCATGTGATAAGATAAAATTATTTTATTAAAAAACTAATATTGGAAAAATTAATGTTGGCAGTGATATATTGAAAGTAATGATATTTTGATTATTCCACCTTTTTCTTTTGGGTTAGATAAGGTTCCTTTAAGAAAAAGAATAACCCCTGTAAGAGTAACCCATATAATTATTAATAAAAACTTAAGCCTTTTTTGGTATCCTCAGAAAACAAGACATGGAATATTTCTAACAACTAGGTAACAAATTTGGCAAGTTGGTTGGTTTATAGTTCTTTGCTTCCAATAAAGTTGAAAGACTACCTAATTTGACTGTCAGCTGATTAAGATAAATTTTGCTAACAGCTTACTATGTGATTTTGGAATATAATTTGTAAGGAGTTCAAAGAATTGAGTGACATTGCTACAATAAAATTCTGTTCCCAGATAATATTTGTGTGAATAAGGTTTTTGAGCTCTTAAAATCTAATATTAGAAAGGGAAGGGAGAGTTGATGTTGAGCCATGTTTGATTCTAGTAATAAATAATACAAATATTTCAACCCCCAAAACACCTATTTTAAAAACTCATTAGGAGATACATTTTAATAAAATACCCTTTTTAAGCTTAATAATTACTTATAAAATGTATACTTATGAGCTGTCAGCACAGAGTCCGACACGGGACTCAAACCCATGGACCGCGAGATCATGACCTGAGCTGAAGTTGGATGCTCAACCACTGAACCACCCAGGCGCCCTATATTTATATATCTCAATCAATTTTAATAATAAGAATTATAATAAAAAATCAATCCAGGAGAATTCTTTTATGTTTATTTCGAGAGAGAGAGTATATGCTAGGAGGGGAGGGGAAGAGAGAGAGAGGGAAAGAGAGAAAGAATCCCAAGCAGGCTCCATGCTGCCAGAGCAGAGCTGGACTCTGGGCTCGAATTCACCAACTGTGAGATCATGACCTGAGCTGAAATCAAGAGTCAGATGTTTAATGTACTGAGCCACCCAGGTGCCCCAATCCAGGAGAATTTTTAAAAATTCTTAGAGACTCAGGATCACAGGAAAATTTTCAAATTTTAAGTACAGTTATTTATAATTTTTTGTTGCAGAAAAGTATTCAAAGGTGATCAGTAAAATGCGGTAAAGCATATCAATATGCATTAGCACACAATTCTCTAGGGAATATGGAAGGGAAGTATGAGATGAAGGAGAAAAAGAAATGAGGAAAAATTTGTAAATGGTAAATAAAAGTTTCATTTCAAGATGTCAGCGCTGGGAATTATATAATTTACAAATATTTAAACTTGTGATAAAAAAAAATGTTGACTTTAAAATGGAATAGGAGGAGAGCCCCTAGGTGGGTCAGTCAGTTAAGCACCTGACTCTTGATTTTGGCTCAGGTTATGATTTTATTTTATTTTTTTTAAATTTTTTTTCAACGTTTTTTATTTATTTCTGGGACAGAGAGAGACAGAGCATGAATGGGGGAGGGGCAGAGAGAGAGGGAGACACAGAATCGGAAACAGGCTCCAGGCTCCGAGCCATCAGCCCCAGAGCCTGACGCGGGGCTCGAACTCACGGACCGTGAGATCGTGACCTGGCTGAAGTCGGACGCTCAACCGACTGCGCCACCCAGGCGCCCCTGAGGTTATGATTTTAAAGATGATGGAATCAATCCCCACCTGCCCCCCCCAGCTCTGCTCCCCCCAGTCCCCCCCCCCCCAGCACAGAGCCTGCTTGGGATTCTCTCTCTGCCCCTCCCCTGCTCACATTCTCTCTCTCTCTCTTTCTCTCTCTCAAAATAAATAAACTTTTAAGTTTAAAATGGAGTAGAAGGAAACATACATAATATTCAACTGAACAAAAGCTACTTCAAGACTATTATTGGCATACTACTTATCTCCGGGGCATGTACTCATTGAGAGAATAGCACTTTTAATAATGATAGAGCACTTTTAAGTTCTCGCCTTTTTGCCACGTGTGGCTTGGAGTCTAACTTGAGTAAAGGCACACTTCAGGTGAGCTCATAGTACTGCGAAATAGACACACCAATGTCTTTCCCCGTGGTTAGCTACATAGAGCACGGGGTAAAAGCATCGTTGTAATGCATGGGCAAACAGGAGTAGAATTTGTGTATGGCTACCTGCTCAAAGCCAGATGCATCTCAAGGGTATGGGGCAAGAAGTGAGTGATTATGGGTGTGGACAGTGGTATGAATGCAACCTCCAGAAAAGTGCTCTCTGGAAACACGTGTGCTCTCATACCAGGAATGCAAGGGTAGGGCCAGGACGGGGAGGCAAACCGCCCTTGCTGGGCCTGTACGGGGTCAGCCTCCCATCTCACGCCGTCTCTTGTGTGTGTGTCTCTCTCTCTCCGCCCCTGCAGTCACTGCTCAGCATCCCGGGCTCGCCGTTCCTCTCTCGCCACAACAGCAAAAGCAGCATCTTCAGCTTCCGAGGGCCCGGGCGGTTCCGCGACCCGGGCTCGGAGAACGAGTTCGCAGACGACGAGCACAGCACGGTGGAGGAGAGCGAGGGCCGCCGGGACTCGCTCTTCATCCCGATCCGGGCCCGCGAGCGCCGCAGCAGCTACAGCGGCTACAGCGGCTACAGCCAGGGCAGCCGCTCGTCGCGCATCTTCCCCAGCCTGCGGCGCAGCGTCAAGCGCAACAGCACGGTCGACTGCAACGGCGTGGTGTCCCTCATCGGCGGCCCCGGCTCCCACATCGGCGGGCGGCTCCTGCCAGAGGTGAAAATAGATAAGGCAGCTACCGATGACAGTGTAAGGAAGTAAACACATAGACCGAGGCTAGGCATGGCAGTCTTTCCCGCGCCCTCCTCTCTTCTCTCCGGTCCGGCCGCTCGCTCCCAGCGCTGTCCCCACTCTCTCGACTCCTGTCCCCACTGCCCCCCACCGTTTCTGTCTTCTCCCACCTGCTTTGTTTCTGTTGTTCTCTTCTGCCCCTCCTTCTCCCTTTTACTTTATTCCCTGCTCTGTTTCCCCCCACCCATCCCCTCCCTCCTTGTTTCGGACTACTGCCCTTCCCCATCCCCTCTTGGCTTTACTTTACCTCTTTCTCTTTCTCTCCATCTTTGCAAGTATCTGTCAGCCTACCTGTATTCCTTCCCCCGCCCCCCCCCCCCCACCTGCTTTGACTGAATGCCTCTGGCCAGCGGATCCTGCCCGGATGGAATGAGAATGGCATCCTGCCACCACCAATGACCAAGTCTGAGCCGGTTTGGAACTACCATCGCTTCTCTCCCTCCCATGTCCTCTCCTTATAGGGAAACAGCCTGGAATTTAAAGCTTTTATCTTTCTATTAAAAACAAAACAAAACAAAACAGCAATATAGTTCAGAATAATTTTCCAAGTCTCCTCTGTAAGAATGAGGTGTGATTTTTCCAAAGAGGAATGTGCATACATGATGCTGTCGGCAGGAGGTTCGCACCGGGGAGAACCAGGCAAGGAGAGGTTAGGGAAGCCAGTGCAGAACTGGAGCTAGACATTCAAAAGCATTTGAAATGGAAAGAAATCAAAGGAGGGGGAAAGTGGGAGGTTGGGGCAAGAACACATGGTGCATGGGGGAGGAAGAAAAAGGGAACCAAAAGATGAATTTTAAATGTAATCAAATGTCAGGCTCTGGAGGAGCTGCATATAATAGCTTCAGAAAATCACTTGTCGAGGGGTTTGGATAATGGCTCCCCTCTTTGGGAAAAGCCATCTCCTAACATTCCTTTAAATTCTAAGCTGTTTATACCTTCTTTCTAGTTTTAAATTCTTATAACCTCAGCGATCCCAATCCTCTGTACCTCTAACTCCTTAACCTCCCTCAGTCCTTCCTTAGCTGGCATAGACTCCTTGAGATGGCATGCCAGTCCGTCTTGTCCTAACACTTCAGTTTCCTCTAACACAGCACGGAGACAGCCGGTCCTTTAATTAGCATGATGCATGTGTGGAGGAAAAGTGGACAAAGTGGAATTATCCACAGTGATCTGTTTTTAACGTTTCTGGATGCCTGTTGACCGTACAGATAAAAATTCAAAAAGCAGTTAGGATGTGTTTGACACTGTCTTTTCTCTCCTGCCTTTTCATTTCATAGTAAAATAACTGCCCGTGCTACACACACACACACACACACACACACACATTTGTATAGCTCTTTAGAAGTGACAAATTACTTTTACATTCATTATTTAATTTGCTCTGAATAAAAATTCTGTAAGGCTGGCAAAGTGAAGCTCATTATCCCTGGTTTTAGACGGGGGGTAGTTTCAGAGAATTTGGGCTCCTTAAGGTCACATAGCTCATTATTGATAGAGCCAGAGTCTTAGGGAAAACTCAATCTTCCATTTCTCAGTTCATTTTAGTGTCTTCTCTGTATAGCCACATGGCCATTTTTCTTCAAGAAAACTGTTTATTTAATATCAACTATGGTAGGAACAATAATAATAACAAACAGTGGTTCCAAAATTCCCCCAAAACCAGGTAGTTGGCCAAAATAAATATTATAGACGTGATTATCTTTACTTTAAATGTAATTTTTGATTGTCCCTAATTCTATATCTAGAAGTAAATATTTACGGTCTGTTATTAGACAGTTACATTATCTGAAAAAAACAAGGTAATGTGTCAACAGATAACGAGGGTTGTGTCAGCATGGACAGTACAGTTCTGGCAACTCAAATGTTAAAAACCAAATTTATTTCTGATATCCTGGCTTTTTTTTTTTTTTTTAATATTTAAGCCAAATCATACATCTTGCTTTTTTGTTGAAAAGAAGGTATAGAAAAGGTATCCAGGAAGGAGGAGATTGAACTTCAAGCTGAAGGCACATGAGCAGATTTGGGGGTTTTGTTTTTGGTTTCCTGGCAGCTTCTGTTAGACTGTGTGGGAAAAAAACTTGAGAGGCAGTTGAGCAGATGGCTGTGGAAGCAAGGCTCTGTGCACTGCCTTACGTTGTGGCCTCCACAGAGTGCTGCCTTTGGAGTTTTGGGGGGCCTGCACACTCCACCCCCTGTAGGCCCTTAGGAGATTCTTTGCTGTGGTCCCAAGCGATGATGGTGACAGATTTGAGGATTCCCAAGGCCAGGAGGGCAGATCCCAAAGAGGCAGGAAGATAAGATAGGCACGACTATTTCATTCCCAAAGGCTTCATAACCAGGAAAAGCTGTATTGTTAGAAGCCATAAAGAAGTGCTTCTCAGCTGTTGATGGCGTGGGGATATGTGTAAGTTATAATAATAGGCCAAAAAGACACAATAAAACAAACCCAGAATGCATAGACCGCGTGTGGTATGATATCAGATCTATAGAAAGACAAACTACACACAGAAAGAGGATGACTAATCAGAAGTTAACCGTGGTTGCCTTTAGGAGGGGAAATTATCGGTGGCTTTTTTTTCCCTTACTCTTTTGTGTTCTTTACGGCTTTCTACAATGACATAATAATTATAGCTACCATATGGGTTCTTGCTATAGTATGCTAAGCACTTAAATATATGCACGATCTCATTTAATTCTTATAACCATCCTATTTGGTAGGTGGCTTTATCCTATTAAACAGATGAGGTTCAAAGCCTTAGTGACTCGTGGCAGTGGAGCTTGAACCAAGGTCTTCCTGATGCCAATGAGACCTTCCTGGCCACTTAAATATTAGCTCCTTTGGGAAGTGGGGAAAAAAAAAACATTTATCATTTATCTTAGAGGAATGCAATATATTACTAATGTTGTATGCAGCCCAGGCCACATGAGCAACAAATACCTCCTTAGGCTAAGATGTAGCAATTCTTACTGTCAAGGAGTAAAGATTCTGCAGTGACTGTCTGGTGATTGTGCGGATTTTTCATGAGAGGATTAATAAACTAAGATGTTTTATGTGGTGGCAGGGGGGGCGGGGGGGAGAATCACGTTTGGGATGTGACTCCAGCCATGGATTGATTTGCCTGCGCCTGAACCACGAGAGTGCTTCCCAATGTGTGCTCATGCTTTGTGGAGCATTGCAGGAGCCGCTGAGGCCCAAAATTTCAATGGTTTGGGAGTTTTCACTTTTGCTTTCTGCTGAAGCAGAGGATGAGGGGACTTTTCCCATGCCTTCATCTCTAAGCTGGAAAAGTAGGTGAGAATCTCACCACTCATAGAGAAAGCAGGTGCTGCTGACAATCCAAAAATCAGACGTAACTCAGAAACCCTGTTGTATTAGCTTACAAATATATAAGTATTATCTCATTTAACGCCCACAGCTGATAGACACTACTGTTGTCTGCATTTCACTGAGGAGGTAACCAAGGCTTAGAGAAATAAAGTGGCTTGTCCAAGATCACACAGTAAGCGGCAGACAGAATTAGGGCTTGAGTGCAGGCAGTCTGGCTCCGGAGCACTGGCCAGTAACCAGTGCGCTGCACCAGCTCTAAAGCCTGAGTCCTTCAGTTTATTTACTGATGTGATCCTGGGAAATTAACATAACCCCTCTAAGCCCATTTCCTTATCTGTGAAAAAGAGATAAAAGGACCTTTGCTAAAGGGCAATCGTAAAGATTAAATGCAATAACATTTATAAAATGTGAAGCATATTATTTGGTCCATTCTTGGTGTTCAGAAGCCAGTTTCCATTTCTTTCCCTACACTCTTTTGGCCTTTTTAGTCCTGAGACGTGGACGTTAGGATTTCTACTGAATTGCTTGACTTGGAGAGGGTTGTATTCCTTCTAAGGAATACCTTAAAGATCCTTTGTCTGAGAAGAAATTATTGTACAACTATTTTAAATTTTTTTCAACGTTTTTTTGTTTTTGTTTTTTTTATATATTTTTGGGACAGAGAGAGACAGAGCATGAACGGGGGAGGGGCAGAGAGAGAGGGAGACACAGATTCGGAAACAGGCTCCAGGCTCCGAGCCATCAGCCCAGAGCCCGACGAGGGACTCGAACTCACGGACCGTGAGATCGTGACCCGGCTGAAGTCGGACGCTCAACCGACTGCGCCACCCAGGCGCCCCTGTACAACTATTTTAAAGCAGATTACTACAGGGGTGCCTGGGTGGCTCAGTCGGTTAAGCTGATGGCGTGGGGCCTGCTTGGGATTCTCTCTCCCTCCCTCTCTCTGTCCTTCCCCTGCTCGCGCACTTGCTCTTTCTCTCAAAATAAATAAACATTAAAAAAATAAAGCGCTCTAAATTTTAGTTCCAGGAAAAAGGTAACTAACTACCTGATAAATTTCCATTCATGTATTTCCATGGGAAGGCGATTTAGTTGTGCTTCCTTGGGCAGATCGGTAGAAATGTGGGCAAAACCTGCCATCTGCAGGTGTTATAGGATATCTCTTTGAGAAGTACAGCTACAATTGAGGAGGTTGGAAGTCAGTGGCTAAATGTCGTAATAAACTTTGCGTTTGGGTGGAGAGAAATGGAACAAATTTGCACTGAGTTTCACTTTCAAAGAGTGTAATTGAGGCTCTCTGTTGCTTCCTCTGTTACTGATAGTTTTACATGAAACCTCCTTAGAGGCTGAGTTCTAAAAAGGCAGAAGCTGCTGACTTTAAAACGTTGTGAATTCTCCTCTTTTCCTCCCCCAACAAAGTGAGACCAAACAAACAAACAAAAGAAATAAACGCCTCCACTTACAGGAATAAAAAATGACCTGAGGAGATAGGGAAGGGGAAGGAAAGAGTATGTGATCTCTCCTCTGGTCCTCGGGTCTCAGCATGGTTGAAGGAGGAAGCCCTCTCCCTACCTCCCAAGTGATAAGAATTGAGTAGCTAAGCCAAGAGCAGAGACATCCCTGACAGAATCCCGAGGAGATTCTGCAGTCAAATGCTCTACCACTGAGCTATACCCTCCCCACCCACCCCCCCCGCAACTATCCCAAGGAGATTCTGGAGGAAGGGTTACTCTGAAGCTGCTGCACATGGGAGAGCCTTCAGTTGGCTAGAATCTGGCA
This sequence comes from Neofelis nebulosa, assembly GCF_028018385.1. NCBI lineage: Eukaryota > Metazoa > Chordata > Mammalia > Carnivora > Felidae > Neofelis > Neofelis nebulosa. Next base: position 64,150,208 of record NC_080789.1, on the reverse strand, counting down.
CAAGAAACAATAGCCAACAGCGCTGATGGGAATGTAAAATGGTGTGACTGCTTTGGAAAACAGTGGCGGATTCTCAAAAAAGTTAAACTTAGAGTTACCATATGATCCTAGGTAAAACTGAAAACAGGTGTTCACACAAAAACTTGTACATGAATATTCATAAAACCATTATCATAATAGCCAAAAAGTGGAAGCAACCCAAGTGCCCATCAACTGAGGGATGGATAAATAAAATGTGGCATGTCCCTATTATGGAATATCATTCGGCCATAAAAGGGAATGAGGTATAGATACATGCCACAGCACGAATGAACCTTGAAAACGTTATGCTCAGTGAAAGAAGCCAGGCACAAAAGGCCACATATTACTGTATATGGTTCCATTTCAGTTTTTTTGTAATGTTTTTATTTATTTTTGAGAGAGACTGAGAGAGCATGAGCAGGGGAGGGGCAGAGAGAGGGACACAGAATGGGAAGCAGGCTCCAGGCTCTGAGCTGTCAGCGCAGAGCCCCGTGTGGGCTTGAACCCACGAACTGCAAGATCATGACCTGAGCCAAAGTCAGACGCTTAACCAACTGAGCCACCCAGGTGCCCCCACATGGTTCCATTTATATGAAATGTCTAGAAGAGATAGATCTATAGAGACAGAAAATAGGGGGATTGGCTGCAAACAGGTACTGTGTTTTTCTTTGGTATGATGGAAATGTTCTGGAATATACTGTAAATATACTAAAAGCCACTGAATTGCACACTTTGAAACCATTAAAATGGGGAATTTTATTGTAATGTGCATTTTATCTCAATGTTGTAAAAGTTGAAAAGAGAAACAACAGCCCAGACTTTCAGTCCCAGCTTTCAAAACCTCACCCGGGGAGGAGGGATTTCAGGAACTACCCATCCATCTTGGATTCCTGTGTACCCTGGTTTAGTTACTACAGATTTATTTTTCTCTGGATACTGTCTTAGCCCCCAGTTAGTGCTTAGCACTTTGAAGTGATGTTCTTCATAAGTAGTTTTAGTTTGTATCATCTCAGGCAGCTAACAGTGATGAACACATGTTTGCTCCCTCTCTCTCCATTAATCAGTCACATCTGATGAATACACAGAGGCTGCGTGTTCTGACGATGACCAGGCCATATATAAAATAGGACTTTCACCCACGACGTGCCCGAGAAACCAGCCCCCTTATCTCTGGTAAACAACCCAGGCACCCAGCCTGCCATAAGTCACACTAGTAAGGAAGCCAGTCTGCTATCTCTTGTGACAATCCAGGAAGGTATGATACCTTCTATAACAATCAGCCCCAGGTGGTCAGGGCTTGATTAATAACTGCTGAGTTCCCTAATTTTTGTTTCTGTGTTCACCTTCGGACCCACCCGAGAAAGCCAAATATGCACCCCTAATCAGTCACCTAGGATGCCTTGCTTCGAGTTAGCCCAGCTGCAGCGCCCTCATGCCAACAGCCTTGAAGTCCAGGCACACCTGAAGCCTTCCCTTTTTTCCACGCGAAAGCTTTCCCACTCCCCTGCCTGCCTTTGCATCTCTGGCGAAACGCATGTGATGGTGGCTGACTCCCCATCTTAAGCTCAGAATAAATAGCCTTTGCTTTTCTCACTTGGTTGATCTTCCTTTATTTCCATAATACAAATAACATTTTCTACACATTTACACACACTTTAGTATTCTTTCTCAAAGGAATTCTACTGCACGATCAATATCGCAATAGTACACTGGGTAACCCCCACCCAAGAGTTACCAAAGGTGTGGGAACAAAGGTGATGGAGCAGGAGCTGTCTGGCCAGCTGAGAATTGTCCCCTAAACCCCTTTGTACCACAAGACTCTTCCAGAAAAGTACATTTTCCTACTCAATCCCCTCACCTCTCCGAGCAGCCTCTTCTGACATGTATCAACATAGATTAGTTTGCTTTCATTTTCAAGGACTCGTGCAGTATGTCTTTTTTATTTGGCTTCTTTCACTCAACAAGATGTTTTTTTGAGATACATCCATGTTGGGTATCAGTAGTTCATTTCTTGTTATTGATGAGTATTGATTGATTGGGTCCTTCATTGTATAAGTACACTCCAAATTGTTAGTCCATGTTCCTGTTGATGGACGTTCACGTTGTTTCCAGTTTTCAGTAGTATGAAGAAGCTTGCTGAGAGCATTCTTGTGCAACTCTTTTGGCAGATAAATGCTTTCATTTATATTGGATAACTACCTCAGAATGAAATTCCTGGGTCATATGGTAAATGTATGTCCAGCTTTGCGAGAAACTGCCAAACAGCTCTCCAAAACAGTTACACTATTTGTTTTTAATACTCCTACCAACAGTGTATTAGAGTTCCAATTGCCCCCCATCCTAGCCAACACTTGGTGATATTAGTCTTTGTTTTAGCATTTGAGTAGGCATAAACTGTTGTTTTACTATGCTTTTAATTTGCATTTCCCTGATTAATGATGATGTGCATCTTTTCATGTATTTACTGGCTTCTCATAGATCTTTCATTAAGTTGCTGATTTAAATCTTTTGCCCATTTCGATTTTTTTATATGTTATGGATACAAGTCCTTTATCAGATACATAACCTTTTAATTTTGATGACATCCAATGTATCAGGTTTTTTTTTTTTCTTCTAGGAAAATTTGCCATTACCCCAAATTGTGAAGTTATTTTCTTCTCTAAATTTCACAGTTCTGGGTTTTACATTCAGGTCTCTGATTCAGCTCAAGTTAATTTTTGTGTATGAAATTAGAAGGAGTTGACTTGGATGAATATCTAGTTTTTCAGTACTGTTTGTTAAAAAGACTTTTTGGGGCGCCTGTGTGGCTCGGTTGATTAAGCGTCCAACTTCAGCTCAGGTCATGATCTCATAGTTCGTGACTTCGAGCCCCTCGTTGGGCTCTCTGCTGTCAGCACACAGCCCACTTCGGATCCTCTGACACCCTCTCTCTGCTCTTCCTCTGTGTGTGTGCACACTCTCTCTCCCTTTCTCCTCTCTCTCTCAAAAAGTAAAACATTAAGAAAATGTATTAATACAAAAAAAAGACTTTCCTTCCTTCACTGAACTGACTTGGCATCTTGGTCAAAAATCAACTGATGTACATGTTTGGGTCTGTTTCTGGATTCTCTTCTGTTCCCCTGATCTATTTGTTTATGCTTACAACAATACTACGCTTGTCTAATTACTGTAACTTTATAGTCTTGAAATGAGATAGCATAAGCCTTCCAAACAAAAAATATTTTAAAGATCATGAAACAATCTCTTAAGAGATTAATTTGCTTTTCAGATCTTTTTAAAAAGATTATTTTGCTATTTTTTGCTATTATTTTGCTATTTTGCTAGATTCTTCACGTGTCTTTATATATTTTAGAGTCTTTTTTTTTTTTTTTTTTTTGGTCAGTTTCTTCAGAAGAGCCTAGAATTTTTATAGTGATTGCACTGAATCTATAGGTCAATTTGGGAATAATGGGCATCTTAATTATATTGAATCTTTCGGTCTGTGAATGTGGTTTTATTCTCGTTTATTAGAGTCTTCTCAAGTTTCTCTCAGCAAAGTTGTATAATTTGTAGTGGAGGTCTTACCCATCTTCCATTAGATTTATTCCTTGGTATTTGTAGTATTTGATACTGTTGTAAAAGGTATAATTTAAAACCTTTTTATTTTCAGGTATTTGTTGTCAGAACATAGAAATACAGTTAGTTTTTGAATGCTATGACCTTATAAATTAACATCTCAGTTCTATTAGGTCTTTTGTTGCAAATTTCATAGGGATTTTACATGCACAATAATATTTTCTGTGACTAACAGCAACTGCAACCTTTATGCTTTTTATTTATTTTTCTTGCTTTATTGCACTAGCTAGGACTTCAGATACAAAATGCATAGAAATGATGAAAGCAGATATTCTTCCTTGTTTCCATTATTCGTGGGAAAAGATTTAATGTTTCAGCAAGAATTATAATGTTGGCTATAGGTTTTCATAGATGTTCTTTATCAGATTGGAACTGCCATGTTCTATTTGTGGCTTGCTAAGAAATTTTATTATGCAGAGGTGTTGAATTTTATCAAATGTTCTTTTACTGCATTTGAGATAATCAGATATTTTTTTCTCTTTTATTCCGCTAAAGTGATGAATGACATTGACTTTTTTTTTCTGACGTGAAACTAGCTTTCCTGGGATAAATCCTGTTGGTCATGATGTATTATCTTCGTATATATTGACGGGTTCTATTTTCTCAAGTTTTGTTAAGGATTTCACACCACCGTTCATGAGGAATATTGGTCTCTGATTTTCTTTTGTTGTAATGTTTTTTGTTAGGTTTAATATCAGGGTTATGTTAACTTTATAAAACAGGTTGAGAAGTATTCCCTTCTCTATTTTCTGAAAGAATTGGTATTAGTATTGGTATTATTTCTTCTGTAAATGTTTGATAGAATTCACTTGTAGAGATATCTGGACTAGAGTTCTCTTTATTGTAAGGTTTTTTTAATTAACAATTTCTAATGTGGGCTATTTAGATTTTCTGTTGCTTCTTCTATCAGTTTTGATAAGTTGTATTTTGATAAGTTTGTTCATTTTATCCAAGGTGATATGACTTGAAGTTGTTGGCAATTATTCTTCCTTTTTTTTTTTTTTCTTTTGTTAGGTTAGCCCACTTAAATTTTTGGGTTTATTTATTATGATACTCTATCTTATTATACTCTGACTACTATAAATATTGTACAGAAGCCTCCTTTCTTATGATGGTTCAACTTAAAATTACGATATATTCTTATTATCCCAATAATGCCTGTAGGAGTTGTAGTAATGTCCCCATTACTATTCCTGAAAATGATAATTTGTGTTTTCTATCTTTTTTCTTCGTCAGTCTTGCTAGAGAATTATCAATTTTATTAATCTATTTTTAAAAAACAACATTTGCCCTTTGTAATCGTCTATTGTTTGTCCATTTACTAATTCATTAATCTCCACTCTTATTTTTATTATATTCTCTCCTCTACTTACCCACAGTTTAATTTGATCTTTTTCTTATTTCTTAAGGTGGAAATTTAGAGCATTGATTTTACGTCTTTTATAGCAGTTAGTGCTGTAAAATTTTCTCAAACCATGGTGTTAGCTGCATCCCATAAATCTTAATGGATTATTTTCATTATCATCAAAGTATTTTCTAATGATTTTAGCTTTGATCTGTGGACTTTTAGAAGTCTGTTGTTTCATTTATAAACCTAAGGGATTTTTCTGGATGTCTTACTGTTACCACAAGACTTTTCAGTGGAACCAGTTCCTTGGATCTGTGGTAGATGCTGTGGCCTGTGTAAAAAGGTGACATAATGAATTCTCTTTTTACCCTGTAAGGTTCCCTAAGTATGATCTTTGAAACTTCCTTTTCTTGGTGTCTTTTTTATTTCTTTTTTGAAACTTAAGATATGTTCTATAACATGCCTTAGTATGGAACGAATTTTAACGTTATTATAGAGGTTGTCACCACATATCCCTGTTACAGTTTATTTTCATTTTACGTAGAAAGATATAGATAATCATTGTTCCATCTTAATACTAAGTTTGGGGATAAACTTCTCTTTATGTGGAGTTTTTAATCCAAGCTAAAAATTATTTTAGCTTTCAAATAGATACCACTAAATAATAATCTAATGATTTGACTAGTTCCTTTAGACAGCATTTTTATTAACTTTAAGGTTAATGTTACTAAAGTCTCAAGAATTTATCTCTTGTTATATCCAGCAAGTCCAGAAAACAGTAAGATATACTTAGAACCAAAGCAATTTTTTTTAAATATATGAAACTTATTGTCAAATTGGTTTCCATACAACACCCAGTGCTCATCCCAAAAGATGCCCTCTTCAATACCCATCACCCACCCTCCCCTCCCTCCCACCCCCCATCAGCCCTCAGTTTGTTCTCAGTTTTTTTTTTTTTCAATGGTTTTTTTGGTTTTTTTTGTTTTTTTTTTTTTTATTTTTGGGACAGAGAGAGACAGAGCATGAACGGGGGAGGGGCAGAGAGAGAGGGAGACACAGAATCGGAAACAGGCTCCAGGCTCCGAGCCATCAGCCCGGAGCCCGACGCGGGGCTCGAACTCACGGACCGCGAGATCGTGACCTGGCTGAAGTCGGACGCTTAACCGACTGCGCCACCCAGGCGCCCCTGTTCTCAGTTTTTAAGAGTCTCTTATGCTTTGGCTCTCTCCCTCTCTAACCTCTCTCTCTTTTTTTTTTTTTCCTTCCCCTCCCCCATGGGTTCCTGTTAAGTTTCTCAGGATCCACATAAGAGTGAAAACAGGGGCGCCTGGGTGGCGCAGTCGGTTAAGCGTCCGACTTCAGCCAGGTCACGATCTCGCGGTCTGTGAGTTCGAGCCCCGCGTCAGGCTCTGGGCTGGTGGCTCGGAGCCTGGAGCCTGTTTCCGATTCTGTGTCTCCCTCTCTCTCTGCCCCTCCCCCGTTCATGCTCTGTCTCTCTCTGTCCCAAAAATAAATAAAAAACATTGAAAAAAAAAATTTAAAAAAAAAAAAAAAAAAAAAAAAAAAAAGAGTGAAAACATATGGTATCTGTCTTTCTCTGTATGGCTTATTTCACTTAGCATCACACTCTCCAGTTCCATCCACGTTGCTACAAAAGGCCATATTTCATTCTTTCTCATTGCCACATAGTATTCCATTGTGTATATAAACCAAAATTTCTTTATCCACCCATCAGTTGATGGACATTTAGGCTCTTTCCATAATTTGGCTATTGTTGAAAGTGCTGCTGTAAACATTGGGGTACAAGTGCCCCTATGCATCAGCACTCCTGTATCCCTTGGGTAGATCCTAGTAGTGCTATTGCTGGGTCATAGGGTAGATCTATTTTTAATTTTTTGAGGAACGTCCACACTGTTTTCCAGAGTGGCTGCACCAGTTTGCATTCCCACCAACAGTGCAAGAGGAGAACCAAAGCAATTTTTAAATGCAGTTTCATCCTTTCTTGATGAATCAGCCAGTCCAGTAGATCTTACAGTACCTTCAGAGTCAGCATTATGAAAATTACCTACTGTGTACTGTAGATCCACAGAGAGCAGCTCAGTAAAAATTTAGAATGAATAAATGCCAGAAACAAGAATATCCACCGTATGGGGCCTTTCTGTGTTCATTTTTAGACGATTGTCATTTTTAAAATGTAGGAGTCTAGGGGAGCCTGGGTGGCTCAGTCGGTTAAGCGTCTGCCTTCAGCTCAGGTCACGATCTCACGGTCCGTGAGTTCGAGCCCCGCATCGGGCTCTGGGCTGATGGCTCGGAGCCTGGAGCCTGCTTCCAGTTCTGTGTCTCCCTCTCTCTCTGCCCCTCCCCCGTTCATGCTCTGTCTCTCTCTGTTTCAAAAATAAATAAACGTTAAAAAAATTTAAAAAAATAATAATAAAATAAAATAAAATAAATTGGAGTCTAATTGGATTTATTAGGTGTCATGAATATCAGGCTGGGAATTGGAGCAGAAAGTGGCTCACCAGAGAAATATATCTTATTATGACCTGACAGTAATGGTCAGCAAGTCGTTGTTACATTCACAGTTGTTTGTATAGTAATACAGCCAGGAATTCCCAAGGAAATCAGTTCTTTTTCTTTTCCATTTCTTCTGTAGCTCTGTCAAACAGAACAAAACCCAGTGGTAAACCAAATGTCTGAATCCGTGAAACAGCTTGATGAAACGCTGTAATAAGATAAATTATGATGTGCCAGATACTTTCTTCTGTACAGTTCTTAAAATCGAAACATACCTAAGGACAGAAAGCCTTTTGGATGTAGCTCTCCAGAGACAATTATTTTCTTTTCAAAACAGCTAGTGTCATTCTGGTACTGATCAGACTGACTTTTCTAGCTTCATATAAACATGTATCCTCCCTGTCCTCTGAGAAATGGTGAGTGTCTGTCTTCTTGCCTTCACAGTGGAAGGGACCGCCAACATTACCTGGATGATGTGTTATAGTGGACGGCATGGTTACTTGAAAGCTAGCTTTTAATCCACTGCATTGAGCCTGGCCTAATGTAGCATATGCAGGTTGGCACAGAGAGCACGGGCAAGGGACATTAAGAAACACTGTGCTATAATCTCCCCTACCAGTATTCCCCACAATGGAACTTGTAAAAAACAGTTTGTATGACACGCCGATGGTGTTTTCTGCCCTTTTTGTTTGGGAATTTGAACATTGCAGGTTAACTTACAAAGTAGACTGTAACAAGGGCAAGATAAACATATGTAGCGCTATATATTTAGTTAAAATAGTGAGGGATGCCTGGGTGGCTCAGTTGATTAAGTGTCTAACTTTAGCTCAGGTCATAATCTTACAGTTTGTGGGTTAGAGCCCTGTGTCAGGCTCTACTGACAGCCCAAAGCCTGAAGCCTGCTTTGGATTCTGTGTCTCCTTTCTCTGCCCCTCCCTCACTTGTGTTTCTCTCTCTCTCTCTCTCTCTCTACCTCTGTCTCTCTCTGTCTCTCTCTCTCAGAAATAAATAAACATTAAAAAAAATTGTTTAATAAAATAGCAAAACCCTTACCATATTTCTTTACCGGGGCTTGGGGGAGATTTGGGGTAGAACTTCAACTTGCTAACATTCAGTTAGGCCCAGGTTTGACATTTAGAAGTGACAGTTTGAGAGAGTGATGGTGCCCCTGCCCATGGAGGAAGCAACATCTATAGCATTCAGTGTGATCAGGGACTTGGCCCTTTAATGAAATGTCAAATAGAGGTGACTTCGACTTATTTTATCATGGGGCCAAATTCTAGCCAAATGCTGTGGATATGAGACTGAGATGGGAAAACTCAGGTTCTCCTTCTGATGTCATTGCCCCGGAAGATGTGGTCTTTGCACCGGGTGCATGGAGTTGACCAGACGAGGCGTTTGGGTCCCAGCCAGATTCTTTGGTTAACTGTAGGTTTGTACAAACTTAACTTGGTCATCTCATCTGTAGTGCTAAGGATGATCCGTGGTCATGTTTCACTCTACTTCTTGAGGTTAATAGGATTGTAGGATCAAAGTAAAAAGATGTTATAAAGAGCATATGTTTGTGCTCACACTCTGGACAATTTGTCCAGTATGACCCAGCTTTAACCTTTATAAGACTTTACTCACCTGATTTACTCTTGTTTTCAGGCTACAACTGAGGTGGAAATTAAGAAGAAAGGCCCTGGATCTCTCTTAGTTTCCATGGACCAACTGGCCTCCTATGGACGGAAGGACAGAATCAACAGTATATTGAGTGTTGTTACAAATACACTAGTAGAAGGTATGTGCCCTTGATGTCAGCCCAGACCACCAAGATAAAATTACGTCCTGTTCACGATAAATATAATCCCTGTCCCTTGGCCTGACTTTTGCAAAAATTGACTCTGAACTTTAGGAATAGTCTACTTGTTATAGAAACCAGCATCCCATGTCTGCATGCAGAGAATCAAATAAGGACTTCAAAGCTGCTGCCAGCATTGTATACAGATAGATAAGAAGTATGAAGGAATGACATTTAAGAGTGAGCTAGCAGATCTCAAGAAGACTGTAATTGTCACGAGGGGCCAGCAGGGTGATATGAGGCACAAAGGATATAGACTGAAGTGTGAAGATACGAAATAATGGAACCCCCCTCCTGCCCTCTACCCCAAAACATACCTTCCTCTTTTCCTTTTTAGCACCCTACAACCCTTTTGCTTTTCCCTGAAGGACTAATGTACTGTGCATTTTGATTGCACCTAATTCTGCCTCTCATCAAACACCCCCACATACCCATAAATATATTTGATGTGTGAATAGGTAAGCTGAAACCCCTCTTATTCCGGCGCTCTGTGCCACAGGAAAAGAGCAGCCGCTGTTGAATCATAGCCTATCTGCAGGAGTGTTGCTGTCAGTGCCTGAACTTCGTATTAGGTGGCTCCTCCGTGACACAGCCTGGCCCGCTGAGGAATGTCAGGATTTTCCATTACACCACAGCCCCCCAGCGGGTGTCCCATCTGTCCGGTTGTGGTCTGTATTCTAGGCTCCCCTTTGTTTCGTCAGACGTAGATTCCGTAACTGGGTTTTCTCTCACAAGATTCTGACTGATCCTGCATGAATCCTCTTCTTTTGATTCATGTTGCTTTAGCTGAGCTGTCCCACTGTAGATCCAGAATATTCTTGAAGCCTCAGACTGCTGTTCTTCAGAGTTCAAACCCCCAGGCTAACCCCACAATACCCAGAGCCCCTCCTTTTTTTTTTTTTTAAACGTTTTATTTATTTTTGAGACAGAGAGAGACAGAGCATGAACGGGGGAGGGGCAGAGAGAGAGGGAGACACAGAATTGGAAGCAGGCTCCAGGCTCTGAGCCATCAGCCCAGAGCCCGACGCGGGGCTCGAACTCACGGACCGCGAGATCGTGACCTGAGTTGAAGTCGGACGCCCAACCGATTGAGCCACCCAGGCGCCCCAGCCCCTCCTTTTGTAAGGGGAGTCAGAATTGTCCTGGTGTCCTTGGAACAAGTTTTTTTTTTTTTCAACGTTTTTTATTTATTTTTGGGACAGAGAGAGACAGAGCATGAACGGGGGAGGGGCAGAGAGAGAGGGAGACACAGAATCGGAAACAGGCTCCAGGCTCCGAGCCATCAGCCCAGAGCCTGACGCGGGGCTCGAACTCACAGACCGCGAGATCGTGACCTGGCTGAAGTCGGACGCTTAACCGACTGCGCCACCCAGGCGCCCCTGGAACAAGTTATTTTTTGAGTCATTTAAGCCCAATACCACTTCTACTCAGAGAAAAAGAGTTCAGGAGGGGCGTCTGTGGTAAAGGGAGAACCCCCAGAAAGAAAAACTCTTCGAGTGTTTCCCTTCTCACATGTGAGCAAGGAGTTAGACTATACCTAGACTAATCTTGAGACTGTATCAAGCCAAAAAGAGTATTGAATTGACTATTACCAGCTGCCTCCACACTTCATTTATGTCTGTTTTCTTTAATTCTCATTGAGGTCATTGTCTGAGAGAGCATCTTTAAACTTTGTGGTTTATACTTTGAGATTATAGGTAAATAACTGCAGAGCATAAGAATTGCAAGCTAAGGGGCTCCTCCCGGGTGGCTCAGTCTGTTAAGTGTCTGACTCTTGATTTCAGCTCAAGTCATGATTTCACACTTCACGAGATCAAGCCCCATGTCAGGCTCTGCACTGACAGCATGGAGCCTGCTTGGGAATCTCTCTCTCTCCCTCCCTCCCTCCCTCCCCCTCCCTCTCTCTCTCTCTCTCTCTCTCTCTCTCTCTCTCTCAAAATTAGTAAATAAAATTAAAAAAAATTCCAATCTAAGAAACACTAGCTTAAGAACCTTGGCTAATTTTATTCTTCACTTGGAGACAAGAATGGGATTTCTCTGGGAATCTGTGGAAGTTGAGAAAGACAAATGAACCCCCTCCAACAGGCATATTTTATTACTGGCAAAGACGTCAGAACAGCAAAACTGTTGGTGTAGAGCAACAATTCTGTAGTTGATTACTACAGTGGCCTAGCGCAGGGTCTAGTCAAGGTCAATGCTCAAGAAATGTTTGTGGGGCTGAACCTTGCTGTGCTTGGTCGGTGCTGCGGGCTTCCTGTCAGAGGCCTTGGTGCTTCCCTTCCTCTACGGAGTTGGATAGAAACACTGGAGTGGTAGCTCTGCCTTTTTCTTCTCCTTTTTCTTCCTCTTCTCCCTGTGCTCTTCCTTCCCTTCCTGTTCTGCTATACTCATTCTCCACCCTCCACCCACCAGCACACACATGATAAAAAAATAGACGCAGGGGTAGCTCAGGGGAGAGAGACAGTCATAGTTGTGTTCCTGAGTAGGAAGCCGTCCCAGCTTTTTCTCCCTTTTCTAAGTCCTAATGCTCACATAGCCTTTCACTGCTCAGACATTCCACTGTCCCCTCCCCTAGTATTCAACTCGCTTTGTTAAAGCCGAGGAGACAGAACCGCTATAAGCAAAGAACAATGAATGGCTGGAACTGAAGAATTTGAGAGTGAGTTGAAGGGCATTAAGAAACTCCATTCCTATTTCACCGCTGGCCCCTCTGTGTTTAATGATTGCTACAACATTAAAAGCCAGCGTTGAATGAATAATTATTCCTGCTTCTCAGGCCTTCAGTTCAGAAACTCTGACATTATTTTAATTTTTGGATTACCAAACCAAAGAAGCAGGCTTCTACCTACCGATGGCTTAGAAACCACAGTGGAGCATTCCAGAATCATGTAAATAATGAGAAAATCCTGCCTGCTGTGTGTCACACCTAGCCCATTGGCAGACATGCTCACGCGGATCCAGTAAAGTCAGCAGAATTCACAGTCAGCAGAGCCATCAGCTTGGGGATATTTCAGAGGACTGGGGGTAGGGTGTGGGCAGAGAGCAGTACGGTCTCACTTCTCAAAGCAGCGAGGCTGTGGGAGGCGGGGAGACCGTTGGCGAAGTAAGAATGAAGACGTGATGATAGTTGGCATTCTTGGTTCTCAGGTAAAACAGGTTCAGAAACTCCTTATAGAGGCAACTGGCCATAGCTGTTGCTGCCATGATTCGTTGATTCACTCTTTTGTTCAACTGACAGGCAGCATCCATACGATTGCTTATTTGCTATCCGCCTTTCCTGGTGTGGCTGTAAGCTCTGTGAGGACGGGGACTCTTGTTCACCAGCAAATTCCCAGTGCCTCGTACGCTGTAGGTGCTGAAACATTGTTGAATTGGACTGAGAGAAGCCCTGCCTTCAGAAACCTCACAGTCTGCTAACCCCACCATCTTGGTGGAATTGCGAGGCCCTCTCGCTGTCGGCAGCGAGACACGTAGCCGTGTCGGGCACGTGGGGCCAGTAACAGTTTACAAGGTTGCGCATCACTCTCTAAACCTTTACGTTCACCTAATTGATCTTTTCTAGCTCGTAAAGTTCCACGTTGTATTACTGTTTGTGGAACGGAAAAGATCATCCTGAGATCTTACCTGAGACAATGTGGATGTGATCCCTAGTATCCCTGTAGGAATCTCCTTCGTGCCCCGTAGGGTAGGGAAACCCCTCTTCAGTATCTGGCAAAGACTGGGAGCCTAGTGCACTCTACAACAGTACAATTGTATCTCCTGTCAGAAACGTGAACAGTCGCTGCCTCAACCTCCACGTGCCAGTGAACAGCAGACATTTGGAGAAGGGAGGAGATTAAAAAAAGGAACGGAACCAAATTTCCAAATATGTCCTATAAGAATTTATGGAAATAAGAGAACCTTTTCATTTTCTTTTTTTGGTTAGAAAACTAAATTTACCTTGGGAAGGGAGGGAGTTCTATGAGGAAGAAGCCAAAGCAAATTTTCTTCACAGACTTCCTTTCCCACGCAGACTCCCACGTGGCGCTTACTGTGGCCCTTAAATCTGAAAAACCAAGGCAACCATTTTCTTAGCAACCAGGGAGCCAATCAAAAACCCAACCCAAGCACCCCATCTGAAATAAAGCCATCACCATGGGTACCATCCAGCTGGTTGGCAAAAGGGAAAGTAGACTAATTTCAGGCAGCCATCTTGTTCTTGGTGAAATGTTGGGAAACTTTTATTCATTCCCTGAGTGATTTGATTTTGTCAGCAGAATTGCATTGGGGTGTGGGATGGATGCGGTTATATCCAACCCGTGGAACCAAGACCTGGCCTCTAAGGATTATCATGCTGATGGGTTTTCAAAACTACGTCTCTTAAAGAACATCCTCCTAGATCAAGGTCCTTGGGCGATTGTAATCCAAGCTGTTCTAATTCCTACTTAACTTGAGGAGGGCTTTGTTACCCAGGACCTCCTGCCTAGAATGTTGTGGCTGCCAGCTGAATGGCTCTCTGCCTTTATGTCTAATGGTCCTTTTTCATCTTCATTTTGTGATGACCCTAGAGGTCATCTTGGTCCGGTGATATTCCGTCCGTGTCTATCAGAGTCCCAGGATCCTGGGGAAGTGCCTCAGGGAAGGAAGAAGTCCATCGGGCTGAGCTTCAACTAGAGGAGTTCCTGGTTTATCTGTGTCATATATTGGGGGCCACATAAGATCTTGTTTGAGACCAACCAGTTCTGTTTCTAAAAGAGAAAGAAGACAAGAAAAAGGAAAGGGGAAAGAGATGGAGGAAGGAAGGACGAAAACAGAGAAGGGAATGATGAGGGTGAGAAAGGACAAAAGGGCCAGCGAGAAGGAGAAAAGAAGAGAGGGGGGACGAGAGAGAGGAAGGGAGGGAAGCGGGGAAAGGAGTGGGACTCCCATGCCCAACTCGGTCGTGAATTGTGAACTCATTGACTTGAGCTTCTGTGGGAACGTAAGAGACACACTGCACATAGTAGCCCGGCGGCCAGTGCTGCTTCTTTTCTGCTGCAAAGATAATAATAATAGCAAATGCTTCTCACTGTATGCCAGGGTGTTCCAAGGCACTTTATATATATCTTAGCTCATTTAATTCAGCAGATTGAAGTAATGTACTCAGGTTCCCACAGTTAGCAGTGTCTGAGCTGGTATTTGCACCCAGGTATGTCTGCTTTCAGAGTCTATGCTTTTGATTGCTTCTCTGGTAATAATTTAGTGATATGACGTATAGTGTAATACCTGCCATTTATTGAGGACTTGCCTTGTGCCAGGCACTGTGCTGCCTGCTTTATGTCCATCAACTCATGCAGTCAGTGGATGAGGATTACAGGACTCGTGTCGTCCTATAGCCTGTATAGTAAGTGTCATTTCAGATGAGGCAACAGAAGAACAGGAATCGGTAACTTGCCTGACATCACACGTTGTGAGTGTTGAAGCCAGTTGGACCAGGGAGTCAGACTCCAAAGGCCAAGCCCCTAACCAGAATGCTGTGCTCCCCAAATGGATGGATCACACTCTAATTTACAGCTAGATGTTGTTAACAACGAAATGACCTGGTATTTCCCATGCCTCCTCTTTGCCTTCAAGAGAAATGAAATGGAAGCGGGAGGACCGCACAGTTAGGACAGTCAGCACTCAAACCATCTTTCTTCTCGTGGTTCAAAGCAGCGATTACCTTAATGAGTCAGTGAGGAGGAGTAGTGGCTCTTTGAAACCCTCTTTGTTTTCTCACTGTGATCGAGGGCCACCTTTGTTCTTTACTCACTACAGAACTGGAAGAGTCTCAGAGAAAGTGCCCACCGTGCTGGTATAAATTCGCCAATACTTTCCTCATCTGGGAGTGCCACCCCTACTGGATAAAACTGAAAGAGATTGTGAACTTGATCGTTATGGACCCTTTTGTGGACTTGGCCATCACCATCTGCATTGTCCTGAATACCCTGTTTATGGCAATGGAGCATCATCCTATGACACCGCAATTTGAACACGTCTTGGCTGTAGGAAACCTGGTAAGATGGAACATTCTCTCCTGGTTTTATGATCTGAACATGTTTTGCCTGTAGGACATCTTTTTCTGATACTGGAAGCTGGAGCTTAGTTGAAAAGAAAGTAATAGTTAATTGGAAGACAAATGCTTCCACATATGGCGCAGCCCCAGCCACTTCTGCTCACTGTTGTGATCCCGTGGCTGTTTCCTCTTTCTGCAGAACTTTCAAGACGTCATTTAGGAGCTGTTGGCAGAAACCCAGGCATGGTGACAGAATGGGAGGCATGGTGCAGTGGGTTGGTTTTGGCAACCTGAGCCAAGGACTTGGGGAGTTTTTTTCTCATTCCCTTTCTCACATTGCTGCCTGCAGTGTTCCAGCACACCACTTTCCCTTTCACCTTCAGTAGCAGGCGCCACAAAATATAGGGGAGCTCTTTTGGTGCATTAAACGTAACTATAAATTTGCCTGCACTGTCATACCTTAATTACCCATATGGGGCCCATCTCGGGGAAACTTTTAATTCCAGGCTGGTTTTCCCCTCCTGCCCAACTTCTGGGCTCTAGTCCAGTTTCTACCGTTAGTTGATCTGTGCCAGATTTACTTTCATGTTAGCTTAAGTCATATATTTAACTTATTACATTATTTAGAAGATAAGAATGAGTTGGTTGTTTTTTGTTTTTTAATAGGTGACACAGTGTATTCTAAAGTCAAATAGTTGTGATTTGGGGATTGTCTGTTTTATTTCTGTAGTCCAAAAATCAGGAGTTGATTGAATTTTGATAGGTGGGAAAGAATTAGTTGGAAAGGATCCTCTAGATCTCCTGGGCTTCATTATTCCTTAGGAGTTTCACCACAAGCAAGTCAAATCTAATTGTTGCCATTTAACTTGAGTACGATCTCTGCCTGATGTCTGTCTCTCTCTCTCTCTCTCTCTCTCTCTCTCTCTCTCTCTCTCTCTCACACACACACACACACACACACACACACACAGTTTTTACATTAAGTCCAAATAAGCTATTAAAGTGTTATAAAATCATTTTGAGTTCTGATTATGAAAACACATGTGACAAAAGAGACCCTTTATCTGGTTAGTCCTTGCAGCCCATCATGTTCCCTGGTACACATCCAAGATAATTCTGTGGTCTTTCTACTCTGCATGTCTGAGTTAGGGATCCTTGCATCAGGCTCTGCACTGGGCGTAGAGCCTGCTTAGGATTCTCTCTCTTTCCCTCTCTCTCTCTCTGTCCCTCCCCTGCTCATGCTCCCTCCCTGCCTGTCTCTCTCCTCTCTCTCTCTCCCTCTCTCTCTCAAAATAAATAATAAAAGCAAATAAAATTTAAAAAATAAAAAAAAGTAATTCTTCATACGTCAAACAGTTACAATTTATTTTTACTCAAACCCCAAATATTGGCAGTACACTAGGTTGAAATAACATGCTTGCCGACCTCTGTCATGGGCATTTCCCCCAGGCCTCTGGATGCCATTCATCCCATTGAAAGGCAGCAATGTGTCATTGTTGATTTTCTCTTAGGAACCAGAGTTCCCACAGTATAAATATTCCATGGTCAGTTAGCCAGTGCTTACTGTGGAGCATTTCCCGTGTGTTCACCAGAACCAGTGGTGAATTCAGTCTCTATTTAGCGTGTGAAGCAGGCTGCCATTTCTATGTAGAGAAACCTTCCATGGGTTTATGCCAAGGGTAAAATGTATGTCAGGGATCGATTAGCTGCCCTCACTTAGAGTGATGTTCCCTCTGTAGATACTTAGTGCGCACTGTGAACTTTGATTTTTGCTTCGCTGGATCTCTTCAGGGAAGATTCTCTTTCAGTTTTAGAATACCGCATCTTCAATTTAGAAAAGTGGGGAACCATGGAAAAGTACAGGGACGTAAAACCTTGCAGGCCATGCATCCATTTTGATTTCTATCACGCCATTCTGTTTTGCTATTGCTATACATTCATTGAGTCTCTTTCCCAACAGCATCTGTAATCTAAGTATTTTTCACTATTTTCAATTCTGTCTTCAGACTACATCTTCAAAGTTTTCCTTAAACTCCTTCGTTTGTAAAATTGGTAACCAGGTAGTTGCAAGGACTAATTTATTACGAGTTTAAAACCCATTACGTTAAAGTCCTCCTCTAAAATCATAATATTCAGTAAGAGTGGGGTGTACATGGTTAGCTTAGAATGAGGGTACAGCTCTTGTCGAGACTGGCATTCATGGGATTTTACTTTCTTACCACGTGTGATGTTATTAAGTCCTGTGGGAGGCCGAAGGCACTGGGAAACACAGGGTGCTCTGAAGGGTAGAAAAGTGGGAGTCAGGTAACTCAGGGAACAAGTCGTTCTCATACCCAGTAAGCTCTCAATCCAAACAGTTATTACGTCATTGATTATCACATTTAAAAAATCAAAAGGAAGCATGAAACTGTCCAGCAAGGATATATATATTCCTTGAGGATACATTCACCCAATAGAATTTTATGCAACTTCGTAGCAACATGGACTGAGTTGTGGTAAGTGAAAAACAAGACCCAAGGTATTATGTACTCTATGATTTTGCAATTCTGTCAAAATATACACACATTGGGGAAAAAAAAAAAAAAAAAAAAACACCAGAAAGGGAATACATAAAACTGATAGTTGTGTACAAGATGGAGACTCTAGTTTTTTCCTGTATTTTGCACACTTGTGACAATGTTCTGCTGCTTTTACAATTTAAAATAAGAAACCCTGCAGCATGTGTCTAAGTTTGATAAGACACATAATATCAAATCAGGGATACTGTATTTTTTAATATAATTATATCTCAATTAATGATTTTTTTTAAGGCAAATGTCCCAAGCACAAACATTCAAAATGACTGCTGACCCTTTAGAAGGAGTCCCCTATGTGGTATTCCTATTACTTAAAATCATTTTGTTTTTTTAATGTTTACTTATTTTTGAGAGAGAGAGAGAGACAGAGAGACAGAGAGACAGAGAGACAGAGTGAGACAGAGTGCAAGCGGGAGAGGGACAGAAAGAGAGGGAGACACAGAATCTGAAGCAGGCTCCAGGCTCCGAGCTGTCGGCACAGAGCCCGATGCGGGGCTTGAACTCACAAACTGTGAGATCGTGACCTGTGCTGAAGTTGGACCCTTAACTGACTGAGCCACCCAGACACCCCTGCTTAAAATCGTTTTTTAAATGCATTCTTGTACAGTGTAATTTGGGTGGTTCTGGCAATGACGATGTAAACATTGGGACTGAGTGCTTGATTCACGAGGGAGACAAGACTATCCTTTATCATGTGGTATAGCCCTGGGACATTGAAGGATTGGTGTCCTCAGATGCACAATTTAGCAAGGCTGGGTCTTTAGGCTTCTTGGACATGTATTCAAAGATAATGATAAAGGCATTCTCTTTCTATTATTTCTTTTTCTTACCCCCTGCCTTCCTCCTCTTTAGGTTTTCACTGGAATTTTCACAGCGGAAATGTTCCTGAAGCTCATAGCCATGGATCCCTACTATTATTTCCAAGAAGGTTGGAACATTTTTGACGGATTTATTGTGTCCCTCAGTTTAATGGAACTGAGTCTAGCAGACGTGGAGGGGCTCTCGGTGCTGCGATCTTTCCGATTGGTATTCCATGTTTCTCCAACTTCTTTTTACATTTCCTGTCTTGTACCTACTAAAAAAATTTTGCACAAGTTAGTCTGATGATTAAAAGAATCCTTAGCTATATTCCACTCACAATTCCAGTTGGCGATTTATTGGCTTAGATACTAAAATCTTGAAAAATTTTCTGCTAAACGCCTAATATAGAAGTTAGTTTTTAATTTCAATTAACAAACAGAAATCCACTTTATGAAGTTCCTCAGAAAATAATGGTTAATCTGACAGATGAAAAAGAAAGACTCTCAAGGACTATTCTGAGGTCTAAGTTGGATTTGGTAATAAATCTGTTTCTTCGTCTGAACTCTCCCCGAAATGGCAAGGATTTCTCCTTGTTCAAAGATGTGTCTCATTTCTTCTATCATGGTGACCCCTTCCAGAAAATGAGAATGAAATAATTTTTAAAACTATATTGAAATTAATGGTTGAACATTCACGTTTTTTCCTTAACACTAGCTGAGAAAGATTCTGTAATATATTTGAAGAAGTTAATGTTAAAATTATTAAAATGACTCTGACAGAATAGTTAATGATGTCCTCGAAAGAGCTTCCCATAAACATAGGCATAAGTGATGTCCTGATTAAGTCCCTTAAGAAGCTGAGTTACTTTGAGGGTATCCCACTCAAACAAAGCATCAGAACTGGGGGGCTTAGGTTTTTCTCTTCCCATTGGAAAAAATTACCTAAGCACCTGTAACTGAAAGGATTTCAGGTTTTTTCATCAGGATACTCAGCATATTTAAGAAGGAAGATTGGAATAAAATGGAACTATTTACAAAACAGAGGTCTCACTCAGTCCAGGTCACACATAGCATCTGCCCGGTTTCTGGAACCTCTGCTTACTAGTCTGTGGTTAGGATCCAGCCCACAGTAGACTATTTGAAAATAGTTCTTATTATCTGGAATATGAGATGAAGGAATAAGAGAAGCCACCTTAGCACTAATATTCCTAATAATTAAAAAGCCAGTCAGAAAGGGAAAAAATGTGAATGACCCAGATAGTCACACGGAGAAACACCTGGTGGCTCTTGAGCTCTCAGATAAGACTCAAGCTTTGAAAGGAAAAAAAATGTTCCAATCAGCACAGTTGCCTTCTACCAGAATTCCTCTTATCTCATGTGTTAGTCATTAACTCATGATGTCTGAAAATGATCTCATTATTATCATTTCATTCATGGCCTTTCTTCATTATACTTCTCAGACTATTAGCTAAGACTTGTAAATCATTCCTTATAAAACACAGAAACTTCATGATTGCAGATAACAGAAGTTCTGTCCTCTGAATTAATATCATTAGAGTCCGTTCTCATAAGATGTTTGATATATGTGGAACTGCCCCTACTCGGATGTTGTGCTTTTCCTCCAAATTATTCCAAGTATATCACCAAGTTTCATATCAGCCATTGGTTATTTGTTATTTTTTGGCAGACAAAAAGAGAGATTTTAGAATTTTTAAATACATGTTTTTTAAGAAGAGACAGATGACTTATTTCCACTGTGCCTACTATTTTGATCTTTTGCTTCACTAAAAATCACATTGTCCTTGATATGTTCCTTGAGAAGTCAAGGCAAAATCAGTAGGAAAAGGATATGTTCATGAATGGGTTTTTAAAAAGTGGACTGACCCAGGGACCAATACAGGGGGCTAGAGGCAGTAATCTTGGTTCCTAGTTCTAAATCTTTCACTTACTCTGAAGTTTGTCCATTTTCCCCATCTATGCCTCATGTTCTCCCACTGTAGTCTAAAACAGGTAGAGAGTCCTGGGAACTTCCCAAGGGTGCTCAATAAATTGAAGCTGATCTTACTGACATTATATGTTCTTATTTTAGCCATGTGGTAAGAAAATGGATGCAGTATCATCTGATTTTTGTTTGGGTTCTTTCCCCCTTAGCTCCGAGTGTTCAAACTGGCCAAATCCTGGCCCACCCTGAACATGCTGATCAAGATCATTGGAAATTCAGTGGGTGCCCTGGGCAACCTGACCCTGGTGCTGGCCATCATTGTCTTCATCTTTGCCGTGGTGGGGATGCAACTGTTTGGAAAGAGCTACAAAGAGTGTGTCTGCAAGATCAACCAGGACTGTCAGCTCCCTCGCTGGCACATGAATGACTTTTTCCATTCCTTCCTCATTGTCTTTCGAGTGTTGTGCGGGGAGTGGATCGAGACCATGTGGGACTGCATGGAAGTGGCAGGCCAGGCCATGTGCCTGATTGTCTTCATGATGGTCATGGTTATTGGCAACTTGGTGGTTAGTACTAACTTGTAGAATTTTTCGTTTTTTGCCCCGAGCGTCTTACGCCAGTGGGCTTGGTCCTACTACATTCCATATCTGTGCTAGTTTTTATTCTTTCTTGGCCCAAGAACCCTAAGGTGCAAATGAAGGAAAGGAGACTGCTCCTGAGTCATAAGCCCCACAACCTGTCAACCCTTTTTCATAGTTGTGGAAACCATACTCTGCAAAGTTAAGTGACTTTTCCAAAGTCACACAACTGGTAAATGTCAGGGCTTATATTAGATCCTAGACTACAAAGTCTTTGCTCTTTCTACTACAAAAGTTTCCCTCACTTAAATTAGAATTTCTCAGCTTGACATTGTTGACACTTTGGGTTAGATCATTCTTTGTTGTGGGATTGTCCCATAGATTGTCGAAGTTTAACAGCATCCCTGACCCCTACCTTCCACCGGCCCGTAGCGCCCCACAGCCTAAGCGGTGACAACCAAAAATGTCTCCAGACATTGCCAGCTGTCTCCTTGGAGGCAAAATTACCCTCCCCTGTGAACCACTGATCTAAAACAACTGAGGGTTTTATCTCACTTGTATAAATGGCAAGTCACGTTTTTGCCTTATTCTGATCTGTCTGCTGTCTTTTGCCTCTGTATATAGAATATTCACCAACAGAGATTTTTGACACCATCTTTCTCCAAGAATGATCTGAGGACTAACCGCAGTGAGATCACTTTAGAGTATGTTAGAAATGCAGACGCTTAGGCCCCACCCCAGAACTACTGAATCAGAATCTGCATTTCTAACAAGTGATTTCCCCAGGTGATTCACCTGCTCACTAAAGTTTAAGAAGTACTGATCTTGCAGATCAGGCCCAATCCCACTCGCAAGTGTAGAGCGAGAGGGACCGAAAGAAGGCAGACCCGGATGATCCCCCATCGGCTCATCCAGAGCAGCTCTCCCTTCTTGTGCCACAGAGAAGCGTGCCAATAGAGGCTTCCCGCTCAGCAGCCTCTGATCCGGCCGTGCCACCCTATTCCCTCCTATGACATGTGACAGCAGACACCATGGTGTGTCTGTAATCCCTCCCTTTCCTCACTCCCGACCACCTTTCCCTCAGTCCTGCTCCCTCTGGCCTTCCCACTCCTTCAGTGATCTCAGCTGTTGCCTCCTGGTACATAGTGGAATCCACATTTGTCAGTGCTGACCTCGCTGCCCTTTCTCCCTCCTCCTATTCTCAGTTGTCTCAACACCATCTCCCCGTGACTCTCTACAGATACCTGAGCACATGACCAAATCCAGTATTATTTCCGCTTCTGATGACACCTTTCCAGGTTCCCCTTTGCTCAGGCCTTCTGCCCACCTAGTCTCTAGGAATCTATAACTGTAAGCCTCTTCTGACTCTCTTCCCTCCCTTCCCAGTAATTATCTGATGCCTTTCATACATCTCTCTTCCTGGTATTTCCAAGATCTGACCGATCCTTTCCATTCCATTCCTGTAACCCGTTCAATATTTCTAAAAGTCTGAAGATCACAGACACCCAGGTTTCACTCATTAAAAAACACTTGAGTCCCAGGCCCTACACCAGATCTCCTGAATCAGAATCTTTCAGGTGAGGCCAAGGAAAGGAAATATGTATTTTTTCATGCATCCCACCCCAGGAGATTTTGATGCCTGCTAAGGTTTGAGATTACGATAGCCTAATCCAGACCGTTATTAACTCATACAAGTGACACTCTAACGCCTGGTCCGTCCCCACCCCCACTCCCGTGTGTTGCTGGTAGGAATGGTTTGCTCAGATTTCTGTCATTTTTATTCCTTTACTCAAAGACCAGTAGGGGATCCAGTTAAATAAAATTCAGATCCCTCAGGCTGGCCTTCAAAGCCCCCTCCAAATCACCCCCATTTTACCAACCATATTCCTTTGTAATTCTACAAATGGCCCAAATAATTTGCATACATATAATTAATTTATTGTTTCCATCCCTCCCACTCTACACGTATTGTCATCTCCACCTAAAATGTATGCCTTACTCTTCTTCAGAAGTATGACAAAGTAAGGGCCAAGTCTAAATCAAGAAGTGAACACCTCTCCCAATATTTAAAGTAAGTCTTAATAAAAATTAATTAATTAATCTTAATATCCAGTGTGGTAAAATAGGATATTCAAACATAAATAAAAGCTTGCATCTGAGGGCTGGACACTTAGATATCCAACAGAATGCAAAAGTCACCATCACTGTCTTATTAAAGTATTTTATTTTGATAAATGTTAGGAAACTAAGCTAGGCTCTCCAAACCTAGCTGTTTTTCTAATGTGGGTTCTGCAGGTGAATACATAGCATCTGTGCCCTCCTTGACCCTCCCAATAAGCCATGTCCATTTTTTTTCTTCTGTTTGGGGGAATTTTCTTCCAAAATGGGTACAGCTTTTGCTTTTTCTGATTATAAGAAAAGTCTTATATTTGGGGGTACATAGGTATGTATGTAAAACTATAAAAGAACCAAGAGAAGAGGTGCTCAACTTGCATTACAATCAAAACGAAACAAACTGCCCACTTGGTGGAAAAGAGTATGGAGGGTCCTCAAAAAATTAAAAATAGATCTATCATATGATCCAGTAATTCAACTGCTGGGTATTTACCCAAAGAAAACAAAAACACTAATTAGAAAAGAAACCTTCACCCCTATGTTTATTGCAGCATTATTTACAATAGTCAAGATACAGAAATAACCCAAGTATCCATCCATAGATGAATGGATAAAGGTGTCGTATTTGTACACAATGGAATATTACTCAGCCGTAAAAAGAGAATGAAATCTTGCCATTTGCAACAACATGGATGGAGCCAGAGAGGATTATGCTAAACGAAACAAGTCAGAGAAAGATAAATACCATTTAATTTCACTCATAGGTGGAATTTAAGAGACAAAACACATGAACAGAAGAGAAAACACAACAGGCTCTTAAATATAGACAACTGTTGCCGGCGGGGAGGTGGGGGGAATGGGTGAAATAAAGAGGATTGAGAGTACGCTTATTGTGATGAGCACTGAGTAACGTGTAGAATTGTTGAATAGTACACCTGCAACTAATATAATACTATGTTAATTACACTTCAGTAAAAGAACTTTTTTAAATGCCCACTTAGTTGACATGAGCGCTTAAAACACTAAGTGGGTCAAACCGAACACAACAGAAACTCTTTGTGCCTGTCACATGAGTCTGTGGGCTTCCAGTCTGTAATCCTAGTCTAGTAGATAACTTTACCTAATACCGTCTGCATTCACTCTCCTTTTCCCTAATGCCACTGGTACAGGTGCTGAACCTGTTTCTGGCCTTGCTCCTGAGCTCCTTCAGCGCAGACAATCTGGCAGCCACAGACGACGACGGGGAAATGAACAACCTACAGATCTCAGTAATCCGGATCAAGAAGGGGGTGGCTTGGGCCAAACTCAAAGTGCACGCCTTCATGCAGGCCCACTTTAAGCAGCGTGAGGCCGATGAAGTGAAGCCCCTGGACGAGCTGTATGAAAAGAAGGCCAACTGCATCGCCAACCACACCGGTGCAGACATCCACCGGAATGGTGACTTCCAGAAGAATGGCAATGGCACAACCAGTGGCATTGGCAGCAGCGTGGAGAAGTATATCATTGACGAGGACCACATGTCCTTCATCAACAATCCCAACTTGACCGTGCGGGTGCCCATTGCTGTGGGCGAGTCTGATTTTGAGAACCTCAACACAGAGGATGTGAGCAGCGAGTCCGATCCTGAAGGCAGCAAAGATGTAAGGTCCCAGCCTAAAACCCAACCTTGACTCCGTGTGAGAACCAGCAGGGTTCTGTCAGCTCCCAGGACTGGTTCGGATGTGGGCTTGGGAGAGAGATTGTGGAATGGCCAAGTAGGTTTGAGAACCAACCCTAATGCCCATTGTCATTCTAGGCCTTCCCTAAGTGACCTAGGTCCCTGAGGTGCTCCTAGATCTGTCTCCATTGCTGCTGGATCATCTCGGTCAGTGGCTGGAGCAAACCCTGGAGGACGTCCCTGCCATTAATCTGAGCTGTAGCACTGAGACCAACCAATAGTCACATTTTGTTGAGGGCAGATCACTGTAATTTGTGAGCGGCTTTAATGTTCTACCCAATCCTGACAGAAGTTTTGAGGGCCATCTGGTAATTGTGTGCCCCCCGTGAGCGGGATGATGCAGAGTCTGTAGTAAGAATTGGGAAGAATTCCAGCTGGTTCAGTCTGGAGCAGTCAGTGTGGAGTGGAAGCATCGCTGCAGCGTTCTCCAGCTCTCTTTCCTTTGCAAATCTAGAAACTGGATGATACTAGCTCCTCTGAAGGAAGCACCATCGATATCAAACCTGAAGTAGAAGAAGTCCCAGTGGAACAGCCCGAGGAATACTTGGATCCAGACGCCTGCTTCACAGAAGGTGAAAGGGGGCAAGGGCAGCGGTGGGCATGTGGCACTTCGTGCTGGTCCCAGATTTCTGCCAGGGTCAGTGGTTGGGTAAGGGTGGGGACTCTGGCCATTTTCAAGAACTTTGTTCCCCACTTCATCATCTTGAGGGAGGTTGAGATTGTTTCCCTTGATTCTTACCTATTCTCAAGTCTCTGTTCTCAAGCACTGAATTGTCCATTTTCTCTCGGCACCAGCCCAAAAACTTCCATTAGAAAGGTATGTTCCGTCACGGCTGTGCGTGCCTCCTGATTCCCCTTTTCTCCTCCTTCTCACTGCTTCTTTATAGGACATCTTCCCAACTCCAGAGGGCCCTGCCCTGCTAGCCTTGCAGCATAGCTCCAGCCCTGCCACCCTCCATGTCTGAATCAGACATTCTGGTTCAGCCCCAGTACTCCCAGCTGTGTGGTAGGGGCCTGGGAGACCGAGCAGGGGGCAGGTCTGGGCGGGGCTCGCTCCCACGGTCTGACCCACCTCTCCCGCTGGTGCCAGGTTGCGTCCAACGATTCAAATGCTGCCAGGTCAACATCGAAGAGGGGCTGGGCAAGTCTTGGTGGATCCTGCGGAAAACCTGCTTTCTCATTGTGGAGCACAACTGGTTTGAGACCTTCATCATCTTCATGATTCTGCTCAGCAGTGGCGCCCTGGTGAGTCCAGGGGAGAAGGCAGGGAAGGACGGGCTGGGGAAGGCTTCGTAGGGATTAGCGGACCAGACCGGAGGGGGCCCAGGCCCCATTCCTCTGGGAGCACCGACAACTGCGGCCCCAAGGATAAGGGTCTGCCAGAGTGCTTTGGGCTGGTGTTTTGAGCCGTTGGGATTAGAGTTCACTTGTCCACGTCTGCATTTCTTTACACTCCGCACGATCCCTCTCACATCTAAGACCCCCTCTCTATCAGGATGAGAGCACAAACTGCCAAGGACCTTCACTGCTTCGTTTGCCCCGTTCTGAGCGGCTTCCTAAAATGAACTTCCCCTTTTCACCTTACACCCCAACTATCTTGTTCTTGACTTTCCAGTCACCCGTCTTCCCTCACACCCAGCTGGATCTGGAGAACCCTGGCATTAGCAAATACCTGAAGGAGCCAGGTCTCTGGTATAAAGGATATTTATATTCCCGTCGCTGTAAGTGCTCATCATTAATCTGGGAGACACACACAGGCTCCCCCCCCTGCTGGAACTAATTATCTTGGCCTTTGCTTTCATTTTAGCTGGATTATAACTGTGGAGATCTGGACAGGATCAGGTGTGAGAGAGCCGTTTCCCAGTTGGGTAGATTTGAGGACAATAAGGACTTAGAGACGCTACACATTTTCCTTCTTTGAGTTAAGGGAAAGCTGAAAAATATAGAACTTTGAAGTGCTTTTAAAGAAGGCAGGCACAGGGCACCTGGGTGGCTCAGTCAGTTAAGTGTCCAACTTCGGCTCAGGTCATGATCTCACGGTTCGTGAGTTCGAGCCCCGCGTCGGGCCCTGTGCTGCCAGTGCAGAGCCTGCTTGGGATTCTCTCTCCCTCTCTCTCTCTCTGCCCCTCCCCCTACCTCTCTTTCTCTCTCTCAAAATCAACTGGAAGAAAAAAAAAAAAACATAGCAAAGTGAAGCCACAGCTAAAATGTCTGAGAAAAGACAAGAATGGGGTTAAAGTGGGACTTCAGAGGGAGGGCCTAGAGCCTCCAGTGACACGAAGCTCAGTCTTGCACATCTCTCGTGTACTGGGTGACAGAACGGATCTCTGCACAGGGAGGTGAGGGGGACGTTGACATGGAAGCCTTTGAGGTTTTCATAGAGCAGACGGGGTCTATTTGTACCCAGACCCTGAAAAGGACTTTGGGCCCCTGACCGCTGCCCCCACTGCCCCGGAAAGAAACTGGAATATCTGATGTCCTTGTGCCTCCATGTTAGAAATGTATCTGCAGGCAGCCCGATTGTGTCCTTCCTTCCAGAACTGTCCGGAGCGGGACCTCCCGTTGCACGACACGGGACTTTTGTGCCACTTGTAGCTTTCTCTCGTGCTTCAGGACTCCCTCTTCCCCCTCTCTGCAGCCCACCACCCCACTCGTGGGAATGATCATACCTTCATGTCAGGGAATTCCCTCGTTCAGGGACTCCAGGGAGAAAGATTTTCTTCGCCTGGGCGTCTCCCAGCCCTGTGACCTTCCCCCTATATCAGCGGCATCCAGGGCTGAAAGGAGAAAAGATTTTGTCATACAGACAGAGAGAGCATTGGCAAGGACACGGAGAAGCCGGAACCCGCATACGCCGCCCGAGGAAACCTAGAACGGCGCGGCCACTCTGGAACGCTGGTTGGCAGTCCCTCAAAACCTGACACCTCCCGTCCCCTGTCAGCCGGAAGTTCCACACCTGGGCCTTGTACCCTAGAGAAATGAAGACAGGTCCACATAAAAACTTACCGCATGCACGTTCACAGCAGCACTACGCACAATAGCCAGAAAGCAGACACACGGCGTCCGTCAGTGATGAGGGTAGACCAAGCACGATAGAGCCACACCATGGGGTATTCTCCATCCACGACAAGAATTGCAGTCGTGACGCCTGCTGCAGCGCGTGGCGTAAGAAGCCTGTCACCGAGGGCCACATATCGGATGACTGCGTCCATGTGAAGTGTCTGGAATGGGCAGATCTGAAGAGAGAAGGTAGCCTAGTGGCTGCTTGGACTAGCGGGAGACAGGGAGGCTAGAAGGTGGCGGCGGGAGGGTGTGGGGTTTCTTTTAAGAAGCCCCGTGGGGCCGGGCAGCGGGGCGAGAGAGACAGGAAGGCGATGGCGATGACGATGACGACAGGCCAGCCTCAGGCGGAGGAGCTGCCGGGGCAGTGGGGGGCCTTCCGGTGTCACGTGCAGCCTTCAGGCACGTCAGGCAGCTGCCGCTTCTCTTTCAGGCCTTCGAGGACATCTACATTGAGCAGAGAAAGACCATCCGTACCATCCTGGAGTATGCCGACAAAGTCTTCACCTACATCTTCATCCTGGAGATGTTGCTCAAGTGGACGGCCTACGGCTTCGTCAAGTTCTTCACCAACGCCTGGTGCTGGCTGGACTTCCTCATCGTGGCTGTACGTGTCCTGCTTGCTACTTCCCACCCCTCCCAGCAGGAAAACAAAAACAGGGATGCTCCTCCCTCCCATGGCCACGGTTGCCTGGGGACGTAGATGTCGGACAGGATGTAGCCGTAGGTTTGGGCACAGTTCCTTTCAGGGCACTCAGATCTTAACTTTGGGAGAGGGGGTGCTGAAGCCCCTACGTTTGCTCCAGGGACTAACCACCCAGCTCTTTGCTCTGGTGGCTTGGCTTCAGAGGGTCAGAGATTAGGAATGGGGGGAGGAATCACTGGTGTCCGCGCCCCTTGCTGTTAAGCTGGGAACAGGAAGGTTCTTGCCCCCCACCAGCAGGACGCCCTCTTTCCGGTGCCAGGAGAGGGGCGAGGATGAGGTGGGTGCTGCTGGGTTACGGGTCGGCGGGGTCGGGGGGAGGGTCTCGGCAGGCTCTCCCACTCACCGTTCCTATGGACGCTCCCGTCAACTCAAGGCTTGTACCAGACTCCTCTGGACCAGTCAGTCTATCCAGAAGAGACCGAGTTCACACCAGAATACCCCGCCCTCTTCCCACACGTTGCCATTTCCACAGTGGTGCTCAAACTTAAAAGAATCCTTTTTTCCTCCAGGTTCCAAGACCGCCTCTCCAAGGCTTGGTGGCCTCTGATCATCTGCAAGGCTTGGTGCCCATTACCTCCTGTGTTGTTTTTCAGGGTGGGAGCTGCATCATCTGTAACTGTTTCTCACCCCCTCCTCCCCAGCCCTTGTTCCTTGTTGGCGCTTCTAACCACGATGAATGCTTCTTATTCTGTGTAATCACTGAAGCTCTTTTCTTCTAGCCGATCAGCATTTGAAAGAAAGGGTGAATGGGAATTTCAGGACCAGGGCCTATGGAGAATTCACTTCCTGCTGAGGGCTAAGTGCCAAGAAAGTGGAGTGTTTGGAGGCTGGCTTGGCACATTTAGAATATAGGTTTTCTCAGCTGTCTAGTAAGCTACCTGTAGAGTGGCTCTGGGATCCACAATAGAGCAGCATGGAAGTCTCTCTCTCAGAAAGCAGGAGCCCAGCACTCGGCACCAGAGATCCCTGCTCTATAAACGCATTCCTGTTCCCACACGGTGTCTGCAGCTTGCGTGGTTAAGGACTCCCAGGAGCTGTCACTCTGCTCCCATTTGCATTCCCTTTTCAGAAATCGAACCTTTGGAAAGATGCCCAAATGAGGTGAGGAAGTCACCCTCTGCCCTTGAAGGCATCCAAGCGGGTACTGCCCCGGAGGGTGCCAACATGAGACCCCTTCCGATGGAAGGGTTCTTCCCCCCACAGACGGAAAGCTTGGGTTCTAAGAATTAAGGAAGGGGCTTGAGATACGGCCCAGAGAACTAAAGTGACACCGGGCCAGCTCTCTTTCCACAGAACAGGACCACTTGGAGTCAGGTGGGACACCTGTGGGAGTCCTAGAAAGCCCCTCATCTTCTGGGCCTTCCAAGAATTCAGATAGATAATCCACTACCACACTTCCAATAGCCCTCAGGAAGCTGTGATTTAGAACAGATCTTCCCCACCACGACCTTTACCTCTTGCCCCTGCCCTAACCTGAGCTACTGATTCTCTTCTCTCTGGGGTGCACAACCCCAGAAGCCAAGGCTATTGATCAGGTGTCCCGCTTTCCTCTGGAACCCAAATAAGCTGGTAAAAGCATTGATGGTCCTGCACATCACCATTTATTTAGTAAGTACTCTTTTTTTTAATGTTTATTTATTTTAGAGAGAGTGAGGGACAGAGCGTGAATAGGGAAGGGGCAGAGAGAGAGGGAGACACAGAATGGGAAGCAGGCTCCAGGCGCCGAGCTGTCAGCACAGAGCCGGACGCGGGTCTCGAACTCACGAACCGCGAGATCATGACCTGAGTCAAAGTCGGACGCTCAACCAACTGAGCCACCCAGACACCCCTCCACTTTAAAAAAAAATTTTTTTTTTTAATATTTATTGATTTTAGAGAGAGTGAGAGACAGAGCACACTTTTATCACTTTTTATACTGGGTGGCAGAGAAATGGACAGACATGTAGCCAATTGACAGCAGTCCATAAACTACCCAGCTTTAGGGAGTTGCCGGATTCTTACATTGCCCTGAGAGCTTTAGGGAGTTGCCGGATTCTTACATTGCCCTGAGACCTGACAGCGGTTCCTGAGAACATCTCTGTACAAATGTAAGCCAAATACCAATCCCTGTGTAGAGTTGTCCCAGAAGCCGGAGTGGGTCACGAGGGGCAGGCAGGCATGGCCCCCGCCTCTCAGGCGCTCACACCAGCTCGCAGGACCACTCTGGCCTCATTCCAGGCTTATGGGAACCCAGCATTCTGAGAACAAGGCTCTCTCAGGACCCTCCCACCTACTGACTTCTCTTGGGCAGGACGGTGCATTTAGTACCAAACGTTTATTGAGCACACACAACGTGCAAAGCCTCCCGCCAGGTGCTGTGGAGGATACAGAGAGCAGAAGACATGATCACTTCTCTCTGAAGGCCTGAAAACACAAATAACCACGCACGAAGCCACATGTGCTGAGTGGGAGCAGCCCCAGTCCATACTGTGGCTGCCCTGTTTGCCACTCCTGAGTTCGACTTGGAAATGCACAATGAGGCCCAGAGGACACCTGCACAGCTGGAACGATCAGGGTTTTTGCTGTCTAATGCCTGTGGCATTCTAGAACATCCAGCAGACATAAATTTTAGGTCCTACTCTAGCACCATCTATGAGAGACTCTCTTCCTCCCATGTCATCCCCCAATGACTAGATGTCCGAATCTGTTACTCAACACTATGTCTGTGTCCCTAATGGAGTCTCATTCCTCTGTGTCGCTCCTTAAACCTGCTAAGAGTACTTTTTAGAATCACAGGGATAATCCGGACAACTTTCAAGGTTAATTCTCTTTGGTTATAAGCCATGTGAGTTCCCAAACAGAGATAGTATTTTATTTTGCTCAGGTCCTTGGCTGCACTGGAGATCTTGTCCGGTAGAAGAATTTTGTCATCTTTCCCCCAGGGAAATTTGCCACATCATATCCGGAGGCTAGCCAGCATATCAGTTCCAGGGATGGGAACTTTCAGAGACCACTCGTCCTGAATTCAGACTATTACAAACCTTCTCCGTTTGAAAATGTCCACATCATTTGGAAAAAGTCACCCAGTGTCCCCTTTTTTTCCATTCCTGCAGCCACCCTGAATTTCGACTTCCCCTCAACTCCTTTCTTTTTTGCAGGTTTGATTCTTTCCTCAAAGTATACTTTCAGCAATGATCTGATTACCTCCAGTGAGAGTTGAACATGGGGACTCAAAGGATTGTCAGAGCACCCTCAGCAGCTAAGGAATAGTCCAGATAGGACCCTTGCTGACCCTGCCTTGGGAGATCTTAGCTAGATTAATCAATTGAGCAGCACATCATCTCAGCACTGTTTGGAGCCAACCTCCAGACTGGCATCTGTACCTCCATCCTTCTCCCCACCTCAGGCCTCTTTGTTATCAGAGTAACCACCCCCTTGAAGAGCCGGGGTCTTCCTGCCGTGTGTGGGGCCCAATGCCCCTCAAACCTCAGTGTTTTGCACGCTTTACGTGGCATAGTTTCTCAGGATGAGGTCGACTCAGGGGTATTTTGAACTCAGGACACTTGGCCGGAATGGGATAGCTCACCTTGAGATGTACCTGTTAAGGCCTAAGAATCTGGTGATTTTAGATTGTTTGGGGTTAAGAGTCGGCTGCACCTGGCAATAATTGGCAAAAGATACCTCCATGTAGATCCTTAGTGATAATGATAAATGGAGGCAAAATGATTGTTTGGTGCTACTGTGTTCTAGATAAAGCTTTTGAGGCCCTTGTTTTAGACAGAAATTGAACTGTGAACCATCTACCCTCGAAGAACGTGAGGAAGTAAGCTTTAATAGTACCCAGATTTGCTTTGGGTACTGCCCAGGGCTCCAGGGAAGATCCCTACACTGATGGATTATGAGTCTGTGCATAGATAAAGGGCCACACCCCTTTTTATTTTTATTTTTTATTTATTTATTTTTTTTTTTCAACGTTTTTTATTTATTTTTGGGACAGAGAGAGACATAGCATGAACGGGGGAGGGGCAGAGAGAGAGGGAGACACAGAACCAGAAACAGGCTCCAGGCTCCGAGCCATCAGCCCAGAGCCTGACGCGGGGCTTGAACTCACGGACCGCGAGATCGTGACCTGGCTGAAGTCGGACGCTTAACCGACTGCGCCACCCAGGCGCCCCAACACACCCCTTTTTAAAAACAAATCTTTGAGCCTGCTCACCCTTTCCCTCCCTAGGTCACTGACATCCTCCTTCTGCCTCCTGCCAGTCCTGCCGCTTAATTATAAAAAAAGAAAGGAAGGAAGAAGGAAGGAAGGAAGGAAGGAAGGAAGGAAGGAAGGAAGGAAGGAAGGAAGGAAGAAAGAAATTCTTTTTAAAAGGGTTCTGTACAGTTCCAAGATCCAGAATGAAAGCCCTTGGCTAGAGAGAAAAATCAACAACCGAAACCCAGTTATCATTTGTTTCCATTTTTCTCCTCTAACTCTGCTTTCACGTACCAATTTAGGCTGAGCAGGGCTGTAACCGCCATTTCCCAGGAGAGGGAACTTAAGAATGATGGATGGGAACATCTGAACCTATCCCAGAATTGGGTGGTGCAGGACAAGGGAAAGACTGTTCCAAGAAATGCAGAGGCCAGACATTTTAGGATTTGATCAGCTAAAGGTAGTTTCCTTTGGTGGGAGGTTGGGTCAGGCCTCCCAGTTCAGGCCTAGGCCGCCCTAGTATGCTTGGCATCCAGTGTTCCGGGACCACGTGGTAACAGCTCTGAGCTCCCTGGTAGAACACGGTGAGTTTGTCTCTGGAAGAGCAGGAGGTCATTTGACCGTCACGACTGCAGGCCTGGAGACCTGCAGACTTCTCCCCAGTCTGGCAATTTAGTCAACTCCATATTACTCAGATTCCAACAGTCCTCTCTTGAGATAACTTCATTTTACCTGCCAGGGGGAGGGGTGAACTCTCTGTGGAGGAAGGGGCTCTGGCCTGGGAAGCAGGAGAGTGGGTCCCTCCCTGTTCCTGGCTCCAGAACTGCCCATGTGACACTGGTGTATGGGTCTCAATTTCCTCACCCGTAAATGTTTTAAATTCTTCCAAGAATCCTACCAGCCATTTTTCTAATGATGAGAGCAGAAGATTGTCCTGGAAAGGACAGACCCGAGGCCGGTTCCTTTGGAGCTGTTCTGGAGAGAAAGAATGGGGATCACAAGGAAAAGCATGGGTTCAGTTTTCAGACCGCCAGCCTCCCCACCCCCTGCCCAAGTCCTCACGGCCGCGAAGGAGTCATGGTTGTAGTTCAAAGATGGAGGGATTATTATAGTTGAAAGTGAGAAAAAAATTGCTTAAGTGAGTTCTCGTGGGGCCAAAACTCTGTCTAGAAATCGCTTCCTTTGGTTCTTTTCATCCCGGGAACTGCCAAGCCAGCCGTGGCGCTTACTGGACGTGTTTCCTTTGTTGATGTGGTAACTCGTCACGTTCTCCAGCAAATGGTTTCTCGCCAACCAGCAGCAAGAGAGCTTGTCCCTGTTGGAAATCCGCGGTGAATGAGCTGAGGCGGGGGCAGCTTGTGTGGAGTGTGTGTATTTATCTGTATTCTTTTCCATAGGTACCATTAAGTTTGTCTGGCTTAATTTAATGGCAACTTCTGGGAGCTGCAGAGGCTGTAAAGGGCGAGGGTAAGGTTTTTGTCATCTGTTCAGGCTCCTCTCCTTCCAATGGAACGTCCTCATTCCCCCTCTCCCTTCAGCCTCCTCCCTTTGCCAACCTGTATGTATGTTCTACTGCCTCCTCTCGAGTTTCTCTTCCCCTTGTGTTTTTTCTTCTGCCTCTCAACCTCCTTTCCTTTCAGGTCGTTTGAGTCCAAGTTGAAGTAGGCAGCTGGTGTTACCCTCTCTCTCTACCTGGGGGCGGGGGGGGGGCCCAATCTGTGTAATCAGTGCTAGGGGCTTTATTCTAACACTCTGGAACCTCTTTTCTTTTTTCTTTTTTTTTTTTTTCCTTTGTTTTGTTTTGTTTCCTTTTTTGTTTTTTGTTTTTCTCTTCTGTTTCCGTGTAGGTCTCTTTAGTCAGCCTTATAGCTAATGCCCTGGGCTACTCGGAACTAGGTGCCATAAAGTCCCTTAGGACCCTAAGAGCTTTGAGACCCTTAAGAGCCTTATCACGATTTGAAGGGATGAGGGTAAGAAACTAAGAGCAGCTGATCCTTCTGCATGCTGATGGAAACTGTTTACGCATGCTAGAACTGATCACATGGTGGGAAGATCATTCAGACACGAACTGTGATGCAGCTGCTGATTTGATCCTCCACTCGCTCCCCGCACCTGCCCTGTGCGAGGGGGTCGCATCAAGCTGCCTCATCACATTAATATGGGCCCCACCCCAACAACGTGCCATCGCAGAACATGTTAACGCTGGCTGTTCTCATTCGGCCTGGCTTACCTGTAGCACTCGGGGCGGCTTTCTGGGCTGTTGGTTTTAATAGGGAGAATCACCAGGTGCAAAGAAGGGGAATTGTAACCCACAGACCCACTGAAAAGCAGAGGCTGCAGGCAGGGTGAGTGCCATATAGGGGCATCAGCCAGGTGGGGACTGTGGCCTTGCAGTCGCTGAGAAAGCATCTGAGAAGGGGCTGGAAGGCATGACGGCAGGCCTGGAATTGGGAATGGAGCGGAATTTGGCATAGCCCTGGGAAAAGAAATGCTTTTCTTTCTATTCTGATTCCTCTTATTGCACCTTGTTGTTCTCAGCCCAGTCCCATAAGGACTGGCAGCCTCTGTCTGATAGCAAAGCTTTCCTCCTCAACCCCCCCTCCACCCCTCTGTCCACGCTCTGTGGTCCCCTATCCTGACACAGTCAAAAGGACAATCAGGTACGACACCAGATGACCATCAGCTAGTTCTCCTGAAATTTCTGCTATTCCTGCTTTGGTGATACTCCACCCGAATCCCAACGGGGCAAGGTGCTGTCACCCTGCCAACTTAGGAACGAGGCTCCCTCTTGCTGTCTCTCTTGGTTCAGAAACACTGCGCGTGCGTGTGCATGCGCACACGCACGCACACCTTAAAAAGTCAACTTCCTAAAATCAAGTGGGCAACTGGCTTTTGGTGGTGATAGTTGTCCTGTGCTAATCAGAGAGGTCTGTTATACTTAACGAGACCAAGAAAACTCGTTTCGATTCAGATGTTGAATACATGCAGGAGAGCAAACCAGAGGATGTGTTTTTAAATGACGGAATCTCAAAATGTAGGAATAAAAATTAAATGGTTCCCGTGGTCCCCAGGGAGCAAGGCTAATTGGAGAAACTAGGTACCAGGACAGTGCTCCTCATCTGTGCGTTCCTCATCTGTGATCCCTGGCCACCGTTGCACAGAGCCACCCACGGTCGTCCAGGAAGGTGGAAATTTTGCTGTGATTTGGGGGTTTTATTCTGTTTGTTCAGTCAAATGCTTCTCACAACAAATTGCGTTTCTTCGGTAGCACAGTCACAGTGTGCTTTACTGGGTATAAGCTTTCTGCAGCCCGCCTGAAAGCATCCGCAGGGAGGTCGGTTCCACAGCCACACAGACTTACTTTAACTTAAAAAAACAAACCAGAGTTTGGGAGTGTCTTTCTCCCACCGATAAGAGAGATTTCAGAATGTGTGCAGTAAGGTCTTTGTTATGTTCAGGCCAGGTTTAGGGAGAGAGAGTATAGTTCAAAGTGTCCAAGTCTTCAGACGTAGGATTGCAGTGCTCTCCCCTCCTCCCTTGCCTTCCCACTTTTTTCAGAAAGGGCTGGTTACATTTTTTAAATAAGTCCCATCAGTTTTGTTAGAGTGTTGATAATCTGTTTCGGTGACCGGGATGCTGAGGACCTGAAGAAGGCTGTTGCAGACAGTACTTGCCCCATGGCAGCCGAGCCCAGTAGCCTGTGCCCCTCCACAGCCCCCAGCAGTGATCCTGGGCCTCCTAAAACCAGACCGGTAATACCTGAAGGAAGCCCAAGAAAAAAAGTCCCCAACCGACCCTTGCTACTTTCTCCATCCGGATGCTCATCACTGCCAGTCCTAGCCCATGGCAGAAGTAGTCTGCGTTGACCAGCTGGTGCCAGTGTGCTCAGGAGGAATTTATTCCAATAATCTGGTCGCGTGAGCCCTTTTGCTGGCCACACCTCTTCCCTCTAGCCCCTCCCCCTTCCCCGGACTCACAGTTTTTATTCCTTCCAAACTTTCGGTTGCCAACCTTCAAGTCGTTTAGGAACCCAGAGGTCCAGAAGCGGTGATCAGAAGAGCAGAAAGTTTTCTTTGAAAAAGCATTTGAGAGTGCAACCTCTCCCTCAAGGTTTTTCGAGTAAGATAATTTGAGCAAAGACCAGTTTGAGCCCAAAGCCAGGGTTTCCAACAATGAGTGTTCAGTAAGGGCAGCTCTGATACAGGATCGTCACTTGGTTTGGTTGACCCCGGTCAGCCTCCAGCACTGTCCACCTCTGGTTGGGTGGCGGAGAGGGCTCAGGATCCCATCCTGCCCTGCAGTTCCCTGGCCCTTCTGCAGAAGAGTAACTGCAAGAAGAAAAGATTGAATCTGCCTGAGCTTATAGTAAGTGTCCCAGCGATAAACAGAGTTAGGTGTATACGTTTTATATGAAAGTTACTTTTCTGTGGGGCCGTATGTTTTCCATTCTTCGGTGTGGGTTCTTCCGTACCAACACCGAGAGATTATCCTTAGAAAATAAGAAATCTTCTCAAACCAAATACCATCAATGCAGGTGGGCTCCACTGTCACTGTGCTGCTCCAATGATCGGCTCAGACCTTCCTTTGGGAGGAAACATACAGCCCTAGCCTGTCCTGGGACAGTCTTTCCTCTCTCCTTCCTCAAACCAAACACCAGAAAATTGAAGCACTCGTGCTATTGGCAAAGGAATACTTAATGTAGTTCTTTGCTTTTCTCTCCTCCATAGTAATCAAAGTAAAAGACTTTGCTGTGCTACTAAATTTTT
Organism: Neofelis nebulosa; assembly: GCF_028018385.1. Taxonomy (NCBI): domain Eukaryota; kingdom Metazoa; phylum Chordata; class Mammalia; order Carnivora; family Felidae; genus Neofelis; species Neofelis nebulosa. Next base: position 64,112,417 of record NC_080789.1, on the reverse strand, counting down.
GAGGGTACATAATGCTATGAAACATGCATGCATTTTTGTTGATTGTCAGTACATAGTTGTCCATTAAAGCCATGTTCCCTCTGCCAGATATTAAAAGCCGTTTGACAGATTTTTATAGTATTTAATGAACAATAATGTTCTAGGCATTATGAGAAGACACCAATGCTGTAAGAATTAGTATCCGTAGGAATTTTTTCGTCAGTCGAGTGAGATTTGAATCAATCATTAAGTATAAATTTCCATTGGAAAAAATAACTGTGCAGATTGCTAGAACCAAGCTTTGAGTAATGTTTCTGTACCTAGTTTTTAACAGTGAAGTCCGTCATAATTAAAAGCAATGTAGAATAACGTGGGAGTTATTAAGGACCCATTTATGAAGTGACTGCCCGTGGAAACTTGAATTGTCATTTACATTTACCTATAGTGTGAGAGTTCAAGAAAGCGTGGTTTCTTGCCCTTTGCTTGCTGAGAATATCAGCACAAGGACAATTTTATGTGGAGCACAGTTCAATAGTTCCCACTACTAGCTAATGTCTACAGCCAGGAAGAATTATTAGTAAATTTCATCAACTGTTTACTATTCAATTCCTACAACTAATCTAAGCAAGTTTTTCTTTGTTTATAATGAACAATTGAAAGTACATTTACATCGTGTAAATGGGTTTTATTGGATTTTATAGGATTTTTATGTCCTGTGTATCCGAGAACAAGGCTCCATAAATACTTCCATCTATTGATTCTTCTAATCCGATCTATGAGTATAAAAGCGGGAAGAGGTCACTTTGTTAATTAGCTGATTCTTCTTCCCTGCTCTAAATATTACTGCATATTTAACTGTAACACTTTGTAACTTTAACACTGTAGGACAGGTTAGACTGGGTTAAGATAGAAGACTTCGTAGAGGAGGTGGATTCAGAATTGAGATAAAATGCAGCATTTCTAGGTTGCAAATCTTTTGGGGCTACTTCTCTGCTGTACACTCATGATGGTCTAATAGGTCATGATCTCTCACCTAAGCTCTCTTGCAAAATGCTATCGCATAGACTTGAGCTCCTGAATTCTTGATAATCTACTCGCTTACCGTCCGAGAAATGATTATTCCGTTTATAGATCATCCTCCTCTTGCCTATTCATTTGCACATTTCATTGCTTTCTGGTGCTCCACCAAAGGGTGAGAGCAACTATAGAATGAGGTAAAATTCAGATCTGACCACCCGCCAACTTTGGTAATATAAATAAATAAATATGAATATCATTCTCCAAAATAACATTGGGGATTTTCCAGATTTCAGATATTCTGGCTTGCCTCCCTCAAAGTAACGAACAGTGGAAGGATCACCATTTTATACTAATGACAGAGCTATTAAATCTAAAAGAGATTTCTTGGTCTAAGAATTAAGAAATAACTACCTCTCAATCTAAAGGCCTTCATCCGTGAATTGGAGAAACACAAAACTAATATTTTAATCTAAAGGAGAGTGACTCCTCAGTAGAATATCTTTGCCTTTTTTGTATAGGACAGAACAGCTCTTCTCAGCCACACATTCCTGTGAGTGACATTGCAATGTAAGGCAAGAACAGAAGAGAAGGAAAACCCAAACCCAAGTCAAATAGAGCCCAGAGCTGCCCCCTGCCGTTCCTTCTGCAGCACAGCCCTTTTGGCCCTTTTGATGCTGTGCTTATTGGCAGAGTGCCCTTGCCTCTTCCCTGCTGATGCTGCAACATGGTGACACTTCTCACCTCCTTCTAACAAACATTAGAAAGCTGCGTTTATATCCACTGGTTTTATTTTAACTCCATTTTAATTTTCCTAGGATATTAGAAAAAGAAAGACACATTCTTCCCATTTCAGGGTCGCCTTTCTGGGCCTTAGCAGTCCCGCTTAAGACAACAGCAAGTAAGAATCAGGGCAGAATGAACACCAGCCTTGTTTTCTGTCCCAGCCTGCTGAAGTGCTATTTTTGGACACCCCTCTGAACTCCCCTAGTGAAATCTGCCGCACAGTAGGAGTGTTGTCTAGTTAGTCTCACCCATAGTGTGAATCAAAATCAAAGTTAAAAACAACCCAGAAACTTTGATTCCTGAAGAGTTTTTTCCCTTTGCTTTTTTTCATTCCTGAGTTTAACTGCAGTCAGTGATTTTTAGCAATATGCTGGTTTTGGGGTTTCAAGAGCAGCGATCTAACCCAAAACTGTCCAGAAAACAGAAGTCATTCCTATTTCGAATACATCGTGAAGAGTTGAGTCTGGCCCTGGATTGAGCAGAGAGATATCAATCAGCATTAGCCAAACAGGGGTGACTCTTAGATTTCGAAGCCTACCAATTCAGGAAAAAAACTGAAGAAGAATAGTGAACCTTGAGTGAAAAATAGATCTGTTCAGATTTTATTTTATTCTGTTTGGTAGAGGGAATATAGCTTTTTTTTTTTTTCTTGAGCCTGCAAAATATGCATGCTCAGCTATTGCCTGAACTAAGATAACTGGCCTTGCATAAAAGAGACTTTATGTACCACTGACTGATTCCCTGCTAACCCCAAAGAGTAGTTCTCTGTGATTTTGAACAATTCTACCTTGTTTTGCAGAGGGGGAATGTCTGTTGAAAGGCAACTGGTGAGCTTGAAATCAGATTCCCCACGGGGGCATATTTTACAAGTTGGCAAGAAGGGAGACTAGACTAAGAAATAATTTTTTCGGTCCCAGGCCGGAGCCTGGGAGAGAAGACCTAGGTCAACTTGGGCAGGGGAATTCGAGTTAGATGAAATAAATACGTAATTTACTAGAATTCGTCAAACTACATCTTACAGATTTAGAAAATTTTGGTCCTACTTGTGGATCTGTCCTGTTACCCTGACTCCAAAGGGAACACGATGTTTTTGTAGTCAGAACAAGCCACACAGTATCATTCCCCTCCTGGAAATCAAAAGAATGTGCTTGCTCTTACTTCCAACACTCAGCGACCTCCCCCTTCCAATGCAGGTGGTGGTGAATGCCTTGGTGGGCGCCATCCCCTCCATCATGAATGTGCTACTGGTGTGTCTCATCTTCTGGCTGATTTTCAGCATCATGGGAGTTAACCTGTTTGCGGGAAAGTATCACTACTGCTTTAATGAGACTTCTGAAATCCGATTTGAAATTGAAGACGTCAACAATAAAACCGATTGTGAAAAGCTCATGGAGGGGAACAACACCGAAATCAGGTGGAAGAACGTGAAGATCAACTTCGACAACGTTGGGGCGGGATATCTGGCACTTCTTCAAGTGGTAAGTGTTGCTCTTTTCTTCAGTCCTGTGAAATTCAGACAGCTAGCAGAAATCGCATTTGGCTCCTTCTCAGTCCGACATTCAGAATCAAGATTACTCTTAGTAGGTCACAGACAACAATGCCATTTCCCACACCAGTTCCAGGGAGACACCTTTCCTGAGAATTCTGACTTCCCCAAGGCCTCACTCAAAGGTTATCTTTCACTGTGCTCGAGAGCAGACTCCTGCTCAACAGCAAATAGATTCCTGCAGAGAGATCAGCTTCTCTCTCCAGGACGGAGTATGTATTTAAGGAGAAAGGAAAAACAAAAAAAGAAGGTAAGTACATAGACACAGCCCACCACCACAAAAAAAAAAAACAAAAACAAAACAATTTTGATTTAGCAGGATATTCCTGTATAACAGCTACACTAAACTAACTAAAGAAAAGGATGGGGGCAGTGCTAGGATGCTGCCGCCCATGTCAGCTCAATCCCGAGAGAAAAGTCTCAAATTAATGTATCGCGGTAAGAAAGGGTTTATTTTAATTACATAGCGTGCCATCTTGTCTAGTTTTCTCTTCCACCCTTACCAGTCTTTTTTGGAATGTTTGACAAGACCGTATGATGCAGGGAAAGCCCCTAGGCTTTGGAGTCAGACAGATGTAGGTTTGAGCCCCACTCTGATGTTTACTGGATGTGTAACCTTGGACGAAATACTCGACTTCCCTGGGGCTGTTTCTTTTTCTTTTAAATGTCGGGAATAATACCTTGCACCGCTGTTAAGAGGATTCATGATAATTTATTAGAATTTCTCAGCAGAATGCCTGGCACATAGCAGTGCTTAATTAATGGCATTTGCTATTGGGTATTTTTGTTACTGTCACAACTGTGCCTACATCATATAGCCGTTGGGAGTATTAAATGGGATAATGCAGGTGAAGCCTTCAACTTGACCTTACAGATAGTGCACACTTACTGTTAGCTAGTATTAGGAGGCAAAGTTAATAGAATAAGCAGTGCTTTATCCAGAGGCTTTTGTTGTTTTATCCCATTTGGAGAAATTGGACCCACAAATTGAATCTGAGTTGGAGCAGCTCCAGGAGAGCAGTACACATCAGTCAGCCAGTCAGACATTGTATTTAGAGTCCCACCAGGTGCAAGGTGCTGTGCATGGCACGGCTCAGGCCATCTGATCAATAAAGAACCGCCCGTGCCCCGCAAAAAGCTTTGAATCTGGTTGAATATATAAAGCAAATAGAACAATAAGAAAACATAGAGAATACTGGGTTGCTTAGCCGTATTTGTTTCCAGAATGAGGCTAGGTAGAGTAGATTGAAGGAGAGTGGGTTAGGAAGAGCTGCTCGGGAGGAAGCCAGGATTGCCATTGCCATAGGCTAAATGTGTATAGTAGTAGGGGGAAAGTTCTGGCCTTGTTTTTGTGTTTATTTTATTTTTATGTTAATGCAACTTTGAGGTTTTCAGACCCCCCTTGCTTATTTAACACCATCGTAAAAAATGACTCCTCAGTGTTAGGCTAAATTCTCAGGACCCTCAAGTGGAGTCCCGCCACTCATTCATAAATGTGAGTTTGCCCCAGCTCTAGGCAACCTTCTCAGACCCATTTTAAAGACCTTTTGTGAAAGTATTCATCCAATTACCATTATCAACGTGTTTCTCTGCCAGACTTTGATGTTATTTTCAGGGACTTAGACAAAGCCCCCTGGGGACCCGTGTTAACAAATAGGAAATTCTGTGTCCCTTGTGAGGCTGTGCCCAAACTCCGTCTTGTGTTCTGCTGAACCTGAGCCTGGCCTCTGGGACCCCTGCCTAGACTCCCAGCTACCCCCTAACAGGCACAGTCTAATGACTGACTCTGTTTGCCAGGCAACCTTCAAAGGCTGGATGGACATCATGTATGCAGCTGTAGACTCCCGAAAGGTAAGGATACACCTGGCGAAACCACAGCCTACTTAGGCGGTTAGAAAGCAGGCAGCATGGTGGCGCTTACCAAGAGAGAGCGGGTCAGGACACGTGTTTGCTTGTTTGACCGACTGCAGATTGCTCTCCTCCTCTCAGTCAGTCATCACTCCCTTACACTGGCTCTGGATGATCAGGCTGTTGCCTTTCCCCGCTGACAGAAATGTGGCTCTTGGGGGACAGCCCTCCCCCGCCCCCTCGCCTCACGATTTGCATATTCACCCCACCAGTGCTCCCCAGGGCAGGGCCTGCCAGTGTGGCAGAGGGAACAGGCAGGGAGAATGTAGAGCGCCCCCTCCGCAGCTTGTACAGCAGCTCAGGTGGTCAGTTATGGCCGATGGCGTTGGCATGTCAGAATCCCCCACCTGATCCCACTCCAGGAACTGATGCTCTGCTTTTTCCCTCCTGTCCTTTGCCAGCCTGACCAGCAGCCTAAGTATGAGGACAACATCTACATGTACATCTACTTTGTCATCTTCATCATCTTCGGCTCCTTCTTCACCCTGAACCTGTTCATTGGTGTCATCATTGATAACTTCAATCAACAAAAGAAAAAGATAGGTCTCCTCCCCTCATTACCAGTGGCCAGAGGTCAACTCAGATGAGAGGCACTTCTATCCCTATCTCTAGAAAGAAAATGCCTCTCTTTCTCTAAAATGCACATCATCGCCTCACTGTGGCCCCGGCCCCCTAGACGTTAGCCCCCGCCTCAACTTTTTCTCTCGGGGGGCTTGATTTCACAGTATGTGGTTTACCACATTTACTCGCGATTGTTGAAGCCTTTACTGGGTTTGGCATCCAACCAGAGGGAAGCAAGGTCAGAGAGGGTCTAGTCACGGGTGAAAAGGAAAGCGGCAGGTGAATAGCGAGAAATGGAGAGTGTCTGGACTCGTAATCACCTGTGGTAATCCCTGGGCACCCCTAGCAAACTGGGGTTTGAGAGCCCATCCTCGGAAAGTTCACTTACTTACTGCTCCAGATGGTTAACGATTTTCCAAAACAAACTGAAGCACTGACTCCTGTCGTCCATTTTACGAAACAAGACTGTGTCAAGGAACTCCCCACGTTGCTTTTTTGCGCTCGGATTTCTGAAGGTTTAATATCGTCGGAAATTAGTCCCGGGCTAGTAACCGGGACTTGAAAATCCTTTCATTTTAAAATGCTTTTTTTTTTTAAATAATTTTATCAGGAAAGCAGGTCCAAAAGATATGTATGAACCAGTGAGGTGCAAGCATCTCTGTCCTTGGGTGTCCCCTGCCGGAGGGCCCACAGCTGGATAGTCCATCTCCCTCGTGCCCAGCCACTGGCAGGTCTCAGGAATCCCAAGCCGAGGACAGAGGCTGGCGTTCCTTTGAATTAGAATAGTTGTCCCAGGTCTACCTCATTAGGGGGCTACTAGCCAAACTGACCTCTGGAGAGGTAAGGAGGTAAGGCCCCCCCTCAGTGCTTAGGGCTGAACCTTAGGTCCAAACCACAGCATGTGAGAGCCTATTGTAACAGTTCGTTCTCTTCTTTCTTCCTTTACTTTGGAGGTCAGGACATCTTCATGACTGAAGAACAGAAGAAGTACTACAATGCCATGAAAAAGCTGGGCTCAAAGAAACCACAGAAACCCATTCCCCGCCCCCTGGTGAGTGCAGGCCAAGGGCCAAGTGAGACCCCATACGGAAAAGACACTGGTAGGGTTATTGCAAAGGAAACAAAGGGGTAAGTGATGAGCCGCCTGTGCCCTCTGATCCTCTCCCAGCTGCTCCGCCCAGAGGACCTGGGGAAAACAGCAGAACAGAAATAAAGGTACGGGATGCCTTTGATATTTGTGCTCGACCTTTCCTCTGAGACTTCCTTGGGCGGCAGCAGAGAATCAGCATGTTATATAGCCACATTGGCTCTGGCACTGGTAGAGAGATGTTTTAAGAGACAACTAAAAATTAACAAAGGACAGTGAAAATGAAAGCTGACCTCTTGCCTACCAGTACAAGATAGGGCGTGGTCACTGTCTTCTCAGTTCTCTACCCAACAAGGAAGTCTTCCCAAGAGAAAGTAATACTCTGGCTATTTGTGGGAGCAGAAGACGGTGAAACTAGGGGTCTGATGTCCTGATTTTCTGTCTCGAACCAAGCCTTTTGTAAAACAGACTCGGGCACTGGGATTCCGCTTTGCCCTTCTGGTGGTGGCCGTTCCCTTGCTTCAGAGCAGATAACTGCTCCTGAAGCCATATACCCAGCGGGGTGGGACATAAGCCCCAGGCTCAAAGTTCCATCTTCTGTAACTTTCATATAAAGTAACTTTTTATTTAAAAACGGCACAACCCTAAAATAAAAGCTTATCTGGCAGTCTCATTTGTAAAAATAAAAGTAGAGCTCCTTTGAATCAAGACTGGGAGTCCCAGAGCATTTTCCCTATGTAGCCCCACACCCTGTGCCTGGCTTACTTGCCTCATCGACTTCCAAGGGAAAGGAAACCCTTGGTTTGAAAACCGACAAGTTAAAAGTGATCCTGAAAGTAAGCATCAGTTTAAGTGCCTAGGTTCTTTCGAAAAAAAAAAAAAAAAATCAGGGAGATTTTTTGAAAATTTATTTATTTAAATTCAAGTTAGTTGACAAAATCAGGGCGATCTTAAAAAAGCGAATGTTTTTTGTATTTCCCTGATGTCAGAGTTTCCATCCTGTGATGGAAATGAGACTAAGGGGACGGGAGAGGGTTAACATTTCTGAAGTTCCGTTCAGGCCCTTGCACACGGGACCTTGAGTATATTCTCGTCCACTCTAAAATATGGTAGGAGACATTAATAAAGAGTGATCGGCCCTCATTCAGCAAATAGTTCTAGATCCCCTCCTGCGTTCCAGGCACTAGGCCCCAAAGTGATGAACAAAATTCAGACCCTGTTGTCAATGGAGCTTATGATACAGAGGGGCTAGAGGTAGTAAGTAAGTGAACAGCTACAATACAGTGTGGAATGCTGGGAGAAAAACAACATTCCGTGGAGGGCCGTGACAGAGAACGTGGAGGCTTGGGGTGGGGGATCTACTTGAACAGAGTAGTCAGAGAAAGGGAAGTAGGGAAGGACTACTTGGATAGATGAGAAGGAGCCAGAATGTTAGGGGAGGAGAACCTGGATAAGCAAATGAGGTTCTAAAAGCAGAAAGCATCAGTATGGCCAAGTGGTAATGGCCGAGAGGAGGGGGCATGAGATTAGCAGGATGAGGCTGTGAGAGGCATCTCTCAGCCAGGCTAACAATAGGAATTTCATTGCAAGCCCAATGGAAAACCGTTGAAAGGTTTTAAGTCAAGAGGGATGTGGTGCATTTATGTTTTTAAATCATCACACTTGCTACTGTGTGAAGACCATGTTGGATGAGGGCAAGAGACGAAGCAGGGAGACTAGTCAGGAAACTTCCAGAAGTCCAGACAGAAGGTACCGGTGCTTGGGCCGGAGAAGGGCCGACAGAAGCCGGGTGAAGTGGGTGGGCTCAGGAGAATCAGTAGGACCTGCAGCGCATCAGGCAAGGGGAGAGGGAGAGGAAAGCGACAAGGGTGACCCTCGGGTTTCTGGCTTGGAGACTGGGTACACGATTGAGATGGGAGAAGAGAGGAGTGGGTTGGGTGAGGGGCAAGGGAAGGACCTGTTAGGTTTGAGATGTCGAGAAAGCAACACAGGAATTCAGAGGAAAGGATTTAAGAAAACGACGTACAAAGGTGCTATGTACGCAGTAGGAATAGATGAGCTCTCCTGGGGAGAGTAGAGAAAGAAGAGTGGAAGTCAGGGAAGACATGGCCGGCAAAACGGGCTGAACAGGAGCAGTCGGCGAGGCAGGAAGACACCTAGAAGTGTGTGATGGCGTAGACACGACACAGAACAGAGAATGACAGTTTTAGAAAACTCTTGGGGAGGTGAAGACTGATGTCGGGGTCCGTCCGTGCTCCTGATTTCCCGACAGAGCAGCGGGATAGAGCTGGCCGGAAAGGCGACTCCTCTGACGAACAGGATGGCGGCTTCCACGGTCCGCTCAGAAAGGTTCTCACGAATGCTCTTGTATCTTTCCTCCCCCCTGCCCCCAGAACAAAATCCAAGGTATCATCTTCGATTTTGTCACCCAGCAAGCCTTCGATATTGTTATCATGATGCTCATCTGCCTTAACATGGTGACAATGATGGTGGAGACAGATACACAGAGCAAACAGATGGAAAACATTCTCTACTGGATTAACCTGGTCTTCGTCATCTTTTTCACCTGTGAGTGTGTGCTCAAAATGTTTGCCTTGAGGCACTACTACTTCACCATTGGCTGGAACATCTTTGACTTTGTGGTAGTCATTCTCTCCATTGTGGGTAAGTGGGATGGGAGAGGGAAGGGGAAGGGGACCTGACTGGCCTTGAGCATGAGGTTCCTGGGAGAGCAGCCGCCTCCACGGGTGTGAAGTGCGGGCCCCCTACTCTCACGGCTGGAGCCCGTGTGCATCCCTAAGTCATCCCGTGGGCCTGCCCAGTGGGTCACGTGGTCAGTGAGTCTCTTCTGTGTGTTTGTAGTAGTCTTGGATTATAAATTCCCTGGTTGAAGCGGGGGAGACGATTGATTTCGATTTGGCGGTTTGCTTTCAAGGAGTCTAAAGTCAACAGGGGAGGTAAAAGAAACGTAAAAAAAAAAAAAAAAAGGAAAGAAAGAAAGAAAAGAACTGTGGCTGCAATAGCAGTGGAAAAAGGAATGGCAAGAGATTGTGAGGCTGAATAGTAATGAAAATGGCCTGAGGGCATTCTGGTGGCGAAGGCGGTGCTCATTTTACTGAGGTTTTCCTGTGTGCGGGTATAGTTTGAGAGTTTCTTCACTGGCATGATTATCTCATTTGATCCTTATGACGGCCCAAGAAGCAGCCTAACTTAAGAGGCTGGATCTTAATAGCAACTGTGTGACATTTCGCTTCAACCTAAAGGCATGGAAGGGGTGATAGCCTGGCAGGCAGAGAAAACGGTATCCTATTCATTGGCCTCCCAGAACGTTTCCTTGCCTTCCTAAGGAGGCATCTCAAATGGTGAAACACTGGTTTGCTTCCAGGTAGGTTTAACTGGCATAGGCTGGCAGAGAGAGAGTGCCCGAGGCCTGCGGGAACCAGCCCCAGAGCTGGTGGCCAGTCTGGCTTAGCAAGGTGGCCACTGTGGGCTCCCGAAGGCAGCCGGCCTTCCCCTTGGCCTGTGTCAGTTTCTAGTTCTGTCCTCTGCAGCAGCACGTCCAAAAGCGTGCTGTTGCATGAAGCCTTAGCCCCATTCTTCTCCCCCGCAAGAAAAGAAGCCCATGATGAAATTACTTTGGGCCACACTGTACGCTGAATTTCCCTTCGGAACGTCACAGAGCATGTTAGCCTATAGAAGGTTTTCGAAGCCCTGTAGTAAAGAATTGTTGAACACACCATCCTATCTGTATTTAACCACAACACCTTCTTTTCAAGTAATGTGAACGGTATCTCATGTTTTAATGGAACTACTATGTGCCAGTCACCTTTTTTTTTTTAATTTTTTTAATGTTTATTTATTTTGGGGAGTCGGGGGGGGGGGGGGCGGGCACAGACTCCGAAGCAGGCTCCGGGCTTCGAGCTGTCAACACAGAACCCGATGTGGGGCTCGAACTCACGAATGGTGAGATCATGACCTGAGCTGAAGTCGGACACTCAACTGACCGAGCCACCCAGGCGCCCCTGTGCCGGTCATCTTTCTAAGTGCTTTACTTGTTTTCACACCTATAGTCCTCGTGGCAACCGTCTGAGCGTCATGAGGAGCTGAGGCACAGAGCAGTGACCAAGACATGAAGCTAGTAAGCCAGTGAGCAGGGGTTCAGGTCCAGCCCCCGGCCTCAAACCCCCACTCCTAACCTCCCCCGCAACCTACTTTGGACAGTGTCGCCCTGTCGCCCAGAACGTTTTCTGCCCACCCATCGTTGAGTGGGATGGGAAACCCACAGACCAAACCATGCATCCTCTCCTCAGATGATACTCAAAAATAAAGAGGAAGAATAGTTTTGGTTTTGATGGTTGGGATTTTTTATTAAATAGTATTCATTTGTTCAGAAACCAAAGAATAGAAATTATCGTTTTAAAGTAAGAGGAATTGGGATAAAACTAGCCCTGGAACCTCCTAGAAGCCGCCTTAAGTGATGTTCCTGCTGCCTGGAGTGTCGCCCACCCATCCTTCTCCCCTCTTCGCTGGGGACAAGTATACATTCAGCATATAAAATCAAAGGCTGGCATCTTCTTTCTGAAGCCTCACTTGCCCACCGGACACGGAATGCAAGTTTTACAGATGTCACCTGACTTCTTACAGTCACCGGTTATGACTTAATTGAGACATTAAAAAGAAGAGAGCTGAGAATTCATCTTGGGTCCTGCCTGAGGTAGAGATTTTCTTGAAAGCTCGAATACCGCATGGAATACGAACTCCAGAAGAGGCCCCAAGAGGCTGTCCAAACTTCCTGCATCTCATCCCTTCCTGAAAGTTAAGATTCTGTCCCAACTTAAAAAACTCAGATAAGAGTTGCGGGTGGGGGGGCAGGTGGCGTGCTTGGCTGGCTCGGTCGGTAGAGCATACAACTCTGTCTCGGGGTTGTGAGTTCAAGCCCCGCACTGGGCACGGGAGCCTACTTTAAAAAAAAAAAAGAAAAAAGAAAAGGGTTCAAATAAGGGGATTATATAGGCTTCTGCAGTTCACCTCACCAGTATTTATGAGTCCTTAGGGTTGAAAGATGTTTCCTTATTCAGAGTAAATCCTTCCTGTCAGTAGAAACTCGTGTTGTCTCATCAGGGCCTTGACAGCAAGAGAAGGCACTGAAGAAAGACAGCATGTCATTGCCATCCCTTCAGCTGCCGTGTCGCAACCTTTGCGCGTCCCCTTCCTTCTGTGGTCCCTCTCTGGGCTCCCATTATTGCTGTGCAGTGTTAAAGGCAAGCGGTCCAGCTGAGTGGACTCCTGACTAAACATAAACAAAGAAAGGCCCTCTCGTTTTACGTGGTCACCCTTGACTTTCACATCCCACTTACGCCTTGACCTTTTTGTCTGCCAATGCTGTTTCTGATCTGTGGCTGTAAGCACAAGTCTAGAAGCTCTGAGTTAAAAGCCACTTCTGAGAGGTCCCTTTGGTTTTCTAGGCTACTTTGGCGTAGAAAGGATAGGGACATGGGACAATAAGAAACCAAAAATGTCTTTTCAGAGCCAGGCAGAAGATACTTGGAAAATTGGCATCACAGCGAAGTAACTAAGACATCGCAGCCAAAGGGTCATGAAGTCACGGGTGACGCCGGGACCTCTCATCCATTGTCTGTGGATATGGAAATTTGATAGCATTTTGGAGAGGAATCAGTAACACCTTGGAAAGCCACACACGCACAAACCCAAGGAAAACTCCTTGTCCTTGAATAAGAAAACAGATAAATGAGGACCTATGCATGAAATGGAGTACGGCTCACCAGTGAAAATGAACAATCCAAAATTCTCTTAACGCCAGAGATCAGTCTCACAAACATAGCGTGAAGTCTGAAGACCAAGTTAGGGATCTAAAAAACTTGTTCTAAACAGATAGATACGGTATAATTCTTTCAGCACGGTAGGCTGCCGGGATGCTGTCTGTCCGTGTGTATAGTAGTTACAGATTCATGCACAGCGAAATGAAGAAACTGGAATGGTACATACACACCATCTCCAGGATTGCGGTTGCTTTCGGGGATGAAGGGAGAAAGCAAATTTGGTAAAATACTAGCATCTGTTAAATCTGGATGCCTGGCGCATAGGTGTCCGTTTTAGTGTTTTCTCTGCTTTTCCATACGTTTGAAGCATGTGACTTTCTTTTGTCATCCTGAGAGTTCAGATTGAATCGTTAGGCACTGACTCTGTGAAGTCCTTTGAACTTAAGGGCTCCAGTGCCAGGTGACATAAGTAACGAGAAAGGGGTCTCCAATCTCAGTAACATTTCTTCTTCTGCCCTCTTAGGAATGTTCCTGGCTGATATCATTGAGAAATACTTTGTGTCCCCAACCCTATTCCGAGTCATCCGGTTGGCCCGTATTGGGCGCATCTTGCGTCTGATCAAAGGCGCCAAAGGGATCCGTACCCTGCTCTTTGCCTTAATGATGTCCTTGCCTGCTCTGTTCAACATTGGCCTTCTGCTCTTCCTGGTCATGTTCATCTTCTCCATCTTTGGGATGTCCAATTTCGCATACGTGAAGCACGAGGCCGGCATCGACGACATGTTCAACTTTGAGACATTTGGCAACAGCATGATCTGCCTGTTTCAGATCACGACGTCGGCCGGTTGGGATGGCCTCCTGCTGCCCATCCTGAACCGCCCCCCTGACTGCAGCCTGGATAAGGAGCACCCGGGGAGTGGCTTCAAGGGAGACTGCGGGAACCCCTCGGTGGGCATCTTCTTCTTCGTAAGCTACATCATCATCTCCTTCCTGATTGTTGTGAACATGTACATCGCCATCATCTTGGAGAACTTCAGTGTGGCCACAGAGGAGAGCGCGGACCCTCTGAGCGAGGACGACTTCGAGACCTTCTATGAGATCTGGGAGAAGTTTGACCCCGACGCCACCCAGTTCATCGAGTACTGTAAGCTGGCAGACTTTGCAGACGCCTTGGAGCACCCTCTCCGAGTGCCCAAGCCGAACACCATCGAGCTCATTGCCATGGATCTGCCGATGGTCAGCGGGGATCGCATCCACTGCTTGGACATCCTTTTTGCCTTCACCAAGCGGGTCCTGGGGGACAGCGGGGAGTTGGACATCCTCCGGCAGCAGATGGAGGAGCGGTTCGTGGCATCCAATCCTTCCAAAGTGTCTTACGAGCCCATCACGACCACACTGCGGCGCAAGCAGGAGGAGGTGTCGGCAGTGGTCCTGCAGCGCGCCTACCGGGGACATTTAGCAAGACGGGGTTTCGTTTGCAAAAAGACCACTTCCAATAAGCTGGAGAACGGAGGCACACACCGGGAGAAAAAAGAGAGCACCCCGTCCACAGCCTCCCTCCCGTCCTATGACAGTGTAACGAAACCTGAGAAGGAGAAGCAACAACGGGCAGAGGAAGGAAGAAGGGAAAGAGCCAAAAGACAAAAAGAGGTCAGAGAATCCAAGTGTTAGAGGAAAGCAAAAATTAAACATTGTACAGATGTAAAACTTGCAAGCGAAAGATTGTTTACAAACTTCCTGAGTATTATCAATGCAGGACAGCTGTGGAGACACTTTAACCCGAAGATCTATACCAAACGTAGTCGGCTTACCATGTAACACGGTTGCATCTTGAGCAGTGACCTGCCGAGGGCAAAGGACCCTGCTCCCTGGACTCACAGATTTTCTAATGCTTGGGCAGGTGGTTACTGCATGTTCCACATCAGTCAATGCAACTTAGGACAAAACCAACAGGATACGAAAACCAGAGGAGAGGCTGCCGGGACCAGCATATTTCCGTTGCAGCCAAATGGATTTTATTTTTTCATTTTGGTGATTCTCAGAAGCAGAAAGCATCACTTTAAAAGTTTGTTTGTTCGTGCAAACTGTATTTGCATTCTTACATTAGTTAAGCTAAGCAGCACACAGGAAACACACACACACACACTCCCATCTAGCCCGTGTCATTTAATTGTCCGTTTCTTTGACATAAACCGCATCTTCTCCACATGGCTTCACGTGGTTTGGAGATGGGTGGGGGAAAACAATCAGGTTTCTTCAGGCTGAGGAGGACTTGCTCAGGCCGATTCCAAACATTGTGCTCGTTCACTGCGTAGAAATGATTTGCATGATGGCATGCTGTGATCAGAAGTCATGCATGAGAACCATACACCACAGGACACTACTAACCCTGTCCCCTGCCCTGGGTCAGCCTTTGGACAGGACCCAGCCCTGCACCGTTCACTGTATTCGGAGAACAAAACGGTAAGCGTTCCATTCCACTGCAATTCCTTACGAATTCGTAGAAGTCTTTCATACATCTTCTGGGTAGGGAAACACAACCGACCGATTGACCCCACCACCACTACCAACAGAAAACAGACCCAGTCCAACAAGCAGATGGATCCGTTGTGTGTACATGTTTAACAGACATCTCTAACATACAGCCATTGTTGCCCATTTTGAAAGACGAACTGTTTAATGCTGCTCGGTGTCCCGTCCACGGGGAAACTTCGATCTCGAATGGCTTTGTATTAATAATGTCACTGTAAAACCAAATCCTAGGGCTAAAAACAGAAATCAAAACAACAACAACAAAACCCAGTTCATTTGTATTGCAATATTTATGATGATTGTTTAGCCTTCATGCTGGAGAACTGACACTTGTTTGGGGCAGAGGTACAAGCGCTGTTCAAAGTGGCATGGCATCTCTAGGGGGTAGTTTGGGGAACTTAAGCTTTCACGGGGGGGTCTGGGGTGCTCGCTTCAGGTAGTATCACGTCCTGCTGCACTGTGGCTCTCTCTGGGCTTGAGACAAGCCGGAGAGGGATTCGGATATCCTGAACGGGCCTCTGCCTCGGCAGAGGGGTTGTCACAAGCTCACACACTGCATGATGCCTCTTGTCTCCATCTCGTCTTTCCACCAAGCAGGGCTTCCCTTACTTGCAGAGGCGGGTGAGGGCGGCCACGCTGGGGCTAACGGCTGTGGTTCCTTTCACGTTCTAGCGAACACATAGTCACTGGTGGGACCCGAGGTAGAGAGGGAGCCGCCTCTGAACCAAGCCCACGTGGTTTCTTTATCGCACCGATTCTCATGAGAAAGCGATTCAGTACTAATTCCTAAACTGTCGCAGCTTCCCCTGCCCGGCACGTCCCCTTTCTAGCCCGTCGTGCCGCCTGCTTAGTGACCTGCCCGCTGTCATCGGAGGGTGGCTCTGGGGGGAGCGTCCTGTCTTCCGTCCCCTCTCCCGCTTTAGGGAAGACGGTTTTTAGTCCAGGGGCTTCTCATCCGAGGACTAGATCTCAAAGCCAGGATGCTGCAGTTGAGTGTCTCAGGAAGTCGATACAAGAATGAGGAGAGACTTTAGCATGCGAACTAAACCAAACTAAAATTCCTCCTGCACCATAAAGTAGGGGGGGGGGGGGCTAAAGACCCCCCGCGATCAGACACACCATTCTGCCTTGTAGCAGAAGCACTCGGTGGGACCGCACCACCCACCTGACTAGTTTTGCGTACGACCAACACAGCGAGGCAGTAAGCCGAGCTTTCTGTCTTCTTGGACCATTAGAAACTCTGCCCGGCTCTCCTAAGCCTGCTTCTGCGGCCTCCTCCGTAGAACTTTCGTACTACACGCGACCCAGGTTGGAAAAGCATTTCTCTCAGTGACCCTGCTAACCGCTAGGACGAATGTATAGTAACATGTACAGGCGACGTCGTCAACAGCACAAAACAGAAGCTGACGTGTGTGGCTATTCTTTTTAAGAGAATTATAAATACTGTAATATATCATTTTATTTTATCGGCATGCCTTTTTGTAAATACAAATTAACAACTTATTAAATAGGAAATGGCTTCTGGCTTATGCCATTGTCATGTTTATTTTTATTTTTTATACTTTTCTTTCTTCTTAGAACTTAGATGCTGTCAGCCAATGTACATCCCCAAACCAGACAGACAGACAAAAAATTTTTTATTGCTAATGGTCTTTTCCAAAACAACAAAAAATATATATATTTTTGTTCCAATGTGCAATAAATTCTAACCACTTCTATGCAAGATTTGGCTACACTTCATCATTGTTCTTAGGTCTTGAGATGGGCAACAGAGCTAGAAGACCCCGCTCGGTACCCCAAGTGCTCGTGCTAGTGATGTCATTAAGCTACTAGAGCATATTAATGAGATTTTTTTTTCTAAGATCTGCCCTTTTCCCTCCCCCAGACCCCCAGCAGCTATCTCCTCAGTAACACACACATGGGCCTTGGTATCTGACACCCATCAGCCAGCTTCACAGGGAAGAAGCCACCTCCAC
Organism: Neofelis nebulosa; assembly: GCF_028018385.1. Taxonomy (NCBI): domain Eukaryota; kingdom Metazoa; phylum Chordata; class Mammalia; order Carnivora; family Felidae; genus Neofelis; species Neofelis nebulosa. The sequence continues at coordinate 64,095,245 of NC_080789.1, read as the reverse complement.
TCTTACTTGATGTTTCAACTTTTTTTTTTTTTTAACTTTTCCTACCTTCTTGTCCCTCACCCGCCGCCCCTCCGCCCACTCGCTCACTCACTCTCTCACTCACCCGCCCTGCTCCACACTTCTTCGGTAGTAAATGACACCATCACCAGCAGTCTACACCCGCAGTTAACAGGCATTGAACTGAAAGAACCAGTGAGGACGTTTTTGTACGCCCTCGCCGGGTGGGTAAGTGGCAACGCTTTGCCAAATATTAACGAAGCCAATCAAAAAGCAGCAGCAGCCACAGTATCACTGCACATATATATATATAGATATATAAATATAATATAAATATTTATTTTTTGTAGCCAGGTCCTTGGTGCAGTATTTATACTCCACAATTCACCTTTAAAAAAGGACAAAAAGCAAAAAGACGTGTGATGCTGTTAACTTCAAATGCAGAGCCAAAGCCACTGAGCAGCAGCTGACACGGTTGCTGGTTTGTGTGTGCAAAACACCTTCCCCTCTTCTTCCCTTAACCTCCTTGCTGCTCAGGCTGAGGAGACTCCGTAATTCAGAGGGCGAGAGCAGCGAAACCTTCCCGAGTCAACATGACCTACTCCCACTTCTCTAAATGAGCCACTTTCGGTGTCGGAAGTTGACTGGGGAGAAGTAAGCAGAAGCTCCCGGTCAAAGCCCCTGGAATGACAGTGCCCAGAGTTCTTTTCTTTTCCGCCGCAACCCGTGTAAATTTGTAAAAGACCACTAGTGAAGATGAGTGTATTAGTGAATGCATGGAGGCCAACACTGCTCTAAATGAGACGTGATACAAAGTACATCACTACTATAAGCCAAGAGGAAACAAAATAAAAATGACCCTTTTTACTGTACAAGGGAAGCCTGTCTTGGTGTCCGTTTGTTGCTTGACTCTCCCGATTCTTGAGTCCTGGGAGGGGTCTGGGAATTGGGACCTTAGCACGTGTGGGGAAAGGAGGGGAACAGAAGGGAGAGAGATCAGGGTCTCTCGCTAAGTTCTGGCTGAGAAGTAGAGATTGGAGAGAAAAGCAAGGTCCTGCCCACCAACCCCCCACCGCCCCCCCAGACCCCCACTCACCCATTGCATGTGATGTTCTCCCCACTCCCGGGCCAGTGCTTAACCGTCCACAAAACCCCTTCTTCACCAGTCCACCCGGCAGAGCCCCCCAAGATGATGTCAGCCAACCCAGCCGGGCTGGCCTCACTTCTGCCTTTCTCACCGGTACGTTAAGGAAAGAGCTATGCCGATGCCCCAAAGCTCGGGCGAGCACGATGCCCAACAGCCTCCACTCTGCTAGCTAACGCTGGGCCCTGCCCTCCATCACCCCAACACATACACCAGCAGACTACGGCTGGTCTCGTTCACATCCGTGCAGGGGAGAGGGGCACCGCTCCCCTCCCTCACCCTGCCCTGCTTTGGGGACATCCCTCTCTAGGCCATGTCTCCTGGTCCAGGAACACTCTCAGGAGGATTCTGAAGTGCCCACTCTAGTCTGGCTGGTAGGTCAGTCCCCATCCTCCTCCCCTCGGCCCCAGCCTCCAGGCCTGCTGTGGAGGTGAGATCGCCATGGGTTACGACTTTGTGACTTGAGTCCTGGGCGTCTTCTGCAATGATGCCTACTTCTTTTCTCAGATGTTGCCCAAAGTCTTGCAAAAAGCTTCGTTCATTTTCAGGTACCCCCACCCCCTAAAGAATCGGCTGCAACTAGCCAGCCAGGGGGACATCAGGAGAGAGGAGGAAGTCTGGGTCGGGAGGGGCCCAAGGTTTGCACAGAGTCTGCTTTGTGGCTCAGCTCTGTGCCTTCTTGGATTCCTTTTCCAAGATTTCCTCCATTAAAATGCTCCTGAGGCACCCCCTGCCCCTGCCCCCCACTGCTGTTTGCTGTACATAGAGGCTAAGTGGGGTGGGGTGGGCGGGTGTGCACGTGTGATGTGTGTGTGTGAAGAATGTATATAGGTAAAGGGGAGCGTGGTCCAGTGGTTCCAGAAAAGGGGCAGAACTCCTGTGTTCCATCCCCAGCTCAACCACTGGCTCGCTGTGTGGCCTTGGGCAAGTCACTTAACCTCTCTGTGCCTCAGTTTCCTCATCTGTAAAATGGGGATAATAATACTGACCTACCTCACAGGGGTGTTGTGAGGCTTTAACTAAATGTTTTGTAAAGTGTTTTGAGATACAGAGGCAAAGGCACTAGGGAAGGGCAAAGAATTATTTGGACTTAAGGAAGATGAAATGGTACCATAAATGCTGCTATTCTGAGAGCCATTTTAAACTGCACTGCTCCAATCACCCCCGCTTCTCATCACCAGGACAGCAGGTCGAGAAAATGTCTTTCCTTTCACTTGCTTCTGGGGTTTGTGATTATTCTAGACACTTAATTTTTTTCCCTCGCTGTATCTCCTTCCCTCACCACCTCGACTTGTTCCCTGTTCCGTTTACGCGGAAATGGCAGAAATGCTTGAGAAATGAGAATGCATAAGTGGATTGGACGTTTATAGTCTGAAATTTCAATTTTACTTTGTACTGTACATCTTTTTACTTTAGAATTTGCAATAAAGGGTTACGTCAATCTTGTTTTCAACTCTCCTCTTGGACTGGCCTGTCATTCTGTCACTGCTCTCACAGCAAAGCCCCTCGGCCCCCCGGGGGGGTGGACAGACCCTCCCACCCAGCAAGACCCCACGGCTGTCCTCTTTGCCCTCCCCCGTGACAGGGGACAGAGTCTAAGGGCTCACCCAGGCTCAGCTCCTTAGATGGGCTGGCAGGGCCCTGGCCACTCAGGTGGGGGGGAAAGCTTTGGGGCTCCAGGTGGACCTTCAGGGGTCTGAGTAGAAGAGCAGCTTGGAGGCAGCGGCCCCTGAAAGTGGGGACACCACCTCTAGCTGTGCCACCCCACCCTGCACACTCCTGCAGGGCCTCAGAGTAAACAGAAACCGCCTCTTGTTCAGGTCGCACCTGGTTTGTCAAGCTCCCTCTGGGGAGTCACAGATCACTCCCTCTGGGATTCAAACTCTCAGCTCAGGCAGCTCTGGGTTCAAAACCCTGACTATGCCACCGACTAGTTGTGGCCAGTTTCTTTATGTGTAATGGAGATCATACCTGCTTTTCTTGGGTTCTGAAGCTTTTATCAAATAACGTACGCAACCCGCTTAGCACAGGGCCTGGCATACAGTTGGCACTCAATAAATGGTAGCTCTCGGTGCAAGAGCTACTGCGAGATAAGAAGGCTCTAAGGCTGACAAGAGGGAGGGCCTGCCTCCCACCCCGGTACCCTAGCACCCCAGCCCCTCCTCTCCCACCGGCAGTCCCGCCGGGTGTGCGGCCATTTCCAACAAACCAACGAATGCTCCCTCTTTTGCGTATTTGGTAACGTTTATAATACGGGGAAGACGGCACTCTGCCGGGGCTGCGCTCCCGTTTTACGGCCGGGGAAACTGAGGCGAGGGGGGACCGGCCCGCGTGCAGCCCGGGCCCTCGACGGCTCGAGCTGCTCTGCAGACAGGGGCGGCCTGGCTTGCCGCCCGCCGCGCGCCTGGGCGGACCTGCGCCGGGGAGGGCCGGGGCCCGGGCCGTGGCCGTCGCCGCCCGTGAGCCACAGCGTGAGCGTGATGAACAGCGCCCCGGCGCCCAACGCCCCCACGAAGCCGGTGAGGAGGCCGAGCGCCAGCGGCCCGACCCAGCCGGCGGGGTTGCGTTCGTACGGTGCCTGGGGCAGACGCTCCAAGATCAGCTGCAGCTGGTCCCAGTCGGGCTCCGGGAGCGCGGCGCGGCGGGGGCGCGGGGGCGGGGCCGGGGCCGGGGGCGCGGCGGGAGCGGGGGCGGGGCCGGGGGCGGCCGGCGGGCGCAGGTAGGCTTGGCCGAATTTGCGCAGCTGCAGCGTCGCCTGCTGGTGGAGGTTCTTGCCCAGCTCCCGGGCCACGTCCGGCCGGCCGCAGCGCCGCAGCGCCCGGGCCACGCGGTCCCAAGAGAGGGTCGGGGCCTCGGCCGCCAGCCAGTCCGCCAGCCTCTCCCGGCAGCCGTCCAACACCTCCGCGGACTCGGCCGCCGCCCGCTTCCGCCGCCGCCGCCACAGCCGCCATAGCCTGCCCGGCGGCTTGGACGTGGGCCCCAGCGTCTCCGCGCGGGCCAGCCGGTCCTCAGAGAGCCGGGCCAGCTCGGCCTCGACGTCCGGCTCGGGCACCTTCAGGAGCGACTGGAAATGGTCGCACTCCTCCGGGGTCAGCAGCTCGGCCAGACGGACGGCCGCGTGGGGGCCCATAGCGTCCAAGGCCCCCGCCGGGGCCAGCGCCCAGCCCCAGAGCGCCAACGCCAGGGCCCGGGCCCGCGCGGCCGTCGCCGTCCCCGTTGCCATCGCCGTCTGTGACCCGACTGGGCGGGGAGGAGCTCAGAACACCCATGGTGGGGGAGGGGAGCCTGACCCTGGCGACGGGGGAGGGGAGAGGGCGGGGCTTCCGCCGGCCGGGACTGGGGGCCAGCGGGCAGCTGACACTTGGGGCTTGGTGGGAATCTCCCAGCATCCAGAAACTAGGAATCAAAAGGAATTGGAGTGAGTTCTTCAACACCCAAGGGTAGCGGGGGGAGGGAGGGGGAGACCCAGTCCCCTAGGATAGGATAGAATCCTGGGCCCTCCTATTAAAATGCCTGCCCAACGCCTGACTCCCAGCCATCCCACTAATGCCTCAAACTTAGCAAGTCTCCCACATCTCTAATAATCCATTTGTAACCCCTCAGCCTCCAGCACAAACCCTAGACCCCTTGCTCCCCATTATCCAATATCCAATCCCTAATTCTCAGACTACCAAATATTTATAGACTCTACCAATTCCCACCCTCCCACAGGTACCTCCAGACCCTCATCTCCTCTTGTCTAGATAAGGTGAGCTATTCAAGTGCCCACTCCCACTGCACACACGCTGGGGCCCCACTCACTGGCCTTGTTTCCTGAGCAACCTCGGCTCTGGCTCCCCTTTGGCTCTTGGCCCACACGCTTCTGCCCTAGTCACTCCTCAGCCAGAGTGGGTCCTTCTGGGAAGCCCTCTCTGACCCCAGCACACACCCTTTGCCCCTCTCCATTAGGAATCCCTCTTATTCTCTCCTGCAACACACCGCAGTTCTGCCTTTTAACTGTCTCCTCCATTCGGCTGTAAGGTCCTTTTGTTGTCCCTATGGCAACTAGTGCAGAGTAGGTGTTCAGGAAAGATGTTTTCAATCAGTGTGTGTGTGAATTCATGACTTGCAAATCAGTCCCTGTCCAAACACGCACCCATGACCTTCATCTCAGATCCTGGGCTCTTCACAGGGCATGAAAGTTCCTCCTGCTAAGGTGGTACAGTCCCAAGGATCCGTCCAGCCTCATTTCTCCCCTGAACCCCCACTCCCCCCACTCCTGCCCTCACTTGATGCTCTTGTAACAAATCACACGCGTGGTGGGTTCCAGCCTCCAGTTTCGTTGGGCTGTACCCCCTCCAGGAAGTTTTTCTGACACACCACCACCACCGCAGGTTAGAATCTCTTCTGGGCATTGAGATAGCCTGTGCATCCTCCATTGGGACACTTATCTGGAAAATCATTAATTGAAGGACTTGTCCAGCATTTGTTTAGTGTCTTCCACATGCGAAATACTGTACCAAACGTGAGAATATACAATTTTCATATGATCCCTCCCCAGCAGCTTTTTCCAGTTGTATTTTCTTTTTTTTTTTTTTAATTTTTTTTTTTCAACGTTTTTTATTTATTTTTGGGACAGAGAGAGACAGAGCATGAACGGGAGAGGGGCAGAGAGAGAGGGAGACACAGAATCCGAAACAGGCTCCAGGCTCTGAGCCATCAGCCCAGAGCCTGACGCGGGGCTCGAACTCACGGACCGCGAGATCGTGACCTGGCTGAAGTCGGACGCTTAACCGACTGCGCCACCCAGGCGCCCCTTCCAGTTGTATTTTCAAATGATCCATTATGGGGGCGCCTGGCTGGCTCAGTAGAGCGTGTGACTCTTGATCTCAGAGTCCTGAGTCCGAGCCCCACATTGGGTGTGGAGCCTACTTTAAAAAAAAAAAAAAATAATAATAATCAAATAATCCATTTTTTGAGCTTTTCTCACCCTTTATCGTGAGCTCTCCAGAACAGCAGCTGTGCTTAACCATTTCTGTATCCTCGGGACTACACAGTGTCTGCACAGTGTCTAGGCCTCTAGGGGCCAAGACGGGTTGGTCTCTGAGTCCTGGGCCAATGCCCTAGAGCCCCCCTTATCCAGGCACACAATTGTTTCTCTTACGGGGGAAACTGCTTTGCAGGCTCTCCCCTCGGGCTTGCTTTGCCTCCTGAAAGCCCAGGGTGGCCCTGAGCCCTGAGCCCCTGTGCACACGTACTGTAATCCTTGCACTTTGGTGCATTTTCAATAATTTTGCTTAGAGCATTCAAGGACCTCAGGAAACTGTAGGTCCACACCTCTGACAGGTATCTACGTACAACTTTTTCAGCAAGGTCTTCCTTCCTTCCTAGTTTTCTCAGGCTCCGTTTATGATAAGCTGGCAAAGACAGAGTTTGGGAATTGACAGATGGTGGTGGACAAAGGGTCCCATGTGACCCTGAAGACTGGAACTAGGCCCTTTCCATAGCCTGCCCTCTGCCCCCTTTCCCTCCCTCCAAGAACAAAGTCTGATCTTAGCTCAAGCCAATGAGGGCCACTGTCCACATCCTGGGTGCACCTTCCTCTTCAAGCTGCCCCCTTTTCTCCAAGCATTCATTTATTCATCCATTCACTCGTTCACCAAACGTGTGAGCCCTTCTTTCCCCTCATACCTTGGGGCTCTGCAGATAGGAGTCAGCCCCAATTCTGAGCCTCTGGGAGCTCATAACTACAGGAGGGCCTTCCCTATCCAGGGGCTTTTCACCTGGTAGCCTTAGCGCCCAATACTTGGTAGGCACTTGCTGTGCCAAAATGAGGAACGGGAGACCCACAGTAATGGTTTGCTGAAGGACTAGAAACGCCCACAGGACCACATGCCTGGCAGCCCTGGATGCCCAAGCATTCCCCAAGGGCTCCCCACATCCTGCGGCCCCCAAGAAATTCTCTGGAAGCCACATGTCATCGCTTTAATACTGTGTAATACTTTCTTTTAAAATACAGTCTCTTCTGAGGTAGACAGACCACAACTGCAGAGCATCATCAGACAGGAGATAAATATGTCCATGTACAACACGCAGCAAAATGAGGTAGAAATGGTTACAGCTGGAGGAGAGGAACCCAACCCCAGTCTGGGTAGAGGAAGAGGAGGACCAGCTTGCCGAGTCTGTCCTCCCCACATCCGTGCCCCTGGATTCTTTGGTATGCCCCCCCCCAACATTGCCAGAGCTGGACCTGCCCTTCCCCCCACCTGCCCCAGTGCCCATGAGGTAGGTGCTAGTAGACTGGGGGCTGTCTCCTTGTGCAAAGCTCCCCAAGGCCAGTGGAGGAGGCAGTGGGGGCCCTGGGTCTCAGTGAGTTCCTCCCCCCACCCCCAGCTGCCTGCCTCTTGAAGGGAAGGCTGAGATCCCAACCCCACTCCCCAGGGCCCTCCACCCCCACCCCCATATACATACACACACCTGAGAGAAACTTCTCATGCCCTGCACCCTCCAAAGGGCCCTTTACAGCAGTGCAACCCACTGCTGCTGAGGCACCAAAGCCCTGCGGTCAGCCAGCTCCAAGGAGAGGAGGGCCAGAAAGATCAAGGATGAAAAGCGGGGGGTGGGGGAGAAACAGAGCAGCTTTCCTGTTAGCAGCCCTAGGCCAGCACAGGCCCTCGGCACCTTGGCACCTGAAATGTCCCCTGTGGACACCCTTCCAGCAGAGAGTGGGAGATGGTACAGAGACTGGAGGAGCTGGAAGGGTGAGCAGGGAACAGGGAGGGAGGCTGGGGTGGGAGAGAGAAGAGGTAGGGTGAGGGCTTGCCTCCTGCTTTGGACCAAAGGTCAGAGTGGTGAAATGGGCTCCCTGAGGGAGAGAAGCCCTATCAAGGGAAAGTTGCTGGGAAGGACAGGAATATTCTTCTCACAAGGAAGCCCCCGCCCCCGCCCCCTCCCTGAGGCTGGCTTCTGGTGGAAAGTTTGGGTGGAACTCCCACCCTAGCATCAGGGAAACTCCTAGCATCAGGGAAAACCAGCTTGCCCATCCCTTTCACCCTCTGGAAGCCCCTGGGGCTCCCAACCGAGGACCCTAGGAGAATGGGACAGGCCCGCTTCCCCACAGAACCTTCTGTAATTGGTGCTACTTACTCCTTGGAGCCTCCCAACATACAGGGAAGCTGAGTCTGTAGTCAGTTTTGTGCCCAGCCAGACTCATGGCCACACGGTCTTCTCTCCCGAGAGAATCCTAAGTTATAGAAGATCTCTACCTAGGGAAGGGCCAGGTGAGATGACCACTCTGGGGACTTTCTGCCTCGGACACCTTCCCATTTGGGTCCTCTCTTTCTGGATCTGGGACAGGGAGGGGGCAAGGGCCTCCCTCTGGATAACCCTAAAGAAAAAAACACTAAGCTGGAGAGTGGGGCTCAGGGGGAGAGCAACAGGACCTACCTCCTCTCAAATCCCACAACCCACTCCCCCACACCCCTGCCTACAACCTTGGACCTGGGGAGGAAGCCCTAGAAATACATTCCGCTTCTGTCCCAGGAAGAGCAGGGGTGTCCGTGGGGGCTCTGGGCCTTCCTCTCCCGTTACCCACAAGTTTCACTTTCTGAGTCTTCTGGGAGAATCTGTTCCTGGGGGGGGGGGGGGGGGGGGGGGGGCAGGGAACACACAGGAGAGCAGCCAAAGTCTAACATTCTTTCTGAGGTCAGTTTCTTCCTGAGTTGTCAAAACAAAACGAAAAACAGCAAATTCTACACATCTTACAAAAATAAGAGGCCTAAAATATTAAACAAGCTACATTTCTGGGACTTCCCCCTCAAAAACAAACAAACAAACAAAAACCCTTCTTTGGGTGTTTTGTTTTTTTTGTTTTGTTTTGTTTTGTTTGTTTTGCTTGCCTTCTCCCACCCCCCAAGGCCCAAGGATACAACTGGGTGAGGGATAATGGGGTGGGAGGGAACTCCCCACACCCTCCTCCTCAGCCCCGGACTTCCAGATCTCCTGCAAAGGGACACTGCATTCTTTGAATGAGAAGGACCAAGGGAAAACAGGCTGGAGAGCAAGGGATGGAGACAGAAGCACAGAGGGTGATAGATGGAGAGATAGGGGAGGGAGGAGCAAAAGAGAAACAGGGCCAGCATATGAGGGACAGGTCAGTAGTGACAAAGCCACGGAGAGAAAAAACTACGCGAATGCAGAGAAGGGGAGGGGGGGGGGGCGCATTCAGAGCGCGAGGAGACAAAAGGATTGTGGAGAGGGCGCAGGAGTTCCTTAGGCCCCGGGTGCCAGCCCATCCCGGGTCGGCCCGTCGGCTGGGCAGAGATGGCGAGCTTCCCGTCCACAATAAATAGGAAAAACCTGAGTACACAGCGCATATGGCATCTATCTGCCTAGCAGAAGCATTTTCCTTCCTACGAAAAAAAATCCACCGGCAGCCCCACCCCTCCCCCAGCCCACATTCATCACTCCGGCACCCTCCCAGCCCGGTTTGGTTAAAGACATCCCCCTCCCGGACGGAAGGGCTGGGAGGAAGGGGCGGCTGCTCCCGCGACCTCCCGGCGCGCCGTCAGTGTCCGGAGCCGTACATTTTGTCCCATTCCACGTACGAGTCCAGGTCCTTGGGGGAGGCCCTAGGGCCCACCTTGGCGAGCGCTGCCTCCAAGTCCTTGTAGGAGAGGGGCCGCTGCAGCCCCGGGAGGCCCGCCCCGGCCGCCGCCTGCTGGCACAGCTGCCCCAGCTCGCCCCCGGAGAAGCCCTGGGTGCCCTGCACTAGGGCCGCGAGCTCCCGCTCGTTCAGCGCGCAGCCCTGCTGGGCCAGCGCCCGCTGCAGGATCTGCCCGCGGGCAGGACCGTCGGGCAGCGCCACGTAGAATCGGAGAGCGAAGCGCCTGCGGGTGGCCTCGTCCAGAGCCGTGGGCCGCGAGGTGGTGCCCACGACCAGCACACCGTCCGCCCCCGCGCCGCAGCCGCCGTCCAGGCAAGCCAGGAGCGGCGCCTGCAGCGCGCCCGCGGTGGCGGCGCCGTCGTCCCGAGCCGAGAGCAGCGCGTCCAGCTCGCTGATGAGGAGCACGGCGGGCGGGCGGCAGCGCGCAGCCGCGAAGGCGGCCTGGAGGAGGTGCGCGCCCTCGGCGGCGCCGGGCGCGGCCAGCGTCGCTCCGCGCAGGCGCAGCAGCGTGGCGCCCAGCTGCGTGGCCAGGCAGCGGCTCAACAGCGCTTTGCCCGCGCCCCGCGGTCCGAAGAGCAGCACGGTCCGCGGCGGGCGCGGGCTGCCAGGGTAGGCGGGCGGCCTGAGCAGCGGCCACACCAGCTCCTCCTCCAGCGCCGCCTTGAGCGCGCCTTGGCCTGCCACATCTGCCCACTGCACCGGGGGCCCGCAGTCCACCATCTTGCTCGTCACCAGCTCCAGGGCCCCCGGGTCCACGCCTTTGGGGGGCTCTCCCGACGGCACTCCGAAGACCCCGCGGGGAGCCGGCGCCGGAGCGCGCTCCGGGAACTTTTCAAAGGGCTCGAGTTGCGGGCCGTAGACAGGAGAGCCCAAGACCTTGAGGGGGACGCCGCCACCGTACTTGACAGTCGCCTCCTCCGCGGCGCCCGGCGGCTTCGGCCGGAACCCGTTGCCCCGACAGTCGCCGTTGTCCGTTGCGGGATAGGAGGCGCCGTCGGCCGCCGGGGCCTTGGCCGGCTCGTAGACGTACTTGCGGTAGCGGCCCTCCGCGCCGTCGTCGGCCGCCTTGCGCTTCAGCGACACCCCGGCCTCGGCGCCGGGAGCGGCCGCCTGGAAGCTGTAGGAGGTGGGCGCCGGCCGGGGCGGAGCGGGCGCGGGCAGGGGCGTGGGCGCCGCCAGGCCGGAGGTCAGGTAGGGGGCCGGGGGCGGGGCCGGGGGCGGCGGGAGAGCCCCGTATCCGGGCTGAGCGGCATAGCCCCCCGCGGGGTAGTTGTACAGAGGCCCCGACGGGCCGTAACCCGGCGGAGGCGGGGGCTGCAGTAGCGCGGCGGGGGGCGGCGGGGGCAGCGCGGCGCCCGTCTGCGCGCAGTAGCCGGGGGCCAGGTACCCCCCGCCGTAGCCCGCCGCGTACTCGGGCGCCGCCGACGGGCCCCCGCACGCATTGCCGGCGTAGAGGGGTTCAGCCAGGTTCCCGGCTAAAACCGGCGAGCCCCCGAGGCCCCCGGAGCCGCCCCCACTGGCCGACTTCGTTCCCGGGAGGCCCTCGTGGAGTGAGGCCAAGGGGTAGGGTGGCTCGGGCCCTGGCCAGGGCTCGGGGTCCCCCTTGGCGCCATTGAGGAAGGCGGCGTCGCCATAGCCGCCCAGCGCGGGGCGCTCGTAGGGCGAGTCCAGGACCCCTGAGTACTTCTCCGCGTAGCGCTTGAGGAGGTTGGAGGCTGTGAGGGCAGAGATGTCGTCGTGTGCCCAAGCATAGTGGCAGCGCTGGCGACCCCCAGGGGGCAGCTCCAACTTGTGGGCCGGCGACGGGGTAGTGGAGGAGACGTCCAGGTGCTGCTCTGGCCACTGGTTGAGGGGCTGGGCGTGTTCCGGTGTCCAGTGCATCTTCGACAGAGCTGCGGGCGAGAGGGAGAGACGCGCCTAGAGAGGTTCCGCAGAGCCTCAGAGGACCCACCACCCGCCAGCCACAGGCCAGGCGGCTTGGATGGCAGCTTGGAACGGGCTGCTCTCCACCATCCACCGTTGCACCCTCCCGAGCCACCCTTCTCCAGGCACCAGCTACACAGTACTTGCCTTACCCGGCACGTTCCAGGATTAAAGTTCTCTGAAAATACTTTCCTCAAAGAGATCTGGAAACGAGATGTTTGACCCTAACTTCACCTTAAAGGCAATATGATGATGATTTTGTCCCAGCCACGGGAGCGCTGCCCTCTAGAACACCTGGTCCTTACTTCCAGCCCTAATGGAGTCAATGGTCAGTCGATGGGTGAGACACCCCACCCCTGGGAATAGTCAAATCCAGGTGGGGCTCAAGTAATACATGTTTGCTACACACCCACCAGGCGCTAGGCATTACAGAAACACTAGGTTTGTATAAAGATGAGTGGCTCAGCAGTTGGGTACTCTGTGCACCTCAGCCCTCCCCGAGGTTCCAGGGCCCTCTTTGGGCCTGAAGTCAGAGATTCCAGCGTCTGTAGGCAGTGCCTCATGGTCCTTAGGAAACCCCAGTGGCTGACCCAGAAGCGTTCACTTCCTTTCCGCTTAGTTTCAGTCTCTGCTTGATGAAGTCAGAGCACCTGGGTTCCAGACCCATCCCTGCACACGCTCGCTGTGCGCCCAGGCAGGCACCGCCATCTGCCTCATTCCCAAAATGTGTTTCACCACAATGCAGAAGTGTTATTTAGAATAGACAAATTAGGGGCGCCTGGGTGGCGCAGTCGGTTAAGCGTCCGACTTCAGCCAGGTCACGATCTCGCGGTCCGTGAGTTCGAGCCCCGCATCGGGCTCTGGGCCGATGGCTTGGAGCCTGGAGCCTGTTTCCGATTCTGTGTCTCCCTCTCTCTCTGTCCCTCCCCCGTTTATGCTCTGTCTCTCTCTGTCCCAAAAATAAATAAATAAACGTTGAAAAAAAAAAAAATTTTAGAATAGACAAATCACATTCCAGAGAAGAGGGGGGACAGTTAGTACACGTCACGGAAAGTGCGTCACAGATTTGTTTCTGAGCTTCCCAGCAACCGAAAACATGTTGCAAAACAAAGAGCACCAACCATACTCAAGCAAAACCGTCGGTGGCATAGAAATCTTGGAACATTTTTTCATGGACCTCAGGAAGCAGACCTGCGAGATGTAATAAATAGTGTCCTCTTAGCCATGCCATAAACATGGCACAAATGTCCCCCACAAGTTTCTTACCCTAGTCCTGAGCACCAGTCAAGGCATGAGCCGAACACTGGTTGGTAAAGGATTCAGGGCCTGGGGAACAACTCTTCCCAGGCACATGTCTCCAATGGGCTGGCCTGATCTGAGGATTAAATTTCAAAGGTGAAATGGGCCCATGGCATGCCAGAGACCATTTTGATAATGATTATTTCTCAAACCTAAGCTTTTGATAAGACATGTTAAACTTACAGGTTCAATATTCTGTCTTCAAATTTTTATTGAGCGAATACTAAGTGTTGTGCCAGGCAAAGGGGCAGAATGAAAGGTTTAGACAAGTAGACGACATCCTTTATGAGGTGGGAAAACAGGTGTATGCCAGGGGCTCTGGGGCTCAGGGAAATGTGCCACGCCTGGCTAACAAGACCTCAGCAGGAAGGAGGTGTCTTTACTGGACCTTGAAGGGTGAGGGACCAAGTTGGCCAGGCAGGCCAGAAGGTTCCAGCACAATGCATTCAGAAAGCCAGGGCTCTGTTAGCTTACTCGCCCTAGTCCCTTCCTCAAGACACTCTACTGCCACCTTCCGGAAAGTTGTCATAATCTACAAATCTAGATTTGTACCATGGGGTGTGTGGGGGGGGAGTGGTAGAAAAGGCTGCAGATCGTCAGGTGGCTCTGGGGTTCTCTTCAGTTGCCCTTTCTTGCAGCTGCTTGTTGGCAGCACGACCTCTGTTGATGTCACCACCTCCTACGGCTAGGACCTGCTGTCAGCAGGACACTGTTTGAAAGTAAAACTGTATTCTCATTCCCACCGCCCTAAGGGAGGCATGAGCCATAGGTACTAAAGCTAAAAAGGGAAGTAGACCTCTTTGAGGTGGAGAGGAGAGCCCGGCCACCAGTGGCAAGAGGTTCAGAGCAGAGACGGCAGAACTGAGTATGAGGTCCCTGGAGGGTAGATACGCATCTCTCCAGCCCCTGCTGAGAGGGGTCTCTGGAGAACAGAGGCATTACCTAGTGTCAGAGGGGGTAATGTCCTGGGACATCAGAAATCACAAGTGGTTCTGGTTTGCAGGGTTATACGATGATGGAACCTCAAGGTTCTACCAATGCAAATACTATGATGTGACATGGACCCCAAACCTGTTTGTTTTTCTGTTCTCTGTTATCTGTGCTTTGTCTTCTTAATATGGAAAAGGAGACTTGACCTTGATCACACTTACCCCCCCCCCCCCCCCCCGCCGCCCCAGCATGCTGGGGAAAAAGCATGGCCCCTCTCAGAAGGACAGAGACACAGCAAGGAAAGCTCTGGATCTGGACTTACGAAAAACTTCCTTCGCCCCTTCCCAAACCCTCTGCTCCCCACCTCTCCTGTCACAATGGTGTCCTCCCTGCCCCTCTCACTCAGCTCCTGCCCTGGCCTGCAGCAATCTCCACTCAAGGCCTTACCCTCAAGACCAGCATACTCAGGCCCTGGTCATCACCGAACCTCTCCATCTCAGCAATTGTGGACTCAGGGAACCCACCTCCAGCTCTCCAAACCTGTCCTCCCAGCCTCACACCTACTATCCTATTCTGGGCTTCACCCCTTTTAGGCAGCTCCTAGTCCCTCTCTAGAGGGAACCTGTCCCTGGCAGCTCATGCCACCTACCTGGTCTCTCCCCTCCATCCCCTCAGATACTGGCCCTTCCATTCCAGGTAATTCTCTTCTCATTTTAGCCAAGGGCACAGTTCCCTCACCTCTGGCCTTCTGTTTCCACCTTCATCTACATCTACATCCACTTTGCGGTCCGGTAGGGACCTTGCCACCATCAATGAACTACTCCACCCCTTGGCTCCCTCCCCACAGCAAGCTTAATTCTTTCCCACCTTCAAAAAGACCTCCTGGACCCCAAGTCCCCCACTAGCTACCAGCCCATCCCTCTGCCCCTTCTCTTTCACCATACGGCCTCTACTAGAGGTCCTTTAGACCACTCATTGGGGAGCAGAGGACCGAGTCAGCAGGTTCTGCTGAACTTAGTCACATAGACTGCATCTGGAGACTTCCTCTCACCTCTTCCAAGGGAAAGAACAAAGGTCTGGCCACAGTCAAACTGCCCAAGGAGTAAGCTCAATCAACCAACCCAAGGAAAATGAGAGGACAGAAATTTGCAGGGAAGGGAAGGAGGTGACATTGCCTGACCTGCACATAGGCTGAGAGTGCTGGTCTATGTGAGCCTGAGGACATACCCGCATGCACACACGTACCGCTGGGAACACCCACAGATGCACACAGCCACAGGCCCACGTGTATAGACACACAGTCTCAAGCTTTAGGGGCAGTATCAGTTGGGTGCCTCCTGCCACACCCACGCCCACAACAGCCTTGACTTCTGCCCCTTCCTGACTCAGAAGGGTGGGGTGGGGGAGGATAGGGGGGAGACCATGCTGTCTCCTTGCCCGCCCCCCCCCACCAGGCCAGTTATAGCCCTCCTCTTCTCACAGTGACCCTGGGCCTGCCTGTGGCCCAGCCCACAAGCTCCTGCCATTCAGCCTCCCGCACCTGGAGTGGTCTCCTTCCAGGTTCATAGGCCACACTCCAATGCCGTGCATCAGCTGAGCTGGAAGTAAGGAAAGGCCCTGGGGACTTAGGGTAAGTGTCCGCTCTGACTCCGCGAGACCTGGGTTTGAATCCACACTCAGACACTATGTGACCCTGAGCAGATTACCTGACCTCACTGAACCTCTCCATCTGTTAAAATGCATAACATATCCTTTGAAGGGTGGCCACAAGATTTAAAAAGGTAATGTATAGGGGCGCCTGGGTGGCTCAGTCAGTTTGGTGTCCAGCTCTTGGTTTTGGCTCAGGTCAGGATCTTCTGGTTCACGGGTCAAGGCCTGAATCGGGCTTCACGCTCACAGTGCAGAGCCTGCTTGGGATTCTGTCTCTCTCTCTCTCTCTCTCTCTCTGCCCCTCCCCAGCTCATGTGCTCGCTCGCTCTCTCTCGCTCTCTCAAAATAAATGAACATTTTTTTAAAAAGTAATGTATCGGGGCTCCTGGGTGGCTCAGTTGGTTGAGCATCCGACTTCAGCTCAGGTCATCATCTCACACTCCGTGAGTTCAAGCCCCGCTTCGGGCTCTGTGCTGACAGCTCAGAGCCTGGAGCCCGCTTCAGATTCTGTGTCTCCCCCCCTCTCTGCCCCTCCCCTGCTCATGCTCTGTCTCTCTCTGTCTCAAAAATTAAAAAGTAAAAATTTTAAAAATGAATAATAAATAAAGTATATAAAATATATATGTCCCATGTAGGATACAAAATTGTGTGATAAATGGTACAGTTAAGAACCCAAGCAGTGGCCTAACCTTGCTGAGTGACTCTGAATAACTCCCCTGGGGGTTGGAGGAACTTGGAAGATGTTCTGTGAGGGAAATTCCTTCCAGCTTTGATATGACAGATTAGTCCATCATCAGCACCAGAGCACTCCAGCACTAGGCTCAGAGAGCCAGCCCCTTTTCTGTGGCTTCCGTGCATTGTCTTATGTAGCCCCCACAATGGCCCTATGAGACTACTACTATTGTCATTGTCCCCACTTTACAGATGAGGAGACTGAGGTGCAGGGAGATTAATACATCCCAAGGTCACACAGCTGTTACATAGCGGAGCGGGATTCAGATCCCAGCAGTCTGACCACAGAGCCCAGGCCCTTACTCTTGGCTGCACTGCCTCCCTGGTCTAGCCCTTGGTTCTCCCAGCCAGAGAAGAACCTGACCCTGTGATGGCCTTTATCATGCTCATCTTGTTCCTGTGGAAGCACGTTTCTGTGTTTGCCTGGGAATGTGGCTGTGCCTCACGTGCTTTGCATTTATCCTTCAAATCCAGCTGGAAGCATCTGCCTGCTGGGGGGTCCCAAGTCTCCTGTGCTCCCCAAGCAGGAGAGGATTCATGTCCTCACTGCAAAACAGCCCGGGAGGTGTGGTCCTAGGGGTCACACCCCTAGGCTGGGCGGACAGGTCTTTCTTTGGGTCTGTGACCTCCCCCGGGACTGGCTAGGACCCTAGTGAAAACTCCCTGTGGCTGCACTGTTTGGGAAGTAAGGTCACGAAGCTCTATCTCTGCAGACCCCTGAAGATGCCGGGGCCCTCTTCCACACAGGAGGGTGAAACACCATTGGACTCCACCCAGAGAGTGCGGCCTTCAAACTCACAGGTGACTGATAGCAATGGCAAGAATTACTGGATGGAAGGGTAAGTAAAGAATCCCTTAAACTCCTCCCCCTTGTTTTTAGGAAGTCTTCCAGGATGGATGAGAGACTGGGCCTTCACAAATGGCCAAACCAGTGCACCAGTCTCAGTCCCTATGGGCCGTTGCCCAGGACACTGGTGCATTAGGCCTGACACAGGCTGCGATAGTGAGTGTGATTTATAATAAGAAACATATATTTGGTTTGTGTCCACTGTTCTGGCTCACAGTTCCAAAACCCCTTGCAATGTCCTAAGTGTAAGAGCAATGGTAGCACCTTGCCTTATGGAATGGTCTTGTCCTCAGTCGCTGGAATTGCTTCAGAGCCATGAAGACAAAGTGGGTGGGGTATTCAAAGCCCCAAGGTAACCTAAGGATGGAGGCCGGTTGCCCGAAGAACAAGCCTTGGTTAGGGGGTTATAACTTTGGATCACGCCCCACATCTCCCTGCCCAAGGGCGAGGGTCTAGAGGTGGAGCTCAGTCCCCAACAGCCAATGATTTATTCAATCGTGGCTATGTGAGG
Source organism: Neofelis nebulosa (assembly GCF_028018385.1). Taxonomy (NCBI): domain Eukaryota; kingdom Metazoa; phylum Chordata; class Mammalia; order Carnivora; family Felidae; genus Neofelis; species Neofelis nebulosa. The sequence goes on along the minus strand of NC_080789.1, from coordinate 64,077,568 downwards.
AAGCCTCCACAAGACCCCAAAAGGATGGGGTTTGGATCCCTTCAGGGCGGTGAACACATGGACGTGCTGGAAGGGCCTGGAAGCCCCACGCCCTTTCCCACACCTTGCCGCTTGCATCTCTTCCAGCCGGCCGTTCCTGAGTCACACCCTGTGATAATAAACCGGTGGCCTAGTGAGTAAACTGGTTTCTTGCGTTCTTTCAGCCCCTCTAGCAAATTAATCGGACCCAAGGAGGGAGGGGGCCGTGGGATTTAGAGCCACAGGTCAGAAGCACAGGTGACCGTCTGGACTGTCGACTGGCATCTGAAGTGGGGCAGTCTCGTGGGACTGAGCCCTGACCCGATAGGATCTGATGCTATCTCCAGGTAGATGTTGAGTGCAGTTTGTAGGACGTCCAGCTGGTGTGACGGAACTGGTTGCCATGTGGAAACCCCTACGTGGGTGTCGGAAGTGGAGCATGTGGCAACGTAGGGTGCGAATAAAGGAGAGATACGCAGGGAGGGCATGTTTTCCCTCACACAGGCCTGTAGACCCTCCTCTTCCACCCCTACCCTGGCATCCCAGGCCCGCGGACACCCTCCACGGTTGCAGTGACCGAGGGCAAGACACCTAGCCTCTTTAAGCCTCCTTTTCTTCAGGCGTCGAAGGACAGTTGATTGAGGCAGCGGACAGCAAACTTTTCTCCCACTAGGAACCCTTCCAAGCCAATTTTATACAAGATGCCATGGGAGGGGACCCCAGCCACGCAGTGCCAGCAGCCCCCTCCGACTCCCTGAGGAGGCTCCTGACACCCCTCTGGATCTTACAGAAATTCTCTGATTCCAAATGCCATTACCCATGGACAGGGCTGGGGGCAGGACAGGGGAGGAGGGGCAGCTGTGTGGCTGCTCCAGACCTGAGTGCAGCAGGCACAAGGCCGTCCTCCTGGGCAAGCTCCTCAGCCTCCATTATCTCAGCCTGGGACAAAGAGGCTGGAGTGGAGAATCCCATTGTTGGGCCGCCTATGGAAATCTCATTAATCTATTCACCACGGCTCCCACAGGCCTTTTGTCCCAGGCTTTTTGTCTCCTGCTCACAACTGGTGCCCCGGGGGTCTCTGTCCGCCTGGCAGAACTCAAACTGGGCTGTCCCCTCCCTCCCCCCAACTACTGGGTCCTGCCCCTGCCCCTGCCCGTTCGTGCCAACCCCAGTTACTGCAACAGGAGAGGAGAGGGAGGGGCGACGAGGGGAACCGAGGACTGGTCACCTGCCACAGCCTTGCACCCGCCACTCAGGAACCTCTGCCCCAAGTCCAGGCCGGAGAGCAGCCCCTAACACAGCCAGACTGCCAGAACCCTGCCTGGGGAGCCCCCCTGGGTCCCGGCACAGGGCCTAGCTTGGGCAGGGCTCAATATGTGTTTAGGGGATAAGCCAAAGGAGGCCAGAGAGGTGGCTGCCAGACTTCATGTCGCTAGGGCTGCAGCCTGTTGTCCACAGATCTGCGGTCTCACGGAGCCAGCAGACACTCTCATGACACCAGAGGGCCAAACTGGCTGTTAGAGATGCAAAATTGGGTCAAACTGTGACCCACCCTCAGGGACTCTATCCTCTAACAGGAGAGATAAGGTGAAAGCGGCCTTGGCCAAAAGAAAGAAAGGGAGGGAGGGAAAAAGGGAGGAAAAGAGAAAAGAATGAATTCTGGTGGTTCATAGACAGTTGAGGCTATCTTTGGTGGGCCGGGGAATCACGGCAGCATTTAAATGTTTTATTTGTTTTTGATAGAGCACGAGCAGTGGAGGGGCAGAGAAGGGGACAGAGGATCCAAAGCCAGCTCTGCACTGACAGCAACAAGCCCAATGCAGGGCTCAAACCCACGAACCGTGAGGTCGTGACCTGAGCCCAAGTTGGATGCTCAGCCAACTGAGCCACCCAGGCACCCCTCAGGGCAGCACTTAAAATGCGTGTGTGAGGATGGAAGACTTGGGGTCTGTGCATGAACTTGAGGCCAGTGAGAAGAGGAAACGCTGACAACATGGGTTCAGCCATCACTGCCCACAAGGCCCCACCTAAGTAGATAGTATTTATAGATGACACTGAGTCCCAGGGAGGAGATGTAGCCTGCCAAGGTCCGAAGGGCCCTCCTCCCTCTGGTTGGTGTTTTCCCACCTCTACAGACAGTGGTCAGGCACGGATGTAAATTGGAGATCAAGGATCGGCTCTTGAGATCTGAACTCTCCCTCCCTGTCCCCAAGCTCAATCTTGCGCTGGAGAATGGTAAAGAACTTGTAGCTGGTCAGGGCAAGGGGAGGTCCACGGAAAGATGAGGACTGGAGCACTTGCCATGAGCTCGAGGAGTGGGAATGGTCTGGACAGGTATGTTACTGTCAGGATGATTCCCTTTGTGGCTCAGGACAAGTTCCTGTCCTCCCCGTTTACTGTTGGTGAACATCACAGGCCTCTCTGAAGCCAGATTTTCTCTCCACGCAGAGGACCTAAAGAAATCTAGAAAAAATCAGCACTGCTCATTCAGGCCTGAGACTGTTGCCCACACAGTTGTACCTGTCAGAAATGCCCTCCCTCTGCCAACCAGCCCTCTCCCATCCTCAGGGCCATGGCAGGGCCTCCACTTCCATACATCTTTCCTGGCCACTCCAGTCCTAGGGACACTTTGCCTTCTTGGGTAAGCTGGACAAAGCCCCTCTTGAAGCCCCGCTTGAAGCCCCTCTGGGCAGCAAGAACAGAGGACGGTCCTGCTCCTGTGCACTGATTCCATCCCCTGTCAATGCTCTAGGCCACTGTCCCCTTCATCCTTTCCCCACTAGAGGATCCTCTCATCAGCCTACAAACATACTGTTTTTTCTCCCATTTTAAGGTGGGGGGGGGGAGGAAAGCTCAAAATAATCTCTTGACACCCCCCCTCCCCCCAGCTACATCCCATTGCTCTCTGCTTCCTTTTTTACCAAAACAGTTTAAGAGTTGTCCGCACAACTATTTCTGGTTCCTCCCCTTGGGTTCTCTCTTGAATGCCCTCCCTCCGGGCTTTCACACCCAGCACTGCAGCCACCTGCGTGCAGGCCACGTTGTTAAATTGGTGATCAGTCCAGGGGTGCCTGGGTGGCTCAGCCGGTTAACGTCCGACTTCGGCTCAGGTCATGATCTCACAGTTGGTGAGTTAGAGCCCTGTGTCAGGCTCCGTGCTGACAGCTCAGAGCCTGAAACTTGCTTCGGATTCTGTGTCCCCCTCTGTCTCTGCCCCTCCCCCACTCATTCTCTCTCTCTCTCTCTCTCTCTCTCTCTCTCTGTCTCAAAAATAAACTTTAAGAAAAGAATTTAAAAATAAATAAATTGGTGATCAGTCCTCACCTCAGCAACAGGAGCCTCAGCACATCATCCCTCCTTCCAGAAAATTCTTTACTGGGCTGCCCACCCCCTCTCCCCTTCAGCCTGTTTCATCGCCCTCCTTTCTGTCCTCCAAGCCTTCTTTACACATTAACTCCTTGGAGACCCCATTCAGTCCCGTGGCCTTGACCAGTGTCGGTACATTGAGGATTCCTAAACGTGATGCTTCCACCTAGGTTTCTCCCCTGCGCTCCCCACTGGCACATTCAACCTTCTTCCTGACACTTAATTGGCATAATAACATGTCTAGAAATCAGACCTCTCGCTTCCTCACCGCTCCCTAGCTCCGCAGCCCCGCCCTGGTCGATCTACCCTTCCCTGTCTTCCCTGTCTCAGGAAATGGCAGCTTTATCCTTACCAGTTGCTCAGGCCAGAAAACCTGGGACCATCTGTAACTTCTCTCCCTCACGCCTCAGACCAGCCAATCAGATTGGCCCTTGCTTCAAAATCTATCCGGATTGCAACCATCTCTCACCCGGATTCCTGCAGCAGCCTCCTATCCCACCTCCCATTTCTAGCCTTGTCTCTCCCTTCTCTGCGTTCTCAGAATAAAAGCCCATGTCCCTGGGCCCTGGCTGGCGCAGTCTGTAGAGCATGCGATCTTGATCTTGGGGTTGATCTCAAGGTTGTGAGTTTGAGCCCCCACATTGGGGGTAGAATTTACCCCCCCCCCAAAAAAAATAAACCAGCATCTTCACAGGGCCCCACCACGTCCCCTTAGCTCTCCCTCTCCTGCCATTCTCCCCCGGCTCCTCCACTCCAGCCACACTGGCCTCCCCACACAGGCCTGCTCCCACCTGTACTCGCTCATACCCTCAGGTCTCTGTACGGTTGTCACTTCATCACACACTGGCCACCTCAACCTGTTGTTCCTTGTAGCACTCATCATAATCTGCCCTACTGGTTGCTCTGCTGAACCCACTAGAAAGTTCCTTGAGATCAGGGAAACAATGGTTTAAAAGTTCCAGTGTTGCTATTTGTTTCCTTCTCTTCCATCCTCTGCCCCCAAGCACCTAGAACAGCGCTGGGCACACAATAAGTTTTGTGTGTTTTTTTTTAATATTTATTTTTGAGAGAGAAAGTGAGAGACAGAACACGAGCCAGGAAGGGCCAGAGAGAGAGGGAGACACAGAATCTGAAGCAGGCTCCAGGCTCTGAGCTGTCAGCACAGAACCCATGAACCACAAGATCATGTACGACCTGAGCCGAATTCAGACACTCAACCGACTGAGCCACCCAGGCACCCTACACAACAAGTTTTTAATAGACTATACAATGGATGGATGGATGTTTGAGCCAATAGATGAGCAAAGAGGCCGGAAATCGCCTCTGTGTCCAAAGAAAGAGTGAAAGGGTAACTCCGTCTGAGCCGCATGAAATGGTGAGGGTGGCAGGAGGCAAAGCCAGGGGAGACTCCTTCAGGAGTGGATAGGGAAAGGGTGTCCAGAGCGATCTGGCTGCAGTTGAAGGGCACTCAGCTGAGCCCCCCAGGACCCCACCTAGCCTTTTTAAGAAAAATCTTCCTCCTTCTCTCTTCCCGAAGTTAGGCCTCTGGGAGAGGACAAAAGGGGCACTGGAATTCCCATCAAAGGCCACTGGACACATGGTAAAGAGATCAGGACCCTTGGGATCCTGCTTCCTCGAGGTAGTGAGGCCTCCCCGCCAGTCTGGCTCCTCTCTGGGGTGGGAGGTGTGTAGGGGGGTGTGCTGTGGCCCTGGACTCCTCATATGTCAAATGCCAAACAGCAGGAGGTCAGCCTGAGCAGGGCTGGCCAAGCAGCCCCCATCTGGGCTGTATGTGTGCGCACACACGCGCTGGGGGGAGGGGAGAGTGTAGAAATCCCTGCCTGTGTCCGCGGTCAGGGCCACAGACAAGCTGCGACCATCTGTTGTCTTCTTGAGAGGCCAGTCCAGGGGCCTAGCATCCCTGAGGATAAACCATCACTTTCCCTCGGCCTTCTAGTGTTTGCAAAGAACTTTCACAGTTACCATTTGCTTTCACCCTCACATCTTGCCTGCCAGCTAAGCGTAGTCTCCCCATTTTACAGAAGGTGAAATGCAGGCTCAGAGAAAAGGAGTGATTCTCTCAAGGTCATAATAGCTAGTAAGAGAGGAAGCTGGGACTCTCAGCCCATTCTGCCAGCCCCTCCCTACCCCAGCCTTGACCAAGGTGCCTGGGCACCAAACACTCAAGTGTAGCCCTTCCATCCATCCCTGGCTCACTGTTCAGCTCCAGCTCCAGCTTGCCCCATAGCCCCCTCTTCCAGAAAACCTTTAGGACTGACACCACCAGGGAAGTTCTGAAGATGCCTCTAAGTATAGAGCTCTGTACAGCCACTCCTTTCCCACCCTGGGCTATTGATCTGTCTGCTGATCTGTTGGTTTGACCCCCTCATGTCCGAGGACCTCTTAAGGGCAGTGCAGCCATACACAGGAACAGATGATTCCCTAACCTCTTGGGGTCCACCCTGGGTCTGGGGAGAGAGCATCTCATGCTGGGAGGAGCCCTACCCAAGGTCGCACAGCCAGGAAGGGATTTGCACCCAAGGGCTTGGCTTCAGCCCCTGATCAGAGCCCTGAGTCCTGTGCTGTCCAAATCACAGCCACTAGCCACAGGTGGCTATTCAAATTCAAATGTGTTACAATGTATGAATTACTTTTAAATGTAAGTCATTATCATTTATTAATTACCAAAATAAAAAATGTATTATGAAAGTGAAGTTAAATTTAAATTTCGGTTTCTCAATGGCTCTTGCCACACCCCAAGCGCTCCACAGTCATGTGTGGTAGTGGCTGCCATTTCGGACAGTGCAGACACAGCACATTCCCGTCGCTGCAGAAAGTTCTATTGGACAGCAATGCTCTAATCCCAGCCAGGGCTCCATTCTGCAGCCAGGGTGCTTCCCACTACAACCGGAGCCTCCAAAGCTTTCTCTTGAACTTGAATGGAGTCTCCCTTCCTAGGGTCTCCAGGTCGACTTTGCTGGGACTCAGACTCCTTTCCTTAGGATTTCTGGGAAGTTTTCTGGCTAGGCAGGGCTCCAGGGGCCAGGAAGGGAGGGCTGAGTAGCTGGACCAGCCCCTCCCCACCAGCCCACCCTGTCCTCAAGCTCAGGGCAGGAGAGGAGGAGCAGGCTGAAGAAGAGAGGACGGTAGGACAGGACAGTTTGTCATCTGGCCCTTCGGGCTGCGCTTCCTTCCCTCCACACCCCCTCAGCTGCTCAACACCCCTCCCCTTTGCCTACCATCCTCATCAAATCCCAAGGACAGATGGGGGCCGGCTGCAGGAAACGTGACCACAGTGAAAGCACGCTCAAATGGCAACAGAGTCTGGGGGTCACAGTTGTGTCCCCCGAGGCCTGGCCTGTCCCTCATGTCCGGCCTCTATGGGCTGGGACTGGGCTAAAGCGAATTTCAGGGGAGGGGGAGGGTACTCAGGAATCTTAGGGGGAGGTTTAGGAATCTGTAGGTGCTGGATTATTCCAGCAGACACAGCCCCAGTTAAAAATGCAGTCACTCATGTGGTCACTCATCCATCCAGCCATTCAACACACCCTGAGTAAGTCCCCACCACATCAAGATGTAATAAGAGGATGGAAAGATGGACAGGTGGGCTCCCCAACCAGCTTGACCAGGTAGCTTGTTCTGGACTTAATCCTCTGTTCAGGCTAGATGAAGATCCTTTGTCTCTGCCCAGTGGTCTGAGCAGGATGGACACCCCCCCAACCCCCTCCCTTCAAACAGGCGCACATGCACGCGCATGCACACACACACACACACACACACACACACACTCCCAGCTGCTGCCATGAACCCCCCCCCCCTCCCATGGTCTCTCTGGCCAATCACAGCACTGAAGGGTAAGTCCCATTGCCCAGCAGCCCCCAGGGAGTGTATTAGCACATTTGAACCGCTCAACCTGCAATGACAAAGCCTGGGGCCTTGGGAGGAGACACAGCAGGAGGGGTGGGGGCCTGTGGGGAGCTTTCCTCCCTCCTCTCCCAGGGGAAAGCTCAGGAGTAGATTAAGCATTCTGGGGCACAGAGGAATTTGGGGGCCCCAGCTCCAGCAGTGAATAAGCGATCCATAAAATCCCAATTTACACACTCACTGATCAAACGGCCCATCTACTACCCCAGGAGGTTGGGGGTGGCTGCTGGGCTTCCCCCACTCTTGCAGAAGGTCCTGGGGAGCCTGGACCCGGGACACAGGTTCCCAGCGTTTTATCTGCAGACTCGGTCCCACCCCCAAGCTCCTAGAGGGGCATCCGTCCTAGGGCCTGGACCAGCCTGGACCCGCTGTGATCCGGCGGCCTCTGGGGGAGGAGGCTCGCCTGGCGGCCATCTTTGTCTGCCCTCCGCGAATAACGGCTATTTCTCTCCGGGGCTGCCAGGGCTGACAACAGTTTCATCAGAGCTGCTAATCACTTTTCCAGCTCTGAAACTCACCTCCCCGCCCCTTTCTTTCCAACAGCCCCTCCATGTTTCCTCTTGGCCCTACTTCTGGTGCCGTCACTGCTGGGGCATGCTCTGATTCCTTCCTTCCACCGCCACACCTCTCCCCTCCCCCTGGCTAGGAACACCGCTGGCGGCGGGGTGGGTACCGGTTCTCTATCCCTAACCCACCTCCCTGGACACACCAGGTAGGGAGAACTAGCCTAGTTGTTACCGTTGCCCCTTCCCCCAAAATAAACACAATTTGTCTTCACCGCCTAAATTTTGTTTGCTTCACTTAGCTAAGGCTGCCTGGGATTTCAGCAACAGAAGACCATTCTCATTCACAAACATCCTCTTTGATTTATTTATTTTTTTAAGTTTATTCATTTATTTTTTAGAGAGAGAGTGAGCAGGGGAGAAGCAGAGTGAGAGAGAAAGAGAGAGAATCCCAAGCACGCTCCACACTGTCACCGCGGAGCCGGATGTGGGGCTCGATCTAATGATCTCATGAACCGGGAGGTCATGACCTGAGCCGAAATTAAGAGTCGGGCGCTTAACCGATTGAGCCACCCAGGCGCCTCACAAACATCCTCTTTTAAACCAGGCGCACCCCTGGGAGCTTCCTGGCCATCAGCCACTCACCCCTCGTGAAGGTTAGCAAGGCTGATTGGCTCTGCCTACCGCCTGCTTGAGATGAGCTGCGCTGAGCAAGTACACATTTTCAGCACATTTGACAGTAAGTCTTTAGGGCAGGGAATTACTTTGAAGGCAGCAGCCCACTCTGCCACACCCCCTTCTCACGGCCTGCCTACATTGGGTGTGGACTGGACTTCAACTTCTGAGCCCAGGGGATGGGACAGGAAGGGAGGGAGGGGTCACCCTATGGAGTGCTTTCCAGAGGGCTCAGGAGGTCAGGCTGTCTCCCAGGGGCCCCTGCATGCTGGGCTGGGGCTAGATCTCCACGATGTCCGTCAGCCCTGGCAACAGGCTGCTAGACAAGGAGTGTGGTGCAAGTCAGTTCTACAGCAGGACTCACTCCTTCCCTTCCCTTAACCCCTCCCCGCCCTGCTTTCCTCACCTTCATGGGCTGCCTCCATGGACCCTCGAATGCAGCCTGGACCCATTAGCAGCTGGAGTCAGGCAGGTGTCTGAAAGGCTGACCCAAGGCGGGGTCTCTGCGCCCACCCTGTCAGGCCTGGGGTGTCCATCTGGGGGTCCAGGTCCCACCTCCCTCCCGTGGCTCAGATGGTGCAGGAGTCAAGTGTCAATCTCTGTTTCCTCTGGTGTGAAATGGGGGGGGAGGGGGCACCCAGCATCTCGCTCACAGGCTGCCTTGAGGGCAAGGAAGGAAGAGTGGTACTTTTAAGACTCTCTAGAATGGGACCAGGGCTTGGGGCAGGACCTAGGGCAGGCTCTGACTTGGCCAGGTGCTTCAGGCTGGGTAGAGTAGGGGAGGGGGCAGATGCTCTCTGAGGCCAAAACAACCCAACAGTCCTGAGGGACCCCAAGGAGAGAAGTTGTGCCCTGAGTGGAGAGCACCGACCGGCAGGGTGAAGTCCCTGTCCTGCCCCTGACTGGCCTTCGGGTGGGTCTGAAGAAGCTGTGGGGGACCTGAGCTCAACGTCACTGAAGCCACAGCTTCCTAAGACATCCTAGCCTGGCTCCTGGCCCCTCTGACCTGTGTTCTGGGCCAGCTCTCACCAGCTCCTCTCCTGCTGATAGAGGCAGGAGCCCCAGGGCCCTGCCACACCCCCCACCCCCACCCCCACCCCACCACTCTGAAACTGCCCGGCCAAGGTCACATGCCTCTTCACATCCATCCTGAGGGCCCCCCACACCAGACCCAACTTCAACCTGAGCCACACTTTTCATCGCGCCTGAGAATCTAGATGATAGATGAGACGCTTTCGGGCCTCATGGATGCCCACCAAGACCTCAGACTCCATGTGCCCAGAGAAAACATCTCTGTCTTCTCTCCCCAGAATCCATTCACCCAGCCTGGACACCCTGGAGTCCTCGTGTCTCTCTACCTCTTGCAGCCTCCTTGCATCTAGCTGGTCATTGAGTCCCCTTCACACTGTCTGAAATGACCTGCAGCTCCCCCGCCTCCCACCATGGCTGGCCCCACGTCTGGACTCCGTCTCTCCCCCCCAACCCTTCTTTTGGACGGCCGCCAGGGGTTTCTACAGACTCAACCCTCCCCTGACCTCAGAGGGGGCCTCAAACCCCTTAGCCCAGCACCAGAGGTGGCTCAGTGTGTCCTTCCTCCAGCCTCAGGCTCTGCCATTCTGGACCCCTCCAGCCACAGGGGTCCATTCTCCAGGCAATACACACTCATACTTCTAGGCCTTTGCTCCATGTTCCAAAATGCCCTCTTCCCAGTTCTGCAGTGGGGGTGCTCCCACACTGTTATGTCACTTTGGTTTTGTTTTTGCTTTGCTTTTTTTTTTTTTTTTTTTTTAACTAGGCTCCATGCCTAATGTGGGCCTTGAACTCACGACCTGAAAATCGCATGCTCTACCAACTGAGAGAGCCGGGCACCCCTATTATGTCACTTCGATACTGTTGCTGGCTCCTTCTTGGGTGCCCCGAGCAAGTGCCCTGCACTTCTGTCCTGCCACTCAAAGGCCTTATTTGCAGTTGTCACTGGTTAAAATGGGCTCCCCATTTCCTCCCTGCTCAGATACCCCTGCCCCTGGGCCTTTGCACAGCACTTTTCTAGTCCAGCAGCCCAACCTTTCCCTGCCTGCCCTGTCCTCTCCCTCCCAAAGTCCTTTCCCCAGAAAACCTTCCCTGATACAATGGCCGTGGGAAGAGCAGGGCCTGTGGCATTCTTCCTACAGTAAGTACTTGTTCTAGATAATTCCTCTTTTCTTTTTTTAAAATTTCTTTTATTATTTTTTTTAAAGTTTACTTATTTCTGCGTGGAGGTGGGGGGTGGGGGGTGGGGGGGGAAGGGGGACAGAGAGGGAGGGAGGGAGAGAATCCGAAGCCGGCCCCACACTCCGTGAGGAGCCGGAAGTGGAACTCAAACTCATGAACTGTGAGATCATGACCGCAGCTGAAATCAAGAGTCAGACGCTTAACCGACTGAGCCACCCAGGCACCCCAATAATTCCTCTTTTTAAAGATTATTTACTGGGACGCCTGGGTGGCTCAGTGAGTTAAGTGTCCAACTTCGGCTCAGCTCATGATCTCACGATGCGTGGGTTCGAGACCCGGGTCGGGCTCTGTGCTGACAGCTCGGAGCCTGAAGCCTGCTTTGGATTCTGTGTGTCTCTCTTTCTCTGCCCCTCCCCTGCTGGCACTCTGTCTCTCTCTCTCAAAAATAAACAAACATTAAAAAAAATAAAGATTATTCACTTAAGCACAGTGGTTTGCAGGGGTGTGCTTCCCCACCCACCCCACCCCACCGCCTCTAGAGTCAGCCCCTCTCTGAGCCACTCAGCTTCTCACCACAGTATGGAGACAGTACTGGCCTTGTACACACAAAGCTTGTGAGCGCTTCAATGTACAGACACTTGGATACATCAAGCTTGTGCTCGGAGGAGGCCGTGGCCCCAAGGCTGTCAGGGTTGGGTGAGACCCTCCCAGGGTCTGTCTCCTCATGGGTCTGTATCTGGGGGCCCTCCTCCCTGGGGACTGGGCCCTGGGTGGGTGTGGGTTGGAGGGTGAAGTCAGGGCTCCTGATCAGTGTTCAGTCATAGGCCCCTTTAAAAAAATTTGTTTTTAATTTTTTTTAACGTTTACTCTTGAAGGAGAGAGAGAGAGAGAGAGAGAAAGAGAGGGGGGGGGGAGGGGCAGAGAGAGAGGGAGGCACAGAATCCGAAGTGGGCTCCAGGCTCTGAGCTGTCAGCACAGAGCCCGACGCGGGGCTCAAACTCACGGACCTCGAGATCATGACCTGAGCCGAAGTCGGCCGCTTAACCGACTGAGCCACCCAGGCGACCCTAAAAAAAATGTTTTTAAGTAAGCTTTATGCCCAGTGTAGGGCTTGAACTCACGACCCCAAGATCAGGAGTCACATGCTCCAGGGTGCCTGGCTGGCTCAATCAGTTAAGTGTCCAACTTTGGCTCAAGTCATGATCTTGCAATTTGCAAGTTCGAACCCTGCATTGGGCTCTGTGCTGACAGCTCAGAGCCTGGAGTCGCCTTCAGATTCTGTCTCTCTCTCTCTCTCTGTCCCTCCTCTGCTCACGGCCTCTGTCTCTCTCTCTCTCTCAAAATAAATAAATAAACATTAAAAAAAAAAAAAAAAAAGAGCGGCACGCTCTACCAACGGTGCCAGCAAGGCACCCCAGTAATCCACCCCTTTTGCCGTCTGGTAAACCTGTGGTCTGTTCAAAACCACTTTTTCAGCGTGCCTGGGTGGCTCAGTTAATTAAGCATCCAACTTCGGCTCAGGTCATGATCTCACAGTTGGTGAGTTCGAGCCCCACATCGGGTTCTGTGCTGACAGCTCAGAGCCTGGAGCCTGCTTCCCATTCTGTGTCTCCCTCTCTCTCTGCCCCTCCCCCACTCGCACTCTGTCTTTCTCTTTCCCAAAAATAAACATTGTAGGGGCTCCTGGCTGGCTCGGTTGGTTAAGTGTCTGACTTCAGCTCAGGTCATGATCTCACGGTACGTGAGTTCAAGCCTCACGTTGGGCTCTGTGCCTCACAGCTCACAGCCTGGATCTTGATTCAGATTCTGTGTCTCACTCTCTCTGCCCCTCCCCTGCTTGCACTCTGTCTCTCTCAAAAAAATAAACATTTAAAATTAAAAAAAAATAATAATAATAAAATTAAATTAAAAAAGAAATATTTAAAAAATAAAATAAAAAATTTAGGGGCACCTGGGTGGCTCAGTCAGTTGAGTGTCTGACTTGATTTTGGCTCAGGTCATGATCTCACCGTTCATGGGCTGCATTGGGCTCTGGGGTCTGCACTGACACCAAGTGCAGATCTTAGCTGCCCCCCTCCCCTGCCCCCCTATAGCCCAGGAGCCCACTTGGAGTCTCTCTCCCTCTTTCTCTGCCCTTCCCCCACATCTGTGTTTGCATGCACTCTGTCTCTCACACACACACACAATAAATAAACACTAAGAAACAAAAATAAAAAATAAAAAAATGTAACAATCACAATAAAAATAAAAAATACATGAGGCTACAAAAGGAATTAATAACATTAGAATACAGTTTCACCCATGAACTCCCCAGGGGTCGAAAACCACAAGTCTCAGCCCAAAAGACCGGATAGAACCCCCTCTCCACCCACCACCCCTCCCCTCGGCCAGGTTTAAGATCCAAAGTTGACTTGAGTCAATTTGGGTGGCATGTGACCACCAAAAAGGGGGTGTGATCCTTAAGCTTTAAGGACTGGGTGTGATCCTATGTTCTTAGGTCCCCAAATATGCCGCCCCCCACCCCACCATGCACGGGGGTGGGTGGGAGACACAGAACCAAGCTGAGCAGAGGGAAGGAAGCAGGCCCAGGCCGCCCACCCAGGCTTCCCCAGTAGCCCCCCCTGCCCCCCCCCCCCCCCCCCCCGTAGGCCCTTCCCAGCCCTGGGGGTGCTGAGCTGAGTAACTCCAGCTATGCGGCCTGGCCGGTCTACCTGGGCGTGAGTGGGCAGGGCTACATCCTCAGGGGGGTGGCCCCCCCATACCCGCAAGGCCACAGGAACAGAGGTGGAAAGAGAAACCGGGGAGAGGGTGCTAGGCAAAGACTGACCCACCACGACAGTTCCTTCTGTCTGTCTGCTCCTGTACGGGATCCTAGCACACTCTCCAAGCACAGTTCTAAGGGACCTCTGCAGAGTAGTTCACTGAATCCACAGAACGACGCTGGGAAGCAGGTACAGCTGTTAGTCCCGTGTTATAGAGGAGGAAACTGAGGCACAGTCCGCTCGGCTCAGTCACCAAGCTAGGGCGTGGTGACACCCACGGGGGCTTTTCAGCCCAGAGGCTTCTCTGCCTCTCCTGCCAGAGGCAGTTGTTAATGTTCCCATTTCACAGCTAAGAAAATGGAGGTATCAGTTGGTTCCCACCATCCTCATCGACCTCCCCTGCCCCCCTGTAGCCCTCTTCCCTTGGTGCCCCCATCCGCAGCCACAGACCCCAGAGCTCAGCACATTCCAAAGCGGTTCCCGTGGGACCCTGCACCCTTGCAGGTCTGAGCCCCCAGCCCTCAGGGGAGTGATCAGAGAGGAGCAGGGCAGCCACGGCGGGAGGTGGGGAGTGTTTACTCGGGAAAGAAGGATTCCGAGGACCCGTGTCTCCAAATCCCTGACCGACTGTGACTGTCAGGCGGCTGGCCGTGTGCCTGTGCACGGCCACTCCACTCCCCACCCTCCTCGAACGAGGCGAACCCTCCAAGAAAGAGGTTTGGCTTCGTGTTAGCTGTCTGAACGAGCTCCCCATCCATAGAGGCATTCAGCATGAGAGGCTCTCTGTCCTGAGAGGGGCACTCCGGGCAGGCTGAAGGGCTCCTCCTTCCTCTGTGCAGGTTTTCTGGGGCCTCCCCACTTGCATATCTAATAGGCCAAAGCCAACAAGCCACGGGACTGAACTCCCGGCCACCCCACCCCCACCCTCCAGCTGCCGTCCCCACCCCATCGAGGCGCGTCCATCGTTTTCAACAAGGGGCTCACGTCCCTAAAACTCCACCCTGAAAAAATAAAAATTTTAAAATAAAGATAAGCAATAAAAACTTTAACAAAAATTAAAAATACACGAGGCTACAAAATAACTAATAACATTAGAATACGGTTTTACCCGTGAACTCCTCAGGGGTCGTAGACCACAAGTCTCAGCCCAAAAGACTGGATAGAACCCCCCTCTCCGGCCCCACCACCCTTCCCCTCAACCAGGTTTAACATGAGTCCATTTGGGCGGCATGTGACCTCCAAAAAGCTTAAGCTTTAAAGACTGGGTGATTCTATGTTCTCTGGCCCCGAATATCCTTCATCCTCCAGTATGGAAGATATGACCTAAGAATGGCCACCCCACACAGGACACAGTCAGTCTGGAAAAAGAAGAGTACGGGTCAGGCCACTGATGGATGCTGTCTACAGAGCTGGGTGGAAGGGGTGAGTGCCCCCATGGCCAGTGTTTCCAGGGAGCCCCTCTGCCCCCAAAGAAACCGACTGGCAGACGGGGTAGCTGTGGAACGCACGATGCATGGGGCGGGACAGGGAGTCTTTCTTCAGTATAACCTGAATCCCACCAGCTTTCTTTCCTCACTAGCCTAGAAAGGACAGATAGCCCCAGCCTCTTGAGCGTCCACGGGCCAAATAGGCCAATCAGCTGCAGGGGGACATTCCCAGCTTCCTCCTAATTCTCACTGAGTTGGACCTTCTGTCACCTATGAACAGCCTCCCCCGGGGAAACTCAGTCTCCTTTGGATGCCACCGGTGATGCAGAGCCCTGCAGTCAGGTAGCTGGTCCCTTCCCCGAGTTCCTCCTCTCCAGCCCCTCTGGTGCTCCCTCCACAGCCTTAAGCAGCACCACTCTGCAGTCACTGACCCCCATCCGCACAGGGAAGCACCAGGAACGCAGTCCCTGAAAGCCCAGCCTGTCTCTTTGCCTCTTCTCTGGTGCCCAACTGTCCGGTAAGCTCCTTGAAAGTGGGACCGGGGGCGCCTGGGTGGCTCAGTCGGTTAAGCGGCCGACTTCGGCTCAGGTCATGATCTCGAGGTCCGTGAGTTCAAGCCCTGCGTCGGGCTCTGTGCTGACCGCTCAGAGCCTGGAGCCTGTTTCAGATTCTGTGTCTCCCTCTCTCTGACCTTCCCCCGTTCATGCTCTGTCTCTCTCTGTCTCAAAAATAAATAAACGTTAGAAAGTGGGACCGCATCAGACAATCATGGATGTTGGTGAAGAGCTACCCGGACAAACATCTCCGGGGCCTGGCACACGGCCTTGCCAAGGGGGCCACGAGCCTGGCCACGCTTCCTGCTAGGTGCTTGGGGCAGAGCAAACAATGCCAGGGCTGGGGAATGTCCTCTGGTCCTCCCTGGCCACGTGGGAAGCCGAAGGCGATTATGGGAGATCTGCCCTGCTCAGGGCCTGGTGCTTAGCTGCCCAGTGAGTGTGCGGCAAGTCTCAGGGGCCCAGGAATCCCAACCCTGGCTGGGCCCCCTCTGGAGCCTGGCTGGGGTATCCCCAGAACCACAGGACACGGCAGGTGCTCAACACCGCGTTACTAAGGGTAAAATGCCTCCTTGTCCTCACATCTCCTGACCCATCCCCGATTAATCCCAGCACAGGGCTAGGGACCAGGTGGCCTGAGCCTGCCTGGGCCGTGAGGGCAGATAAAGGAAGGTGTGCTTTCACCTCCCAGATTCCTGAGGTAGCCAAGCTGCCTCTCCTCTCGCCCACCTCCTGACCCCCCCTCTCTGCTCTGACTCGACTTTGGAGGGAGCTTTCAAAGATGGCCCAGAACTTTCACACACACACGCCCTCTCTTTCTCCTTGCACCTACATGGGAGGTGGTTCTCCAGAGTCCCTGGGTTCTGAGTTACTGAGCAGCTCACCAGAGGCAGGCATGTACTTCAGAGACAAAAGGGCACACTATTTAAAATCAGGGCCTCTGTCACCTATGAACTCACTAGTGTCCTTATCCCCATTTTACAGATGAGAATTTGAGACCCAAACAGAGTGACTCATCTAGGGCAATTATCCGTAATTAGTGTCGGGGTCATTGCAGCCCAGGGCTTGGCCCCTAGGGTGGAGGCCATGACTGGTCTTTTTTTTTTTTTTTTTAATGTTTATTTATTTTTGAGAGACAGATAAAGAGGCAGAGTAGAAGCAGGGGAGGGGCAGAGAGAGAGGGAGGCACAGAATCTGAAACAGGCTCCAGGCTCTGAGCCGTCAGCACAGAGCCCGATGCGGGGCTTGAACTCATGAACCATGAGATCATGACCTGAGCCGAAGTCAGACACTTAACCAACTGAGCCACCCAGGTGCCTCCATGATTAGTCATTTTAAATGGGGCCAGGTTGGGGTGCCTGGTTGGCTCAGTCAGTAGAGCATGCGACTGTTGAGCTTGAGTTCGTGAGTTCCAGCCCCACGATGGGCATAGAGCTTACTTTAAAAAAATTTTTTTTAATTAAAACTGAATAAAATAAAATGGGGTCAGTGTCACAGCCCTGTGGGAGACTGGCCTGTGACCAGAGCCGCGTTCTCCCATTCCCTGAGAACACCCCACCCCACCTCCAGTCCCCAAGATGAATTGCAAAGGCAGACCCTGCCAACACCTCAGCTCAAAAGGAAAAGAAAGCAAGGCACCCTGGTGGCTCCCATGCAGTCCCCTCTCTTTGGCTGGGTAATTGACAGCAATGACAGCCCTGAGCCCTGTCACCTGCATTCCTGAGCAGCCCTCGCAGCACACAGTCATTCAAGACTGGAACTCGGGGCTCCCGGCTCCTGCCTGTTGCCTCATTTTTTTTTTTTTTTTTTTTTTTTTTTTTAAATTTTTTTTAACGTTTATTTATTTTTGAGACAGAGAGAGACAGAGCATGAACAGGGGAGGGGCAGAGAGAGAGACACACACAGAATCTGAAACAGGCTCCAGGCTCTGAGCTGTCAGCACAGAGCCCGACGCGGGGCTCGAACTCACGGACCGCGAGATCATGACCTGAGCTGAAGTCGGACGCTTAACCGACTGAGCCACCCAGGTGCCCCGCCTGTTGCCTCATTTAATCCTCATGATTACACTCAGGAGAGCACCATTTCGCAGGTGAGATATGGAGTGTTCAATACGTGCTACTTAAGTGTTCATTACGACTCGAGACACTTACAAAAATGCTCAGAAAAGAGTTAGACTTTCTTGCCAATCGACCATGTTCCTGGGGACGAGTAGACTCCAAAACAGAACAAACCAAAAAAAAAACCTGAACGTCCTCTCCCCAGGCAACACACTCAGAGACGACACGACCAGCCCTTACCCCAACACAGGCAGTGTGAACCGTTCCCAGTTGAAGGCTGGCCCAGCACCTCAATCGCCACCCTGGTCCCTTGGCCCAGGAATAAGGCCATGAAGACAGCGCTGAGTGTGGAGGTCAGGAGTCCTGGGCTGCCAGCCTACCTTGGCCCTCTGCATATCAGAGGGGGACCGGACTAGAGTGAGGTCTTCATGCAGGGTCCCCATGGGCTTCAGAGGGCCCAAGAACCCTTGGAGGCAGAATGCAAAGGCTAGGGTCAACTGAAGGTGCATTTTGGGGGAACAGCTTTCATCAATCCCTCTGAGGGGCCCGTAAATCAGAAGAATTGTTGGGCGATCTTGAAGACCCCCTTCCATCCCTAGTGCTCTCGGGCTATATGCATTTAAGCAGAAACCCACTCCCCATCCTTCAAGGCTGTCTCCGCTGCAGCTCTGGGAAACTCTCAGGTTTCCTGCTTCTTTGCAGCAGAAGGCTTGGGACCCAAGGCTATGCAAGGTCTCTCCTGTTTTGATCCCCCTCACTAGCCTACCAGCTCCCAGAAGGGAGCAGGGCCAGCCAAGGGCCCCATGGCCGGCCCAGTGTGGCTGGCCCCAACCCACAGCTTCTGTCCACTGGAAGGCGGGGGCTGTCAGTGCTGCGGACCACAGGTGCACCCGGAACTTAGGTCCACCTCTCCCTGCTGCAGTCCTGGAAATTTACTGAGCCACACTTTCTACGGGGTGCCTGGTTTTCATTAAATCAGGGAAAGGAGTCATTAACTGCCAGCCAAGTCAAAAAGGAGCGAAGTTCTGCTAGAAGGCATGGGGAGGGTGAGGGAGACCAGCCTGTCCCCTGCCCTCCCTGGCTGACCGATGGTGGGGGGAGGGGGAGGCAGGGAGGCTGGGCTCCTAAGGGCCCAACAACTGCAGCAGCAGGAGCTGGGGGTGGAGAGTGGGGGCAGTCGTGGCCCAGATAATAAGCAATTGTTAATGTGATCCATATGGATCCTGACTGGCCTCTCTGTTTAACAGGATGATAATGGCAGGGAAAGAATGCTGGTCTGTGGGGAAAGGAAGGGGCAAAGTCCTCCCCAACTTGGGGGGTGGGGGAGGGTAAGCAATGAGGAGGAGGAGGAGGAGGAGGAGGAGGAGGAGGAGACCCACCCAGGGGTCTCCACCCACCCAGGAGTGCAAAGCTATTTGCCAGAGTGGCCAGATTCCATGCTTTGCAGGCTGCCCTCACAAAATTCGTTGTATTCAGCCGACAGATATTCACAGAGCAACCACAAGGTGCCAGGCTCTGTGCCAGGCCCGGCGTGGGCAGGGTGCAGGGAGGTGTGGGCCCCATCCCTATCCTCCAGAAGGCAAAGCCTAGTGTGGACTCAGCCACAAAAGCTGAAGGGAGGCACAGGTGCAGGGCTTGGAGAACATGGCAGGAGGAGCAAGTGACAAGAGCTAGGGGCTCTGGGGAGGCTACAGGGAGGAAGTATGGCATCTGAGCTGGGCCTTGAAGAATGAGGAGGTTGTGGAGAGACAGGGACAATGGGGAAGGCATTTGGCTGAGGGAACAGCAAGAGCAAAGGCAGAGAAGCGTGAAATTGCGTGGAGAGTCTGAGATCTCAGCAATAAAGCTGCAGCCCAGGCAGGGGAGGGGAAGGGACCCTTGCTCCATAAAAAGCTGTGGCCATGGATGACCAGGAGGAAGGCAGGAAAGGGCCCTTGGAACAACACACACTGGTCCGGTCCCTCTCCCCTACCCCGCTCCATGCTGTGTGCTGGAATTATCCACCCATGGGATCCTCAGCCCAACCTACTCTTAGACCACAGCCAGAAAATCCAAAAAGGGCCTCAGAGGCCAAACTCCATCCTGTGCCTCTCAGCCCCCACTTCTCCTGGGAAGATGGAGGTCCCCCCCGCCCCCTTCGGAGGAATTAGGTTATCTGGGACTCACCAGGGGCAACTCCACCGCCCTACAGAGCTAAATTCCCTTTGGCCCAAGAGGACTTTCCCCCAGAAGGTATTACAGCCAGGGCGAGGGGCGCTCCACACTGGGGTTGCTGCTGCGGACACCAATAGATTGAAGTGGAAATAAATGAAATGGTGTTAAATATGGGAAAGGGGGATTTACGAGGCCTGTCACCGCGTCCAGCGCAGCCAGCCGGCAAGCCCCGCCCCTTTCTCGCCCACCCCAGGAAGTCGCGCCCCGCCCCCTGCCCGCTGCCCAGCGGCCGCGGGGTCCGCGCTCCGCGGCCGGGTCCCGGCAGCGCCGCAGCACCCAGCCGCCCAGCGCGTGGGTCCTCCGGGGCCAAAACTCAGCGGAGAATGACGGTTGCTCCCGGCCAGGAGGTCTGGGGAGGGGAACCTCAGCGCGGCGGTATCCAGGAGGGTGCACAGGGCATTCAGGCTGGATTCCGGAGGTTCTGGGGCTCCCTGTGCAGGTCAGGGGGCTTTGGACCCCGACACCATCCCTCCCACTCTAAAGACTCCACAGGGAAGGCTCTGGGCCCCGAGAACCGAGAAGCGCCCCCCTACAGAAGTCCAGAGTGGGCTGGGAACCAGAGCCCGGCTCCCCGCTGCCTGGCCCAGGGCAAGAGCCCGCTCAGCCGCGGCAGCCCGTGCGGACCACAACACAAACATTCTTCCGTCCTCTATTCTCCTCCAAATTAGGTATCCATGGAGACAGGGCCAGGCAGCCTGACAGCCCCACGGCCTAATCCTGATTTAGTGACCGTCCCTTTAACAGCCCACCCACCCGTCCACCCACCCCTGCGCTCCAGGCCGCCGCTGGGCGCAGGCTCCAGGCCGCTCGCTCGCTCCCCGCGCAGACCCTTCCCAGGCCTCCTCCGCCCTTGGAGCCGCTCCGGGACCGCGGCGCTGGGGAAGGGGGGGGGGGGGCACATTTGGTAAGCACCTACTGTGTGCCCATCTTTCTGCGGAGGTCCCTCGACAGAGTGGGTTCCCAGCAAGGGAAGCTCTGTGCAGACCGAGAGGGCTCCTGGAGTGGGCAAGTTTAAGGGGGGCTCTCTAGAGAGCCGAGAGCTCAGAGGGTCCCCCTTGTAGCCAGTAGCCCACGGGTGAAGGTAAGTGCAGCTTTTTGCAACGCCCTGACTCTGAGATGGGGCTATGCTCTCCCCGGCCAGAAGAAAAGAAAGGAAGGGGGTGGGCGTTAGGGGCGCAGGGCCCTAAGTGGCCTCGGTCTCCTGTCACTGCCCCGTCACGATGCTGGGGAATCTCCGGGCCAGGAACCCAGCCCCCACCCCCTCCGACACACACAGGGGCCGCTGGACAAAGACCTGACGGAGTGGGAGGGGCCTGCGGGCCGGCCCTCGGGCTCCGGACACAGGATCCTTCGGGGACCCGAACCCGCAGATCCTGGCTCCCCACCCCCCAATCCCGCAGGCTCCCCCCAGAGCCGGACGCTCGCTATTGCTGCAGCCTGCGCACCAAAGGGGGCGGCGAAGAGGGTGCCCGTCGGCGGCGGAGACGAGAGCCCCCTTGTCGGCCCTCCCCCTCCCCCCGGGAAGTGACCCTCGGCTCCCACGCACCCGCCCGGGTCTCTGGCTGGCCTTGCCCTTCGACCCTCGCCTAGTTGAACCCCGCGCCCCGCAGCCCCCGCCCTCTCTGGCCCTCACACTGCCCCGCGCCCGCGGACAAAGCTCCGGACACCCCGACCGAACGGTCACCACCCCCTGACCCCGGCCCGCCCGCGCGCTCCCGTGTCTGCCCCCGCCCGGGCCCGCGGCTCCGTACCTCGGCATCCCGGCCGGGTCCTAGGTGAGTGTGCGCGGCCTGGGGGGGCGTCCGGCCCCGGGGCCGGGGCGCGGGCCGGGGGCGACAGGCCGGGGCTGGGGGGCAGCGGCGCTCACCATCCTGGAGCCGCTACTGCTGCGGCTGCTGCGGCCGCCGCGGCCGGGAGCGGGACTGGGCAGTGGGGGTGGCCGGACAAGGGGCCGCCCCGGCTCCCCCCGCAGGCAGGACCCCCACCCCCACCCCCGCCTCCCCTCGCCCGCCCCCAGCGCCCTCCCTCGCAGGCCTTTGCTCCCCTCCCCTTTCCCTGCTCCTCCCTCCCCTAATGCCCCTCCCTTCCCCCCAACTCCCGCCCCTTCTCTGGCCCTCTCCACCCCGGGCTCCTTCCCCGCCCTCCCCCACCTCGCCCCCGCCCCGCCCCCACCTCCCCTGGGCTCGCCCGGCCCCTCCTCTCAACCCTCCCGGCTGGGCCCCGCCCCCTCCCTCCCCTAGCTCTAAAATAAATTAGCCACAGAGGGGGAGAAAAGAGCAAATGACCCTTGGTGTGGATAGTGTCCTTGCGCCACTCTCCGGCGCGCCCCGGCCTCTCCCGGGCCGTCGAGCGGGAAGTTGGGGTGGGGGTGGAGGCCGGGCAGGCCGGTGAGGGTGGCGGAGCGGTCCCCCGAGGGGGGAGGCCGGGATTGAGTGGGGGCCACCGAGCGTGTCTGCCGGGTGTGAGAGGCTTCCTGGGTCGAAGGGCAAAGGGGAAGGCAGCTAAAGGGGAAGGCAGCCAGCCCGGCCCGCCCCGTCAGCTTGCCTCCCTAGACCCCCTCGCCCAGTACAGCCGTAAGCCCCTTGGCCAAAGCCTTGTTGACTCATGCTCTCATCCTCCCGCCCCCAGGTGAACTGAGCTCCTACTGCTTAGGAGACCGCCCCAGCCGCGCAAGTCCACCTCTCCGAGTGGCGCGAGTGGCGGCCGTGGTTAAGCCCTAGACCTAGACAGCGGAGGGGAGGGTGTGAGTTCTAAAAGGCTGGGCTCACTGGAGGGCTTCCCCAAGGAGGCGGCATTCACGCTGGGCCAAGCAGGCTGAATGGTGGAAGGCGAAGAGGGAGGATGGATTCCAGACCTGTGGTCCGCGGAGAGGTAGCCTAAGGCGTTCAGGGCTGGGTGCGCCGACTCTGCGCCAAGCTTTGAGCTAGACGCTGGAGACACCTGAGAAGAGTCTCCAAGGCACATCCCTGTCCCCGTGGAGCTCCTGGTCCAAGGGTGGCCAGGATTCTACCTGCCCAGGCTCAGGGCTTTAGCGCTGGTCCAGGTGGAAAAGGGA
This sequence comes from Neofelis nebulosa, assembly GCF_028018385.1. Taxonomy (NCBI): domain Eukaryota; kingdom Metazoa; phylum Chordata; class Mammalia; order Carnivora; family Felidae; genus Neofelis; species Neofelis nebulosa. The sequence goes on along the minus strand of NC_080789.1, from coordinate 64,054,802 downwards.
GGCTGCAGCGAAAGCGCCCAAGGAGGTTGTCTGAGATGGAGCTGGGCTTAGATTGGAGGGTCAGGATACGTTTCCTGGGGGAGATACTGAGTACCCAGTGTCCTGCATGTGGAGGCAAGACTAGCACCCAAGCAGGTTCTGGAACTCACCAAGATGAGGAACTTCTCCACTCCCAGAATCCTCTCCTCCTCTCCACTTCGCACCCCCAGGACCACAGCCTGGCACCAAGGACAGATGTGTCAAGGCTCACTATGCTGGGGCAGCCCTGGCTTCAGAATCAGACCAGCAGGATAAAGGGAGCCACAGCCACCACCCTAGGGGGGGCTCAACTCCCTGCTGAAGGGACAATCCCAGGGTAACAGAGGTGGAAGAAACTCGTTGGGTGTTTCTTTACTGATGGAGCATCTGAAGCCTGGAGAAGTGACATTCTTGGGGTTGCACAGCAAAACTGGATCTAGAATCCACTGTAGAATTTCCACCCCACCTGTCCTGTTCCCCAAGGGTCAGAGGCAAGAGTTAAGAGAGAAGCCAATGTCCACAGGAGCTGAGCGATCTCAACCAGCAGGACTAGTGCCGGGAGGCCAAGCCTGGCATTGCCAGGGCACTGTGGCTGGGTGTCACTGGGGGCCATTCTCCACCAGGCTTCAGTGTGGGGGCGGATGACAGGAGTAAGGCCAGAGGAAAGAACTGATAATGCGCTCCCCTGGAGCAAGTGTTCAGTTCTCCCTCTTCCCCCAGAACCCTCCAGTGCTAGTAGGAAGGACAGGGTTAGACCTAGGGAAGTCCTTCCCAGTAAGATAGTAGGACTGGCCAGCATGATGAGAAGGCCTTCACTGGCCTCCAGGAGGGAGTGTTCCGCATCTTGGAGGTGCTGAGTTATTTCCGATGAGCAAACTAGCATGGGTCACATTAAGGGGGTTAGTTAGCAGTTGGGGGTGCGGCTGGCCTCTTCACCCCTCTGCCCCCCATCCTGCACCTGTGCTCAGGCAATGAAGTGTGGCTCCCCCTCCCAAGCTCATTAAAGTCCTGTTAATACATCATCCAGCCTCCTGGGCTGACAAATACTCAATCCTAGCAAATGGCCCTTCATCATGTCTCTGCCTCTGCTCTCCTGGGCAGGGTGCTGGGGGTCTAATCTCTGAGGACTCCCTGCTCACCCCTCTCCTGACTGTCCCTAGTCAAGGGATCTGTGCCCTTGAGAGCCCCCTGCTGCGGACAGGAGTCAGGCTGGTCTTGTGATCAGCTCAGGGGTAGGTCAAGTGCGCAGCAGTGGATTGGATAATAATAGTGGTGATGATGGCAGTAATGCTTGTCTTCTGCAGAGGGCCCTCCATTCTTTCCTAGTCCTTTTGCTGGTATCACATTCAAAGTGGAGAATCCCACCCCCCCCAAACCCCACTCCCAGGGAAGGCAGGTGCTATGTTTGGGTGTGTGTATACGGAGCATGTGTATATGCATAGGGCGTGTGCGAGTGTGTGATCATCGGGGTCCAGACTTGTAACAAGGCCTTTCTGAAAACATGAAGGAAACTAACCCAGCTGACCCGGGAGAACCAGCGTTGAGAGTTTCAAAGAGAGAGAGAAGAGTTAGAGGGAAGATGTGGAAAGCCAAGAGGGAGGGAGGGAGGAGCAGGTGGGGTGGGGAGGAAGGAAAGAAAAGGGCCCCGGGGAAGGATGGGGGTGGGGGGGGGAAGGGAGAAAGAAATGGAAGAGAGGAAGAGGAAAGGGCGGAGAGAGCTCTCTTTGTGGTCCTCTGCATGGGCCACTCAGGAATCATTAAGAAGCTGGAAAGGAAGGAAGTGCGTCCTGGGGCTGGTCCTGGGGCTGGGGGATTGGGGTGCGCCCAGAAACACCACACCCAGTTCATTTAGTGCTGCCTGCTAGCCAGGGCTGGGGCTGCTCCCCCCCCCCCCTTTGTGGGGCCCCAGATCTTCTCTTTCTAGCCCCTTGGCTTTTAAGATTCATCTCTCAGTGCCTCCTCAATGCTGCTCCAGCCCCTTACTCTCTGTTTGTGCACTCATACCAGATTTACCTTCCCGGTGAGTCCGGGGCCAATCCCCACCACAGCCACAGCCAGGGGTGCTTTTTTTTTTTTTTTTTTTTCTTTTCAGTAATCTCTACACCCAAGGTGGGACTTGAACTCACAACCCTGAGATCAAGAGTCACACGCTTTACCGACTCAGCCAGTCAGGCACCCCTGGCCAGGGGCTCTTAAAGAGCCTCCATAAGAACCAGAAAAACTGTCCTGGGCAGACACAGCTCTGTGCCCGACCACACAAGACTTAGGAGGAGGAGCTGGGGCTGGCCATCGATCCCCTCCTTTCCCTTAGGGGCCCAACTCTTGGGGATCCTGGTGGCCACTTCTAAATCCTCATCACATATCTGGCTCTACCATTTGTTCTGTGAACAGAAGCACCCCCCACCCCCCCACCCCCGCAGCACAGACTTTGGGCCAGCACCCCAAGCTGAACCATCATCTCCCCATTTACCTTTATAATACAGCCTTGCAGAACCTTTCACTAAGAATCCACACCAATTTAATACCCGAGTCTCTCTCGCTGGAGTTATCTTTTCCCCTATTATGCCTGGGGAGATCCTATTCATCCTTCAAAACCCAACTCAGGTATTCCTTCTTCTGTAAAGATTCCCTAGCTATCCCCCACCCCCAGGAGAGCTGATAGCCCCTACCCCAGAGCTCTCCCAATCCTTTTTCCTAGGTTCCAGGAGTTGAGCCAATACCCTGCTTCCTAGAGGAGCCCTTCCCTCCTTCTTCAAAGGCAGAAGACTAATCCAGGCCTGACTGGCTCAATCTTTCACGTGCCATCTCCTCTGGACTCCCACTGGGTTTCTCCTTTCCCTAAAGCTTACAAACCCAGGGCAGAATGGGGAAGTGGAAATCCAAGTGGCTCAGAGGTCTCCCCACCCCCACTCTGCCTGCCCTCACTGGGGCTGGGCCTGACAGGAGACTCCCAGCACATCTGGTTGTACTTAAATCACCCAGCGCCCAACTAACTGCCCAGGCATGTCCCTGCTCTTCTCCCCTCTGTCCTGGCCTCCTCCCCTTCCTAAACCTCCTGGTTCTCTCCTCCAGGATGCCTTCCTTGATTGGCCCATCCCTTGAACTCTCCATCTCTGCGGTTCTGGGGTCCAGGGTCCAGGAGGGTGTGTGCTCAGTGTGGCTCAGTGTGTGGAATCCCCATCCTTTCCAAGCACTGGTCCTCAATACAAACCTTTCCCCGAGGCAGGGAGGAAAGCTGACCAAGGGCCCCTCCTCTGCCACCATCAGTCAGCCTCCAGGGTGGCTGCCTCCAGTTTCTCTTGTGTGTGTCACAAGGAGTGGGAGCGTTTCTGCCTTTTTTAAAGTTTTGGTTCAGATCCAGACAGAGAGCTGTTCCCACGACAACCCTTGCTGTCAGCCATTTTCCAAAAGGCTTTGCTAATATTAAAGAACCAAAGGGAAATAAAGGCAGACAATACAAGTATCCAAAGACACAGGCTACGTATTACACTATCTGTTAGCTAACTTGGATTTAAATTAAAAAAAAAAAAAAAAAAAAAAAAAAAGACAGGGGCGGCAAAGAACAGCCTCGTGGATGACCTTCTTCAGCCCGGTTGGATGTTCATTCATTCATTCCAGAGCGGGTACCGATGCCTAAGGACCCTAAGTTCTGGGAAGAGAGACCTTGAACAAAACCCCAGTGCTACCAAGACAGAGTCACAGTCAGTGGAGGAGAAGGACAGTGGACGAATAGAGAGGCAAGATGCCGGGATGGACACGAGGGGGGCGCGGTGGGGTAAGGTGGCGGAAGACCAGAGACTTTGGCTCGAAACGCGGCTCCCCACTTTCCCGCCCCTAGGGGGGGCCACTTCACCTTCCGGAGCCTGTCTCCTCGCCTGTAAAAGCGGGATGATGCGACCTGGGAGGGTTGTGGTGGGATTCAAATAAGATAATGTGTGTTAGAAGCACTTTGTGCGGTGCTCGGTGAGCGGTTGCCATTGTCATTAGGCTCAAACGTTGCCTGTCTGGCGCTCCGGCTCTCGTTCTGATGCTTCCACAGCTGTCTCTGCCCCCTCCTCGGAGGGCAGGAGCCATGTTGCAGAAACTTCTCTGGTGGGGGACGCCCAGTCCAGAGCAGCAGGCAGCGGTGGTCCGCACACACACACACGCATCCACGCTTGTGTTACACAACTGAAACACCTTTTCACAAAAATTAGAACATACGGAGAAAAGCACAAAACAAAAAGTTTTTTAAAAAATCAAATAGGGGGAGCCTGGGTGGCTCAGTGGGTTAAACCTAAGCGGCTGACTTTGGTTCAGGTCATGATCTCAAAGTTTGTGAGTTCAATCCTTGCATCGAGCTCTGTACTGTCATCCTGGAGCCTGCTTCGCTTCGGATCCTGTCCTGGCTCTCTGCCCCTCCCCCACTCGCGCTGTCTCTCAAAAATAAATAAATAAATAAACTTTTTTTTTTTTAATTAAAAAAAAAACATATACCCGTAATCCCACAACCCAGAGATAACCACTGGTTAGACTCTGGAGCAGTTCAGATATTATTCTAGATACCGATATATGTATATATAGACAGGTCTCTACACTATTTTGTAATCTGCTTTTCTCAATAGACAAATATTTTGAATATCTGTTCCTATCTATAAATAAATTTATTACATGTAATTTTTTACTTTTATTTTTAAATTTTTTTTTAATGTTGATTGATTGATTTTGAGAGAGAGAGATTGAGAGAGAGAGAATCCCAAGCAGGCTCAATGCTGTCAGCACAGAGTGTGGCCATCCCACAACCATGACCTGAGCCAAAATCAAGAGTTAGATGTTCAACCCAGTGAGCCAGCAAGGTGTCCCTTAAAGATTTTATTTTAAGTAATCTCTCCACCCAGTGTGGGGCTTTAATTTACAACCCTAAGATCATGAGTCACATGTTGCACGTGACAGCCAGGTGCCCCTATACCACATAATTTTTAATGACAGCTTAATATTCCATCCTGTGGACATGCAAGAATTAACAAGTTTCTTTTGTTGTGGGATTTTGTTGTTGTTTTCACAAATAAAAGCTTGATGAACAGACTTACAACATCCACCTTTGTGCATGTCTGTTTAGGATAAATTTCTAGTAATGGGAAGCTAGGAATGCTTACTAAAAAAAGTTTTTTTAATGTTCATTTATTTGGGAAAGAGAAAGAGACAGAGACAGAGCACAAGCAGGGGAAGACCAGAGAGAGAGACACACACACAGAATCCAAAGCAGGCTCCAGGCTCTGAGCTGTCAGCATAGAGCCCGACGTGGGGCTCAAAACCATGAACCGTGAGATCGTGACCTGAGCCCAAGTCGGGCACTTAACCCACTGAGCCACCCAGGCGCCCCAGGAATGCGTATTTTTAACTTTGAGGAGCCACTAGTCCAGACCTCTGGGTGGACCTCAGACCTCATACCTCCTCCCGGCAGTCTTCCCAGACTGGCCTTTCAGTGCTTCCCACAAGGCCCACGCCTTTCCTACTCGCTTCATCCCTTAGTGACCTGGCCTGGAAGCCCTGTAAGATGCTCAGAAAGCCTGGCTAGTGACAGCCGGCCTGGGAGGGGCCCTGGGTGGAGAGCACAAAGCAGGCTTGTCTGGTGTCCGGAAAGGGGCCCCGCCCCTGGGGGCTGCTGGACGAACATTCCTTCCCCCGAAAATGGCTGCTTCGGGAATCCCGAGAATGAAGAAGGCTGGTGGTTTTCCGAGCGCTCCCCACCCGCCCCCAGCAAGTTGCACCCGTTCCCAAAATGGAACGAAGGGGCACTTTGTATTGGGGGCAGGGTGGGACGGCAGTACTTCTGTGCCTACAGCCCCGCCCCCTCCTTTTACCAGCTCAGATCCACAAGCCTAATCAGGCCTGCCCCGCCACCCCCTCCCGGTGGATCTCGGGCAGGTCCTGCTCTCTGGAAAGCCCCTGTTTTCTCAACTGTAAAATCAGGGGCTTGGGCTTCCCTGGTTGCCAAATTCCCCACAGATCTAAGATGCCTTCACGCATTGGCTAAGACGAGCACTGGCTTTGGAGCCAGATGGCCTGAGTTCAAATTCTGGCCTGTCCTTTACCCCGTGAGCTGAACCGGGTACAGCTTTCCAGTCTGTAAAGAGGGTCGATGATTGACACCCACTCCCTCCTGGTGCTCTCTTGAGGAAGGATGAAACGATGCTGGTGAAACAAGTGGAATCATGATTCAGGCTTAATGCTGACGCCGACTGGATCCCCAACCCAGTCTAGATCTCATATCCGGTCTAGATTTGGGCCCCTGGACATTTGCCCAACAATTGGCCACACCTGTGGGAGATGAGGGGCAACTGATGTCCCAGGGAAGTATTCCTCTTCCACGGGCCCATTTCCCCTTATAGGAGCCCTAAAGCTGTAAAACTCTAAAGGCTTTGGGGGGAAAATGAAATTTAAAATACAGGAAAACTCCTGTCAGATCATATTTCTTCATTTTTGTCTGGGAAATGCAGGCTTTCCAGTGCAGCCAGCCATTGCTAAGGCGCCGTGGGTGACATTGGTTCCAGGCTTTTAATAATGCACTGCAGGTTTAGGAGTGACACGCTTGAGCAGTGAGCAACATGGGTTTCCCGTACATATTTTTCTTTATGCTTATTTATTTTTGAGAGAGAGACAGAGTGTGAGAGGGGAGGGGCAGAGAGAGAGAGAGAGAGTCAGAAAATCCAAGCAGGCTCCGTGCTGTCAGCTCAGAGCCCGATGCAGGGCTCAAACCCATGAACTGTGAGATCATGCCCTGAGTCAGAATCAAGAGTCAGGTGGTAATCGACTGAGCCACCCAGGTGCCTCTCCTGTACATATTTTTGAGCAGTTTGCCACAAACCCTGACTCAACCTTCTTCTGCTATCCCTCATATCCTTGTTTCCTCCTTCTTACCACCTCAACCCTAGTCTTATACTCTGGCGAATTCAAATCCTTGCTGCAAGTACCAGAAAATTCCCCTCACGGTGGTTTATGCAATAGGAAAACATGTGATCACATTTCATCCAGTTTAGATGCCACTGATGTTAAGAAGCACCATTACCGAGGGTACCTGGATGGCTCAGTCCATTAAGCAACCAACTCTTGATTTCAGCTCAGGTCATGATCTCACGGTTTGTGGGATAGAGTCCTGCGTTGGGCTCTGCACTGACAGCTTGGAGCCTGCTTGGGATTCTCCTTCTCTCTCTCTGCCCCTACCCCGCTTGTGTTCTCTCCTGCCCCCCGCCAAAATACATAAACAAACAAACAAAAAGCACTGTTACTTTATAAAAATACCATTAGAAAGAAAAAACACTGCCAATTAAACTGACATAAGGATTTCTTATCACTTTGAGCTTTTATTTTAGATTTATTTAGAAAACTCTTTTAGATTTATATATATATAATATATATATATAATATATATATATTATATATATATATATTATATATATTAATGCTTATTTAGTTTTGAAAGAGAGAGCTCCAGCAGGGTAGAGGCAGAGAGAGGGGCAGAGAGAGGGGGACAGAGGATCTGAAGCAGGCTCTGTGCTGACAGCCGAGAGCCCAATGCGGGGCTCAAACTGTGAGATCACGACCTGAGCCAAAGTCAGGTGCTTAACTGACTGAGCCATCCAGGCGCCCCAGAAACATATATTTTTTAACATAAATTACTCTCGCACCTACAGAACAAGGAAAACACAGGTGAAATAGATTGGCTAAGGTTTTCTTTAAACTTTATCACATCCCGAGCCTGTTTCCTAGAATCACTTTTCATCTTGGAGCTATTGGTGTCTGTGTTTTTACACATATAGACTCATCATCTGGGCCGTCACAAGTTTTGGTGACACAGCATTTCTTTAAAACTGCTCCACTGGAATAATTATCTCTCGCTGTGTAAAAAATTACCCCAAATCTTAGCAGCTAAAAGCAGCATACATTTATCCCCTCCTTTTTTTTTTTTAAAGTAGGCTCCACACGGGGCTTGGACTCATGCCCTGAGATCAAGACCTGAGCTGCGATCAAGAGTCTGATGCTTGGGGCGCCTGGGTGGCGCAGTCGGTTAAGCGTCCGACTTCAGCCAGGTCACGATCTCGCGGTCCGTGAGTTCGAGCCCCGCGTCAGGCTCTGGGCTGATGGCTCGGAGCCTGGAGCCTGTTTCCGATTCTGTGTCTCCCTCTCTCTCTGCCCCTCCCCCGTTCATGCTCTGTCTCTCTCTGTCCCAAAAATAAGTAAAAAACATTAAAAAAAAAATTTAAAAAAAAAAAAAAAAAAAAGAGTCTGATGCTTAACCGACTGAGCCACCCACGCGGCCCACAAACATTTATTACCTTATAGTTTCTGTGGGTCAGGAATCCGGGAGTGGTTTAGCCGGGAGGTTCTGGCTCAGGGTCTCTCCTGAGCTAGCAGTCAAGCTATTGGCAGGGGACTGCAGTCCTGTGGGGCTGGAGAATCCACTTCCAAGCTCACTGACACGGCAGATCTCAGTTCCTACCTGAGTGTTGTCTGGATACCGCAGTTCCTCGCCACATAGGCCTCAGTAGGCTGCCTGACTGTCTTCATGACATGGCAGCTGGCCTCACTGACAAGTGATCCAAGAGAGAGCACAATTAAGCATTCAATACAGAAGCCACAGCCTTTTTATAAGCTGATATCAGAAGAGACATGGTGTGATTTCTGCCCTATACTGCTAGTCATAAAGACTAGCCCAGAACACTGTGGGAAGAAACGACACAAGAGTTTGAGTAGCAGGAGGTGAGGATCATTGGGGGGCCATTTTGCAGATTGACTACCACATCCAGTACCACACTCCAGGATTTCCTCCCAAGCCACTGACATCCATTCTAGAAGTGTTTATGGCTGGCAGATGATCTTGTCAGATACCCAATAAAAGTTTCTAGGTATCATTCAGGACTCAAAAAGTCCTTGAATGGCTTATGGACTAAAACATCACAGGATTGGCGCGCCTGGGGGGCTCAGTCAGTCAAGCATCGGACTTTGATTCAGGTCATGATCTCACAGTTGGTGAGTTCAAGCCCCACGTCAGGTTCTATGCTGACAGCTCAGAGCCTGGAGTCTGCTTTGGATTCTGTGTCTCCCTCTCACTCTGTGCCCCTCCCCCCGGTCTCAAAAATAAAGAAACATTAAAAGAATAATAAAACAATAATAAAACATCATAGGATTGTCATTGTCCTGTCAGGACATCAGGGAAGTCACCAAAATTTGCACATGCCCAGGAAGGACAGCTGAGCACAACGGCTGTCTGGCTGATAGCAGATTAAAATGCTATTGATCGAAAGATGCCTAATGATCTCAGAAATGTTAAAAACGTGACCAAATGTGCATTTTAGAATTGATAAAATGTGATATTTTACATAATAAGGAGAAACGGTAGCTCCAGAGCTGATTAATTCAGACTCAACACCTTCTTCAGGGACCCAGGTTCCTTCCATCTTCACATCTAACACCTTTAGCATAAAGGCTGTGTCTCTGGATGGTTCCCCTCAAGTCACAAAATGGCAGATACGGTAGCAATCATCCCGTGTGGACCTAACGATTCCTCTCGGGTGTATCCTTTTAAGAGCAAAGAAACTTTTCTCAGAGACATTCAGAAGATTTCCCCCTTGTCTCATTGACATGAAATTGTTACTGCCTATGTGAGTCAGGATTAGGTTTAGTTGCATATGTTAGCAAAACTCAAGACTAGTTTAAATAATATTGAAGGTTATTCTTTCTCATAAAAGAAGTGTGAAGATATGCAGTGCTGTTGTGCTGGCTCCATGGTTTCAGTGTCACCGGGAATTCAGGTGCCACCCATCTCCTGGGATTTCATTCTCAGATTTGCCTCATGTTCCCAAATGGCTGCTGGAGTTCCAGCCATCAGATCCATATTGTAGACCAGAAAGGGCAAAAGCAGAAGAACAAAAAGTTGTTCCTCAACAGAGTCAGCTCCTTTAGGCAACCTTCTCAGATATCCCACAGAACATTTCTACTTACATCTTATTGGTCAGAAGTTGGTCACATGGCCACATCTAGCTGCAAGAAAAGCTAAAAACGTTTTTTAGCTGGGCACTGTGTCACTTAAATAAGATTTGACTCTTTATTACTAAGGAAGAAGAGAGAATGGATGGTAGGTGTCCACAATCAGAGTCTCCCGCTGTCTTCATGCTTAAACTAACCCCTGGTCAGGGGCACAGGATTACTAGGATTGACGTAGATTGATGTAGTATTTATTTGCGGGGTGGGCATGGGGTTACGTTCCTTGAGAGGTGCATCCTTGAACAAAATCTGAATTCTGTTAATAAGGAAGAAGCAGATGAAGCAGTCACTATTAGTTATTTACCAACAACCATTGCCCTCCTTGACTGTGAACAGAACCTTGACTTTGCTCAGGGACTAGACTGCCACGTTCTTCAGGGGAGGCTGAGCCCCTCTCCAGCTCCAGGGGGTGAATCGTGATTAGTCTCAGACACCTGTGTGAATTCCATTCCTTCTGCCCGTGTTTGGCTTAAGGATGGACATGTAATATGATTTTGGTCTACGACACACGAGGGGATTTTTGCGAGGAGACTTCTGGAAAGGGTTTTCAGAGGCTGAAGGAGAAAAACCGTTTTTCTTTGCCTCTGAATGTTATTGTCTGCATGTGATGTCCAGAACTGCAGCAGCCATCTTGTGACTTTAAGAGAAGTCGGGGTACAAGGACATAAACAACGTGATAAGGGTGGCAGAGAAATGAGAAAGCAATGTAGCAGAATGCTCACAGAATGGAATCCTGCCTGGCAACAGAAATCAACTTCTGATACAGACCACAAAACAGGTGAATTTCAAAAACATTGCCTGAAGCAAAAAAAGACAGACACAAGAGTATATACAATATGATTCCATTCACAGGAAGGCCTAGAATGTGCAAAACTGATCTCCTGAAGTAGAAATTGAATCAGTGGTTACCTGTGGCAGGGGATGAGGGGGGGATTGCACATACAGACACTAGAGAACTTTCTGGAATGATGCCAGTGTTCTATATCTTTTTTCTTTTTCTTTTCTTTTTTCTAAAGCTTTACATATTTAAGTAATCTCTACACCCAATGTGGGGCTCGAACTCATGACCCCAGGATCATGAGTCCCATGCTCTTTTGACTGAGCCAGTCAGATGGCCCCTCAGTGTTTTATATCTTGATTGGAATGGTGGCTACCAGCTGTTCATTCATCAACGCTCACCAGACTGTACTTTTAAAATGTGTGCATTCTGCCACATGTAAATTATATTTCAATCAAATTGGTGAGAGACAGAAAGAAAGGAAGAAGAAACAAACAAATCAGAAGGAAGGAAGGAACCTAGGTCTTTGATAACATTGTTGAGTCACTGAATTAATCAACAGCCTCACCTTGGGACTTCTTGTTTGGTAACATAATAAACAATTGTCCTTACTGTTTAGGGTATTTTAAAGTTGGGTCTTCTGTAACTTGAAGCCTAATCCCTCTGGTTAAAAGAAGGGAAAGGCACTCAGAGGTCAGGGCCTAGATCCAGCGCGGGGAAACTGTGGGCTCCGAGGAAGAGCTGAAAAGAGCAGGAGACTTTGAAGCTCTGTTTCATCCGATGGGGTCTGCTCCTTGCCCCACCACCATTGAGAGCCCAGTACAGCTGGGGGTTTCTTCCTACCCTTCCCTGACCTTCCCCACCCCCATCTGGAAAATGGGGACCCTAGCAATCAAAGGACCGACTCTCAAGCTTCTGGCGAAGATTAATTAAGAGAACACTCAGGAAAGCTCTCAGCACAGTGCCAGGCATCTAGTAAGGGCTCCATAAGGCTCCTGTCCTGCCTCAACTGGCCTGAACCAAGCAGAGGTCAGCAGAGAGGAGGGAACAGAATTCAGAAACCTTTAGGAAACAGATCTCAAGACTATAATTTATTCATGACACCAGGACTCAGGCTTGGGTGACAATATAGACAGGATTGTTTCTCAAGCTTTTGGCAGAGATTATGAGCAGAATCTGTTCTGAGCACCAGGAAGATGCTGGTAAAGGGACATAAGAAACATGGGAGGAGGGGTACATTTGGAGAGTGAAACCAAGAGTGTAAGTTGAGCAGCATGGAATAGTGGACCAGAAAAAGGGGTCTGCCACCAACTAGCATGTGATTTGGGGCAAGTTACTGCCTCTCTCCAAGCTCCTCAGTGTCCTCACCTGTGAAATGGGAATTCTGAGAATACTTTCTCCATTAGGTTGCTATAAAGATTAGATGAATTAGATGAAACTAGTCAAGGAATATATATATATATATATATATATATATATATATATCACATATCTTTTAATACATATTTATATATATTATAATATATATAACTTTTAATATATATTATATATATTATAATATATAACTATATATATTATATTATATTATATATATAACTTTTTATTTAAATTTCAGTTAACATACAGTGCAATATTGGTTTCAGGAGTAGAATTCATTTGGAGCAGGCACTTGGGTGGCTCAGTCAGCTAAATATTGGACTTTGGCTCAGGTCATGATCTCGCTGTTCGGTTCATGAGCTCGAGCCCCGCATCAGGCTTTGGGCTGACATTGTGGAGCCTACTTTGGATCCCCTTTCTCCCTCTCTCTCTGCCCCTCCCCCTCCCCTGCTTGCCTGCTCCCTCTCTCTCTCAAAAATAAACATTTTTTTTAAAAAGGAGTAAAATTCAGCGATTCATCACTTACACACAACACCCAGTGCTCAACACCCAAGTGCCTTCCTTAGTGCCCATCTAGCCCATCCCCTACCCACCTCCCTCCATCAACCCTCAGTTTGTTCTCTATTGTGAAGAGTCTCTTGTGGTTTGAAACAATATATTTCGAGTGCTTAGCATTGTGCTGGTACATAGTAGGTGCTTATTAAATTGTCCACAATAGGGCTCCTGGGTGGCTCAGTCTGTTAAGCGTCAGACATCACCCCAGGTCATGATCTCGTGGCCCGCGAGTTCGAGCCCTGCGTTGGGCTCTGTGCTGACAGCTCGGAGCCTGGAGCTGCTGGATTCTGTCTCCCTCTCTCTCTGCCCCTCCCCCACTCACGCTCTGTCTCTCAAAAATGAATAAATGTTAAAAAAATTTTTTTAAATAGTCATAATAATTTTCATCATCCTTTCAAGTCTTGTCTCCACTGCCTAGACAGGCAACGTGCTGAGTTGCTGCTACAGTCCTGTATGGAGAGTTTTGAGCATACACTTCATCTTCTACTGCCTCAAACAGGGTGTTCCCTGCAGAGGATTTCCTCCCCTTTTCTTTGACCCTGTCCCTCCCTTCCTTCCAGTGTCTACTCTGACCTCCCTCTTCCAGGAAGCCTTCCTTGACTAATGCCTCCCCTTTCCCTGCCAACCTCTCCACTAGCCTCCCTGTAGGAGCTGGCCTCCCAGCCCAGAGCTCTATCCACTCCCTTTCATTGCCCAACCCTCAATAAAGACCACTCCAGTTCAGATAAGGCCTGGACCCATGGGGATGCTTGTCCAGTAAGGGAAGGATGCCCGCTCTCCACATCTCTAGTGGATGAGGGCTCTGAAAGAGGTGGGGGCTGGTGAGGAGGAGGCCACCTGCCAGAGTGGCAGCAGACAGGCCAGCTAAATCCTTGACCTACGATTTAAGGGGTCGGGCATAGTTCAATAGAGCACTCCAGGCTGAGTCCCAGCTCATTCGCACAGGTCATGAGGGATGAGGGGCAGGGAGGGGAGGGGGGCCGTCTCCTCCAAGAGTCCCTTGGATTCATTCCCAGCCCTCTGAGGCATAATCCAGCATCCTGAATGCCTGCAACTCCCATCCCCATCAGTGAAGAACACCGCCCCCCCCCCAACTCCTCTGAGAGGCGAGTGGGGAGTGGGAGAGGGGACAAGTGGGGGAGCCGGGAGAGCGGTGGAGGGCATGGAATCACAGTGCCCGGCACATAGCGAGGGCTCAATACGGCTCCTGTCTCCATTAACCGCAGAGCCCTTTGCTAGGTCCTGAGACCCAGCAACTTTGCCCTAAGTTCCCAGGTCGGCCCTAGTCTCTGCTCCTCTCCTCCTCCTTTGGAATTTCCCCAGAACTGGGCTCTACTGATTTGCAGGGGGGGGGCGGGGGGGGGAGGAGATTGTTGAATAGCTGGAATGTCCGATGGAATCCCACGTGCAAAACATAGAGATTTTCCCAGTCATAAATGTCCTGTGGTCAGGCCGAGAGGAAGGCGAAGCTTGGATCCCGGTCTCAGCCGGACACCCCCTATTATCCACCCACCCCCGGGTTTTCTCCTGGGCCACCGCCCAGGTCGGCCCTTTGGGAGTGTTATGCAAAAGAGATGCAAAGCAAGTCGAGACAGCCGCAGGGATTGGCTGACGCGGGAGACTTTGTCCGCCCAATCCGGGGCCTCGGGCAGCCTGGGCTCCCCCGCACAGGGCCTGGTCCCGCCCATAAATCAGCTCCGTCAGCGTTAATGGCTCCTGACTAATTGCCTGGACTCGGGCTCCGGGCTCGGGTCGCCCGCATTAAAATTCAATCAGGCCCAGCGCTGAGCTATTAAATATTCATTCTGAGAGCTTCCCGAAACCAGGCTGGGGGATGGGGGTGGATTCGGTTGGAGGGACTACCTGAATCCCCAGCTTCAGCGGAGGCCCCCCTCGCGGCTCCTCCCCAACACTCTCATCTTCTGCTACTGCCGCCTGATTTCCATTCTGCTGAGGCAGATTTCTCTTTGGAAGTCCCTAAGCCCTCTCTAGAGACTCTTGGGAGATTGAGCTGCCTGCAGAAGTGTGGTGCTGAGTTACGACAAGGGCTTCCCCAGTCCTCTGCCTGCATCCCCTCTGTGCCTGGTGGCCTCACTCCACAGACCTCTTAGTGCCCACCGTGGGCCCCTCGTCAATGCTGAGTCCTTAGGTCCCACTAGCAATGGAATAGCTCCAAGGCAGAGATGGCATCATCCTCAAGAGAGGCCCCTAGGTCCCTGGCTCTGCTAACTTTGCCAAGGGTTTTGTTGGCATTACATTGGCCATCTTCAGTAGGCTAGAGAGAGTTTCAGGCTGGGCAACATGGAGTCTGTGCTGGAAGGGGAGGAGGGGGGCTCTGTGCAGCCCTCCTCTCCTCTCCCCTTCACCCAGGAATGCAGTCTGTCCAAGCTCCTGGGCCCCTAGCTTGATGTTGAGCAGGCTGCCTGGAAGTTCTCAAGGAGGGAACCCCAGCGGAGGGAGCTGGGCCTGAAGGCCTGGAGGCAGCCACTGGCAGTGTCTGGGACTTAAGCAGGAAGCACCCCCCCCCCCCCATTCATACACACTATAGTTGCAGGGTTATGAAGAGGGTTTAGCAGGTGTAAAGACAGCCATGGCCCAGAGGCTGGAGTGAGCCCCTCAAATAAAGACTGGGAGTTTTCCTAGGCCTTCCATGTTGTATTGAGACATCTTGTAATGCAACTTCAGCTTTGTCCCCTGGGCCAGGGGGTGTACGAATGAGGGGAAGAGAAACACCAGGAAATATGTTAGGAGAGACCTGTTCCCCTTCCGTTTTTTTACAGCAAATCTTCAGGAGCAAACCACCTGCTCCCAGGGCTCTTCCCTTGCCCTTTGGACTGCTCCCTGCCCCTACTGCCTGAGGGCCTGCAGGAAATTAACACTGCGGGGTATGGAGGAAGCTAAGACTGCCAGAGCCATAGAGCACCCTACGGATGCCGCAGTGGAGGATTGGAGGTCCAGGGCGCCAGTTTCTGCAAAGCCAGAAGCAGCTCAGGGCTCTGGGAGCTGTGTGAAGTTCAGGGGATCTTGTTGGGGGAGATACTGGAAAGGACTTCTTGTCCTGCTATTCTGAGAGCATCAAGCGTTTTAGAATTCTTGTCTGAAAACCCTCTACTGCCTCAGAATGTAGGTGCTCTTCTAGTGAGAGATGGGGGACCCAGGCCAGCCCCAGAGCTGGGTACAGGGCCGAATACGTCTGGCAGCAATTAGGAGGGGAGCTGGGCTGGGAGGCCTCAGACTTGAGCGGGTCAGGAGTGACCTGAGCCAAGTGTCCAATTCCAAAGCCAAACGTCACAGGCAATCCGGGATTCCAGCTCACCCCACGTGTGGTTCCCATTAGGGCTGGCTGGGGTCTTCCTGAAGGCCAGGCGGATTCCTGAGCCCCTCCCCCAACACGGCCCCTCCCTCTTCGGGCTGCTTGGAATGTCTTACCCCGTCTTTCCCTCCTTCGGGGTGGCCTGCCACGGTGCAACTTTCAGGATTTTCAGGGGCATCCCACTCCAAATAGGCCTCCCCACCCACTAGATGATGTTTTTGCAATCTCTTAAAGGGGACAAAGGGATAGGAGACTTAAACCCTTAAAGCCCCCAGGAAGGGCTAATCCCCGAAGACCCCTACACTGTGTCTGGGAGCCCTCCCTCCTCTCCAGGTCAGCTGCCTTTGTTCAGGCCTCAGCCCCTTTGGTCCAGACACTTGCAACTGTCCCCCCTACCAGGCCACTCCTCCATACTGCCCCCGAGTGGGCATCCTAAAACCCAGGCCTGCTATTCAGATCATTTCCCTCCTTACAAAACTTCCAACAGCTTCCCAGTAACTCTGCAGCGGTTGCACGTACATCTGTGTTAGGTGTGTTTTGGACACACACACACACACACACACACACCGTTTTAAGTTTGTCAACATTGAAAAACCTGCAGGCAACACATAAACATCTGCATTTCTTTTCTTGAAAATATCTGACCACACTAAGCTCACACGCCAGTATGACAATAACTGGCTGGGGCCCGAGTAACAATTGTGCCCTTCAGAAGGGATCCCTGGGGCTTGCATGTGCCCCAGTCCCCAGGAGATGGGTGAATGGCCTTTTTATCACTGGGCTGGCACTGACCTTTTTATCTCACTTCCTGTCAGCTTCACTCCTTCTAGCCATTTATGTTCTTGTCCGTCTCTTTCTGCGCAGACACTGTAGCTTGCTACAACAAACCCAAGTCTAAATCCCTTGGCCTAGTGATATGTCACTTCATCCACCCTTCATACCCTGTCCCTCCCATCCCTGTCAGCTCCCCTCCAATACTCTTGGTCCAGGTCCATCAAACTTCTCACTCATCCCCAGACCCGTCAGATTTTCACACTCCCAAGCCTTTGCACATGCTGTTCCTTCTGCCTGGAACACCACATCTCCTCTTCTACCCCCGGTGAACTTCTGTTTCTCCTTGAAGCCCCACCGCAGAAGCCACTGACTCCTAGCGTCTTCTGGACCCCTCCCCGGGGCAGTGCCCTGGGTTGTCTTGATGGTTGTTGTGATTCCCAAATGTCTCAAGCTGCCTCCCCTCCAAGTGAGAGCCTCTCCAGGGGCTGGGAGTAGACCGCCTGGCATCCCTGGGGCTCACCTGTGTGGAGGAATGGGCCCTCAGGTTGGAGGTGGGAATGGTTGGGGGGCGGAGGGGCTGTAGCTCAGCCCCTCTGGAAGCGGCTCTTGGGACAAACACAGGCTTGTTAGAGTTGGCAAGGTTGTAGGAGGGGAAGGCAGCAGACATTGTGTGATGTAAGGTGAGGTCTTGTGGCCCTGGCAAGAAGGAGGGAGGCCTCGCTGGGGATCACGTGGGCTTCTGCACTTGGAGGATTATGTAGACCCCTGGGTGTGTGTGAAGATGTGTTTAGGCAAGTGGGTCCTGGCACCCGGGCAGTAGGGTACTCTCCTCTGCCCTGTGAGCACCCCCCAATGCCCCCAGAGCTATCATCAGTGCTGGATAAAGAGGCCAGACAATATCCTCACCTCCTGAGGCTGACGTTGCAGAGAAGTCACCAGAGATGGGCTTGAAACCAGTGAGGCTGCTCCCAAGATCTGTTCCCTGGCTTCCTGTCCCTAGCCCACCCTCCCTCTGCCTGCCTCTTCAAGGCTCTCAGCTGCCAAGCACCTTCCACAGGGCCCACCTCCACTGTCCCAGGGACTCCGCCAGGCCAGACAGAAGGCCCGATACCCACCCACCCCCATCTCCCCAGAACTAGCAACTCGCCCTCCTTGGAATCACCTGAGAGGTAGGAGCTGGGGATCCCGTTTTTACGGACAAGGAAATGGACTCTGAGGGCTCTGAGGCTCGAAGTAATGGACTCAAGCTCCTCCGAGTGGGGAGTGGGTAGTAACTGGGAGGATTTTCAGCCCGGCCCCTGGTGTCTGAGGGCCAAGTTCTGTCTCCAGCCGCCCTGGCTCGCCCGCCCGCGGGCTCCAGGCCCCGGCCTTGGGTTCCCCCTCCCCGCCCACAGTCACATCCGTCCTGTTCAGACAGAGATCGATGCGTCAATGTCCCAACGCCGGCCTTAACCACAGACCGGTGCGGACGTCGCGCGTGTGAGTAGAGGCGGGTGGGCCCCCCAGGACCCTTTGGAGTCCCGACCCCGCGAGGGGCAGAACCCGAACGCTGGTTTTCGGTGTCTGGTAAAGCGCTATGCCTTCAGCTCGGGACCCCTCGGTCCCTCCCCACGAAAGGCTGCGGGCGCGCTCCCCATGCCCACCCCCCAGCACTCGCCCCTAGGAGGGTTCGCGAGGCACCCGAAGCCCCCGCCCCTCGGGGGCCGGGCGTCAGAGGGGCGTGCGGTGCGCGCCCCGGCCCCTCCCCCAGGCGGGGGTGGGGGAGGGGAGGGAGCAGATGGCAGCAATTACGGCTCGGACCCTCCCCCGCCCGTAGCCCGAGGCCGGAAGACCGGCTGCGAGCGCTTTCCAGGGCGGGAGGGGCGGTGGCCTCCGCGGCCAGCTAGCCGGCGGGGGGGCGGGGCGGGGCCGGGGCGCCGGCCCGGGAGGGGACTTCCTTCCCCCGGGAACCGGCTGGGAGATTCCCTTAGGGAAAGCCAAGCCCCACCTTCCCGTTCCCGGCCCCCGAATGCTTGCAGGCCCGTGTCCCGACAAGCCCAGCGCCCGCAGGTCTCAAAGCTCCTAGGATTTTCAGGTTGGGCCAGTGGTCCAGGCTGGGGAGAGGGGAGCTGTAAGGTTGTGCGGGTTGTGATCTAAACGAGGGCCGGGTGGAGAGGTTAAAAGGGGTCTGAAGTCCAAGCCTTGGGTCTTGGCAGGTGCTGCTCTTTCTGGAGGAAGGCAAGGGACTTTTTCTTACAAAGGGTCCCGATGAGCGGGTCTGGACTGCCCCTGATTTAGGACTGCTGACTGTAGACAGGGGGGAGAGTAAATGGCTAGAGTAGGCTTCTGGGGCTCTGGGGCAGGGCCAAAGAGAGCTGGAGGACACTCATGGCTCAGGACAGAGATGACTCTACCAATTGAGCTTTCCTAGTTCTTTCTTCCTGAGTTCCTCTCCCATCGTTCCCCTGTTGTCCAGTCCATCAGCAAATTTTGTCCCTTCTGTCTCTAAGATGTATCTTGGATCAGTCCCAGCTCCCCACCTCGTGTGTCTCAGCCCTTATCACCTCCTTGCACAACTGCAAAGTCTTCTGTCTGCTCTCTTGGACCCTGAAGGTCAATTCACACAGCTTCCAGGGGGACGTTAAAAATACCAATCAGGAAAAAAAAAAAAAAAAAAAAAAGAGCATGTCATTCCCTGTTTAACAACCTTGCGTAGCTTCCCTTGGAGGAAAGCCCTAATTTCTTAACACTGCCCCTGCCTATTCTGACCTCTCCTAGTTCACTCTCCCCTCTGCCCAGATGCGACTCACACTGGGTGCCTTTTTTATTCCTTGAACTTGACAAGCTTTTCCCCACCTCTGGCTTCGGTCTTGCTGTTCCCTTTGCCTGGAACATTCTGCCCAGATCCTTCACAGGGTTGTCAGCTCCCCATCAATCCTGACCACAATGCTACAGCAGCCCCACACCCAACTGCCTGGTGTACTGTGTCACTTAACTGTATCTATTTCTTCAGGACTTAACTGCTTTCTGTAATTATCTTCTTTATTCACTTGGTTTGTGGTTTGTTTCACTTACCAGAATGACAGCAGGTGTCTTTCTTATTCTCTGCTAGCGCAATGCATGGCACAGACCTAGGAGGTGCTGAACGTACTTCACGCATTTAAGGAATGCAGGAGTCCCTGGGGAATGAACTGGATACTAATCCATTTGGTCACTTCGAAGGGGGCCCCTCCCTGGGAGAAGCCAGCTGCAAATCCCTGTATTCACCTATGTTTCACCTAAATGCCTCATAGATTAGGGCAGGCCTGTGGTTTCCAGTATCAGTAAACTTAGCAGCCAAGACTCATTGAGCATTTACGATGTGCCAGGCATTATTCTAAGTGCTTTACATAGCTTAACTAATTTAATTTGTACAACAAAGTAGATACTAATATCCTCAGCAGAGACATACTAGGACACACACAAGAATGTGTGGTCAGTCTGCAAACACATGCATGCATCATAAGCACTGAGTTGGTTATTATTGTACAACAGATGGGTGAGTTGAGTAAATAAATACACAGGTGCACCCGGGGCATTTAATAAGTAGAGCAGGAAGGCAGAATGGAACAGGAGGACAGAACGTTAGGGAAGGATCAGCATGGGGGGTGGGGGTGGGGGACACACAGCTAGTTTGGGCAAGTGGGTAGAAGAGGAAGTGTAGGGCCACAGCCCAGGCCGGTGCTCTGGATCCCCACAGCACCCAGGAGTATAGCCACAGCCGTGGTGCAGTGGCAAGGGCCTGGGTCCTGGTATTCTGCCCCCCACCAGAGGAGTGATCTTGGGCTACCACTTATCCTCTTGGGGCCACATTAGCAAAAGACTGGGGAAGGCTTACATACTACCTAACTGCCAGAGCCAGCACTGAGATTAAATTTAAAAACGCTCATGAAAGCACTTCATCAGCCACAGAGGGTTGTTGCTGGAAAGGAATAGGACAAGGGTGCAGGCTGCCAGCCCGAGAAGCTGGGGGTTGGAGCCATACTTTGGCCCTTCTTGAGTCACAGTCCACTGCTGCGTGCCCCTCCAGGGTGGGCCAGGGTTTACCAGTTGTTGTGTCTTCTGGACTTACCCTGGTACCGAGTTGGTACTCAGTGGGTTTTCGTTGAGTGAACACGTGTGTTTGTTGAGTGAATGCTCGAGTGAGGGAAGGACCCGGGGAAGAGTAATAGAGGAGAATAAATACATGAGTGAAAGGTGGAATAAATGAAGAAGGGACTAGAGATACCTTTTGCCTCGGAGCCTCAGTTTCTTTATCCGTAAAAGACCGTGGTAAGGCATGGCCCACCCTTCTCTCTGGGCTCTAGTGCGGATCTGATGAGACGTGGCGGGTCCATGGAGGCCACCCTTTGCTGTCGATGCTGAGCTGAAATGACCAGTGCTCCCCTCCCCCACATCCCTGTCCCCCGGAATTTATAGATTCCTCATTGTCCTGCACAAAGGCCCTCTTGGGGAGGAGGCGGGGTGGGTGAGGAGACTGGGGAATTAAAAAGTCAGAGGCTGAGTAACAGCCAGCCACACCCGAGGCCTCATAAATCTTCCTGGGCTCCCTGTGAGATGGACTTGCTTTGCCCTCACCCCGAGTGGCTTGCAGGGCTTCTGCTGCTTGGGATCAGGTCACCCTCACAGCTCTGAAGCATCACCGTCTCCACCATGGAGGTGTGGAGGCCTGAAGACAAGACCCTGAGAGTGGGGGAGGGGTGGATCCTATTGTTTTATCCCTGTGACGTCAGGAAGTCCTTCCTCCCATCCCGCTCCGCTCCCTTGCTTATCCCTGTAATTCTAGCCCGCTGCTGTTGGGGCTGAGCAGAAAAATGAGCCTTGTGTGGGTATTTCGGAGTTCCCTGGTGAAGGGGGGCCCGGAGGTCCAGACTTCAGGACGGCAGCAGCCTTACCGCCCCCCACCCCTTCCCCTGCCGTCCGGCATCTCACGGAGACGGTAGGAGCCCAGGGTAGAGCTGGCAGATGGTGCAGTGTTAACAGATGACAAGAAAACAGAATTACTCAGCTGCTCTGTCCCTCATGTTCCTGGAAGGGGATGGCCTTCAAACTGGAAAGAGACAATGAAGTCAATTGGGAGGGTTGGCGATGAGAGGGAGGGAGAGAGGATTTGGGGGCACAGGGAACTGCAAACCAGCACGTGGACGACCTGGCTTGGAATCCCATCTCAGAAAATCACCGGGGGGGGGGGGGTGCGGAGAGGGGGGATCTCAAGCAGGTCCACTAACCGCTCAGTGTCTGTGTTTCTCATCTATAAAATGGGTTGATGAAAAACCCTGCCTTACCTTCTCACTGGGCTTTTATGAGGATAATAGGGATTTTTCTCTTTATAAAATGGGCTTTACTGCTTGTGAAGATGTCAAAATATAAGAGGTTACTTATAAACTGTAAGTGCCAGCTCCTTAGTTGTTTGTGAAATCATTTTTTTAAGTTTATTTATCTTGAGAGACAGCAGGGGACAGACAGAATTCCAAGCAGGCTCCTCACTATCAGCGCAGAGCCCCATGGGGGGCTCGAACCCATGAACCCCAAGATCATGCCCTGAGCTGAAACCAAGAGTCGAATGCTCAACTGACTGAGCCACTTAGGCACCCCAGTGAAATCATTTTTTTTAAGTTTATTTATTTATTTTGAGAGAGAAAGAGCACTTGAGCGAGGGGGAGGGGCAGAGAGAGAGAATCCCAAGCAGGCTCTTCGCTGCCAGAGCCCAACGTGGGGCTTGATCTCACAAACCAAGAGATCATGACTTGAGCCAAAAGCAAGAGAGAAATCAAGAGTCAGATGCTTAACTGACTGACTGAGTCACCCAAGCACCACCTCCCTGTGAAATCATTTTTAAACAACAAAATGGAATAGAGTAGAAAACATCATGTACAATGTTACGTAAAACTTTTGCTTTTAGTTCTGTGGATGTTTATGTGTCCTGGGGCCAGAGGTAGATGTTATTTTACTGTGGGTGATAGTCAAAAACGTTTGAAATATTCCAAGTAGAGGAAATTCTTCAGTGGTATCTCCAGAATGAAAAGGTGGATGAAGGGAAACGAATGATAAGAAATACACCAGGAGAAATATAAATGTAGAATGTGGTGGGTCTTGGGCTATGGCATTCCTGGTGGGGAGACCTGGCTTTGAGTAACTCAGCGTAACTGAGATTGGGGGTGGGGCATTTAGGACCCATCGGAGCGCCCTCTTGGTGGGTAACAAGAATCTCTGTTTTGTAGGATGCCTTGGCTCTGAATCCTGAGGACACTGTCCCTGAATCCTTACTAGGCCATGGCCACTGCTCCCTCGGCATGGCCCTGAGCTGAGCCAGGAAGGGGCTGGTCAGTGAGAACCTTGAACTCCTGTGCTTGGACCCTTCCCCCCAACACATCCACTAAGAGTGCAACAGGTATGATGTAGTGGTCATCGGGACCCCCTGCCTGAACTTCACCCATGACCCTCATCCCCACCTCCACCCCAGGGGCCATAGTCCAGTGGTGGTGAACTGGTCAGAAGGGATCCTAAATCAATCCCAGACTTCCCTGGCTGGCATTGAGTTACGAGCTGTGGGTTTTGTGATGTAGATATGGTAAGGGAGGAGGGGGCATGACCTATGGCAGGTCACATGGGACCCCCAGAAGGGGCCAGAGCTGGGGTCAGAGGTCATCTCCTCCATTCTCTATCCCACCATGTTGGGTCCTATCCCGTGTCTAGTTCCTCAGCTGGGGTAGGCCATTTCCCTACTGACTGCCGGCCCCCGCTATGCCTGCCACCAGGCCTGTAGGGTGGGAATAGGGAGCTTGTGCTGGAAAAAGACCCTGGAAGAAAGCCAGAGGTTGAGATGACAGTACATTTGGTTCCCTCCCAGTGACTGGCCTGTGCTCCAAACTTAACTCGAGAGTTTGCTGAGCTCTTTCTCTATAGATGTGCCACTACACTTTCCCCAAATCTTCCCCTTCCCTTCTGATTGAATTCCACAAGTCAAGACTCCTGCAAACCCCGGCCCAAAGGATTAGATGGTTGGAGATATGGCATGATGGTTAGGGACTAGATAGAGACTCAAGCCACTGCTCCAGACAATGTATGTGATCAGGGCTTAAGAGAGTGTTAGAAGAATAGACGATGGAAAGATCCAGACGATGAGATGAGAAAGATCAAAACTGAAAAGATGGAGAAGAGGTGAAGTCAGGCAGGCAGAAAGAAGATGGACAGACAGAAGGCAGTGAGGAGATCAAGACTGAAGGGAAGGAAGTTGGAGTGGCAAGAAAAGAGCATTCTAGTGTACCCCCATCAGAAGACCCCAGCAGCTAAGAGATCAGAAGGAAGATAACCTGATAGCCTGTACTGTTCCCTCATGGTTAATCCTCGACACTGCCACACTGAGGCCCTGACTGAAATGTACCTGTAACACCCAGGATGTCATCATATTTTAGGCATTACCCAGCAACCTCCAGTCCCCCTCTACCACAATCATCCCAAACAGCAAAGACATGCACGAGGAGGGTCAACACCCAGCCTGGGGAGCCGGAAAGGAGGTTAGGAAGGGACAAGCATACAGTCCTCCTGAGGACAGAAGCTTGGACAGGGCACCATGGAACAGCTTTGCTGCAGGCAGAAGGTAAAAGAAACCTCACAAACCTTCTGGGTATCCAGTCAGCTTGGCTAAAGCTGATCTACAGAAATAAATGCCTTGTCTACCATGCTTTGGGACCCAAAGTGGGACTCCATCTCCCTCCTCCTGTGCACCTGCCCTCCCAAGACCTTGCCCCTACACCCAACCCCAGGACCTTATGCTATAACCTCAACGCTGGGTTGAGGATGTTCCCCTAATTCCTGCCCAGGGCTGCCACCTGCTGGCTGAGAGTGGCCTTGCAGAACAA
The DNA here is from genome assembly GCF_028018385.1 of Neofelis nebulosa. Taxonomy (NCBI): domain Eukaryota; kingdom Metazoa; phylum Chordata; class Mammalia; order Carnivora; family Felidae; genus Neofelis; species Neofelis nebulosa. The sequence continues at coordinate 64,030,084 of NC_080789.1, read as the reverse complement.
GACCCTTGCCGAGGCTGTGGGGGGGGGGTGCTCTGTGCTGAACCAGAGGTAGCTTCTCTAGGCTTGGAGGAAGATAATTGGAAAAGCAAAATGTGAAATGAAATTCCCTTTTACCTAGTTAGATGTCCTTGGAGCCTCTCAGCACAGATCAAAGTCTCCTATGCCTTTACAGTCATTGCTGAACAGCACTGGAGGTGGGGAGGAGGAGGCTCTTTAGGCCAGAGGAGAGACTGTCCAGGAACTTGCATTTCCTGAGTGGCTAACACTGTGCTAGATACAGGAGACAAGGACGACCAAGGTGAGGGAAACAGCCAAGAACAAGATTAATGATAACTCGTATGAAGAGCCAAAGTAAGGGTCTGACACAAAGCAGGTTTCAGTTAATAGTTATTGAATGAATGAATGAATGAATGGGTGCCGTTTAGAGGCAACACTGAGAAGCGATGAACTCTGTGTACAAGAGAGATTGGGGAGGGGAGCCTGGTTGGCTCAGGCTGTGGAACATGATTCTGGATCTTGGGGGCAGGAGTTCGAGCCCCAGGTTTGGTGTAGAGATTACTTTAAAATATATATACATACATATAGGCAGTTGGGGAGGAAGAGGAGGAAATAATCAGGGAAATCTTTGTGATTCTTTTTCCCCTTTTGTTATGAAGTAATAATTATGTTTTTTATGTTTATTTATTTTTGAGAGAAAGAGCACAAGCAGGGGAGGGGCAGAGAGAGAGGAAAACACAGAATCTGAAGCAGGCTCCAGGCTCTGAGCTGTCAGCGCAGAGCCCAGTGCAGGACTCGAACCCACAAAGTGTGAGATCATGACCGAGCCAAAGTTGGATGCTCAACTGACTGAGCCACCCAGGTGCCCTGAAGTAGTAATTATCTTGGTGGGAGATTCAAATATCATAGAAGTTGAAAAAGGAAAACATGGGGTTTCCTTTCACCTCATTCCTATTCTCCTCCCTCAAATTAACCACTGGCAATGCTTTAAAAAATTTTTTTTTTCTCAATGTTTATTTATTTTTGAGAGAGGGAGAGAGAAAGAGCGCGAGTGGGGGAGGGGCAGAGAGAGGGGGAGACACAGGATCTGCGCTGTCAGCGCAGAGCCCCATGGAGGGCTCGAACTCACAAACTGTGAGATCACAACCTGAGCTGAAGTCAGAGGCTTAACCGAGTGAGCCTCCCAGGCACCCCGGCGATGCTTTAACACAGGTCATTTACAAGAGTCCTGGGACTTGGCTACATGTTAGAATCACATGGAGAGATTTTATTTTTTATTTTAATTTTTTTTTTAATGTTTATTTTTGAGAGAAAGAGAGCGCAAGCAAGGAAGAGGCAGAGAGAGGGAGACAGAGGATCCAAAGCAGGTTTCTCACGGACAGCACAGAGGCCGCTTTGGGGCTCGAACTCACAAACCATGAGATCACGACCTGAGCTGAAGCCAGATGCTCGACTGAGCCACTCAGGCGCCCCTTTTTTATTTTAATTTTAAAAATGTATTTATTTATTTTAAGTACTCTCTATACCCAACATGGGACTCAAACTCATAACCCTGAGTCCAAGAGTCACATGTTCTTCCAACTGAGCCACCCAGGCGCCCCACATGGGGGGATTTTAGAATCCCATCACCCAAGTTGTGCTCAGACTAATTACCTCAGAATCTCCGGAGTGGGTGCCAAGCATCACTATTTTTTTTAATGTTTGTTTATTTGTTTGTTTGTTAATTATTTAATTATTTATTTTTGAGAGAGAGAGAGAGAGAGAGAGAGCACAAGTGGGGGAGGTACAGAGAGAGGGGGGGACAGAGGATCCGAGGCAGGCTCTGTGCTGACAGCAGAGAGCCCGATGCTGGGCTGGAACTCACTAACTTCAAGATCACAACCTGAGCCAAAGCTGGACGCTTCACTGACTGAGCCACCCAGGCACCCGCCCCCCATACTATTGTTTTTAAAGTGACTAAGTGAGTACAGGGTACAGCCAATGTTTACAACTACTGTTCCAGGCCTCTGTATGCATTTGCATACATGTAAGTAGCCAATCTCACACACGCACGCGCGCACACACACACACACACACACGTTTTTTTTTCCTCTTCAATTAACAACATGTCTCAGGGATATTTTCAGAGTAGTCCATATGGATCTAATTATTTTTTAATGGAGGCATACATAATTTCATGTGATATATCTCATATTTTTTCAAGCCCTTCCTCTACTAATGAACATTTAAGTTAGAAAATTTTTTTTACAATTAGAAACAATGCTGCAAAGTATATACAGTATATCTTTGTTCACATATGCAAGTACTGTTTTCGAAAGATTTCTTTCTTTCTTTCTTTCTTTCTTTCTTTCTTTCTTTCTTTCTTTCTTTCTTTCTTTCTTTCTTTTTGGGACAGAGAGAGACAGAGCATGAACGGGGGAGGGGCAGAGAGAGAGGGAGACACAGAATCGGAAACAGGCTCCAGGCTCCGAACCATCAGCCCAGAGCCTGACGCGGGGCTCGAACTCACGGACCGCGAGATCGTGACCTGGCTGAAGTCGGACGCTTAACCGACTGCGCCACCCAGGCGCCCCTCGAAAGATTTCTAAACGCAAAATTTCTGGGTTCATGTGTATGTACATTTGTTATTTTGAAAGATGCTGTCAAAATGCTTTCCAAAAATACTTCACTAATTTCCATTCCCCCCAACAGTGTAAGCACTTAATATTATTAATGTTTAATTTTTGCTAAGCTGTGGACCCAAAGTAATATTTCATTATTGTTTTAATTTGCCTTTTCCTGCTTACTTGTGAGATTAAGCATCTTTACAAATGTTTATTGGCCGTTTGTATTTCTTCTATGAATTAATTACGTCTTTTGCCCATATTCCTATTAGATTGTTTTTTAATTAATTAGGATTAGAGGAAATTTTATTTCCAATAGCATGACTGCCTAGACTCTGGACTGATATTCCCAAGTAAAACAGCAAAAATGCCAGTTAAGGGCTGCCTGCTGGTGTAGTCAGTTAAGCTCTTGATCTCGGCTTAGGTCATGATCTCAAGGTTTGTGAGTTCGTGTCCCGCATTGGGCTCTGTGCAGGTGGCATGGAGCCTGATTGGGATTCTGTCTTTCCTTCTCTCTGCCCCCTCCCCCGCTTGTGCTCTCTAAATAAATGAATAAATAAATAAATAAACAAACTTAAAAATTTATTTTAAAAATGCTAGTTAAAATACAAATACAAATTATTTTAAAAGCTTAGAAGAGCTGGCCAGATAGCAAGAATTTATTAGGTTAAACTCTAAGGGAAGGCAGGAACCCAGACAAGGAAACAAAACATGGAATCTACTTTAGTCTGAAAATATTTGTTGGGGGCACCTGGGTGGCTCAGTTGGTTAAGCGGTCCACTTCAGTTCAGGTTATGATCTTGGGGTTCACGAGTGCAAGCCCCATGTCGGGTTCTATGCTGACAGCTTGGAGCCTGGAGCCTGCTTTGGACTCTGTGTCTCCTTCTCTCTCTCTCTGCCCCTCCCCTGCTCATGCTCTGTCTCTCTCTCTCTCTCACTGTTGAAAATAAATTAAAAAACATTTTTGAAAATATTTGTTGAATTAGGCAAACTTGAGCTTCAATTTCCAGTCTTTTTCTTTTTTTTAAGTTTTATTTTATTTATGTATGTATTTATTTATTTTAATGTTTATTTTTGGGAGACAGAGAGACAGAGTGGGGGAGGGGCAGAGAGTGAGGGAGACACAGAATCCGAAGCAAGCTCCAGGCCCTGAGCTGTCAGCACGTAGCCTGATGCGGGGCTCGAACCCACGAAACGTGGGATCATGACCTGGGCCAAAGTCGGATGCTCAACCAACTGAGTCACCCAGGCACCCCTTAAGTTTTATTTATTCAGGTACTCTCTATACCCAACATAGGGCTCGAACTCACAACCTGGAGATCAAGGGGCTCATGCTCTTTCGACTGAGCCAGCCAGCCACCCCACAATATCCACAGTCTATCTTTGACAGAGCCAAGGTGAACTTAATGGGAGATTTTCAGAATTTTCCAGCATTGATGAAGGACAATTTACAGATCCAAAAGCGGGATAGATACAACATCTGAAGAAAGATAAACAATAAGAAATCCATGCCTACACGTAAGAGTAAAACTTTATTTAAAAATTTTTTTTAAGTTTATTTATTTTGAGAGAGAGAGAGAGAGAGAGAGAGAGAGAGAGTGTGTGTATGCATGCGCTTGAGCTGGAGCGTGAGTCAGGGAGGGGAAGGGGGAGGGGAGAGAGAGAGAATCCCAAGCAGGCTCCATGCTGTCAGCACAGAGCCCAAGGTGGGCCTCAGACCGCGAACTGTGAGATCATGACCTGAGCCGAAACCAAGAATCGGATGCTTAAGCGACTGAGCCACCCAGGCGCCCCAAGAGTAAAACTTTAGAACACCACAGACAAAGAGAAGATTTTAAAGGCAGCAAGAGCAAAAAGGCAAGCTTTAAAGGAAAACAAATTTGTTTGCAATTTTATATGAAAGAATAAAAACCGGTTTTGAAAAAGAAACTCGAACGTGGAGAACCCCACTGTCAGGCAGTCAGACAGACCCCAAAGCTAGAGTAATACAATCAAGGGGGCCTTCATGGAAGAGCAGTCTAAAAAGGTGACGTCAGAGAACTCAAACACAGCATGAAACATTAAAGAGAATTCGCAGTTCGTATACCATAGAGGTGACACTAGACATCAAAGGAGAGAGAACTGTCTCATAGATGGGGTCATCTCAGTAACTGGAGAGAAACGAAGTTGGATTGTACATTAGGCTGCTTGTGCTGCCCCAACAATTAGCACAGACTGGATGGCTTAAACAACAGACATGTATCTCCTCACGGTTCTGGAGGCTGGACGTCCAAGACCAAAGTGCCAACAGGGTTGGCTTCTGGTGAGAACCCTCTCCTTGGCTTATATACCATAGATTTCTCACTGTGCCCTCATTTGGCCTTTCCTTTTTTTTTTTTTTTTTTTTTAATTTATTTTTGGGACAGAGAGAGACAGAGCATGAACGGGGGAGGGGCAGAGAGAGAGGGAGACACAGAATCGGAAACAGGCTCCAGGCTCCGAGCCGTCAGCCCAGAGCCTGACGCGGGGCTCGAACTCACGGACCGCGAGATCGTGACCTGGCTGAAGTCGGACGCTTAACCGACTGCGCCACCCAGGCGCCCCATCATTTGGCCTTTCCACTATCTCACACGGGACGGGGCAGTGGGGAGAGAGAAATAAAGGGACAGAAAGGGGCGCCTGGGGGGCTCAGTCAGTTAAGCATCCAAATTCGGCTCAGGTCATGATCTCATGGTTTGTGAATTCGAGCCCTGTGTAGGGGTCATGCGCTGTCACTGCAGAGCCTGCTTGGGATTCTTTCTCTCTCTCTGCCCCTCCCCCCCGCCCCTCTCAAAATTAATTAATTAATTATAAAAAGAAAAAAGGAACAGAGAGAACAGGAGGGACCTTTGGTGTCTCTTCCTTTTCTTGAAAGGACAGCAACCCTATTGGATTTGGACCCCAATCCATGACCTCATTTAATTAAAAAAATTTTTTTTTACATTTATTTATTTTTCAGAGACAGAGTACAAGCGGGGGAGGGGTAGGGCCCCCCCCCCCCCCCATTTAATTTTAAGGATGTCCACAAAGGCCCTGTCTTCAAATACAGTTACATTGAGGGTTAGGGTTTCCACATACGAATTTTAGCGGGCACACAATTCATAACAGATCCCTTCTTCATACTGTATATGAGAATAAATTCAGATGGATTAAAGACTAACTATGAAAAACAAAATAGCAAGGGCACCTGGGTGGCTCAGTCAGTTAAGTGTCCAGCTTTGGCTCAGGTCATGATCTCACGGTTCCTGAGTTCGAGCCCCACGTCGGGCTCTGTGCTGACAGCTCAGAGCCTGGAGTCTGTTTTGGATTCTGGGTCTCCCTCTCTCTCTGCCCCTCCCCTGCTTGTGCTCTGTCACTCTCTCTCTCTCTCTCTCTCTCTCTCTCTCTCTCAAAAATAAATAAACATTAAAAAATTTTTTAAATAAATAAATAAACATTAAAAAATTTTTAAAAAAAGATTGCAGGGGCACCTAGGTGGCTCAGTCGGTTGAGCGTCTGACTCTTGGTTTCAGCTCAGGTCACGATCTCAGGGTTATGAGATCATTCTCCAAGTAGGGTGCTCCATGCTGAGCCTGGAACCTGCTTGAGGTTCTCTCTCTCCCGCTCACTCTCTGACCCTCCCCCGCTTGTGCCCTCATGCCCACGCACTCTCTCTCTCTATCCCCCCAAAACAGGAAAGTAAAAACGAATAAAACTGCAAGATTAATAAAAGAAATGAAGATCTTTGTGATCTTGGAGTGGAAAGTTCTTAAACAAAGACCCAATGGCACAAAGCATAAGGAGATATTTTGATGACTTTCCAAAGGTGTACGTGGTACAGAACTGTGTATGGTACAGTCGGGACACTTAAAAACCCATTTGACAGTGGAGGCGTCTGGATGGCTCAGTCGGTTGAGTGTCTAACTCTTGATTTGGGCTCAGGTCATGATCCCAGGGTCGCGGGATCCATCCCCTCATTGGGCTCGTGGAGCCTACCTGGGATTGTTTCTCTCCTCTCCCTGCCCTTCCCCCACTCATTCCCTCTCTTTCTCTCAAAATAAATAAATAAATAAATACACTTAAAAAAAAACCCATTTAGAAATGGGTTTATTATCTAGACTATTAAAAGGAATTCCTGGAACAGCAATAAGAAAAAGATAAGAAAACTCAACAGAGTATCGGACAAAGGCTAGGAACAGGCGGTTTGCAGCAGGGGACACAAGCATGGCTCTCGGGTATTTGGAAAGATGCTCACCTTGTCGATAACCAGAAAAATCCGGTGGAAAATAGTGATACTACCTTCTAGTTCTGTACCATCCAATTGACAAAAATTAGAAGGCTGGATAATTACGAGCGTGGCCAAGGATGTAGGGAGGCTTTTCTGCATCGCTGGTGGGCACACTTCAGAAATAGGGCGCAATCTGACAATACCTGGTCATTAAGCATATATGTGCCCTGTGACCTAGCAGTGTCTCTGAGACTGAGCCTACTAGATGCGTTCCGGGATGTTCATGCAGCGTTATTTGTGTTTTTTTAAATTTTTTTTTAACCTTTATTTATTTTTGAGACAGAGAGAGACAGAGCATGAACGGGGGAGGGTCAGAGAGAGGGAGACACAGAATCTGAAACAGGCTCCAGGCTCTGAGCTGTCAGCACAGAGCCTGACGCGAGGCTCGAACTCACGGACTGCAAGATCACTGACTCCAGCTGCAGTTGGACGCTTAACCGACTGAGCCACCCAGGCGCCCCATGCAGCGTTATTTGTAGTGGCAGGAAGTTGGAGGCAACTGGGTGTTCAACACTGGAAGAATAGAGAAGTCAAATCTGATGGATGCACACTGTGGAATTACAAACAATTTTTTTTCAATGTTTATTTATTTTTGAGAGAGAGAGCGGGAGCGGGGAGGGAACAGAGAATCTGACGCAGGCTCCGCGCTGTCAGTGCAAAGCCTGACGCAGGGCTCAGACCCACAAGCCGTGAGATCATGACCTGCGCTGAAGTCGGACACTCAACCGACTGAGCCACCCAGGCTCCCCACAACGGTGCAATTTTATGCAGCAGGAAGAAGAGGGGAGAAAGACGGAGGTAAAAAGTATGCCCCATATCTTTTAGCAAGAGAGCAAAGATTTTCCCAGGAGAGTCACCCATCAGACCGCTGCTTGTATTTTGCTGGCCCAAACTGTGTTATGTGGTCACATTTAACTAAAAAGTGATTAGAGAGACGGGGGTTAGAGATGGGGATTGTGCCATCTGATGAGTGATGTCTAACACATAATCTACTAGATTTCTTTTAGCTGCTGCATAGAATTCCATGGTGTGCGTTCACCACATTTTACTGTCGTGGCTGGAAGTACACAGCCATCTTGTGACCATGAGGAAAAGTCAAGAGACTCCCAGAGAAGGCCCCTGCCATCATTAGTTTATATCAACACCAACAGCTTATCCCTGAATTTCTTAATCTTGTGTGAAGAATAAACCCCTATTTAGTTAAGCCATTTGTGTCAGTTAGGGCTCAGCCGTAGACAACAGAAATAAATCTGGCTGCTGTCAACATAAAGGAATGGAGAAGCACGTTCTAGGTTCAGAAACAACTCCCAGCTTCGACAAGCACATGACCTCTGCCGGTGATCGGGAAGCAGCAGTCACTGCTACAGGAAGCCGATGAATCAGGAAGCTGCTCACCAGAGCCCTACTGCATCTGTCCTGATCTGTGACAGCAAAACAGATGTCCCATGTTATTTAGCTCTGTTCCAAATTTATGTCTTGCACAAGAGCAGAAACTAAATCACAGATTCCTAACGCGAGGGAATCGAGGAAGTGTCGTTTTAGTTTTTTTCCCTTCGGTACTTCAGGAGAAACACTAAAAAGGAGTTTGGAATCGATGCCGGAGGCCAGCTTTTGGTTACTTACAACCCAAGACATTCCTAACTAGCACACAGCACAGAAAGCAAGGAGGAGTGGATCTTAAAAACAGCGTGGGGTGGAAAAAAAAAACAGAATGAGCTTTGTCACACAGTTCTAAGGTGTTGGTTAAAACATTCATACATCAGCACTACCTTTTTTATTTTTTATTTTTTATTTTACAGAGAGAGAGAGGACACGATCGTGGGAGAGGGGCAGAGGAAGAGACAGAGAGAATCCCAAGCAGGCTCCGTGCTCAGCTCAGACACGGGGCTGGGTCCCAGGGTCCTGGGATCATGACCTGAGGGGAAATCAAGAGTCTGACACTCAGCTGACTGAGCCACCCAAGCGCCCCAACACTATTTAAAAAAATTTTTTTTTAATGTTTATTTATTTGTGAGAGAGAGAGAGAGAGAGAGAGAGAGTGGGTTAGGAGCAGAGAGAAAGGGAGACACAGAATCTGAAGCAGGCTCCAGGCTCTGAGCTGTCAGCCCAGAGCCCGACGCGGGGCTCGAACTTGTGAACCACGAGATCGTGACCTGAGCTGAAGTCGGACGCTCAACCGACTGAGCCACCCAGGCACCCCCCAACACTACTTTTTAAAAAAAATCTGTTTAATGTTTATTTTTGAGAGAGACAGACAGACAGAGCATGAGTGGGGGAGGGGCAGAGAGAGGGAGACACAGAATCCAAAGCAGGCTCCAGGCTCTGAGTTGTCAGCACAGAGCCCCACACAGGCTCGAGCTCACGAACTGTGAGATCATGACCGAGCCGAAGTCAGACGCTTAACAGAGTCACACAGGAGCCCCCAACACTACTTTTTCTAATGCAATGTACATTTTCAAGGATATATAAGTACCAGTTGGTAAACGGAAGGATGAGAAGAATCGGCTGTAGGGATCAGGGATGAAAGAGAAAAACCAAATAAACTAAAATTTTTTTTTTTAACATTTTTTCATTTTTTGATAGAGACAGAGCTTGAGTGGGGGAGGGGCAGAGAGAGGGGGAGACACAGAACCCGAAGCAGGCTTCAGGCTCCGCACTGACAGCACGGAGCTCAGCACAGAGCCCGAGGCCGGGCTTGAACTCACAGACTGTGAGATCATGACCTGAGCCAAAGTCGGACGCCCACCAGCCTGAGCTACCCAGGCACCCCTCAAATAAACTAAAATTTAAAAAAAGATCTTGTACATGCTGATCGTGGGAGTGATATAAACAGAGGAATATGGTTGGCTCAATTTTCTACAACTGAGGTCCAAAACTGACCGATTAAATTTAATATTTAGTATTAGTTTAAAGAATGATTTAATAATTATTGATAAATAATTATAACTAATTTCATTCAATTATCTAATATTAATGCAATTTAAATATTTTGTATTTAATTTACCATACCAAAACTAGTCCATGAAACTTACTATGTCATGGTTTCTTTTTTTTTTTTTTTTAAGTTTATTTCTTTCCTTTGAGAGAGAGCGAGAAGAGGAGGGGCAAAGAGAGAGAACCCCAAGCAGGCTCCATCCTGTCAGCCTGGAGCTGGAAGGGGGCTAGATCTCACAAACTGTGAGATCATGACCTGAGCCCAAATCAAGAGTAGGATGCTTAACTGACTGAGCCACCCAGGAGCCCCCATCATAATTTATGTACTCCTAATTAGGCAATTCTTTATGTTTTAATTTCCCCAGAACCTCAAAAGAATAGGTCCGGGGGTCCCCCGGAGCCCCACCTCCCCCAGTCCCAGCCCCTATTCAGGGAGACATCTGCCCTGCACCCTCTCCTTCCAGCACCCCCGCTTGGCGGAAGGGAAAGGGACTTCGGGCTTTCCGGGGTTGGGTGGGGGACACCTCGCGACCCCTCTCCCCCCGCCCCAGCCTCCGAAGGGTGTGTTTTTGGTGCAGGAGGAGCTGGGGGAGGAGCCACCGTGACTCGGGCCCCGCCCACTCGGGGCCGGCTCCAGGGCGGGTCCGGGTCGCTGGGGGAGGAGAGCACCCGCCCCTCCCGACCCCCCATCCCCTACTAACCCAGCTTGATCCAGCTCAGCCCCGGGGTGTTTGCAGCAGCTCGTTCCGTAAGTCCAGCCATCTGTTACCTGCGCTGCTTTCTGGGGACAGAGAGTCCCCGTCGGGCCGGCCCGGAGACCCGGGGAGTGTGCTCCCGGGAGTCTGCGGGATGCTGTGAGCCCCCGGCAATGGCTGCCTCCCGGGGAACCTCCACACGCCGCCGGGTAAGGTCCTGCGGGAAAGGGAAGACCACCCCTCTCCTTGACTCTCGCTGGGATCCTCCCAGCGAACGATGCTGCCCTCTTAGGGCCCCGGCCCACAACTTGTCTTCTCATAAGGTGGGTGGGGTGCTGGGACCCCACCCTGGGATACAGGGAGACACTGCTCCCCTCCATTCTGTGTTCTAGATGGCACCCGCGTGAGGCAGAGCGACGGGTCTTCTTGCCCCCCGGGCTGGAAGAGGAAGAGCGGCCGTTGTGCCGGGGAGGGCCGGACATGTCGGAGGCATCGTCCTGCCCTGGCAGCGAGACCCCTGCCCCAGGCTGCAGGCTGGGGGCCTTGTACTGGGCCTGTGTCCGCAATGATCCTGTCCAGCTCCAAGCCGCATTGGATGGTGGGGTCTCCCCGGAGGAGGCCGTCCAGGTGGATGGCAATGGGAGGGTGAGCCACCCCAGGTGCTCCCCAGGGCATCTGGTGCAACTCTTGAGTCCCCAGCGCCGCCAGTGCCTGCATCCTTGGGAGGGAGGGAGGGAGCCAGGGTGCGTCTTCCTGGAGGCTGGGACATCTCTGGGAATGGTGTGGATTTAGAGGGCACAGGGGCCCCAAGGAGATCCTGGAAAAGAGAGCAGGAGCTGAGCTGCCCCTCCCCCAGACAGGTCTTATGGTCGCCTGCTACCGCGGTTTTGAGAATGTTGTGGCCTTGCTCAGCCGCTGCCCTTTCCTCGATGTGAACCAGCAGGATAAGGAAGGGGACACAGCCCTCATGCTGGCTGCCCAAGCAGGTGACAGACTGTTGACCTTACCTCCTACCATCCCCCCCCCACTTCAGATGGAGCCACAACCCCACACTTTTTGTATAAGGTTCTCCCACCATGGACACTGTTGTGCTTGGTGGAGGGTGTGTTTGGGGCGTCATCACTCTCTTTCCGGGACAGCTAAGCTCTGTCCTTGGTGCCTCGCAGGTCATGTGCCTCTGGTGAGTCTCCTGCTCAACTACTACCCAGGCCTGGACCTGGAGCGCCGGGACCAGCGGGGGCTAACGGCACTGATGAAGGCCGCCATTCGGAACCGTTCGGAATGTGTGGCGGCCCTCCTCCTGGCAGGTGCGTGGGTCCTGGACCGGGATTTGTGACCTCCAGTCCCTCCCCAAGCTCTCCAGCCTGACACTAAGTCAGCTGTATAGTCACAGAGAGAAGTGGAGATGGAGGATCAATCTAGGCCGACTTCCTGGAGGAGGGGAGTGTGCTTGAGCTTCTCACAATCAACAAAGTCTAGCTCTTGGGTAGCTGTATTTCCATGGTGAATGTTGGTCCAGGGAGGATAACCTAGACCAGCTGGAAAAACAAGAAAGGCTGCTATCTGGAACCAGACTTGTGTTCTGGTCCGGGCTCTGTCACTAGCTGAGTGACCCGGGACAGATGGCTTCCCTCTCTGGGCCTTACCAGTATAATGAAGGTGTTGGCTTTCTCTGGGATGCCTTCCATCTCTGACAAGGCAGGGTTCCAGGGACACGATGATGTGTAGTTGGGGCATGTGGCTGCGTGGGGTTGTTCTGGAGTGAAGTTCACACTGTTCGTGCAGTCTTGGGCCTTCACTCTTCCTGAGGTGGGGCTGCCCTCTATTCATCACCCTGGGGGACCCTGCCTCCAGCTCTTCCCTTCCCCAAGCCATCTAACTGTGTCTGGGGTGCGAAAGGAGGAAACTCCACACCCCTCTTTTGTCCCAAGTTGACTGCTCTCCCCCCACCTGGATTCGAGGGGTGTGCTGATGAACAGAAGAATGGGGAATGGGAACCAGCAGGGCCCCACTCCACCTGCCCAGAAGGTGCAGCTCGGGCCTCCCCCTGTCCTGAGCAACCTGCACACCACCCCTTTATTGGCTCAGGAGATCTCTATTCTTTTTTTTTTTTTTTTACATTTATTTATTTTTGAGACACAGAGAGAGACAGAGCACAAGTGGGGGAGGGGCAGAGAGAGAAAGAGACAAAGAATCCAAAGCAGGATCCGGGCTCTGAGCTGTCAGCACAGAGCCCAACTTGGGGCTCGAACTCACAAACCATGAGCTGACCTGAGCTGAAGTCATCATGACCTGAGCTGAAGTCAGATGCCCAACCGACTGAGCCACCCAGGCGCCCCAGGAGATCTTATTCTATTCCAGGTTCGGAGACCCCCAACAGGTCCCTCTGAAGTCTTTTCCCCTCTCTGGACTTCAGTTTTCTTCTTTAGTCTTTTTTTTTTTTTTTTTAAGTTTATTTATTTATTTTGAGAGAGAGAGACAGGGAAAGAGAGAGAGAGAGAGAGCATGATCAGGGGAGGGGCAGAGAGAGAGAGAGAGAGAGAGAGAGAGAGAGGGAGAGACAGAATCCCAAGCGGCCTCTGCACTGTCAGCATGGAGCCCCAACTGGGGGCTCGATCCCACGAACCTCAAGATGGCGACCTGAGCCAAAATCAAGAGCCGGACGCTTAACTGACTGAGCCACCCAGGGTCCCTGCATGTCCCACGCAGCCATATGCCCCAACTACACATCATCATGTCCCTGGAACCCTGGCTTGTCAGAGATGGAAGGCATCCCAGAGAAAGCCAACACCTTCATTATACTGGGAAGTTGGGATCCGGGACTGGTACTGTCCCTAGGCTATAGCCACCGATGGCTCCCGGATTCCAGCTGCGACGGGGTGGGACTCTATGGTTTTTCATCTGACCCCAATCAGGCCTGCTGCTAAAGAGTCTGCCCTTCTGCAACTCACCAATCCCTGTCCCATCGCACGCCACTCCTGTGCCCCCTCCCAGGTGCTGAGCTGACAGCGGTGGATCCTGTCCGGGGCAAGACAGCCCTAGAGTGGGCAGTACTGACTGACAGCTTCGACACCGTGCAAAGGATCCGGAAGCTGCTGCGGCGCCCCCAGATAGAACAGCTCAGCCAGCATTACCAGCCCGAGTGGCCAGCCCTGCCTGGGCTCGTGGCCCAGGCCCAGGCCCAGGCCCAGGCTGCCCCATCTCTTCTAGAGCGACTCCAGGCCACCTTGAGCCTCCCCTTTGCCCGGTTTCCTCAGGAGGGGGGTGTCCTGGACCACCTTGTGACCATCACGACCAGCCTGGCCAGTCCCTTCCTCACCACTGCCTGCCACACCCTGTGCCCTGAGCACCCACCTGCACTGGGCACCCGAAGCAAGTCTGTGCCAGAGCTGCTAGGCACTGCCCCTCCCCCGCCCCCAGATCCCCAGCCCCCCCAGGTAGCCACTGGCCCCCGGGCCCTCATCCCCTACCAGAGCCCTCAGGGCGTGTTGAGTATGTGCCCTCAGTGGCTACAACCCAGGGACGATAGCAGCCCCAGGCCCCAAGCTCCAAAGATCCGCCTCTCCAAGGCACCCTCATCGCCCAGACAGCACAAGCCAGAGTCCAGGCCTGGAGAGAATCGAAGGTTGGCCCTTCCTATCTGGAGATATCAGGAACTCAGGATGGAGAGGAGGAAGCAGGAGGAGGAGGCCAGGCGGGCACAAAGTCAGGGAAAGATGGGCTAGGCCAGGCTGGGAGCAGGTGATCAGGTCCCTCCCTAAGGCTCCTTTGCCCTCTGGAGCCCCTTGTGCTCTCCCATCCAGATCTGTACAAATGATTCTACTCTAATCTACTTAGGAGGTTGTCCACACAGCGCTATTTGCAATACTAAGAGTGGAAACAACCTAAGTGTCCATCAGCAGGGGACTAGCTAAATTGCTTATGGCTGTGATAAGTATACATCCATATGATGTATTTTATACGGTGGTAAAACGAGTAAGGAAGCTCTTTACGTTCTGATATGAAACTATCTCTAAGAGGTATTAAGTGAAAGTCATCAATGGGTGGAACAGCGTGTATGGCATGCTACTACTTGTCCATGTAAAATCTGCACCAAGAGAAACTTGACCAATACAAATATATAGGGAGTACCAAGATGTATTTAAGTACTTGATGAATGAAGGATCAAAGGAGGAAATGAAAAACCATTACTGACAGTGGAAATACGAATCCCAGAATGAGATTGAAAAGTTAGGTACAAAAAAAGTTAATTCTTACCCGGCAATAACACCATAACTTTTTTTTTTTCTGCCAGACAAAAATAAATTGCTGCTTATCAGTCTTCTACAGGTTAACCTCTTAACTTCCTATAGAAAATCTGGGCCCTAATCAATAGTAAATACTATGTCAGACAAAATTACTTCCCCTGGATGACCCATAGGTGGGGTTATTAGCCAGTGATCTAAAACATCTTGAAAAGGGGCGCCTGGGTGGCTCAGTCGGTTAAGTGTCTGACTTCAGCTCAGGTCATGATCTCACGGGTTTGGTTCGTAAGGGCTCTGTGCTGACATCTCAGAGCCTGGAGCCTGCTTTGGATTCTGTGTCTCCCTCTTTCTTTGCCTCTCCCCTGCTCGCTTTCTGTCTCTAAAAAACTGAATAAACGTTAAAAAAAATGTTTGTTTTGGGGCTCCTGGGTGGCTCAGTCGGTTAAGCGTCCAACTTCAGCTCAGGTCATGATCTCACAGTCCATGAGTTCAAGCCCCGCATGGGGCTCTGTGCTGACCGCTCAGAGCCTGGAGCCTGTTTCGGATTCTGTGTCTCCCTCTCTCTCAGACCCTCCCCCATTCATGCTCTGACTCTCTCTGTCTCAAAAATAAATAAATGTTAAAAAATTTAAGAAAAAATGTTTTAGTATCTTGAAAGGCACTTAGTAATTTTTCATGTGTGCCTTATTTAAAATTGTTTTTCATCAGTTAAAAATGTTTTTAATTTTTTATTTGAGAGAGAGAGCATGAGTGGGAGAAAGGCAGAGAGAGAGAGAGAGAGAGAGAGAGAGAGAGAGAGAGAATCCCGGCACTCTTAGCACAGAGCCGGGCAGGGGGCACCATCATCCCGCCACCCTAGGATCATGACCTGAGCCAAAATCCAGAGTCAGGCGCTCAACTGACTGAGCCACCTAGGAGCCCCTCAGGTTTTCCTTTTTTTAAAGATTTTCTTTTTAAGTACTCTCCACACCCAACATAGGGCTCAAACTCACAACCCCGAGATCAAGAAAGAGTCTCATGCTCCACTGAATGAGCCAGCCAGGCACCCCTGGGTATTTTTTCTTCCTCTCTTTCAAGATTCAGAGCCAGCCATCTGGTTGTGGAAGCCAGACTCCCTCACTGGAACCTCCCTGGGGAGAAACATGGCAGTTCGCTCAGGAAGATGACTGAACAACTGACCGAGGGTAGAAGGGAAACTTGTCACTGACTACCTTTTTGAAACTTTTGACTTTTTAAAAAAATGAGCTTTATTTTTTAGAACGGTTTTAGATTTACAGAAGAGTTGTAAAGGTGGTACAGGGTTCCCATATACCCCACACTCGGTGACCTGTATGATGACCATGAATGTAGTACATTTATTACAATTAATGAACCAATATTAATACATCATGATTACAAAAGTCTAAACTTTATTCAGGTTTCCTTAGTTTTTTCCTAATGCCCCTTTTCTGTTCGGAATTCCAGCCAGGACACCTCATTACATTTAGCTGTCACGTCTCTGCCGATGTCCCTCGACTGTGACACCTTCTCAGATTTTTCTTGTTTCTGATGACCTTGACAATTTTGAGGAGTACTGATCGGGTATTTTGTGGACTGTTCTTGTCATGAGGAGACTGGGGTTATAGGTTTGCGGGAGGAAGACCACAGAGGTGACATGTCATTCTCATTACTTCATGTGAAGGTTATATACCGAGAACATGACTCATCACGGTTGAGGGAACCTCGATCGCCTGACTGAGGTAATATTCGTCAGGTTTCTCCCTGAGATGCTACTCTTTTCTCCCCCTTTCTATACTGTGCTCTTTGGAAGGGAGTCAGTCTATGAAGCCCACACTGAAGGAGCGGGGAGTTAAGGTCCCATCTTCCTGGGGGTGGAGTATCTTTTTTTTTTTTTTTTCAACGTTTTAAATTTATTTTTGGGACAGAGAGAGACAGAGCATGAACGGGGGAGGGGCAGAGAGAGAGGGAGACACAGAATCGGAAACAGGCTCCAGGCTCCGAGCCATCAGCCCAGAGCCTGACGCGGGGCTCGAACTCACGGACCGCAAGATCGTGACCTGGCTGAAGTCGGACGCTTAACCGACTGCGCCACCCAGGCGCCCCTGGGGGTGGAGTATCTACATAAATTACTTGGAATTACTCTACCCAGAACGTTTTGACTTTTTAGCCATGTATTACTGAATCTTGGAAAATTAAAAAATAAATCTGCTCTTTGAATAGGGAGACCACACACACACACACACACACTAAACTTTTTTAATGTTCATTTATTTTTGAGAGACAGAGAGAGAGGCAGAAAGAGAAGGAGACAGAGAATCTGAAGCAGGCTTCATGCTTTAGCACAGAGCCCCACGTGGGACTCGAACTCATGAACTATGAGATCATGACCTGAGCCGAAATCCAAAGTCGGCTGCTTAACCGACTGAGCCGACCGGCGCCCCTCTCCCTCCCACTTCTAACCAGCCTGAGTTGTACTAGGGCGTGGGGGTGACCACAGCATCTTCAGAACCAGAGAACTAGCCCACTGTCGCTCTCTCTGTCCCGTCTAGCATGCTGGGGAGCTCGACAAGGGGCAGCGATCTTCCAGCAGGGGGAGCCTCTCCACCTCGGAGACCCACCCTCTATCGATGGCCATCTCGGGGCAGCTGGGAGTCCCGGCCTGTGCCCTGCCAGTCCTCCTCCCAGGCCATTTCTCTCTAATCCTCTAACTGCTTCTGACAGTCTTTCAGGCTGCCGGAGAGGAAAGAAGCCCACGTGGCTCGCTTTGCCTGTGCTGCCCCGAGTCAACCTCTCCGCTAACATCTCAGCTTCTTCCCACGCCAGCCCAGCTCCCGAGCCTTCCAAATGGAGTCCCTGTCAGCAGAGGCCAAGGAACTCTGAACAAGGTCCCTGGCTGTGTAGAACACGCCCCTGGCAAAAGTGCCCTGCAAAGACCAACACCTGGGCTTGAATCCCGGCCTTGACTCTTACCGTCTCTGGGACCAGGGAGCGCTCCCAGCCTTCGGCTCCTCATTTGTAACAGCGAATGGTGACAATATAGAATCTGTACTTCCCAGGGTTGTCGTGCAGCCTAAACAGGAGAGGCATACCAGGCACCAAGAAGGGCCCGGCCAACCATCAGTGCCCGGTAAACAACAGGTTTTGTTACTGTGCTGATTGGCAAGGAGTGAGGCCAAGGGGGGCAGCCCCGTGGAGGAGGCCAGCGGACATGTCCTTGGAACCCCATGGCCTCCCCCGTGATTCTAGAATACTACTCTGGCGAGCCCTGAAGTGGAAACACCTGCTCAGCCCAGACAGCCTTCTCAGACCAGCTTCTCAGACCCCCCAGGCCCGGAGTGCCCCCAGCCCACTTTTCATCCCCATAGCACTGATGGCCAGACCACCTGTTCCCTGCATGTGCACAGGTCCATCCTCACCCTGCCCGATAGGGGCTCCTACGGAAGGGACTGGAAAGTTGGCTTTCCGGACACACTGGGGTATCAGCCAGGCTTGTGGGGACGCCCTTCCCTCAGTCCTGCATGGACAGAACCTCAGCCCGTCTCCCTACTCCCTGGCTCTGTGCCTAGCCCATACAGGCTGAATAAACGTGTGTAGCAACGAACTGCGTTCAGACTCCACCAAGGTCCGGGATGCTTAGAGGGCCCTTTACCGTCTCCTTCCTCCTCTTGGGAGCTGTTCTGGTCCAGGAGCCAAGTGTCCCCAGTCATCCCAGGGCATGCCCCAGGGAAGCCCTGCTGGGTCAGGAAAAGGCAAGGGAGTACATATATGTAGGGAGGACAGAGGGACAGGTGGGGACTCATTCATTGATGTGCCTTTTTTTCCAAACTGGGAAATGCAATGGTTGCAAATGGTTGCAAACAGCTACGCATCTCCCACCACACCAAGCACCAGGCCTGCTGCTTCCCTCCCCATACGTTCCCCCATCCCTCACCCATCCCTCACCCTGACCCCCAAGGATCGTTCTCCCCCCAGATTTCAGCTGGCCCCACCGAGAAACCCACCTGGTCAGCAGACTTTCAGACCCGCTCACCTCTCTCCTCTTCCTCAGAGGGAACCTGGCTTTTCATGGTTAAGGAAGGTATGACATCTGGAGGGAGGACTGGACGGCAAGGCTTGGGGTCAGAGGGACTCTGCAACGTGGATCGGTCACACAGGCAGTGTCACGTGCCAACACACAACAGTCAGCCAGGTGCCACAGGGACCTGCAGGCTGGCAGGCACAGAAGTACACACAGGCCCCTACCCCACCCCCCCACCAAGCACACGTAAACACACCCTGTCACACAGGCACACAAACACACGGACACACTGGCAAATGGAAAAACCAAGACGGGGTCCCCCCTTCCTGGGGTCCCATCTCCCCCTCTTAGCCCCTCTGTGCCCCAGCATTCTACATTCTCCAGCCGTCCAGCTCCGTGATTTGCCCATGTGACTATCCTCCTAGTTGTAGTCTGTCCAACTATTTGGAGTGGGAGTTGGTGGGGGACAGGGATGGGCAGGACAAAACCTTACCCCTGAGTTCACCCTTAGACCTAACTGAAAAGCCACGGTCCCTCTGAGGTAAAGGAGAGAGGTGAGCAGGCCAAAATCTAAACCCTGCTTTGTGGCTATTTACCCGAGACGAGCCTCGGATACCTCCCAACTACTATTTCCTACATCCATGCCCGTGACCTGCTGTGGGGGAATTTGGGGCAGGGGCCTGTGGATGGGGGGCTCTGGAATCCGGGATTGCTGAGGGCCCTCCATACTAGGCTGTCTGCTCCTGCAAGGACAGAGCCTGGGCACGGATGCCAGAGGGGTGGGAAAGGGGCAGGATTTATGGTATTTCCCCTCCAGCTGGAAACAAAGGCAGATTCCTGTGTCCAATTCCAGCGATCCGGTCCCACCCACCCGCGTGGCTGGAGCTGAAGGAAATCCCGCTGGCCTGCGGCCTCACCCAGCCACTCAGACCCTCTTTCAAACAATCTCTCCCAGCTGGGGCCATTACCAGCTCTCAAATCCTGGGGACCCCCTCCTTGTTCAAATACTAAGCCCTCCCCATTGGGGATGGTCCCCTTAACCCCTCAGACTCTCTCCTCAGGCAGCAAGGGTCCCCTCAGCACCACCCAAGAGCCTACCAGGCCCCCATCCCCTGGCCGGGCAACTCTGCCCACCCTCACCCCACAAATTTGGGATCTGCTTTCCTTTAGGGTGGGCAAAAGTCTCGATGATTCTAGGAACTCCGCTGCCATTCCAAATGCTCAGCCAGACCTTCAGGACACCTCCAGTGATCTTTCAACCTGGCATCCCCCAATAATAAGATGTTCACCTCAGCACGATGTATCTTCCTTTATGGCAGCAAAATTGCAGCTTTAGGGAAGGGGGAAGAGTCTTAATTAGTGAAGAGTCAAGAGATACTGTATGTGGGGGAGTCTGGGTGACTCAGTCAGTGAAGCATCCAACTTTGGCTCAGGTCATGATCTCACGGTTCGTGGGTTCAAGCCCTGCATTGGGCTCTGTGCTGACAGCTCAGAGCTTGGAGCCTGCTTCAGATTCTGGGTTTCCTGCTCTCTCTGCCCCTCCTCTGCTTGCTCTCTCTCTCTCTCTCTCTCTCAAAAATGAATAAACTCCAAAAAAAAAAAAAAATTAAAAAAAAAGAAAAAAGAGATACCATGTAGGGGAAAAAAAAGACACTATCTGATACCGATAGAATAGGAACTAAAGTTGTATTATTTAAATTTACAAAATAATAACATAATGATCAATAGTTAGAAGAATGAGAAAAAGAAAAGAATCTAAATGGCCTAAATTCTGAAGCTTTAAGATAATGCCTGCCTGGCTCTGCCGGTAGAGGGTGCGACTCTTGATCTCAGGGTTGTGAGTTCAAGTCCCACCGTGGGTGTAGAGATTACTTAAAAATACAATCTTAAAAAAAAAAAAATGCCCAACGCTTTTGAGTTTAGAGACAGAAGACAGACAAATACCACACGGTGTCACTTATGTGTGAAATCCAAAAACAGACAAACTCATAGAAACCGCAGGTAGAAAAGTGGTTGCCGGGGATGAGGGGAGGGAGACATTGGGAGAGGTTGGTAAAAGGGTACAACTTTCAGCTAGAAGATGAATGAGGTCTGAGGACCTAACATACAATATGGTGACTACAGTTGATAATACCGTATTGCATAAAATTAGTGGAGAGTATGGAACTGAAGTTCTATTCACCAAAACAACAACAACAACAACAACAACAACGACAACAACGAGATAACTATGTGGGGGTAATGGATGTGTTATTATTTTTTGAATGTTTATTTATTTATTTTTATTTAATTTTTTTAATGTTTTATTTATTTTTGAGAGAGAGAGAGAATCCAAAGACAGGCTCCAGGCTCTGAGCTAGTTGTCAGCACAGAGCCCGACACGGGGCTCGAACCCACGAACAGCGAGATCATGCGCTGAGCCTCCCAAGTCGGACACTCAACCGGCTGAGTCACCCAGGTGCCCCCTGATGTGTTATTTTGATGGGAAGAATCCTTGCACAATGTATACGTGTATGAAATCATGTTGATAAACACTTTAAATACCTTACAATTTGACTTGTCAATTATACCTCAATAAAACTGAGGAAAGATGTAGAGAGCTCAGTGCGAATGTATCATTTAGAGTTACCCAGTAAACATCAGAGAAGGGAGTAGTGGAGACTCTGGGAAGGGGGTCAGCCCCAGCAAGAGGGGCCGGGGGTGGGCACAGTTGCTTCTCGTTATCAAGTCCCTCTGCCAGGATCTCATTTCTTTATGTCACCCCGTGCTTATTTGGAATTTTTTGAATTTTTTTTTTTTTCCAGAATGGTGGCCTCATAGTTCAAAGTCATCTGCAGTGGCTATACATTCATCTGGATAACAAGCCCTCAGGTACCTATCAGTAGACGAGGCAACACATCCTACTCATCTTTGAGCAGGTGGGGAAGCAGAGGCCCCCGTCGCACAGCCAAGCCTCTGATCTCCTGACTTCTGGTTCATGCTCTTTCTCCTCCCGCACAGCTCGGCCTCCCTCTAGCGCACAACTGGACATCTGTGTGGGTTTTAGAGCTGGTAGGGGACCCTCGCAGAGTGTTTGCTTTTATGCTGAGAACGTGGTAGAGGAGGAACAGTCCGTGCCTTGCCCGGGTTGTGGAGACAAAGGCTCGAGTGCACACTCCAAGTCCAAGTCTGGACTCTTTCCCCGCGGTGGTGGGGCCGGTTTTCTGGAAGGGTCAGAGCATTGAGGACGCAAGTGGGGAGGGGCAGTCCAGAGGTTGCCGGCCTGCCGAGGTGGAGGTGGTGCTGGAAGGCTTCCCAGCAGAGCCCAGGCTGCAGGACAACTGCCCCTGAGGCATTGTGTGGTCACCGCCTGATCTCAGACTGCTGCCCTGACATGCCAACCCTTTCTTAAGAGGTTCCATCCTGAGATGAGTCATCCTGACGGTTCAGGGATAGGCGAGGAGCGGATGAACCCATCTACGGGACATCCTGGAGGAGGTGGGAAGGAAAAGGAAGGTGACTCTGTCCCTCCGAGTCTGGCAATCTGGCCCCTGTCTGCCAGCCTCTTCCTGAGGTGCTGGGTAGGCCCTGGCTGCCCTCCCCTCCCCCAACTTTAACACCAGCCACATGGCGTTTTTTACCTGAGCTGTAATGACCGGGCCTTAGATCAGACCATTTTCTGAATCTCAGAGACAAACAAGATAATATGAAGCTGGGCAGGAACTTTGGAAGTACCCGGTTTAAACCCCTCAGTGTACAGAGGAGGAAACTGAGGCCCAGAGAAGGCCCCTGGTTTACTGCTATTTTTAGGACAACATGGTGTTTCTGCTCAGAGCTGAAGGAGACCTAGAGAGATCACTTTTCCCTCCCACTCCAGGCAAAACTCGGGCTTCATCCAGCCCACAAAGCTCAGACTCTCTTCTCCGTGTTGAATTGATGCACAGACTTCACAGGTATCTGGCCCTCTTCCCTGCTAAAGGAGACCCACAGTTCTTCCTCCTCCGGTAGTGTAACCCTGTTCTGCTGTTTCCATGTCTCTTACATTAGAAAGATTCCCTAGGTTGGCTCCTCTCGCTCTCCCTCTCTGCAATTTGAATGAAACAAAGCCCAGCTCATCCTCTGCTAATTCCACCCTCCCCCTCCCCCACCCCTTGCTTTTTCTTCCTACTCATCCCGGTGCAGAACTGGCTACATAATTTGTGGGGCCCAGTGCAAAATGAAAACGCGCGGGGGCCCTTTGTTCAAACATTACTAAGAGTTTCAAGATGGCAACAGCAGAGCATTAAGCCAAGCGTGGGGTCCTATGTATCTGCACAGGTTGAATACCCATGAAGTTGGCCCTGCCTTCATGTCAAAAGCGATACGTGAACTCAACACTCGTAGATGGTTCTGAAAGTGCAGGTTGTCCGATCTCCTGCCTGGCTGCTGGACTCCACGTCACCTGCCTTCCACAGGTGAGAATCTCCTTGAGATTCACCCCACATACCCTTCCTAGGATCTCCAGGCCTCTCTCTCTGCTTCACACACTATCGGGAAATCCTTCCAAATATCTAAATTCAGATCTCAGCCCTTTCAGCCTGTTTCCTCTTGTTCTGTCCTCACTGAATATGGGGAACAGCTGGTCCTTCTGAGTAATTAATTTTGTAGACTTGGACACAGTTTGTAATTCCTTTTCCCTTTCCTCATTGGGCCGATTCTCCAGGGCTTTCTCCAACTCTGTGTCCCTCCTCCGATGCCTTCCCCAGGTTTTCCGTGTGCTGTGGCATGGGTGGGTTCACAAGAAGCTCTAGTGAGCACCAGTCAGGGGCCAGAGGGCTCAGTGCTCTGGAGAGGTTGGGGGACTCTAGCACAGACTGACAGCCCGTTCCCCATTGCCCCATTGGGCACCCGTCCTCCTCCTCCAAACTTGACCCCTTCCTAGATAACACGCCCCCCCCGCCCCGCCCCCATCCCCAGCGGCTCTCACCAGCGACTCAGCCCTAGCCATCTCACTGTTTCCGTCCCGCTGAGTGTCTCAGACCGAATGCTTCCCTCAGGGAAGCCCCCATTTCCACCGCCCAGAACAGAAATCCAGGGGCTGGGATTGGCAGAAGTTTATCAGAAGCCAATGCAGGGCAGGGTCGGAGTGGGCGGCGGGGGGGGGGAAGAGTGGGTGTGATAGATGGACACGAGGCCACACTCCGAAGTGGCCGCTATAATCTGAAAGAGCAGATACCGTAATCCCATAGTACTTCCTATTGGCTGCAGGACTCAGCTCGGTCCTGACACTGAAATCTGGGTGTGCCTTGGCTCTGCAATTCACAATGCTCACAAGTTGTGAAGCAGCTGTGGGGTCGGGGCTGGGGAGGGTTTCAGCAGAGGAAGTGAGGTCAGTCAACAACCGATGTCGGTCGGAGCCTTGAGCTGATGTCTCCCCCAGCCTCTATTCCCAGCAAAGGCTGGGGTGGGAGCCCCCGGGGTGGGGTGGGGTGGGGTGGGGTGGGCGGGAGGGTCCCTGGCCCATTTTACACAATCTTCACAGAGGAAGGCACCTTAGAGGTCCGCTTCTGCTTCCAATACCTACTCTTTCCACCTTGGCCCCCAGGCTACTGTCTCCCCAGCCTTTTCATTTATTCATTGAACACTGTCACTGAGGGTCCACCCTGTGGCAGGCACAGCCAGCCAGCATTTTTTGCTGTGCACTGAGATAAGCATCATTTGCCTTCATTCTCACAACAACCCTATGAGGCTGGCACTGTTGACTGTGCCCATTTAGCAGATGGGGGAGTGAGGCACGGAGAGGTACGCAGCTAGCCTGGATTCCCAGACTGCAGGGTCTTTGTGGGTAACTAGGAGGCTAGAAATGAAGTCCTGCCTTCAGGGTGCTCACAGTGGTTGGAGCAAAGCAAGGCGATGACGTCAGTACTCTGAGCCTATGCGAGGGAATCAGGACAGAGAGCAAGTTTCTCTCTGGGGGAGAAGCCATTCTGTTCCCCTCTGCAACTCTTTGTCTGCCTTGTCCCATCAGTGCCCTGAGGACGACGACGACGTAGGCTCCAGTCCCCATCTCCATTTGGTGGGGTGAGGGGCCTCCTGGAAGGGGGCAGTCGAAGGCAGTTCCCAGCCTCTCCTTCCAATTCTGGCCTGGCATTGTGGGGAGAGGAGTGCTTGTCACTGGGCTGTGCTGTGGCCGGAGGGCCTCACTCTTCCCACCGCTGACCCAGAGCAGCCCGAGCTGGGCCTCTTCACCCTGTGCTGAGCGGAGGGAGGCTGCGGAAGAGGGGAGTGAACAAGAGGGGTTGAAGGGGCCAGAGGGAGGAGGCTGAAGGATTCGGACCGAGTCGGGAGTCCTCGAGGGCGGGGGGAGTCCTCGAGGGCGGGGGGTCGAGGGTGGAGAGGGCGGGGCCAAAATATTTCGGACCCTGCCAGCCCCAAACCCTGCCCTCGCTGCTCTGAGCCTAGTAGGCCTAGGACTAGGGGCCGAGGGTGGGTGAAGGACAGGTAAGTTACCTCCCCTTCCCCCTCTCCTCGCGGTTCTTCCCTCGGTGCCCCCCTTCCAGTCCCGATTCCAGGTCGCCCCCTCCGCGTCTCGGAGCGGGAGAGGGCGCCTCCCTGTCCATCGTCTCCGCTACCGGCCCTCAGACCGTGCCTCCCACCTCGGCTCTGGCCCCCCGCGGCTCCTGGCCTGGCCACCCCGCGAGACCCCCCGCGGCCCGAGTCCAAGGCCCGCCCCCTCGGGGAGGCGGATGTGGGAGGCTCGGGGCGGGGGCGCCGCCACGATCTCGGGGCGGGGGCGGCCGAGGCGGGCGAGGCGGGCGGTTGGCCTCGGGGTCTGGGAGCCGCGCGGGGGAGGGTCCGGGTCCTGCGGCCCCAGCGAGGGGCGAGCGGGCGGCCCGTCGGCTAGCTGGGCAATAGGAAACGGTTTATTAGGAGGGAGTGGTGGAGCCGGGCCAGGCAGGAAGACGCTGGAATAAGAAACATTTTTTGCTCCAGCCCCTTTCCCAGTCCCGGGAGGCCGCCGCGCCGTCCGCGCCGAGCGAGCCCCGCCCGGGCCCCAGCGCCGTCCGGGGCCGCGGACGACCCGGGCCCGCCGTCCAGCGCTCGCTGTGCCACCGCGTCCGCCGCTGGGAGGAGAGGCGCCCGGCCCGCCGCCCGCAGGGCGGGTCCAGAGGTGAGTCCAGGTCCGCGGACGGCCCGACCCCGAGCCCGAACGGGCCCTTCTCGGGGCGGATCCCAGAGGACGCCTCACAGAGGTCGCCGTAGGGTCAGTCCCAGCTCCCCACTAAGGCAAGCTGCCCCTGGCCTTCCCCGCACATCTGCCCACGACCCTGGAGCGGGCTGGGCCAAACCTGGGCTGGGAATCAGAAAACTTCTGGCCCCTGGGCCAGTCACTTCTCTGTCTCCTCTCCTCATCTGTAAAAGGGGCAGAAGGATTCTTGCTCTGCTTCACAGGGAAGGGGTCGCGTGCCTTGACCTGGGAGGGAGTGTCTACTTGCAACCGTGTTGAGCCTCCCCTTGAAGCCCACCTTTCCCAGGCCAGCTTTTGCGGTTCTTGCTTAAGGATAATTCCGTCCTGCAGACCTCACCTCCAACCCTGCAGGGTCAGATAATCCCCATGCCATGGCCTTCCCTGGAGATCCAGGCCAGAGGGTTTCCCTTTCTCCCTGTAGGCTGGGACCCCAGATTTTCAGTCTGCCCTGGAGGCCAGTGCTGTTAAGCGCATCTCTGGGCTGCCCCCCCCCCCCCAATTTCTTCTTGAAGGACAGGGGCATAGTGGACTATAGCACTGACTTTCTCTATTAGTGGCAGCTTCTGGCTGAGTCGGGGTCTGTCCTCTCTGATCCCTGACGGTCCCATTTGTCCTAGTGCCTGTCCTCTCATCTCATGGGGTTGTCAAAAAATAGATACCATTTATTTGAGTGCTCTTAGATGTACGCTTAGCTGTATTTTTCTCATGGAATCCTGGCCACAGTTTAGCAGAAGAGGTTTATTTCGCCCATCCTACTGAAAACTAAAGAGGTTCAGACCTGAGTCGCTTGTCCAAAGCTCCGTGGATGGTGTAAATGGTGCTGTTGGGTTTTTGGTAACATTTGTTAAATGCTCACTGTGTGCCACTTAGTACTCGGCTGAATAATTCTACTACATGATACCTATGAAATGAACACTTGTTATTTTCATTTTTTTGTAGGGAAGCCTAAGCCTCAGAAAGTTTAAGTAACTTGCCCCAAACTTCGTAGTTCTAAGTGGGAGAGGCAGGATTTGAACCCAGGTCTGCCTGATCCTGACCCTGGTGCTGTACTGTGCCGCCTGTGGTTTCTGTCTGAGACCCTAAAATCCAGGTGATGCTACATCACGCTGCGGTGAAGGGCCAGTGAAATGATGTAGATGAAAGTGTTTTGTGTACGGTAAGGGGCAGCCTGGTATGAGTAGCTCAGCCCTCTGCTGTGTGGGTAAGACCTGTTGATTTGCAGAGTGAGGCTCTTCCAGCCCTGTTACAATTGTTGCTGTGCGGAGCCAGTCCTGCCGCTGAGAAACAGATCGATAACCACCTTCTGAGCGCACCCCTTCTCTGGTTCTCCAACTTAAGACTAAGCCTGCAGCAAGCAGATGATTTCCGTCTTCCCATCTAAACAAACCCTCATCGGGCACCCAGTGGTAACAACAGCAGCGTGCAATATGTTCCTGTCCTCAAGATGATCGGGACACCCGTGGTGATGATGAGCAAGAAACTTAACATCCCTGAACCTCAGTTTCCCCACTGGATCATTGTGAGGGTTAAATTAGATTAACCATCAAAGTTGAGTACTTAGCAGCACTCAGAGAAGATTAGTTCTTATTATTAAAGATTTCACAGTGGGCAGTTAATGTTTGAAGTTAGTTTGGCATTTGTGATTTCTGGCCAACAACAGTGATGCTTCTGTCAGCAGGAGATCTTTCAGGAAGTTTTGCTTTGAAGTGAAGGGAGGGGCGCCTGGGTGGCCTAGTGGGTTGGGCATCGGACTTCGGCTGGGGTCACGATCTCATGGTTCGTGAGTTCAAGCCCCGTGTCGGGCTCTGTGCTGACAGCTCGGAGCGTGGAGTCTACTTCAGATCCTGTGTCTCCCTCTCTTTCTGTCCCTCCTCCCTTTGTGCTCTCTCTCAAAAATAAAAAAATTAAAAAAAAAAAAGAAGTGAAGGGATACTACGAGTCCCCAGGAGCCTGTCTGTGCTAGAGTCAGGTCTCTGGGCAATCAGGGTCATTCTGAGTTTGGACTGGCAGGACTCAGCACTCTCTGTACTTAGCTTTGTGCCGGGCCCAGTTAAAAGCTAGAGAGTCACAGGGTGGCTCATTCAGTTGAGCGTCCAACTCTTGATTTCGGCTCAGGCTGTGCTCCCAGGGTTGTGGAATCGAGCCCCGTGTCCCGCTCCACGCTGAGTGTGGAGCCTGCTGAAGATTCTTTTTCTCCCTCTGCCCCTCTGCCCTGCTTGTGCTCTGTCTCTAACATAAAAGAAAAGAAAAAATTAAAAGGAGGCGTTAAAGAAACAAAAAACAAAACAAAAGCTAGAGAGTCACAATTTTACTCCACTACATTCCCAGGATAAGACCAGAAGCGGAGTCTGCAAATGTTGTCAGGCCCTCCCTGTACCATTGTTGAGCCTGGGAGGCTTGAGAACAAAGCCCTCACTCCACCCTCCCTCTGCAGCGTCTCCAAGTCCCTGGCTTTGAGGTTTCACTAGTCTGTCCCTTCTCTAGTTGGTGGGGGGGGAGTGCCTGGTGGGACTGAGAGTCCCTGTCCTCTGCACTCTGCTCCCACTCACCCAGCAGGGCCCTCCCTGCACAGAGAAATGAAAACACATACAGCAGGTTTAGCACTGTGTAGGACACATTTCTCAAGGGGTAGACCCATGCAAACGGGTCAGAATTACCTGGAGACGTTTTAAAATGCAAGTTTCTTGCTGGTCCCGGGATGGACTGAATCAGAATTTGGAGTGTGGGTGTGACCAAAGAATGTGCACTTCCAGGGTATCCTGATGCATAATCAAGTAGGTAAGAGGGTACGGTGGGGCATTGTCAGAGAAGTGGAAGCTTCGGGAGAGGAGATTTTATCCTGATCGCTATCCACCCTTTCCTTCCTGCCCCGTACCTTGTCCTTAGCTGCTTTTTGGGCAAGAAAAGGCTTCCACAGATGGCTTCCCACCCCTGCCCCAGTGGGTAAATTCAGCTTGTCTGGGGGTCCTTCTCCAGCCACCGGTCCCCCTGCAGAGTGCTTGCCAGAGTCATCACTGCCTGCCGGGAGGGGCGAGAGACAGGAGGTCAGGCAGAGGCTGGGGACACAGCTGCAGCAGCCCAGGGCTCCGTTTCCTCCCCCAGCCCTGGGCCTCTGGGGCAGAGGAAGCCCAGGCAGGAAGGCTAGAGCTGCCACCAGCCAGAGAGGCCCATGAACCCCCCCTCCCTCCTTTCCCCCCCCCTCCCCCCGCCCCAGCCATCCTGCCCTGGGAGCCTCAGTACCATGGATCTTCATTTGGTACCATTCTTAGACTATGGCCCTTCTGAAGCCCATGTGGCCATACATCCAGCCCTGCCAGCCTCACTGTGTTATGCCAAAAGACCCCCTCCACCCCAGCGCCCCCCCCCGCCCGCCCCAGCCTGATGGTAGCTGCTCCTGGGGACTGGAACCCCAGGCACACACCTGCACACTCTCCACCACTCAGGAAGTCCTTCTTGCTGTCTGACCTCAGTCCTTCTTGCTTCAGCATCCATCCTTCTCTTCTAGTTCTAAGCCTTTGAGAAATGAAGAAGGAGGTGGCTTCTGAAGCACAAGTTGGTTTGGGACCTGAGTTGGGGACTATCCTAGATCAGAATTACTTCCTTTTTTTTTTTTAAATATTTTTAACATTTATTCATTTTTGCGCGTGAGAGAAACAGTGTGAGTGGGGGAGGGGCAGAGAGAGAGAGAGGGAGACACAGAATCGGAAGCAGGCTCCAGGCTCCGAGCTGTCAGCACAGAGCCCAGTGAGGGGCTTGAACTCATGGACCGCGAGATCATGACCTGAGCTGAAGTTGGACACTTAACCGACTGAGCCACCCAGGCGCCCCAATCAGAATTACTTCCTTAACATTCTCTACCAAACTTCTGGAAAAGTTCAACCTTAACTGGCCGTGGAAGGTCAAACATTCAGTGTCTAAGTATGTTTCACTTCCCCTCCCACGTCAATGGCCCTACCCCCACCCTTTCCCAGGACAGCAAGGAGAGAGGAGGAAGGCGGCCAGGGAATGGCTCAAGAGAGGGCATCTTATGCTCTGGTGAGATTGTAGACAGGTTTCCTCATACCTGGCCTGAGCCATCGCTGTCCAAGTTTGTATGGTTGTTACCGCCCTGAGGGCTCAGACCTCGGCTGTCGCCTGGATTGGGAGACAGAGTGGGGAAAGCACTGGACTGGGAGTCTGGACACTTGGGTCGCACTCCTGGTGCTGCCACTGAGTCCTGTCTGACCTTGGACAAGTCTCCTGCCCTGTCTGAGGCCTAATCTCCATCTTCTCTAAAATAAGGAGCTGGGTTTTGTGGTTCACAAGGTATCCCCCTAGAATTCTGTCACGGGGTGTCCCAGCCCCGTGTGGCTCCTCCAGACCTTGTAGCCACCCCAGCCTGCCCTGAGAATAGCCCTGAGCTCCCTCCCTGCTGTGCGTGACTCCTGCCTGTTCTATCCAGACCCCAATCTAAACAATCTTGATTCCTGTTCCCAGTTTGGCGGGACCCTGAATGGCAGGAAGTGAAGACAGGAGCCTGT
The DNA here is from genome assembly GCF_028018385.1 of Neofelis nebulosa. NCBI lineage: Eukaryota > Metazoa > Chordata > Mammalia > Carnivora > Felidae > Neofelis > Neofelis nebulosa. The sequence continues at coordinate 63,999,581 of NC_080789.1, read as the reverse complement.
TTATGTTTGAGGCAGCCAGGGCTAGGGGGATGGTGGCACCGGGAAAGGGGTGGGTAAGAGGCAGAGGACAGGAGTGGGGGGTACTGCTAAAAACACTCTCCTTCCACCCTGGCCCTGTGCCCTCTGTGCCCTCCCATCTGAACTCAGGAGCAGGGGTAAATAGGAGTCCCCCAAGCTCTCTGTCACTTAAATATGGCTCTCTACCCTTTACCCCTAACAGGATGGTTTCCATGGGGAAGTGAACCAGGACTTCCCCTGCAGGCCCCACCCCAAAGCCAGACACAGGGAGTAGGGAGGAGGCCTCCCTGTGCCCCCCCCAAACTCCCAGTGATTTCCTCTAGGTGGGAGGGACCCACAGTTAGTGGCTGAGAACACCAAGGGGATCACATTTCATAGATGTTGCTGTACCCCCTCTCTTCTCCAGGGACCATGACCTTGGACTCCCTCAGGAGAGGCTTTCTGATGCTACTGATGGCCTTGGGCTTGACCCAGGGTAAGTACTAGGGAAGCAGGTAGGGGACAGGGTCCTGGATAGAGAAAGGTCTGGCTAGGTTCAGCTCTTGCTGGGGCTGAATTTGAGGAGCTGGGGAGAGGGGGGCACCTAGGAGCTTGGCTGGAGAGTGGGAGGCAGGCTCAGTTAGACTAAATGCCCAGCTACCCCAACCCTTCTTTGCTGTCCTCCTGATCCAAACCCACAGGTTGGTGCTGTACCGGCCTCCACGGTGAGAACCTCCACCTGGGGGTGCAGAGCGTGAGGACATTGGCAGGGGGCACCTGGGAGACCCCTCAGGGTTGGGGCTGGGGCCAGGGCTGGGCCTAGAACTGGGAGGGAAGGTCTTAGGATCAGGGAGGGGACAGAAGCCTGGTTCTCCTAGTGTCTGGGGGGTCAGGTTCTGGAGGGGAGGATAATCTAAGGATGGGACTGAAGGACCAAGGTCTCAGCGGGTGTGTTTGAGAGGTCAGAAGGGAGGGGCAGTGGGACAGGCATGGCTGTTAGGCTCTGCCTAGGAGTTGGGCCCAGAGTGGCTGAGCCTCCGCTGTGTCTCGCAGGAGACCCTGTGAAGCCCTCCCGCGGCCCGCTGGTGACCTGCACGTGTGAGAGTCCAACCTGCAGGGGGCCCACCTGCCAGGGGGCCTGGTGCATAGTAGTGCTGGTGCGGGAGGAGGGCGGACAACCCCAGGAGCATCGGGGCTGTGGGAGCCTGCACGAGGAGCTATGCAAGGGGCGTCCCACCGAGTTCGTCAACCACTACTGCTGCTACAGCCCCCTGTGCAACCACAACGTGTCTCTGGCGCTGAAGAGTACGTGCAGCCACCCCAGCAACCCCTCCCTGTCTTCTTAGTCCCTGTCCTCCCTGCCCAGCTTCCAGCTCCTGCTCTGGCCAGGAGGGTGGGGGAGGAAGGACCCTGGGATATACCTGGCAGAGTGGCCAAATGCGGGGGGAATCTGGCTTGGTGGAAGCTGGGCCTCAGTGTCCTCTCCGCCCCCTCCACCAGCCACCCCGACTCCTCCAGAACAGCCGAAAGTAGACGGCCAGCTGCCTCTGATCCTGGGCCCTGTGCTGGCCTTATTGGTCCTGGTGGCCCTGGCTGCCCTGGGCCTGTGGCATGTCCGGCGGCGGAGGCGGGAGAAGAAGAGGGGTCTGCACAGTGAGCTGGGCGAGTCCAGCCTCATCCTGAAGGCGTCGGAGCAGGGGGACAGCATGCTGGGGGTACAAGCCTGGGGGTGCCTGGGACCCCGGGGGTGGGGGTTGGGTAGATGAGAGCCAGAGAATCAGATAGGAGCCAGACAGGAGCTGAGAAAGACTCAGTCACAGACACCCAGAGATCTGAGTCAGGGTGGGGGGTGGGGGGGAGATGCCGCTGGGCAAGGGAGGAGCCTGTAGGGACACAGCAGCGGGGGCCCAGCTTAAGGAGGAAGAAATGGGCTGGGCCAGGTGGGGGCAGCCTCTCAGTGGCCTCTCTGTACCCCCAGGATCTCCTGGACAGTGACTGCACCACGGGCAGTGGCTCAGGACTGCCCTTCCTGGTGCAGAGGACAGTGGCGCGGCAGGTGGCCCTGGTGGAGTGTGTAGGTGAGCAGTGGGTGAGCCTGGGCGATTGGACCAAGGGCTCCCATGAGCGCACAGGAGTGAGCAAGCTCTTGGCCTCTGAGTCTGGACCTCTGAGGCAGGACCAGGCCTGGGTCCAAATGGGAATTCTGCTGGGCAGGGAGTGGCTTGGAGATGGTTCAGGGCTAGATCCTTTTGTAGGTGCTGGCAGGAACAAGGCTAACGAGGGTGGGCCCGGATTAAGTTAAACATAAACATTAGAGGTTCTGCAATTGGGGTCAGTGCAGAATGAAGATGGGGGGCTCTTCTGGGGATTCCCAAGCCCAGGGGCTGTGTGCGCACAGTATGTGACCCTCTCCCACCCCTCTGGCCATCGGATCAGGAAAGGGTCGCTACGGCGAGGTGTGGCGCGGCCTGTGGCATGGTGAGAGCGTGGCCATCAAGATCTTCTCTTCAAGGGATGAACAGTCCTGGTTCCGGGAGACAGAGATCTACAATACGGTGCTGCTCAGACACGACAACATTCTAGGCAAGCGGGGAATGCTAAGCCAGGCTGGGGTTCTCAGCACACCCCCCCCCCCCACTCCAGGCTGGAGTCCCCGGGCCTCAGGACAACCGACCTAGTCCTGAAGGACTCCCGTCAGCCCTCAGCCGCAACTGCTGACCCCATCTTCATCTCTGACCTAAGCCAGACCTGCCTCCACCCCAGCCCCAGCCCCAGCTTTGCCCTGACCCAATCAGTCCGGCCTCCCTTATCCCTAGCCCCTTGCCTGAGCCACCCAACCCTCTGCCCACAGGCTTTATCGCCTCGGACATGACTTCCCGCAATTCGAGCACGCAGCTGTGGCTCATCACGCACTACCACGAGCATGGGTCACTCTATGACTTTCTGCAGAGGCAGACGCTGGAGCCCCAGCTGGCCCTGAGGCTGGCTGTATCGGCCGCCTGCGGCCTGGCACACTTGCACGTGGAGATCTTCGGCACTCAGGGCAAACCGGCCATCGCCCACCGGGATCTCAAAAGCCGCAACGTGTTGGTCAAGAGCAACCTCCAGTGCTGCATTGCCGACCTGGGTGAGCTGCCCGGGTAGGGCGGGCCCTTCGCGGGGCGCGGGGTTGGAGCACCCTCCCCCTCACTAGGTTCTCTGCCTTTGCCTGTTCCCGAGTGTGGCGACGACTCAACTACTGATGGGCGCTTTAATCCCTCCAGGCATGTGTGTTGTCTCATTTCACCTGTGCGAGAGCCCCACAAGCTGCCTTGACGCTTTGCAAGCCCAGACTCCTTCCGGCATACCGCTCTGGCTCCAGGAGTTGGGAGAAAGGGGCAGGGCTCCAGGAACCTGGGTTCTCATCCTGGCTTCACTGACTGCATGGCTCCCCTCACCGGGCCTTGGGGTTCTGCTCTGCGAAACGGGCATAATTACACCTGCCTTGCCTACTCACGTCTCTCTGGGTCCTTGGGCACCTAGGAGAGCTACACGAGCAGAATATAACCGGGGCAGGTGGTTCTCCCGGTGGCTGCTGTCTCCCAGCCCACCGCAGGGCAGGTCTCCATTTGCCCGCTACTCTATGTCTCACCATCTCTCTCCATCCCCACCTTGCCCCCCGCACCCCAACCTCCGGGGCCACTCTGTGGGCTTGGGCGAGCGGCAGGAGTGACAGGCCTGGTACCCACAGGCCTGGCTGTGATGCACTCCCAGGGTAGTGATTACCTGGACATCGGAAACAACCCACGAGTGGGCACCAAGCGGTACATGGCCCCCGAGGTGCTGGAAGAGCAGATCCGCACTGACTGCTTCGAGTCCTACAAGTGGACAGACATCTGGGCCTTTGGCCTAGTGCTATGGGAGATCGCCCGTCGGACCATTGTCAATGGTGAGGGCCCACCCCGCACAGGGTGGAGAAAGAGGGATGGGGCAGGTGGATAGACAAGCAGACAGGCAGGAGACAGGGGCTTCCTGCCATTGCTGGTGCCCGTGGCATGAGGGTCGTGTTGAGTGACCGTTTAAGGTGTGGCTCTGCAAATCTATGAGTCTGGCTGTGAAATCTTGGATAAGTGATAGCAGCTAACTTTTATTGAGCTTAAATATGTGCCACGTGCCTTGCTATATGCACGGATGATCTTTAATCATCGTGTGTTGGCAGGAGGTAGTATCACTTAGCGGTTAAGGGCATGGGCTGGGAATCAGACTGCCTGGGTTCAGTTCCTGATTATGACCATGGGCAGGTTACTTAACCTCTCTGTGCCTCCATTTCATTTGGAGATGAGAATAAAAATAGTTTCTAGTATTGGCGCCCGGGTGGCTCAGTCAGTTAGGTGCCCGACTTTTGTTTTCGGCTCAGGTCATGATCTCACGGTTCATGAGTTCAAGCCCCGAGCCGGGCTCTGTGCCCTGCTTGGGAGTCTCTCTCTCTCTGCCCCTCCCCCTGCTCACGTACTCTTTCTCTCTCTAAATAAGTAAACATTAAAACAATTTTTTTAATAGTTTCTAATTGAGATAATCCTAGGACAGTATCTGGAGGTATTCTGGGGCTCAGTAAATATTAGCAGCAATTTATTGTAATAACGAATACCTGACGTGGTATCATCCCCATTTCACAGATGAGGGTACTGAGGTACAGAATCTCAGCTGGCTAGAGGCAGCATCGGGTTCTGAAACCAGGCCAATATGACTCTGGGGCTAGTGCTCTTTATCACTGGGCTACTTAAACCTCTTTGGTCCTTGGTTTCTTTGCTATAAAAATGCAGGATATAATAGTGTCTGCACTGCCTGCTTATTGCTGCCTCATTATCACACATGGGCGCCTTTGGAGGGGCTAGGAACAGTTGGAGGGACCTCAGCCTTGCTGGGGCAGACCTGTGGCTGGTGCCCTGCAGCCCTGGACCAGGTGGGGAGGCTTGTCAGTCTTTGTGGAGGCTGTCTGTGGGGAGGGATTGCTGGAGGTCCTGACAGGTTGGGGCCAACCTCAGGATATAACTTGAGCTCCGTTCCTTGGGGACAGGGACATTCTCATTTCCTGAGCATCCGCTAGGAGCCAGCCCCATGCCAGCCTTCTTTTACCCTCAGCGCTGACTGGTAGAGAGAGGCCAGAGTGTAGCCAGTCCCTCTGGGAGACTCTGGAGGGGCTCAGATTCCTGCCCCTTCAGACGTACACTCCCAGAGTAGGCTCTGAACACTAGGGTTGGGGAAGGGGGCACCTGGAAGGAGCCGAGACCCCCTGGGCCAGGCTGCAGGCAGGACGAGAAGGCTGGACCGGCCAGGGCTGCAGGGAGGCTGACCGCAGGCTCCTGGGGCGGAGGGAAGCTCTGTCAGCCCCACACAGATTCGTGGCGCATTATAAACACTGTAATCTGGTGTCAGCCCCGGCACTGATTAAAGGCCCATTAGACACGCTCAGGCCTCTGCGCAGCACTGATTAGGGCTCGAGAGGCGCAGGGGCCAGCCTGGAAGCCCGCCACGGAGAGAACAGCTGGCGCGGGCCCTCCTGAGGTTGCGGCTGTGTGGCCACGGCCCCCAGCCTCAGGCTGGGAAGCAGGGGGGCCCGGGGCGCCTTGTCTAGGTCTGGCCTCTTCTGCCTGCGCTGTCTGCAGCTCCACAGGCATCATTTTCAGAAGGCTCCTCCTCAGGGACAGTGAGGAGAGGTAGTACTGCCCGCTAAGGGGTCAGCGAGGCCTGTGCCGTGTCTGAGAGGGGGTGGGTGTTACTTAGAGCCAGGTGAAGATCCCTTTCTCCTTGTGCCACGTCCCTCCGCACCCCGCAGCAGGCCAGCTTCTCTCTCTTAAGTATAGCTTGGAGGTCAAGAGCACAGGCTTTGGTGAGACTTCCTGGGCTTGAATCTTAGCTCGGTCACTCACTGCCTGTGTGATCTCAGACAAGTGTCTTAACCTCTCTGGCCTCAATTACATCGTTCATAAAGTGGAGCTAATAGCACGACTCACTCAGAGGGTTGTTGTGAAGATTTAATGCAGTGCAGTTAGGACCGGGCCTGGCACAGGGAACGTGCCCAGTAAACGTTTTTATCGGGCATCTGTGATGGTTGGGGCCTGGGAGCAGTGCCCAGACCCCGGGCAGGAGGCAGCCACGGAAAGACTGAAACAAGGTCTGGCCTGGCAATCCAATGAGACGAGTTCAAGTCTTTTTCTTTTTAAAATACTTTTATATAGTTTATGTATTTATTTTGAGAGAGAGGGCAAACATGAGTGGGGGAGGGGCAGAGAGCGAGCGGGATAGAGAGACAGTCTCAAGCAGGCTCCACACTGTCTGCGTGAAGCCTGATTCGGGGGCTGGAACTCACAAACCATGAGATCGTGACCCGAGCCGATGTCAGACACTTAACTGAGTGAGCCACCCAGGTGCCCCAAGGTGAGTTTAAATCTTGACTCTACCCTTACTAGCTGTGTCACCTGGGGCTCAACGCCTCTGAGCATCGGTTTCTTCATCTGTAAAATAGGGGTAATGATAATACCCATCGCGTTGGGTTGTCGTGAAGGCTAACCAAAAGAAGCATTGAAGTGTTTATAGCACAATGCCTGGCACATGGCGAGTGCAAAATTAGCAGTAATTATTATTGGTGCACGTATCAATTATGTCATAGCATCCCTCTCAGGGGTAGCATGGGTCAGACACCTGGTTTTCCGGACCGTGGAACAGAAGATGGGCAAGCGTCTCCTCGGGGTGGCGTGGGGCCTTCTTGGGGTGCCGAGTGACTGTCCCCCCCCCCCCATCCTCAGGCATCGTGGAGGACTACAGGCCACCCTTCTATGACGTGGTGCCCAATGATCCCAGCTTTGAGGACATGAAGAAGGTGGTGTGTGTTGATCAGCAGACCCCCACCATCCCCAACCGGCTGACCGCAGACCCGGTGAGGCTTCCCCGGGGGCTGGGATGGCATGGGGCGGTGGCTCACAGCTAGGACTTTTGGCCCCGGGAACTTGTGCCTAAGGTCTCTGTTCACCTGGATCGATTCTGGAGGGTGGATTCCAGGGTCCGTCCGGGGGGTACTCTGACCTCCCACATCCGTGGCCTGTGGACCCCTGAAATGTTGGATTTTCAGAACCCTCCATTTTGCCTGAAAAGGCAGAGTCTCTCTGCCACATTTCTTGCTGTGGAGTTTTTGTTGTTGCTGTTTGTTTTCGTTTTTTTCTCTAAACACTCCACATACATATATAAGACACAGGCACATGTGTATGTAAACACATACAGGCATGCACATGCTTCTACATAAACATATACTCACAGATACATATGCATGCACATATATGCCAGACGGTTGGCCCTGTGAAGACAAAGAACACGTCTCCTTCGCTGCCTTGTATCTCAGCTATCTATCACAGTGCCTGGCTCAGAATGCCCAACAAATGTTTATTGAAGGAATGAATATGCATGTATATACATACATGTACATAGACACGTGTTTCTGCACAACATGCGTATCCATAAAAAGCCACGCATAGGCAGTGCTGTGCACACACACATCACATACACTCCCTGTCGGGAACCAGCTTGAGTTCTGAGGCAGAGGTGCTGCTCGTTCAGTCTCAGACCACTCAGCTTCCTGGGATGGGCTCCTCCTGGACCCTCCTCCAGTATCCACGGGGCCCTGCCAGGGAGTCCCTCTCTCTGCACTGGAGTCCAGCCGCACGGGGCACGTGGAGGCTCTGAGGCTCGCACGTCTCCCCTTCCTCGGATCTTGGTGGAGGTGGGGGGGTGGGTGGGAGTAAGGTGTTCCCCAGACACTCTTCACCGAAGGGGGCCTGAGTGCCCCTGAAGGGCTGAGTTACAGCTCTCTTTCTGTCCCGCCTGCCACCTTCCACCCCGCGTCACTCTGCTGTCTTCCCCTTCCATCTTTTCGTCTTTCTCCTCTCCTGCCCTCCGTTCCCTTTCTTACCACTCTGTCTTTCCTCTGCCCTTCCTCGATGCTCTTATTTCCCCCATCCGGTCCTTTCTGTACCGCTTAATGTCCCCCCATTTGGGCGCTGCCCCCTTTTCACCACCTCCTTTTCATCTTCCCTGATCTGTGTCTCTGATTCCTCCCCTCTGCCTCTCCCTGCCCCCCCACCCCACCCCACCCCACAGGTCCTCTCAGGCCTGGCTCAGATGATGCGGGAGTGCTGGTACCCCAACCCTTCTGCCCGCCTCACGGCTCTGCGGATCAAGAAGACACTACAGAAACTCAGCAACGGTCTCGAGAAGCCCAAAGTGATTCGCTAGCCACAGGCCTGAAGCCTGACTCCCCTGTACCTGCAGTGCGTGTGGGGTGGGTGGCAGACGGTGGGTGCCCTGTCTGGGTAGAGGTGGCATGAGTACGCGTGCTGGGGAGGAGGGTGCCCCTCTCTGGGCCGCTGTGCCCGCCTGCCGGCTCATCCAGCCAAAAATACAGCTGGGCTGAAACCCGATCCCCCGCCGTCTGGCCCGCGCAGAGCAGCAGGCTCCCTGACGCCTGGCTCTCTCCCCACCCTCACGCCCTAGGGCACAGCCCCTACTACCCCCAGGATAGGATGCAAAAGAGGCCCCAGAGCCAGGGTGGCCAGGCCAGGGAATCCCAGTCCCCGGGCTTGGAGCCTAGGCCTGCACTTTACCCCCTGCCCTCAGTTAACCCCATTGCCCCACCAGACCTGCCCGGGTGACACAGGGCCTTGTCCAGCCTTCAGTAGACATCCTGCCCTGCCAGGTCTCAGCCTCTGGCACAAGCCCAACAGACACCCAGGGCCCGTCATTTTCTCTGTGTGGGTTTCTATCTCAGCTCTATGAGGCCTGGGGCCTCTGTCTCCGGGACAAGACCCCACCAGCTGAGCACCAGCCGCCAACCATCTGGGAGAGCTGGGGCCCAGATCCTGGGCCCCTCCCCCACCTCCATCCTAGCTGCCTTATTAGGGTGTTCCACCCAGGGAGTCCTGCTGCAGGTGTGGCAGGGTCAGAGGACAGTGCAGAGGTAGCAGGTCAGACGGGTGAGGCCCAGGACTTTCGGACTAACTGAAAGCTTGGCTTTCAGAAGCCCAGCATAGCTGGGGAAAGACTCAGTTGGGAGTCAGGAGACCCAGGTTCTGGTCCTAGGTAATTGCTCTACGTGACAAGAATGAGGCCTTCACTGTCCCAGGACCTTCACTGTCCCACAGTCCTGATGTCCTGTGAGGTTTCTTTGAAATTTCAGCCGGTGTCAGAGCTCAGTTCATCAGTCCCTTCTGCTCCTTTTGCCCCCCAGCCCCTGGCAATTTGCTTCCAGATGGGGATTTGAAAAGAACTTTATCTGAGGCCAGGAGTGCCTGAAGGGCCTCCTAGACTAATTCTACAAGCTCCAGTTCCTGCCTTAAACCAGCCGCCATCCTTGGGCAGGCAAGCTGGCCGCTCACCCCACTCTGTGGCTTAGCCTTCTCTGTCCAGGACTGAGAAGGGCTGAGGGCCGGCTTCCTGCAGGGCCTCCGAGGCTCAGAAGAAATTTGGCTCCAGCCAGCAAGCCTGCAGCACCGAGGTTCCTGCTCTCCACTGGTCCCTGGCCCAGCCCCACAGTCTTGGCCAGACCCCAGACCGTGTGTGTCTAAGAAGAACCTGATGGCTGTGGAGAAACACATGGAATGTTCAGTATTTGGCAACGTCAAGCGTGTATGTCCATGTGATGGAGAGGTTACCCCAAAGCCTGGGCTGGTGGATGGGAGGTAGAGCCTCAGGTTTGTGGGGTGGGAGGGCTCAGGCTAGGGATGAGGACAGTCCCAAGCTCAGAAGACCTGGCCTCTCAGCCCTTGGGGCAGGGAAGGACCCACCATTCTCCACAGGAGGTGACAAAAACACAGCCTCCTTCCCTCCCGCTGCAAATGACCCAGCACCCCCCCCCCGCCCCCACCCAGGGGCGGCTTGCGTGCACCGTGGCATTTTCCCAGGCCTGGCTCCCTGAGTTGTGCAAGGCCTGAAGGAGAACCAGGAAGTGAAACTGGTGAAAACAGAAAGTGAGAGGGACCTGTCAGGTTCTCAGATGATCACAGGGCAGTTTACTTCCCGGCAATTTTGCGTCTTCTGGTTACTGGAACCCGCTCAGCCCAGGAGTCAGTCCTCCCCATGACAGATTTTATCTCTGCTGGATTTGGGAGCAAAGAGGCTCCTCCTGGGACTCCAAACGCAGCAGCTCTCCAGAGGCTGGAAAATGCCTGAGGGGGTGAAGGTCTGAGGCGGGAAGTGGAGTGACAGGGGCCCGCTTAACGGCCAGTGGTCAGGGATGGAAAGAGGCTTTGGTGAGAGCAGAGCACCGGTGCTTCCGTCTGAGTGCAGGAAGGTGTGCCAGGGCCCAAATTACAGCCTCTTACCTGGAGATCCTGCTTGTGGGAGCACTCAGCTCGTGCTCAGCACACAGTAGATCCTCAATAAACCATGGTCCAATCTCGAGCTCCTACTGAGTCTTGCTAAGCTGGTTCCTCTGCAGTGGCTCATCGCAGAGGGAACCAGAAGGGACAGGGAAGGAGAGGGTCCCTGAGTTTCATGCCCGGTCTTTGCCCTTCACAAACAAGTCACAAGTTCGCGCAGGATCATTTCCCCCCACGCCTGCCCGCGGCCCAAATCTCAGTTCTGCCCCTGAGCAGACACATCGAGGCGTCCGCCACATCGCCCTCTGCTGGCCAAAGGGTGCTGGGCGGTCGCCGCCCGCCCCGCCCCGCCCCGCCCCGCCCCGCCCCTGCGCGGGCACCCGCGGGCCCTTCCCCGGGCTGGACCGCCTTCTGTGCGTCCGGCGTGCACGTGCGTGAGCTGCGCCGGGTCTCAGTCTGCAGGGACTGTCCCCCGAAAACCTAGGAAGGCGCTCTTTTGTGTCCTCACTCAGAGTCAGCTTGGACCCGTCTGCCTCGATTTTTCTCTGTTCTCAAGTCCCTCCCCCCCAAATGGGGCCCCCACCTTGCCGGGAGTCGGCCCTCACCCCTGGACTGGTAAGGACCTCACCATCCTCGGAGACCCATCTTGGCGTCCTGGGCTTGGAAAACACCTCCCACCACCCCCAACCCCGGGACAGTGGGAGCAAGGACGTGCCATGTGGGAGAAAGGTACTGCAAGAATTAGAGAAGGGACTCGTCCATCTGACTTCTCAGCCCAGAAAAATCTGTGCCTTGTATCAGAGGCCCTGTTAGGGAACCGCAGAAAGGGTGCCCTGATTGTATCACAGAGGACCGACCCTATGTCCTGCGGCCCCCCAGTTGGCCTTATGCCTAGAGCCTGCTACAGCCTCCCTGTGCCTGTGTCCATGGAGCTCCCCACAACAGACAGTGCCCTCCTCCCCAGAGGACCTCTCAGACCAGCTTTGTGGAAATTGGAGCGTTCCTGGTGTCCCACAAAGGCTGCCTTTCGCCTCCCTGTGCCCACCCGACCTGGTCCTTACATCTCCGCCCTGATGTCCACACTATGGTTGGCTATGGCTGGGGTGGGACAAAGGAGAATTGGCTCATTGCCCTCCAGGGGTAGAAGAGTCCTTGGGAGGTCACCGTGCCCTTGGGAGGTGCCATGTAGAGCCTAGGGAACCTGCCTGCCTGTGGAAGAAAGAAACCCATTGACTTCTTTGCAGTTTTGCTCTACTTTCCTGGGGGACCCCAAACTCTAATGTCCTTACCTGTGCGAAGAGGGAGAGGATTGTGTAATAAGGACCCTCCCTAGGGGTGATGAGTGCCTGTAACATGCCCAAGTGGGGGGGTGAAGGTGGTCTCTAGAGCATGGGCTTTGAGGCTGAGGACCAACCTTCCCCTGCCAGGGCCTCACGGTACCCAGGCCTTCAAGGACAATTTTCCCTTCCTCCCAGTCACCAGTCTCCCTCAGGCCCACCCCACATCACCTTCAAGGAGGGTGCTGTGCTTCTCCAACTCCTCACTTGCATCAAGATTAACAGACCAAGACATAACAGTCCTCATGTGTAAAAGACCCAGGCCTGGGGCTGGAGTGGAGGGGTGCCCGTCCTGAGTCCAGTCTCCCAGGTTGGGGACTGATGCGAACTGCCGTCGTCACTCTAGGTGGGCGACTCTTGGAAGGAGCTGCTAACACCAGGGCCACATTCAGTTTGCTAGAAATAGAGACAGAGGGCTTCTTGACTTTGCATATAATTTGCATAATGTCATAGACACACAGTCTATTTTCAGGCAGATTTCAGGTTAAAGTGTTGTCACTGCTGCCCTGCAGGGTGTCACGTCTGGATGAGTCTCTTCTCTGTTCTTTCTCACCCACCCACTCTTAGTGACCTAGATCCCAACTGGAGGCGCAAGTGGTGAGGTGAGAGGGAAGAGTGGGGTTGTCCAGGGAGACACAAGGACAGGGCAAGAGGCACGCTGGAATTTCCAGAAGCAGAGTGTGGCCTCTCAAGAGCAACTGGTAGGCAAGAGGGCCAGGAAGTGGGCAGCAAGGTGGCCCAAGCTCTGTTCTACAGAAACCTTCCTGTCTCTCCTCACCAGGGGAACAGCCAGTTCTCATACTCTTGGTTCAGTCGTCTGCCAGTCTGAAGAAAGACGTCTAGATAAACCTGTTCCTCTGAGCCACCCATAAAGCCTTGCTTGGCCCAGATATCCCTCTTGGGCGTTTATTTTCAGCACCAAGATTTGATCTTAGCGTCCCGTGAAACCTGACCCTCAGTCTGTCCCTCTCCTGGGAGCCCCGTCTGGGAAACCAGTAGCCTGGAGTGAGGATCCGTGTTTTTAAAGCCCCTGGCACATAGTAGGAGGTTAATCAGTGCTCGAGCCCCTCTCCTCCCTTCATCTAGAAGTCGTGCCAGGTACCTAATTGTCCCAGGCCGGGAGGCCCAGCACAGGTGCCATCCTCTGAGGGCTGAAGGCAAACACAGTAGAAGGGCCAACTGGGGCGATTGTCATTAAGTTGTCTGTGACCTTGGTAGGTCATTTGGCCTCTCCTCAGCTAGAAAGGAGGGGGTTTGGTGGGTTTTAGGGATAAGGGCAATTCTTACTTCATGGCTTGATCTGTTTGGTGACTTGTCCTTGGTCATGGAGGGCTAGAGGTGGAGCCTCACCCTCCTGCAGACCTTTGGCCTCAGGGCCGGTCTGGTGTGCTGTCTTACTGTGTAGACCTAAGGATTCACCAGATGCCAAGGCCAAGAGCCTTACTGGGTCCTGGCAATCATGAGGCCGTTCGGTCAGGCTGGACAGCAGCGGTGCATTACCCAGAATTCCCAATCCCTGGCGTCCAGTCCCCCTGGACCTGCCCTGTCCCCTTAGGCAGGCGTTTCCTGTTGATAAGAAGCTCAGTCACAAACACTGATAAAGAGATGAAAAAAGGAAATTGACGGGCTTGGGTATAATGGGCATTTCGTCTGCCTTTTCTACCTTATTCCTTCTCCCGGCATCCCTCCCCCACTGCTTCCCAGAACTGAGGGGGAAAACATGCCCCCCACCTCCACTCTGGGCCCTATTTTGTAGTTTCCAGGAATTTGGCCTTGCAGAGCCCTTAGAAGCAGGACCTAGCTTGACCTGGTGGGGGTGGGGGCAGGGTCAGAGCTCAGAGGCAGGAAGCACTGGGTGCTGTGAGGCCCCCTAGCCTAGGGAGAAGGGCAGGGGCAGCAGGAAGGAAGGACGGTCAGGCACAGGTTGCATCTGTGACCTTCCTCTCCCTCCTCCCCACAGAGTCCTGGCTCCAAGTAGTGGTTATAGGTGGCTGCATAGTCTATAATTAGTGGATTTTCCATAATTTTAGTCTTAGGCTCATTACTGGGAAATCTCATTAATTTTGACTCTACCAATTTGGAATCTGTGATCCTTCAGGACAAGAAGCTGGACTGATGTTCAGAAAAATGAAAGCAAACAAGCTTGCAAAGCATGCCAGTCTGCCCTCTTTGGGTCTGGATTTGTAAACTCAGCTGGACCAAGGCAGTTTTTCTCGAGCGCCCCTGCCTGCAGTTAAGATGACCTTTCGCCAGGTGGGTGATGAGGTTTTTATCCACCACTTAGGCTTCAAGTAGGGGTTGCTCACGGACAGAGGTGTTCTAAAGACTTTTGTTCAATACTCTTTACTTCCTCCCCAGAGATGTAATTCCTTTTTTTTTTAGGGTTGGGTTTTTTTTTTTTTTTACGTTTATTTATTTTTGAGAGACAGAGAGAGATGGAGCCTGAGCGGGGAAGGAGCAGAGGGAGAGGGAGACACAGAATCCGAAGCAGGCTCCAGGCTCTGAGCCGGCAGCACAGAGCCCGACGCGGGGCTCGAACTCACGAACCGCGAGATCATGACTTGAGCCGACGTCGGTGCTTAACCGACTGAGATGTAATTCCTTAATAAAACAGGCAAACATAGGAGTGGAATAGATGGTTCTCTGAATGACCAGAGTTTAAAAGGAAAACCACAGCCACGTGCCACTTGGTGACTTTCTCCTGAATTCTGGACCGTTTCCGGTCCTTGTTCCCACCTGACCAGGGTCTTCCCCTGGCTTCGGTCCCTCATATCTTTCGTTGCACTTCTGATACCTGAGGAAGGAGCAGAGTAGCGAGGAGCAACGGTTTTCATCCTAGTCAAATCCAGCTGAATTTCTTTTTAGTAATTCAACAAATTTATTCTTAATTTTGTATGGAAGAATATAAATTCCTAACAAGCTGTATCAATTTCCCCCTTATTTTAGGTGACTTTTGGAATAGTTTATACGTTCACATGGTTCAAAACCAAAAGTGCCAAAAGTCTCCCTTCCATCCTTGTCTCCCATTCCCTGACCCCCAGAGAAATCACCAGTCTTAGGTTTTTATGCTTCTGTCCCTTCAGAGTTTATATATGTAACGTATGTATTTTTAATATATATATATATTTTTTTTTTTAATTAAGCAAAGAGTACTTTATTTTTTTTAATGTTTATTTTTTTTTTGAGAGAGAGAGAGAGAGAGAGAGAGAGCGAGCATGAGCGGGGGAGGGGCAGAGAGAGAGGGAGACATGGAATCCCAAGCAGGTTCCAGGCTCTGGGCTGTCAGCACAGAGTCCGATGTGGGGCTCAAACTCACAAACTGCGAGATCACGACCTGAGCCGAAGTGGAACGCCCAACTGACTGCACCACCCAGGCGCCCCTATGTTTTTAATATTTACATATATATATATCTATGTAGATATATATATGTGAATTTAATATGGAGCCTGTCCCACCCTACCTTTTATACAAAAGTAGCATATATTTTTTTAAGTTTATTTATTTTGAGAGAGAGAAAGCACGAGCGGGCGAGAGGCAGAGAGAGAGAGGTAGAGAGAATCCCAAGCAGGCTCTGTGCTGTCAGCGTGGAGCCTGATGCAGGGCTCGAACCATGAACTGTGAGATCATTACCTGAGCCAAGATCAAGAGTTGGACTGTTAACAAACTGAGCCACCCAGGCACCCCCAAAAGTAGCATATTATATACACTATTCTACACCTTATTTTTTTCACTTAATAATATATCTTGGAAATTTTTCCATATTGGCAGATAGAGAGCTTTCTTTTTCTTCCTTGCCTTTACTTTCTTTTCTTTTCTTTTCTTTTCTTTTCTTTTCTTTTCTTTTCTCTTTCCTTCTTTCCTTTTTTCTTTCCTTTCCTTTTCTGTATTCATTTTATTCTGCTGTTTATTTATTTTTTTATTAAAAATTTTTTTTTAACGTTTATTTATTTTTGAGACAGAGCATGAACGGGGGAGGGTCAGAGAGAGGGAGACACAGAATCTGAAACAGGCTCCAGGCTCTGAGCTGGCAGCACAGAGCCCGACGCGGGGCTCGAACTCACGGACCATGAGATCATGACCTGAGCTGAAGTCGGCCGCTTAACCGACTGAGCCACCCAGGCGCCCCTATTCTGCTGTTTAAATACACCTTATTTAAACCTGGCCCCTCTCTCTTTTTTCTTTTATTGATTAAAAATGTTTTAATATAATTTATTGTCAAGTTGGCTTACATACAATACCCAGTGCTCATCCCAACAAGTGCATGCCTCAATGCCCATCACCCCTTTTCCTCTCTCCCCTGCCCCCATCCACCCTTTGTTCTCTGTATTTAAGAGTCTCTTATGGTTTGCCTCCTCCCTCTCTGTTTGTAAATATTTTTTTCCCCTCCCTTCCCCCATGGTCTTCTGCTAAGTTTCCACATATGAGGGAAAACATATGATATCTGTCTTTCTCTGACTGACTTATTTCACTCAGCATGATACCTTCCAGTTCCATCCACGTTGCTGCAAATGGCATGATTTCGTTCTTTCTCATTGCCACGTAGTATCCCATTGTATATATAAACCACATCTTCTTTATCCATCCATCCGTTGATGTACATTTGGGCTCTTCCCATAATTTGGCTATTGTTGAAAGTGCTGCTATAAACGTTGGGGTACACGTGCCCCTATGCATCAGCACTCCTGTGTCTTTTGGGTAAATTCCTAGCAGTGCTGTTGCTGGGTCATAGGGTATGTCTCTTTTTAATTTTTTGAGGAACCTCCACACTGTTTTCCAGAGCCAGTCCCCTCTATTTGGAAGTTTGGTTGTTCCTAATTTGGGGCTGTTACAAACAATGTTGCAGTGAGTAAACTGGTGTGTACATCATTTTGCTTCATTCAAGTATATGTGTAGGATAAATTTGAAAAAGTGAAATTCCTAGATCAAAGGATATGTGAATCTGGCCAAGTCAATTCTGATGAAGTGAGAAGAGGATAGACTTGCTCTAGCAGATGATAAGCCATAGTAAGAGGAGTAAGACCAGACAAGTGGACAGATAGACAAATGGACCAGTGGAACACAATAAAGAGCTCAGAAACAGAATCATAGACACCTAAGAACTAATACCTAATAAAGGTGACATCAAAAATTAATGAGGGGCACCTGGGCGGCTCAGTCAGTTGAGTGTCAGACTCTTGATTTCGGCTCAGGTCATGATCTCATGGTTCGTGGGATCAAGCCCCAAGTCAGGCTCTACTCTGAGCATGGATCCTGCTTAAGATTCTCTCTCTCTCTCTCTCTCTCTCTCTCTCTCTCTCTCTCCCTCTGCCTTTCTCCCCCACTCTCTCTCTCTCTCTCTCTAATTGAAAAAAAAAGATGGCAGACTGAAAGGAGATATTTGCAATCCCTAAAACTTTAAGGCATTATTGTCTATAATATGTGAGAAATTCCTGGAAATCAGCAAGACCCAATAAAAAGTGGGCAAAGACGTGAAGAGTCAGTTCGCTAAAAAAGAAGCCCAAAAGACTAACAATACAACTCAAACTCACTAGTGAGGTAAGAAATGCACACTTAAATGACACAACAACTGACATCTATCAAAATGGCAAAATTGTAAAAAGTGAATAATGCCCAGTGTTGGCAACGATGCGGGGAAATAGAAACTCTTGTGTAATTTTTATAGAAACGTAAATTGGTATAGCCTTTTTAGCATTACTGAAAATGGGTGTGTCTGTCCCATTTGGCCTTGTGATACCATGTGTGCACCCATACGTCAGTAAAGTACTCATACAAGTCCATGAGGGGACACGCATGAGGGAGTTCAACCCAGTGTTGTTTGTGGTAGCAGGGAGCTAGACCCAACCTTGGTGTCCATCCCTGGGGGAATGGCTAAGTAAAATGTTATAAATGAATATCTCAGAATATTATGTCATCCATTGAACCAAATATACATACAGTAACATGGATAGATCTTTTAAAAATTTTTTTCAAGTTTATTTATTTATTTTGAGAGAGAGAGAGAGAGGGCATGGGAGGGGCAGAGAGAGAGAGTCCCAAGCGGACTCCACACTGTGATAGCATGGAGCCCAATGCAGGGCTCAAACTCAACCATGAGATCATGACCTGAGTTGAAATCAAGAGTCAGCCGCTCAACTGAGCCCCCAGGCACCCTGCTACATGGATAGATCTAGAAAACACAGAACTGACGGGCAAAAAGAGAATGAAAGTCATAGCACAATGCCTTTCATATAAATTTGGAATGAGTAAGAGAACCACCAGATGATCCAGCAGTCCCACTTCTGGGTATATACCCAAAGGAACTGAAATCAGGATCCCAAAGATATTTCTGCACTCCCATGTTCATTGCAGCATTATTCATGATAGCCAAGACCATGAAGCAACCCAGCTGTCCATCGACAGACAAATGGGATAAAGAACATGTGGTATATTGGGGCGCCTGGCTGACTCAGCTGGTGGAGCATGCGACTCTTGATCTTGGAGTTGTAAGTTCAAGCCCCACGTTGTGTGTAGAGATTACTTAAAAATAAGCTCTCCTAAAAAAAAAAAAAAAAAAAGACAAGGGGCGCCTGGGTGGCTCATTTGGTTAAGTGACTCTCAGTTTCTGCTCAGGTCATGATCTCCTGGTTTTGTGAGTTTGAGCCCCACGTTGGGATCGGGGTCTGTGCTCATGGTACAGAGCCTGCTTGGGATTCTCTCTCTCTCTCTCTCTCTCTCTCTCTCTCTCTCTGTCTCTCCCCCGCTCTTGCTGTCTCTGTCTCTGTCTAAATAAATAAAAAAAGATTGGTGGCTTAGTCGGTTAAGCATCCAACTCTTGATCTCAGCTCAGGTCATGATCTCATGGTTCGTGAGTTCAAGCCCCATGTTGGGCTCTGCACTGTCAGCTCGGAGTCTGAGTGGGATTCTCTCTCCACCCCTCTCTCTGCCTCTCCCCTGCTCTCTCTGTCTCTGTCTCTCTCAAAATAAATAAATAAACTTTAAAAATATTTAGAAAAAGAAAACACAGTATGTACACTCAGTGGAATATTATTCACCCATTAATGAATATGAATATTAATATTTAAAAAGGAGGGACTCCATGGGGTGCCTGGGTGGGTTAGTTAAGTGTCCGACTTCAGCTCAGGTCATGATCTCACGGTTCCTGAGTTTGAGCCCCGTGTCGGGCTCCGTGCTGACAGTATGGAGCCTGGAGCCTGCTTCGAGTTCCGTGTCTCCCTCTCTCTCTGCCCCTCCCCTGCTCACTCTCTGTTGCTCTCTCTCAAAACTGAATAAACATTTAAAAAAAAAAAAAAGGAGGGAATCCTACCATTTGCAACAACATAGATGGATCTGGAGGACGTTATGCTAAGTGAAATAAGCCAGATATGGAAGGACAAATATGACAAGGTATCACTTTTTGAGGAATCTAAAATAGTCAAACTCATAGAAGCAGAGAGTAGAGTGGTGGTTATCAGGGCTGGGGGGAGGTGGAAATAGGATGTGAGTAGTCAAAGGTACAGAGTTTCATTTCTACAAGGTAAAGTTCTAGAGCTCTGTGCAGTATACAGCCTATTGTTAACAATACTGTGTTGTATACTTAAAAATATGCTAAGAGGGTAGACCTTATGTCAAGTGTTTCTATCCCCCCCACACAATCATAATAGAATGCATGCATATTCAAAACAACGCCACAGCCTTCACAAAGATGTGCATGTATTTAAGGACATGAACAAGTTCACCACAGTGCCTGGGGGGTGAGGGGAGCAGGTGGATGGAGATTGGAAAAGGGAGTGGAGAAAGAGATAGAAAACAAAATCCGAGAGGTGCCTTGCACAGGCCGCTTGCACAGATGATAACATGTGACCGTGTGACTAACCTGAGGCCCGTTGTGGGGGGTTGCCGGAAGCGTAAGGAAACAAAACCCACAACCACGGAGCTTTGGGGTCCTGACGGCCATTCACGAGCCTGCGATCCCGGACGCAGATCAGCACGGATACTCAGCTTCCCCATCTTGAAATGGGAATAATACATAAGGTGGTTGTGAGCAGGTTGGGCAAAGGGCCAGGCCAAAATTGTTCAACAAATAATACTACCAATACCAACAATAGTGTACTATCCTCACGGATAGTGTTTACAGCTTCTGTTCCGTGGAGCTATAGGCTGGCTTGGGGTCAATGCTTCTAGCTTTGCTCCTCTCTCAAGTGAGAGGGGAAAAAGGCAGTCCAGTCCCTCTCCCCAGCCCCTGGCTCTCTAATCTCCCTGGTTTCCTTATCTGGGCAGCAGCTAAACAGGAGAGATTTGCAGGACAAGGTAAAAACCTAAGATTGCATATATACATATATATGCTATGTCTATATGCGTGTTTATTTCAATTAGACACAGCTTCTTATCCTGTACTCACTGGCTGATCTCTTTGGATCAATACTTTCGTTAGGTCTTTTGTGAAGTGAAATTTATATTCGCACCCCACTGTTCCCTTAGTAACAATCTCCGGCAATCAGATCTGCTCTCTGGTGGAAATGGCCTTTGGAAAGCGCCTGTGTGGTGCACACTTATACAATCTTACCTTTGCCAGAAACAGTTTTCTGATGCAGCCGGTATCTTTTCCAGAAAAAAAAAAAAAATTAACTACATTTAAGCAGACTTAACAAGGTCTTAAAATAGATATAAAGTGGTTTCACCCCACAAGGGGAATTCTTAAAATACTAAAGTACTGTTTTTAAGCATAGTCAAGTACTTCAGAAAAACTAATTTACATGCCAAACAATTTCTATGCTAATTACAAGTGATTCTTTCCCAATCACTAGGTAATATTTGGTGTTACTGTATGTACCTGAAGTGAATAAAATTACCTCTTTCTTAAAAAACAATATTCACTCATTAAAACTGGCCTTTCTGCACTTCTCCCAGATTTGCATTTTTATTGTATTTCAGGTGTGAATTTGAGAATTTGATCCCACAGTATTGAGGTAAAACCACAAAAACAGATTTATCACACTTGTCTAAATGAGGTGGTGGTAAATCTCAGATTTCCCTGATTTTGCCTTCTCGTAGAAAATGAAAGCCCAGGGCGCTCTCTCACTGCTGACACCACACCTATAAACTCACCTGCATCCATATCCGGTCCCCCTTTCCTCTGTCTCTGTCTCTTTTCTGTTTGAATAAAACTTTATTTATAAAAACAGGCAGCTGGCTTGGGGTCTCAGTTTCCTCTTCTCTCAGTGACCCTTCAGGCTTCGGAATGAATCCTCAATTTGCCCTTCTCTGTGGGTCCTTTCCATCCGGGTGAAGCTTGCTGCAAACAAAAAACACTCACCCCCCACCTTCCAACCACCCCAGTCTCTCTCAACCACCCTTCCCCTTCATGGTCACATTTATTGGAAAAGTCTCTGCTTCCTCACTTCCCACTCTCGGCCCACCACTTTCCAGCTCTGCCATGGAAACTGATCTCTTGGTGGTTACCACTGGCCTCCTTGTTGGGAAATCCAGTGGCCCCTTATCAGTCCTTCCTTATTTAACTCGTCCTCTGGGCAACATTTGACTGCTAACCATCCCGCTTCTTGGCTTTCCTGCCTCCCGCTGATGGTCTCCCTCCTGCCTGGTGGGGGCTCCTTCTCAGACTTCTCTGTGGGCTTCTCTTCTTTGCCTCTCCCGTAAGTGCTGGTGTCCCTAAAGACCCAGTTGCTTCTGGATGACTTCTTAGATGTCTCCCAAGCTTCTCAAATTCATCATGTCCCAAACGGAACTCGTTATCTATCACCCCAAACCTGTTCTGTCCCTGATGTTCAGAGAATGGTATGACTCCGCATGAGATTTGTTAGCGACCTCCTTCTACCTCTCACCCCCGCCATCAGTCGAGAAATCAAACCCAAACCCTTGTCCTTTCCACATCCTGATTGTCTCTCCCAACTCCGCCTACCTTCATCCCCACCTTGGTCCCAGCCACCGACATCTCTCCTCGAGGTTAGTGGAAACTCCTCTTTCTGTCCTGCACCCATCTAGTCAATCCAGTTCATCCTTTTTACTGAAGCTGGAGAAGCTCCTCTAAAATGCAAATGGATATTCCATAATGTTCCCTGCTGCGTGTCACTGCCCTCAGGTTCAAGTCCGAACTCCTTATCAGAAGGCCCCTATCGCTTGATCTGAACCATCCTGCAACTTTGGCCACATCTCTTTCCTCAGCCCTCTTCTGTCTTTGCGTGGTCCGGTCACCCTGGACTTCTTCTCTTCAGCCCCTTAGGCCCACAGTTCCTTCTCTGCCTCCGGGCCTTTGCATATCTTGTCTCCTCCATCTGGGACACTCTTAGGTCTGACTAACTTGCTGTCAATAAATGTGTGTGGTGATGTGATGCAGTGGACTTCTGAGAGAGGCAGACCTGGGTCTGAATTCCAGCTCCATATGTATGACCTGAAGCCTGTCCACTAACCTCTCTGAGCCTTGGTGTCCTCATCTGTAGAAAGAGGAAAAATGTGTGGCATACACTGGTTTTCCTTTCCGACTACCTGACCCACCTCCTCCTATCCACTCTCAAATGCTTTTTTTTTTAGGAATTGCTCCCTCATCCTATTCGTGTAGGAACGGTGGTGATTCCTGGCAGCCATGTTCATATAACATGATGATGGGGCCCGAGGTTGGGACCTGACCCAAGCTGGACCATCAGGCCCTACCTCCTGAAGGAGGAGTTGAGACCCAGAGAGAGTCATGCTGGAGACTTTTCTGTGCGGCCGGACTGAGCATAGTCATGCTGGAGACTTTTCTGCGCGGCCGGACTGAGCATAGACCCAAAGGCTGTCAGGAGCCGTGTGTTCCTATGTGGACACGAAGCCGAGAAAGCTGGTTTGCATCAAAGAAGCTGGAAACAGGTGCACAGAAGCAAAGGCCCAGAGAGGAAGAAAGGGTGAAGAGAAAGAATCTTGTGCATTTGACCTCTTCCTCCCAGTGACTGATTGAGACACACTCACTGCACTGAGTCTGGAAGAAACTCCTGCATCCTTAAACGGAAAAAGAAAAAAAAAAAAGGTTTTTTCTTGAGTGGTAGACTGGATTCCTATTACTTGGAACCAACAAAATCTTAAGTAATTTACCTATCTTACAGAGTTCATTGTGGAAGATGGAAACGAGGTAAGTATACATGTGGTAGGTATTCAATGAACGATAACAATAATATGAATATGAATGAGGTGAGGTTGGAAGAAGAGACGTCAGAACTCTGAATGGTTTTAGAAATACGGCCTGATGCTCAGCACTATATCATCCCATGAGTAAGTTTTTTTTTAATTGAAATTAATTAATTTAATTTAATTAATTACCCAAATTATCACATTTTGGTAATTTTGTTTTTTTGTTTTTTTTTTTTTAATTTTTTTTTCCAACCTTTTTTATTTATTTTTGGGACAGAGAGAGACAGAGCATGAACGGGGGAGGGGCAGAGAGAGAGGGAGACACAGAATCGGAAACAGGCTCCAGGCTCCAGGCTCTGAGCCATCGGCCCAGAGCCCGACGCGGGGCTCGAACTCACGGACCGCGAGATCGTGACCTGGCTGAAGTCGGACGTTTAACCGACTGCGCCACCCAGGCGCCCCCACATTTTGGTAATTTTGAAAGAAAGGACAAAATTACACCTAATCCCTCGCCCTATCAAATTGAAACAAATATTTCCATTGCATACATACATTACGCACCTCTAATCATGGTGCACACTCCGTTTTGTGTCCAGTATTTTTCACTTAGTATATGATTTTCACTTACTATATCATTAACATTTTAATATTTCTACACAGGCTTTATAATAATTTTAACGATATTAATAATTTTATTTAATGAATTTAATTAATTTATTAAATTATTCATTTAATTTATTACTAAATTTAATTTATTAAATTTATTTAATAAATTTCTCTACATATATATTATGTATGCTATTCCATACATATATATATTTGTTTTGTTTTTGTTTTCTTCTACCTTAAATCATGCTTCAATGTGTATTTTTGTGGATAGGCTATTTTATATTAGCTTACATTGATTGTTTTAGTTACAACAGTTAGTCATCTTTGAAAATTTTGATGGTACAGATAATCAAGAGGACAATATTTGTAATTTCACCACCCAGAGATAAGCCTCATAAACATTTTGCTAAATATCTTTCCAGCTCTTTTTTATGCATAATTTAAAAATAAATATTAGATTACACTGTACATATTTTATAACCTGCTTTTCCCCACTTTAACTGTATATCAGCAACATCTTTCTGTGTCATTAAATACTTTTCTACAACCTTTTGTATCTTACATGAACAATTCTCTATTTTTGAATATCCATTTGTACCAGTATTTTACTATCTCAGCTGAAACTGTGATGACATTCCCCAGTCAAGTCTTTAGGCATGTGTCTGATTCCAGCATTTCTTCAGGATAAACTCCCACAACTGGAATTGTGGGGTCAGGAAATAGGGATATGCTTGGAATAATTTCTTAGGAGTGAAATTATGAGGTTCAAGTTCAGAAGTTCTTTAAGGCTCTTGATGTGTGGCCATTTTGCTCTTAAAAAAGGTTGCCTTGGGGCGCCTGGGTGGCGTAGTCGGTTAAGCATCCGACTTCAGCCAGGTCACGATCTCGCGGTCTGTGAGTTCGAGCCCCGCGTCAGGCTCTGGGCTGATGGCTCGGAGCCTGGAGCCTGTTTCCGATTCTGTGTCTCCCTCTCTCTCTGCCCCTCCCCGGTTCATGCTCTGTCTCTCTCTGTCCCAAAAATAAATTAAAAACTTTGAAAAAAAAATCCAAAAAAAAAAAAAGGTTGCCTTAATTTTCAAAAGTGAAATTTTCATGGGGGAGGAGGGAAGAGTGCTATTTCGTCCTCCCAGAATCACTGGATTATGGGGACCAGCTCTTGTCCATTCACCCCTCCTCCTCTGCTCCCAGGCGTTTCAGGATAATGGCAAAGATCAAAAGGCTTGGATTCCCACGGCTGTTTCCACACGTTACCAAGTGACTCAGGCAACTCACTTAGATGTCTCTGAGGCCTCAGTTTCCCCATCTGTTAAGTGAGGCTAATTATACCTACTCTGGAGTAGCATAGTTTTCTCAAAGGTGAAGAGCAATAACACATCGACTATGAATCCGTGTTCTAAGCCGTGCATTTGTTCAGCCTCACAAGGCAGCAATGGCATTCAGGACCGGGTTGTGTTTCTGACAAGATGATGGAGATACGGTGGCAGATAGTTTTGAATCATGGGATTTCACCTACCTGCCCAGCGGCAGGACGGGCAGGAGTAAGCTCCCATAAACTCCTCCCTCTGGCCCCCACTGTCTGCCCCTCTAGGGCAAGGACGGTGGCCAGCCTACTGTTGTAGTACCTCCAACAGCAGTGGTGGGATTCTCTGGCTTTAATCTACAACCCCTCCTCCCCCCAAACCCGGGCAGCCCCTGTCGGTTCCCATGACAGCAGCACTGCCTGGGAAAGACCAGCTTGGGGGAAAAAAACCCAGATTTTACTGTAAGGAAAAGTAGCCAAAAGCCACAGGCAGGGCAAGCTGAGACAGGGCTAGTGGGGCTGGGTCCTGAGGGCACAGACCATGCGGGTGTGAGTGCAGGCTCCGCAGAGAACAATAGCTGACATATTTTGAGCACTTGCTATGGCCAGACATCATCAAACGTGCCGTATATGTATACTGACTTGTTTGACCCTCCCAACTAACCTTTGAGGTGGGACCATTACTGTCCCTGTTTTACAGGTGACAAGAGCAGTACGGTGAGGTTAAAAACTGGCAGTCTGAATTGAGTGATTGTATTACGGACATCTAGGAAGTCGTAACTCTCCTCTCTATGGCCTCTGGCACTTGATAAAGGACGGTTTCTTCCTCTCTCCTCACAAAAGGGTTGCAAGATAAAAATTATTATTCCTGTATTACCAGTGAGGAACCCAAAGATCAGAGAGGTTGAGTGTTGGGTCCCAGATCACACCGCTGGTCAATAACAGAGCTGGGATTTGAACTCAGATCTGTCTGAACACAAAATCCATGGCCTTTCTTCTACTAAGGTGCCTAGAAGCAAATCTGGAATTTCACATCTGCACGTAGGTATTTGCCTGTAAGCCTGAGGAGGCAAGTCATGGTTGTTTAATGTACCTTTAGGGGCGTGTGGGGGGAGTGTTGCTGTGCCTTTAGCACTGTGCCAACGCTTTCCCAAGACACACACACACACGCACGCACGCACGCACGGACGCACGCACACATGTGCACACAAGCCCTGGCAGGCTGACGCCATCTTCCTCCCAGCCAGGAATTGGCCCGCCTACTCATAACACACTTCCCAGGCAGGTGAGCCTGCCCACACCTGCTTGCTTCACCTGGGAGAGGCTGCTAGAAGGCACATCTCCCCACCCCAACCCATTCGGTGAAACCAGGCTGGGGCTTCCCAAGGGAGAGAGAAACTTCCGGAGGTCTGTGAGGCCACTAGAACTTTGGGGGATGTTTTTTCTTTTTTTTTTTTTTTTTTTTTAAATTTTTTTTTCAACGTTTTTTATTTATTTTTGGGACAGAGAGAGACAGAGCATGAACGGGTGAGGGGCAGAGAGAGAGGGAGACACAGAATCGGAAACAGGCTCCAGGCTCCGAGCCATCAGCCCAGAGCCTGACGCGGGGCTCGAACTCACGGACCGCGAGATCGTGACCTGGTTGAAGTCGGACGCTTAACCGACTGCGCCACCCAGGCGCCCCTGGGGGATGTTTTTTCTAAATAGAATGGGGAGCTTAAAAACTTCAGCGTTTGGAGCTTCAGTTGCTCCAAAGTTAGGGTAGGGAAGGTTCTGTCATTCCAAAAGGAAAACTGTCCCTATTGTTCTTCCAGTGTCCATTTTTTACTTGGTATATTCAATTACCTGTACCCTGATTTAATTCTTTTCTGGATGTGGCCTTTGATTTTTAAAAAAAAAAAAAAATTTAATGTTTATTTATTTTTGAGAGAGAGAGAGAGAGAGAGAGAGAGAGCGAGCAGGGGAGGGACAGAGAGAGAGGGAGATACAGAATCCGAAGCAGGCTCCAGGGTCTGGGCTGTCAGCACAGAGCCTGATGCGGAGCTCAAACTAATAAACTATGAGATCATGACCTGAGCCGATGTCAGACACTTAACCGACTGAGCCACCCAGGCGCCCCTGGCCTTTGATTTTTAAAAGTCCTACAATCCCTGTGGTAAGTGCAGTGGCCTTCTTTCTGTCATTCTCTAAATATTTTTAAGTTTTTAAAAAATTTATTTATTTATTTTGAGAGAGAGAGAGAGCACACACAAGTGGGAAAGGGGCAGAGAGAGGGATAGAGAGAATCCCAAGCAGGCTCCCCACTGCCAGTGCAGAGCCTGATGCGGGGCTCAGACTCACGAACCATGAGCTGAAGTCGGCCGCTTAGCCCTTTAAGCCACTCAGGTGCTTCTGTATTTCTAAGTTTTTAAATTCTAATTCTGGTATAGTTAACCTACAGTGTTATATTAGTTTCAGGTGTACAATATAGTGATCCAATAATTCTATACATTATTCCGTGCTCATCATGATAAATGCTCTTTTAATCCCCTTCATCTAGTTCACCCATCCCCTCACCCACCTCCCCTCTGGGAACTATCAGTGTGCTCTCTGTAGTTAAGAGTCTGGTTCTTGGTTTGTTTCTCTCTCTCTCTCTCTCTCTCTCTCTCTCTCTCTTTCTTTCTTTGCTTTCTTAACTTTCTTTGGTTTCCTAGCTTCCACATACAAATGAAATTATATGGTATTTGTCTCTTTCTGACTTATTTTGCTTAGCATTATACTCACTAGCTCCATCCATGTTGTTGCAAATGGCAAGATTTCATTCATTTTTTTTTTTAATTCTCAAGTTAGCTAACATACAGTGTAGTCTTGGCTTCAGGAGTAGAACCCATTGATTCATCACTTACATATAACACTCAGTGCTCATCCCAACAAGCCCTCCTTAATGCCCATCCCCCATTTTCCCCACCCCACCCCCATCCCCAAGATTTCATTCTTTTTTATGGCTTTTTAAATATTCCTTTATCCATTCGTCTATCGATGAACACTTGGGTTGCTTCCATAATTTGGCTATTGTAAATAATGCGGCAAAAGCATAGGAGTACATGTATCCCTTTGAATTAGTGTTTTTGTATTCTTTGGGTAAATACATAGTAATGTAATCACTGGATCATAGGATAGTTCTATCTTTAGCTTTTTGAGGAACCTCCATACTGTTTTCCAGAGTGGCTGCACCAGCCTGCATTCTCACCAACAATGCAAAAGAGCTCCTCTTTCTCTGCATCCTCGCCAACGTCTGTTGTTGCCCGAGTTTTTCATGTTAGCCATTCTGACAGGTGTGGGATAGTATCTCATTGTGGTTTTGGTTGTTTTATTTTTTTTTAAATTTGTTTATTTTTAGAGAGAAAGAGCGCATGACTGGTGGAGGGGAAGAGAGAGAGGGAGAGAGATCAAATCCCAAGCAGGCTGTGCACTGTCAGTGTGGAGCCCGCTGTGGGGCTCAAACACACGAACCGTGAAATCATGACCTGAGCTGAAGAGTTGGATGCCTAACCGACTGAGCCACTCACGCACCCCTATGTCCTGTGTTTTTAGTTTTAGCCATTCTGACAGGTGTGAGGTGATAGCTCACTGTGGTTTTGATTTTCATTTCCCTGATGATGAGAGATGTTGAGCATCTTTTCATGTGTCTGCTGGAGAAATGTCTGTTTGTGTTTTCTGCCCATTTTTAATTGGATTATTTGATTTTGGCGTGTTGAGTTGTATAAGTTCTTTATATATTTTGGATACTACACCTTTTTAAAAAATGTTTGCTTATTTATTTTTTGATGTTTATTTATTTACTTTTGAGAAAGAGAGAGAGAGAGAGAGCACAAGCGAGAAAGGGGCAGAGAGAGAGGGAGAGAGAGAATCCCAAGTAGGCTCTGTGCTATCAGCTCAGAGCCCAACTTGGGGTTCATTCCCATGAACCCATAGGATCATGACATGAGCCTAAATCAATAGTCAGATATTCAGCGGACTGACCCACCCAGGCACCCCTATTTTAGATATTAACCCTTTAAAAATTTTTTTTTTAATCTGTATTTATTTTTGAGAGAGAGAGACAGAGAGACAGAGGGCAAGCAGGGGAGGGGCAGAGAGAAGGAGACACAGAATCCGAAGCAGGCTCCAGGCTCTGAGCTGTCAGTACAGAGCCCGACACGGGGCTCGAACCCACGAACTGTGAGATCATGACCTGAGCCGAAGTCAGACGCCCAACCAACTGAGCCACCCAGGCACCCCTGGATATTAACCCTTTATCAGAAACGCCATTTACAAATAACCCCTCCCGTCCTATACATTGTCTTTTAGTTTTGTTGATTGTCTCCTTTGCTGTGCAAAAGCTTTTTGTTTTGATGAACTCCCAATAGTTTATTTCTGCTTCTATTTCCCTTGCCTCCAGAGAGGTGTCTAGAAAAATGTTGCTAGGGCCAATGTCAGAGAGATTACTGCCTATGCTCTCTTCTAGGACTTTTATGGTTTCAGGTTTCACACTGAGGTCTTTAATTCTATCATTCTATCTTATCTCTGAAAGACTATTCCTTGTTTTCGTCTGGGACCTTACCTCAAAGTTCTTGAAGTAAAATCACCACATTTGCATAAGATTAGTCATTATACAGATACTGATCCTATGCCTTCCCTTGAAAGACAGGGTATATATGGGAACAAAAGACATTTAGGTCCATCCCTTCCCACCTCTACGGAGTCAAGGGAGGCAACAGAAGCCTCTTCTGCCAAGTGGACTCTTAGATAGTGGGCTAGATAAGGGGCAGAGATCTGAAGGCTTGTTTATACCAAGAAGTTTCTACACACTTTTCTCCTGGAAGCAGAGTTAAGGTTCTCTCGTTATCTCCATCAGCCTGACCATTTGCTTCTATCCAGTTCCCCTCTGAAGCACCCACAGGACATCATTGGGGATGACCTGGAAACCATCCTAAGTGGCTTTTAAATTTTTTTAATGCTTAATTTATTTTTGAGGGAGAGAGAGAGAGAGAGAGAGAGAGAGTACAAGCAGGGGAGGGGTGTGGGGGAGTGCACAGAATCCATGAAGCAGGCTCCAGGCTCTGAGCTGTCAGCACAGAGCCTGATGCGGTACTCGAACTCGTGAACCATGAGATCATGACCTGAGCCAAAGTTGGACACTTAACCGACTGAGCTACCGAGGTGCCCCCTATTTGGCTCTCTTGCGCAGCCGGCAGACCCTACCCTGCCTCGGCATAAACCCCGTTTCTGTTCCATGCCAAACTGCCAAAGGTGGGAGTAGAAGATTCAGCATACTACAGCGAGCTCCCAGTTTCTCACTTGTGTAGAACTAGCCATGAGCCTTTTTTAGAGGCCCCGCACGTCCATCCACAGGACAGCATGGACTCCAAAGTGTAGTGAGCAAGGGGGAGAGAGGCTGCAGACCGGGGGACTATGGCCAAATTGCGTCAGTATCATGTTTGCTTTTCTCCTCTCGCGGAGAGGGCGGGGGAGACGGTCCCCACTGAGTATTGTGCACCTGAGCATGCCTCCTGCCCAACCACAGCCCCCTGCAGGCTGGCCCAGGCATGTGGTGGGCACTTAGTAAGTGCACCCTAGAGCTGGTGGTGATGTTGATGGGATGGCGGCACAGCACTCAGTCTGCAAAGTCCAGACTTCTGTCTCTCCCGCCCCCTGGGAATTTCATAAATAAATCCCTGGACCTGTTCCAAGAAGAATTTCAAGGCTTCTCTGCGTGTGTGTGTTTCCAGAAACACAACAATTTTACATGCTGCCTGGTGTGCAAACTCCTAAGCGATTCCTGGGGAGGGATGAGGGCCGGGCTCGGCAACGAGAACGTGGAGCTGGAGTTGGGCCGGGCCAGCAGGTCCGCCGGGACGCCAGCAGTTAACCGGGAGGTTGGAGCAGAGTCTCAGCAGCTGGCTCTGCTAACCTGGCTCGCAGACACCCGCCCGGCCCCAGGCTCAGGTTGCTCAGCCCCCTCCCCCACCCTTTGGCTTTGGCAGTATTCTCCACCAGGTTTTTGCAAAGTGCTGGGGTCTTAAAATAGCATAAAGACACACACACACTCTAGACTATAGTGTCAATTCCCGTACCACAGAATGATCAGAAAGGAGAGACCGTGGAGGGTAGAGAACTCCAGGGCATCTTCCTGAGCAGAGAGCAGTGTTAGTGTGAGGTCAGGCAGGAGACGGGGTGGTCACTTGGTGTGAGGATGGGGCTGAAGGAACGGGGAGGAGAAAATAAGACAGAGGCCGTGTCTTTGTGTGTGTGTGTGTGTGTGTGTGTGTGTGTGTGTGTGTGTGTCTGGGATCATGAAACCAGAGGCTGTATTGGTGTTATTGGTATGACCAGTTTGGTGATGAGACTCTGGATTTCTCTCCTGAACTATAAACTTCTGTAGAGCAAGAACTAGGACTTTCATCTTAACCATTCCCAAGGCCTAGCCCGGTGCCTGGCACGTAGCACTCAAGACATGTTCCCGGGATAAATATATGATGGATGGATGCATGGATTTGCTAGAACATAAAATGATAGCAATAAAGATAGTTCAACTGCAGATAGCGAAATTAGAAATGGGTGCCCCGAAGTTAGAAGGTCCAGTCAATGAGTGGGTATTTACTAAACATCGGGAGGGAAGGGGAAGGGGTAGGGTTTAGGGTCTGTCTGGGGAAGGAGAGAGGAACACAGCCAGGAAGGGAAAGGCTTCCTGGAGGAGTCAGGCCCTGAGCTCGTTCTGAATCATTACAATTCCTTGAACTGGTGTTCTAGCTAAGGCTTGCAGGCTACAAGGACCAGTTCACTCAAACCAATGGAAGTGAAAAGAGAATTCTCTGGAAAGACATGGGAATCTCAGAGAAACTGGGACTGGAAAATACAGCCAGATCTCATGGGGTCTCAGAAGACACTGGGCTGGGTATTCTTTGAATGGGTAAGTCTGGAGGGCGTGTGTGCACATGCACATACCCACAGGCACATCTCAGTAATCTCTCTCTCTCTCTCTCTCTCTCTCTCTCTCTCTCTCTCTCTCTCTCTTTCCCTGCCTCTGCTCCACTCCACTCTCCTCTCCCAGCTCACCCTGATGCCTCATGGCCGAGAGTACTACTCTAGCTCCTGACACCATCTAAGTAACTCAGTTATTGTGTCTCCTTAGTTCGAAGCCCACCAGAGAAAAATTAAATAGTTCAGCCAGTCTACTTATTGCTTTTCCATGGTTCAGATGCCCAACCCTGGTGCAATCATCTGTGGATGGAGGGCAGACCCATGTACTCACCCAGGAGAAGGGGGCATTGATTCTCATCATCCAGATGGAAAAGAGGGATCAAGAGCTGTCTAGGCAGGGGGAAGACTATGAGTGAGGATTTGGTGTGTGGGTGGGGTGGTGGAGGGGTGTGTGTGGGTGAGTGTATACAAGAGGGGGAGAGAGCGAGGGAGAGGGAGACAGAAGCCAGGACAATAGGAGAGCTATCAGGGTGGGGATTAATCAGTTGAGTGACCTTGGGCAGGTTATTGAAGCTCTCTATGCCTCAGTTCCTCATCTCTACACTGGAGGGCTTGTGAAGACTGACTACTCCATCTGAAGACCTGGGGGGCACCTGGCTGCCTCAGTTGGTGGAGCATGGACTCTTGATCTTGGGGTCGTGCGTTTGAGCTCTGTGTTGGGTGTAGAGATTACTAAAATAAATAAATAAAACAAATCATCCATCTAAAGCTCTTAGGAGAATAAGTGGTCGCTTTCTGTGCTCTACTTTTAAGTAAGTCTGGATGGATATTAAGTTCTCCTCAGGTAGAGGGCTTGACTGCCAGTTTTGGTTCCATCCTGGACAAGTCATTTATCTTCTCTGAGCCTCAATTCCTCCACCTGTAAAATGAGATCAGACTAAAATAAGTTCTAAAATCTCCTCCAGATTCAGAATGTCATGGGTTTGGCTTGGCGTTTTGGGCAATAGGGAGCTATATGCTGTCAGGAAGGTAGATGACAAAGTGCAAGGGGCTTTCTTGGACATGGATGTGCAGCGGTGTGCCTGGTGACCACAGGGAGGGTGGCCAGGCGGCAGAGAGGTTGTGGCACTAGCAGTACCAGGGATGTGTGGTATGAGGCTCTGAACTGGAGTCTCATTAAGAGTGTGGAGAAGAGGGGGCCAGACAGGCAAAAGCTCAGAGGTCCCCAACAAAAGGAGAATGACCAGGAGAACCATCCTGTTTGGCCATTGGGCATGCTCACATAGAAATTGAAGCATGAATCATCAAGGCTGAGGGCACCAGGCCTGTTTACCAAGGAGGCACTGGAGTGGAACAGGGTCAGTGTGAGGGTTAAAGAAAAAACTCTAAAATCATGCAATGGCCTCTGGAGCAGCGAGTGAGAAAAGCCAGGGGAGAGTTTCTCTCCAGTACACCAGAGGTCAGCATCATCCTCTGGGACCATTGCACATGGTTGATGGCATCGGGTATCTGATGTTGTCTGGGGCTTTCAGGTTGGCCTCTCTGGCCAGACTCCCATCCTCACCCACCAGCCATATCACATTCAGGTGCCTTCCATTCCTACACTGCCCTCCCTCTGCTTCTCTCAACTCTCTGTCCCATCTTTCATCTACCAATACCTATCATCCTACTTCTCACCTTTCATCCTCCAAATGTCCCCTCTTCTGCCCACCCAGGACTGCTAAGTATTTCCAGAGGAAACTGTACCAAAGTTTGTTAAGAACATAGTTTTAGGTTCTGAAACCCTGGTCGGGCCCCAGTGCCACTCTGGTGATCCCTTTCTGCTTTTCAATGTCCCTGCATGCCACTCCCATTCTCCACAGTGGCTTTTACAAATGCTCACCACTTTATTTAAGCACACCCACCATGATATGCCATCCTGCCTCCTGACCATATTGTACCACAACAGAGGGCCATGACTGCAGTTTGGCTGAGAATATCCAGGTGGCCCTCTCATGCCTATAAACTCCCTTAGTTCACCTTCTTCCTCCACCCTCTGTCCAAGGCTACTCTGAATCTTGATCCTGTGTTCCCCATACACCGTAGGTTCTGGATCCATCACTTACTCCTTCTTCTTCCACAGTATCTTTGAACTCATCTTGGCTCCTTTACTGCAGTCTAAGTTGCAATCTCTCCCTTCTTACTAAACCAACAAAACACAGCAAACACTCCTGTGACCTTCTGTATCCTTCTGGAAATCTCCTTTTCTCTCTCTTGTCCAGGCTGGAAATCTGTGTCTTTACATTGGATTATTTAGCCCATTCACATTTATTGTAATCATGGATATATTTGAATTTATTTTCACCATTTTGTTTATGTTTTCTATTCATCCTACCTTAAAATTATATTTTTGCTTTCCTTTCTTGCCTCCTTTCGGATTGATTATTTTTCTCATTCTATTTTCTTCCTTCTCTTAACCTGGAAGTTAAATAATCTATTTCTCTTCTATTAGCAAATACCTGACAGTTAATAAAGTACTCGTGAATTCATATATAATTTATACATTTTTTTATTTAGCCTTCATTTTTGAAAGACGTTTTCTATGAGTATAGTAGCCCCCCTAATCTATGGTTTCCCTTTCCACAGTTTTAGTTACCCTTGGTCAGCCATGGTTCAGAAGCAAGCAATCCTCCTGACATATTGTCAGAAAGTCAGTAGTAGCCTAACACTACATTACAAGCCTACATCATTCACCTCATTCATCTCATCTTGTAGGCATTTTATCATCTCACATCATCACAAGGAGAAAGGTGAGTACAGTACAATAGGATATTTTGAGAGACCACATTTACATAACTTTTATCACAGTATATTTTTATAAATTGCTCTCTTTTATTGTCGGTTATTGTTGTTAATCCCTCACTGTGTCTACTTTATAAGTTAAACTTTATCATAGATATGTATAGGAAAAAAAACATAGTATATAAAGGGTTTGGTACTATCTTCAGTTTCTGGCATCCACTGGGGTCTTGGAACACATCCCTTGTGGACAGGGGGAACTATTGTATGCAATTCTAAGTCAGCTTCTATTTTTCTCTTGGCCCTATTTAGTTGCTTTTTGGATTTTTGACTACAGAGCTTATATTTCTTGCAATTTTGTCTGTGAGAATTTGTTGTAGCTTGAGATGAAGGTGGCTTCCTCTAGAGATGATCTGCTCTTCTTTCTTCCAGGTACAATCAGGAGGTACCACCAGCACAGGACTACTTGAATCCAAATAGTGTGCAGTTTTTCACATCACCCAGGTAGGGCGAATCTGGAATGAAATTCAATCACGCAGGCCAGCTTGTGGTTGAGAATTCTCAGGGAAGATTTTCCCCCATTCTCACTCAGAGCCAAGGTTCAAGTCCAACAATTTTCCTTGCCTATCTCCTGGGGGAGTCAATTATTTCTAGTTCATCCTTCAACCTAGTATATTATTACCCATTGTGGGTCACTTTTGTGCAGATAGTTGCTTATTAGTCTCCTCACCTTGGGCACTTGGGCTTTGTCTTCTGTTCCCTTGCCTTTGAAAACCAAAGTTCAAGTTCACCTGGTAAGCAAATGCTCTCAAGGTGAAAGCC
Organism: Neofelis nebulosa; assembly: GCF_028018385.1. Lineage (NCBI taxonomy): Eukaryota > Metazoa > Chordata > Mammalia > Carnivora > Felidae > Neofelis > Neofelis nebulosa. The sequence goes on along the minus strand of NC_080789.1, from coordinate 63,964,352 downwards.
AGCTTTGCTGCTCTACTTTCCCCTCTTTTTGTTCCTTCATTTTTGACTCAAGTATTCTATACTTTCTTGGTAGTTTACTAAGCATTTTGAGTTGCTTCTTTAGCAGAAGGTTTGCTCAGGGAAACTGGTCAGTCATTCTGAAAGAAATCCAAACCTCCCTCTCCCGTCACAGCCAAGTTCTTTAAAGAACAGATGACAGTCTTTCTAAGCCTTCACTTCGCCTTCACCTGTAGCCCCCTGAGGTTAGGCCTCCACCCCATCCGTGTTCCACTGAACCTGCTCAGGTAAGCATCACCAACGGGCTTCAAGTAATCAAATCTTAGACATTCTTTGTTCCTCATCCTATTTTACCTCTTCTCAACATTAGAAACCACTGACCTAAGAGTGCCTGGGTGACTCAGTTGGTTAAGCGTCCGACTTCAGCTCAGGTCATGATCTCACAGTTCGCAAGTTCAAGCCCTCCATCTGGGTCTGTGCTGATAGCTCAGAGCTTCGAGCCTGCTTCTGATTCTGTGTCTCCCTCTTTCTCTGCCTCTCCTCCACTTATGCTATGTCTCTCTCTCTCTCTCAAAAATAAATTTAAAAATTAAAAAAAAAAAAGAAACCACTGATCTCTTGAAACCCTTTCCTGCCTTGGTTTCCATGAGTCTATTCTTTCCAAGTTCTTTTCCTGTTTCTCTGACTGTTCTTTCTCTGTCTCCTCTTTCTTGCCAGTGTTGCTATACTTCCAGCAACACCCCTAAGCTATTTGAACAATTATGATATGCTTCCAAATCCATATCTCCATGGCTTCAGGTGCCTACAGGAGGCCTTTCAAACTCTGTACACCCAATGGGGAGCTCATCTTTCTCCCAGACCTGCTCTTGCTAATCTGCTGAATGGAGCCACCAAGTATCCAGTCAACCAAGCCAGATTATCCTGGAATCATATGGGCCATCCCCATTTCCTTCCTCTTCCTCACTTCCCACATCCAATTAATCTTATAGCTTCCACCTCTTTCAAATCTCTTGAACCTATATTTCTTTTTTTTTTTTTTTTAAGAGTTTATTTTTAAGTAGGTGCCTGGGTGGCTCAGTTGGTTAGGCAGCTGACTCTTGGTCCAGGTCATGATCTCATGATTCATGAGATTTAGCCCTGTGTTGGGTCTGCGCTGACAGCATGGAGCCTTCTTGGGGTTCTCTCTGTCCCTCTCTCTCTGCTCCTCCCCTGCTTGCATGTGCTTTCTCTCTCCAAAATAAATAAATAAACATTTTATTTATTTTTTATTTTTTTAACATTTATTTATTATTGAGAGACAGAGAGACACAGAGTGTGAGCAGGGGAGGAGTAGAGAGAGGGGGAGACATAGAATCTGAAGTAGGCTCCAGGCTCTGAGCCGTCAGCACAGAGCCCGACGCGGGGCTTGAACTCACAAACTGTGAGATCATGACCTGAGCCGAAGTTGGTTGCTTAACCAACTGAGCCACCCAGGTGCCCCAATAAATAAACATTTTAAAAAAGATTTTATTTTTAAGTAATCTCTACACCCAGTGCGGGGCTTGAACTCACAACCCAAAGATCAAGAGTTGCATGCTTCACCAACTGAGCCAACCCGGTGCCCTCACATTTCTTTCCCATCTCCAGTGTTGCTGCCTAGGGTCAGGTCCCCCTATCTTGACTGGACTGCTGGAATTGTCTCCTTTTTGGTTTACCTTACCACCAGCCTTGCCTTCCTCCAACCACCAGCACAAAGTTCAAGTTCATTTGGTTCAGCAAAGTGGTCTTTCTAAAACACAAATATAATAAAACACACACACACACACACACACACACACACACACACACACACACACACACACCAACCCATCTGCTTAGAACCCTGCTAAGAAAACTATGTTTCCAAAGTATGTTTCCACATCTGTCTAGCTCTTCAACATTACCTGTCAGCTCCACCACCGGCCCCCTTCACCTTGCACCCTTTGGGTGTGCTGCCATGCCGCTGATGGTTCCCCTAAATGCCAGGCAGTTTTACTTCAGTATCTTGATTGTGCCGCGCCCTCTGCGGGGAACAACCTCCTGCTTTCTCTTGCCTCCACAAGCCTCCTATCTATCTAGGGGACACTCATCGATCTTCCAAGAGTCAACTGTAGCATGGCCTCTCCGTGAAACCTTTCCCACCTCCTCAGCTTGTCCCTGCAGCGTTGAAGCATCCAGACCCTCCTGAGTGCCCCCACTGCCCCTTTACTGGTGTGTGTTATAGCATATATCACATGTTGCCTTTTTAGAAATGCTTGTCTTGATTATTGTAAGTTCCATGAAGGCAAGGAGCACGACTTCTCCAAGTTTACATGTTGCACCTTGTATACCATAGATGTTCCATGCGTGCTTGTAGAATGGATGAATGAAGATGAGCCATTACTTTCTTGAGGTTAATGACCCTGCTATCCACCAAGGCAAACTATGCCAAATCCCCTAAGATGACAGCGTCTTGGTGCGTTGTGACTAAGATGGCAGCTGTAACACTGGATGGTCCAGTCATTGGAGGCTGGGGAGCTCCAGGGAATCCCATGACAAAGTCCAGAGACAGGGAAGACAGGGAGTTTAAAGAGTGTGATGTGGGTCCAGTCCTAAGATGAAGGAGAAATCTTCACAGAAGATTTTTTTTTTTTTTTTACAGAAATGGACACCTTGCTGAAACTTTCAGGGATGGTCAGAGAGCCGATCTGTGAGTGGGACACCGATAGATTGGGCTCTCTAGTGCTCGGCTCAGGACCTAAAAGGGAAGGTAGGCACATCATCTAGGAAAGCTCTAATTTGAGGGGGTGTGCCAAATTCTCAGGAATAGGGTGTGAACGATCCAACCCGTCCCACACCCCTGCCAGTCTAATTTCCCCACCTTCAGCTGGCTCTTGGAGACCAGTTCCTGGGAAAGCATGAGATGCTATGATGTCAAAGGAGCACAGGACCAGTAAGTAGGCTGTGGCTCCAGCGCTTAATTATACGTGAGCTTGGGCAAGGTGCTTCCCTTCCCTAGCTCTCAACTGCCTCACCTGTAAATTGCACACACACTGACATGCCTCAGCCACTTCACAGGATTGCAGTAAAGGTCAGATCATCCTCATCCTCATCACAGCTATTCTTTTTACGTCCCTTCCTGTGTGTCAGAGGCTATGCTAAGTGCTTTACATACAATATCTCGCAACATCTCTGCGACATAGAACTATCATCGGCTCCGTTTTCCAGATGAGAGAATCAAGGTTTAGGGACGTAAAGTATCTTGCCCAAAGTCAAATGCTATCAAGTGAGATGGTGGAGCTGGCTTTTGGGCTGTTGCCCCAGGGTTCTGGTTCTCCAGGCTGTATATTCAGGTTATCTAGCCGACCATGCTGTCTGGGAGAAAAGCAGCCACTGGTTCCTCCTGGGTCTTGCAGCCACAGTGGCAGCACTCAGCAAAGTTTAGGGGAAGCACAGTTCCTTCTCCTTGGCCTCAGCAATGTGCTCCTGAGGGGTTAGTTTTCTCTCCTCAACTGCAGGGTTTGGTTAAGGTAACTGTATTGAATAATGCCCTCCCCCCCACACACACAATTCATGTCCACCCAGAACCTGTGATCGTATTTGGAAACAGGATCTTCGTAGATGTAATCAAGTTAAAATTAGTTGAACTCATACTGGATTCGGGTTGGTCCTGATCCAATGACTGGTGTCTTTATAGGAAGAGAGAAATTTGGACACAGACATACAGACACAGAGAGAAGATGGCCATGTGAAGGTGGAGGCAGAGAATGAAATAATGCTTCCACAAGCCAAGGAACACCAAGGATTCTGGGAACCACCAGAAGCCAGAAGAGACAAGGAAGGATTCTTCCCTAGAGGCTTTAGAGAGAGAGTATGGGCCTGCTGACACCCTGGTTTCAGATTTCTAGCCTCCAGAACTGTGAGAGAATAAATTTCTGTTATTTTAAGCCACCCAATTTGTGATACTTTGTTAAGGGAGCCTTAGGAAACTAACACAGTAACCCAGTGCTGTGCACATCACAGCTGGGTCCCCTAAGTATGGGTGGAGCAGGGTTTGAGAGACCAGTTAGATGGACTGGGGTGTTTGTGCCCATTTTGGGGTAGTGAGGGAGAGCAGTATAAAAATAAGGTGTTTACTCATCCAGCCACTGACCCACTTGTAGACAGTGTCTCTGAGTAACTTTGCAGGTGTGTGTTTGCATGTCAGTTGTGTCTGGGGGGTGTGGCTGCAGTCTTTTTTTCTTTTGGAGGTGAGGAAGAGCATTCTTCAGATTTGGGAAACTCTGCCCCCTACCTCCAGTCACCCTGTCCACCCCTAGATCTCACATGATGACATACTGTACTTAGATTAAGAAACTTGAATCGCTTCTCGGCCTTTTGGCTAAGATCAAGTGTAGATTAAGAAACTTGCCCGAGTGTTCATGCCAGTTAGTTAGAAAAGGAAAATTCAGATCCAGAAGTCTGGTTCCAAAGACCCTGCCTTCTTCATGAGTTCAAACTCTCAAGCTAAAGAAAGTAAACTTTCAAAAAGATATGGGCGATTCAGTTTGCTTTCTATAAGCACTTCTTTCTAAATTTGTAAGTGACACTTGTTTGTTTTTTAATTTTTTTGTTTATTTTTAAGAGAGAGACAGAGCATGAGTGGGGGAGGGGCAGAGAGAGAGAGAGAGAGAGAGAGAGAGAGAGAGAGAATACCAAGCAGGTTCCAGGCTCTGAGCTGTCAGCACAGAGCCCAGCCAGGGCTCGAACTCACAAACCATGAGATCACAGCTTGAGCCGAAGTCAGACTCACAAACCGTGAGATCATGATGGCCTGAGCTGAAGTCGGAGGCTCAATCAATTAAGTCACCCAGGTGCCCCAACACTTGTATATTTGTAAAATATTTAGAAAATATTGAAATGTTTCAAGAAAAAGTAAAAAAAAAAATATTCTGGCAATACTTACTGATAATATCGGGTAATTCCTTTCCAGTCTTTTTTCTGTACAGTTATACATTACCAACAAAACTAGAATAATGCTGTAAATAGTTTGGTATTTTGCTTGCTGATTTAACATTATCTCACAAATATCTCACCTTACTCGTTTCTGTAATTTTTTAGTTACTAAATAATGCTCCATCATATTGATGGCCAGCATTTATTTGTCTTCTATTATTGCCTACTTAAGTTCCCAGCTTTTTACAATGATAAACATGCAACTGTTAACATTTTTCGTACATATTTGTCCTCATCTCTATCATTTCTTGAAGACAGGTAAGGAATAATAGTCCACAGGTATGGATATTTTAAGGCGTTTGATATATAATGTCAAACCCAAAAGGGTTCTATCAAGTGAGGGTTCTACCTCCGGGCAGAATGGGAGTGCGTCCCGAAGTACCCTCACCAAGACTGAGCGGTAGCATTAAAAACCTGGCTCTGTCCTGCAAAGGGGCCCCCCAGGCTGCGATCACACAGGTTGCCTGCGTCCGGCGGATGGCAGGCGGCCGCGCGGGACAGGGAGCCCAGCCAGAGGCCGGTTGCGAGGACCCGGGCAGGACGCGGGACGTGATGGGGGCTTGAGGCTCGGCAGTGGGGATGAAGGGAACGGGAACACGCACGCGACTCGCCGAACATTCGATGCGGGGGAGGGGGTCGGTGCCGATAACTGCACGCTGGGCGGGGCGCAGGCCAGGGTGGAGGCCGCGTGTCAGGCGCGGGCCTCTCCGCGGAGCGCTCCGCACCCACCCGTGAGGTGGCCGAGGCGCGGGCCCCTCCCACCCCTTTAACAGGGACACTCCCCTTTAAGGCGGGCGCCCGCGCGCACCCGGCCCCGCCCTTCGGGGGCGCGCGCGGCGGCCGCGGCGCCGGCTCGGCCGGGAGCGCACGTGCCGGCGCCGGGCGGAGGAGAGGGAGGCGGGAGCGGGGCTGAGGGAGGAGGGGAGGCGCCGGGGGCGCGCGCGCGCGCGCTGGGCGCTGCTGGGCTGCGGCGGCGGCGGCGGCGGCGGTTACTATGGCGGAGTCGGCCGGAGCCTCCTCCTTTTTCCCCGTTGTCCTCCTCCTGCTCGCCGGCAGCGGCGGGTCCGGGCCCCGGGGGATCCAGGGTGAGTCCCGGGCCGGGGGGCGGGGGCCGGGATGGAGAAGGCCGGGCGAGGGCGAGGCCTCGCGCCGCGGCCCCTAGCTACAGCGCGCCCCCTCCCCACGCGCACAATATGGCCGGGTGGGGGGCGCGGAGGAGTCGGGGTGACCCTCGGTCGGCGTCCCCAGACCCCCGAGGCGTGGCTGCCCTGCCAGGACCGAGCTCACGCGGGGCCCCTGGAGACCCGAGCCCCCTTCCAGACGGAACTGGTTTCGGGGAGCTCTCGGGGTCGCGCTCCCAGCACCCCCTTGTTCCATAGAGGGGAGAGCGGGATCCCTTCCCTAAGATTTGGAGATCCGTGCTTCTGCCTCTCAGCGTGTCCAGGGGCGGGGGTCTTCCTTCCCTCCCACCAGATGCTCTTGGGGGGGCGTCTTTTCTCCCGCCAAGATTGAGGGGCTCGGGCGATGGGTCTTTGCTTCTCCGAGGTACCCTGATGGTGCGAGCCCTTGCGCACCTCAGATGACAGGGGAAGGGGTCTCTAACCTTTCCTTCAGGACCTGCACTTGGGGTGTCTCTTCCCCTCCCTCCCCTCCCTCTCCTTCCTCCCTAATGTTCTGGGAAAGGGAGTCACATTTACCCTGCGCACAACCCCTTTGAGTTCAGTGGGGCAAAACCCCCCACATACACATGCCCCGTGGAAGCTGTTGGGAGGAAGCGAGACCAACAGGCCCCTAAACGTTTTTGTAGCTTGGCTGTGGAATCTCTTTAACCCTAGGAAACCTAGTTCCCGAACGGTTAATCTGCATCTAGGTGTATTCGCTTTCCGCCTCGCCTCCCCCACCCCACCCCAGGGGGCCCATTCAGTTAATCACTTTGTGGATGCCTTTCAGGTGAAATCCTAGAACCTACCTCCAACCCCCAAGATTATTTAAAGATCCCACCACTGGACCGACTCCGGCCCTTGGTCAGTACTTATTTACCTTCCCACACAATCCCTTTTCCCAGCCCTGCCCCCCACGCACTCCCCCACCCTCACACGCCCCTTACCTTCCAACCCCCACCCTTCCCACTCTAGAGGTGGGCACCTTTTCTGTGGGACACCCGGCTCGGTGTGTTGTTTATGAGGCTTTGGGGGCAGAAAAGAGCAGAAAAATATTTAACTTAAGAGACTCGTCTTAAATGTGTTTTGGCATTGGGGTAGCAGATGAAGGTTATATTTGGCAGTTATAGTGAAGTGATTATTGACCCGCAGATGGATCTGGGAGAGACGATCAGGATTGTATTCGCTCCCGATGTACAAAGCCTGTGCTTTGACTTCTCACCAGCCCCTAACCTTCCAGCTATGGGAGATCAAGTGTGTGCACTGTGGCTCTCCTCTCTACTAAAAATAATGATTCTCAGGTGGGTTCAGGCTTCTTTAATAAACCAGACAAACAAGAAAAGACATCATCCTACTTTGGAGTCTCAAAAACAAGTTCATTATCTCCAGCTTTGATTTTTGCTCCCAGTGGTGTAGCCTGTGCAGTGGGGTCTTTGTTCACTGGCTAATGCTTCTGTTAAGCACCTCGTGTGTGTTCCTGGGTCTCGCTGCTCTGTGTATGGGTAACATGCTGTGGGATCTGATAAACATGGTGAAGGTGTATGAACACAGGCCGTCGGTTGTGGTAAGATCATGGTTTTCGTGAATAATGTTTGCCGGGCCTTCTTATGGGCCATGTTCTGGGAATGTGTAACATGATGTTATTTCTCTAGTAGGATAGTAAATAAGGAGGCTCAGCCTTCAGGTTTGTCATTTTGTATGTGTCTGAGTAAATCTTTTCAGTTCTCTCCATAGAATTTTTTTATACTGGCCCTAATATATGTAAGATTTTTTTAACAGCCATTTCCCTGTTGATTTGGTGTAATATCTGTGGGGTTTTTCTTGTGGTGAGCCTAGTTAAGAATGTTTAATTGGTAATCCAACTGGTTCTGAATAGGACAGAGTTCATTTTTTGTAACCTTCCTAAAATGGATGTTTGTTGGGATGAGGGTGGGTGGGCATAATAGGGAGTTAGTTTCTTTTTTTGGTAAATTGGAAATTAGGTTGTGTGTCCAGCAAACATTCTCGAAGGCCTTTAAACTTCTTGGCCAGACACTACAGTTTTTTCCGGGACACATCTAGTTGCCAATAGTGCATGCTACAGAGACCACTGTTGCAAAAGGCTGAAAGTAAAACGTCAGTTCTGGGAAAATAGAGGCTGTGGGATAACAAGAAGTTGATTGCTCTCCTCCCCTGCACTTCCTCTGTGTGCTCCCCTAGGTGGGCTGGAGGAGTGGCAGAGCCAGGGAGCCTTGATGCCTGGTACTTGGACGTGGCATGAGGGCAGCAAGGGATAGGTGTTTCTGTTAGGGCATGAACTGCGACTTTGTAAAAGGCCAGTGACAAGGAGAATGAGTTCCAGGTTGTAAACAGCAACCACTTGATGGGTATAGCAGGTTTTAAGGCCTACTTTTGGAATTTCCACAACAGTCTTTAAAAATATACAATTGCATTTGTTAGTGGTGGGAGAACATGACATTCGTTTCTTAAGACCAAAGCAACGAGGGAGACATTTGAGGTTCTGATAGGAATATTTTGAATTTCTGTGAGCAGACTTCATCTAATTTCAGGCCAAGTCTTAGAATTTTGTTGAGGGGACATGGATTTGAAGTACAGTGAGAGCGAACTCTTGTAGAGAAAAAGAGAATCTCTGGTTACTTTTGTTAAAAGAGCTCCTGGAACAGATGTGATTAAAACATAATAAAATGGCTACTCTGGTTAAAGGTTGGAGCCAGATGGAGGGAGGAGGCCAGGTCTCAGCCCTAGAACTTTGCTCCCTTACAGGTTGTCCTTGAACAAGTCACTTGCTTAACCTTTCTGTGACTGCCTCAGTTTTCCCTCTGTAAAGTAAGGAAATGGTGTGTGTAGTTCTTCTTGGGACATTTGTGAGACTAACTTGCTGATAGCCAGTTGGCTGGGAGGTATTTTTAGACACAGTTTCTGACTTCAGTGAAGGAGCAATGTTGGGCTACTTTTTATCTTACGGGGCAGAATAACATACTCTTGGGATTGATAGGGGCACCACATGCCACCGCGTGGTTGATTTCTTCTGATTCGTGCATATTTTTGTGGACCGTTTCAGATTTCCTCAAGTTAATTTCTGTCTTTTGACAGGCTCTTACATCGTATCCCGGGCAGCGTACCTGTGCTAATCAAAGACAGTCTGGAGGGAGCGACCTGCTTTAGGTTTTATTGGTTTGGCAACGTTTTAATTCTTACGCAACTCTGGGTATGTTTATGGCACTATGTAAATGTTACATAAGAACATGGAGGCTGAGAGGTGGCTGGAATGGTGCCTGTGAACACAGGAAGGTTAGACTGAGGACTTCATCCGAAAGGACCTTGGGAATCTGCAGTCAGTACAGGAAGAAGCTGCACTTCATTTTCCTCTAAAAACCTTTTTAGATGATTGTGTCTTTCAGGTGGACTGCTGTGTTATAAATAGGCTTATTCTCCACCGGTGAGCTAATTGTAACCTTGCTACCAAAATATGAATCAGTAAACGAGGAGACGTGCTGCTGCTTTCGGCATGTCCTGTTGAAGCTGCTTGTTGCATTTTGGAACATGAGTTGAATTGTGTTGCAGTCTGTTCTCATAATAACTCAGGAGTACAGGGTGTTGAGGTGGAATGGAATTCTCAGTCCATGGTGCTTTAGATCTTCTTTATTTGTGAAGGTTAAATTAGAATACCGAAGTGGCTCTTTTGTTTTAATGTTGAAATCCTTATTGTTTACTGTTCAGCATTTGCTCAGAGCAGCGGTGAACATGAATTCTGGAATCCCGCCTCTTTGTCTTGAATTCTTGTGTTACTGGTCTGTTACAGGAGGAGTTGATGTAAGGGGGTCTTATCTAATTTTCCTCTCTGTATTTATAAAAAGCAAATCTTGGAGTCCCCTTTCTCGCCGGTCCCTCCGACGCCGGAAGTGCTGCTGGCGTTGGTACCCCATCAGTTCGGCCCGGCCTGGGAATGCCAAAGCCTTGGTCGGAATCAGCCCCTCAAACCCGCAGTGTGGCCCGCACCTCTCCCACTCTGTAGGCACTGCCTCATGGCCACGTTCAAATACCTACCTACCTGCCTGCTCCTGGGGTTCGCTCTCCTCAGTTTCTCTCACACACTTGGTTTGACCTGCGCTTAGGCTTCCAGAGGCACCGTCCCTGCTCTTGCCTGTTCTCTCTGCCTGCCGGCTTCTCCGCCAAGTATAAATGTAACACAAAGCAAAAATGCTATTTCGGAGCGTATCTCTCTTTCCCTTACTCGGTAGAGCCGCCAGCATTTGGTTGAGCTGTGAAGTTTCCATCCCAGACCATCTTACCTGCTCTCTGGGTTTCAGAGACAGTGCCTCCTCGGGCAGCTCTGGTGTTCTTTTCGGTTTTCTTCTCTCTCCACTTCATCCCAAGCCTGCGCTTGTCTTGTTGAATACCTTGAATTTAGCGTGATGAAAGTAACTGCTCTTCCCTTTAAAAGTATCAATCACCCCTGATGTTTACACAATTACGTATGGGAGATTTCTTTATTCATTAGGTTGGGTATGTGTGTGGAATGGTTCTTGGCTTGGGGAGATGATCCCAAGAGAACAAGAGAGATAAAAATCCCCGAATCCGTAACTGTCATGACAGTAGCAGTGGCTGAGACTGAAAATAAATAAGTAAACACAGTTCTCAGTCATGAGTGCTCCAGAGAAAATAAAACTGAATGATGTGCCAGATAGAGTGTGCTGTGAGCTACCATTTCACGTCTCTCTCAACTTCATGGTTTCATCTGTAAAACAAGGCTAATGTAGCCCAGTGTCTTTATTCATGGTACTTATGTTGTGTAAAGTTGACTGGAACACCGGATTAGCAAATACTGAACTACTGCTCCTAGGGGAGAGATGGCGTTAGGTTCCTGTGAGCCACTGGTCACCACATTTTCGTCAGGCAGTCAGTGCATAACCTTGCTAATGTGTGTGTTTCTGTTTAAAGACATCTTATTCAATATATAGTGTTGGTTCATTAGCCTTGAACTTGAGGCCAACAGTACCACAATGCAAGCCTGAGCAATGCTTATCTGATAC